>NC_059131.1:19008181-19622500 GCF_020740605.2 Lemur catta | reverse complement strand
ATAAGAGAATATTACACTAAAAGTCCACATGCAATTATTTAACTTTTTGAAGTGGACTACAAGTGAATGCCAAGGTTGTCAGGAAGACCCAGAATATTTCAGGTTGAGGATGGAGCAGGTTGGGCAAAGGGACTAAAAAGTCAAAGTGAAAAGTATTTTAGGAGACTCCAGTAGCCTCTCTGTTTGAAGCAGAGTGTTAGTGTAACAGAGCACTGGAAGATGAGTCAAAGGTAATTTGAGATCTGATTGTACAAGGCCTTGCATGCCCAGGTGAGGACTCTGGACTATAATAGAAATTGGAGCTATTGAAGGTTTTGGAGCAGTGAGATTCTAGCAAAGGAAGATTTATCTGATGTGGGTATTGAGGGTTCTTTAAATAGAGAAGATACCAGAGGCAGAGACAATGGTAAAAAGCTATGATATTAGTATGTGCAAGAAGCAATGCATTATCCTATTACTATTCACTGTAACCCTGGAAGGTAAGTATTATCATCTCCGGTATGCAGATAAAGTAGCTGCAGTTTGGTGAAGCTAATTAATTTAGCCAAGGTCACAGGTGCAGTCAATGATAGAGCTGGGATTTGAAAGTAAGTCTGGCTGGTTCCAAAGCTCTGTAGAGGAGTAGAGTGGCAGTAATTCCTGGGGATAGGGCTCAGGATGAAGTACATAATTTGCAGGGCCCAGTACAAAAATGATTGAGAGTTTCAAGACAGTGATAGCAGAGCATTAGACTAAGCATCGAACCCCTCTGAGAGAAGGACCCTGTGTGACATCTATGAATCCAGCCCTTGCAGGGTTGGCCTTCCAGTTACTATGGCAACTTAACAAACCACCTGAAAACGTAGTTGCATAAAAGGATAACGTTGACTTTGCTCGTGAGAGCAGTCTGGGCAGGGCTATGGAGACAAGTACAATTTCTGCCCCATTCAGTGATGGCTGGGGTAGCTCGGAGGCTGGGGTTGAAGTCACCTGAAGGTTTGCTCCCTCAGTTGTCTGGTCATTGGCCTGGGAAGATTTGAGCAGCTGGAGTCTCCAAAGGCATCTCTGTCTCTGTGTTCCTCCACATGGTCTCTCCAGCACGGTGGCTTCAGGGATGTCAGACTCCTTCCATGGTGGCTCAAGGCTCCAGAGATGTATGTTGGCATGTCAAGAGAGGGAGAGGGGAAGGTGCGTGTGCGCACACACACACACACACACACACAGAGAGAGAGAGAGAGAGAGAGAGAGAGAGAGAGAGAGAATGAGCCAGAACCAGGCATAAGCTATGTCACTTTTATGACCCGGCTTGGAAGTCATGTAGCATCACTTGAGCAATTCATTAGGAGTCACTAAGTCCAGGTCATATACCAGGGAAGGTGAATTAGACTCCAGATTTTGTGGGAAGGAATGCCAAAGAATTTGTAGACAGGTTTTTAAAACCACCACAATTGGCCTAATGGTGAGTAGATGGGCAGGACCCAAGGGTGCTTGCCCTTTTTGCCAGAACTGCTTCCACCAGAGATTTATTTAAAAAAATTTTTTTTCTTTTCTTTTTGTGGCAGGGTCTTGCTCTGTCACCCCAGGTTGCAGTGCAGTGGCCTGATCATAGCTCACTGCAGTCTTGACTTCCTGGCTCCAGTGAGCCTCCTGCCTCAGCATCCCAAGTAGCTGGGACTACAGGTGTGCGCCGCCACACCCGGCTAATTTTTTCTTATTTTTTGTAGAGACGGAGTCTTGCTATGTTGCCCAGGCTGGTCTCGAACTCCTGAACTCCTCTGCCTTAGACTCCCAAAGTGCTGAGATTACAGGTGTGAGTCACCCACCACACCCTGCCTCATTCTTTGGAATTCACAAATGTCCTTGTTTTAAAGGCAACTGCTAGTGGATGATAACACATTAATCCAGGATGATATGTTTTGACAGCTCTGAGGGATTTCAATTACTGCATTGCCTCCTGTTGGCCTAGGTCCTGGCAGTGAACAGATGGGGAGGAGAAAGCTATTTGAGGAGATCCAGGTGGGAAGACGGGCGATGGGGGTGTGTGTGAAGCCACTGCAGAGTGGTCCAGGACAACTTTTGGAAGGAAAAAGGCCTTATTGTATACCAGGCCTTGCACTTTACATATCTCGTCTCACTAAGCCCTCACCACAGTCCTGCAAGAGGTGTTCTCCTCAGCCCCATGTTACAGATGGAAAACCTGAAGCACAAATAGTCACACAGCTAGTGAGTTGCACAGCCTGGCTTTGAACTTAGACAGCCTGAGTTTAGGGCCCATACCCTTAAACTTTGGCCTATACCAGCTATTTCTTAGCAATCCTGTGTTTCTGTGTTTTTCTCTTAATTGTTTTAACTTTGTATCTTTTCCTACTTATATATTTGCAAGCTTTAGGGGGAACAAGAATAAGTAAATCTGCCTTAAGCTATCAGCTTATTGATAAGATAGTGCCTTACATATAGTAGATGCTCAATAAATATTAAGGAAATGAGTAATGTTTATCCCTATTCTACAAACTTATGTTTGTAGAGTTTTTTCATCATTTTTGTATTGATTTCTAGTCTACTTTCATTTTGGTCATATAACATAGCATGAGACTGATTCTTTGATATTCATTGAGCCATGTTCTCTGGTCTATTAGCTACCAATTTTTACAAATATTCTGTGTGTGCCAGGTTTGGTGGCATCTGCCTGTAGTCCTAGCTACTCGGGAAGCTGGGGAGGGAGGATCACTTGAGCGGAGGAGTTCAAGTCTGCAGTGAGCTATGGTCATGCCACTGTACTCCAGCCTGGGCAACCCTGTCTCTAAAAAAACAAAAAAAACAAGAAGAAGAAGAATATGTATGTAATTGCTAAGGGATTTAAGTAGGGTTCTATACAGGTTCATTAGCTCAAGGTTAGCTCAACCTTATTAAATGTTTATTCAAATTTTCTACATTCCTACAAATTTTTTTTTGGTCTGCTTAATCTTTCAAATACTGAATGAAATATATTAAATTTTCTTGCCATAAAGGGAAGATTAGGTTTTTCCTTCTTGTAGTTGTGCCAGTTTTTTTCCAGGTATTTTGAGGCTATGTATTAGGTGCACATGAATTCAGAATTACTGTATCTTCCTAGATTAAATTTTTGCCATTTGTAATGGCCCTCTTTTACCTATAATAAAGTTTTTCACCTTAAAGTCTATTTTATCCGGTATCAATAAAACTATACCAGCTTTCTTTGACTAGGATTGCCTTATATATCTTTTTTCCATCCTTTTACTTTCAATCTTTCTGGATCTTTACTCTTCAGTTAATCTCTTAAAAACTGGATATAACTGTATTTTGTGTTGTGTACCCTTTGATTCTTAACTGATGAGTTTATACTATTTATATTTATTATCATTACTGATATACTTGGATATATTGCTACCATTTTATTTTACACTTTCTATTGTTTTTTTGTTTCTTTTTTTCTCTTTTCTTGCCTTCCTTTGGGTTGATTTTTAAAAATCCATTCTTTTTTTGGCTACTGATTTGAGGTTATACATTCCATTTCTTTTTTTTTTTTTTTTGAGACAGAGTCTTGCTCTGTTGCCTGGGCTAGAGTGAGTGCCGTGGCATCAGCCTAGCTCACAGCAACCTCAAACTCCTGGGCTTAAGCGATCCCACTGCCTCAGCCTCCCAGGGAACTACAGACATGCGCCACCATGCCCAGCTAATTTTTTTCTATATATATATTTTAGTTGGCCAGATAATTTCTTTCTATTTTTTTTTTTTTAGTAGAGACAGGGTCTTGCTCTTGCTCAGGCTGGTCTCGAACTCCTGACCTCAAGCGATCCACCCGCCTCGACCTCCCAGAGTGCTAGGATTACAGGCGTGAGCCACCGCGCCCGGCCTGTACATTCCATTTCTATGTTTTAGTGGTTATCCTTAAAATTTTAACATGCATGTTTAACAAAGTTAATCAATATGTCTATTCTCTTTCCAAACAACCATCTTTGCCTTATATGTTGTTGTTTTGCAATATTGTAGTTCAGGCCACCTTTTTTGCCCCATGTATTAACATAGTTATCATTGTTTTAACAGTCTATATTTGTTTAGATTTATTTACCCACATATTTTCTGATTTCTTTGTTTAACATTTTTTCTTGCATTTCAAACCTTCCTTCTAGGATCCCTTTCCTAAAATATATTCCTTAGAATTTCCTTTAATTACGGTATTCTGGTGGTAAATTCTCTAAGTTGATTATCTAAAGATTTTTTTACTTCGCCTCATTCTTGAAAGATAATTTTGTTGAGAATGTAATTCTGGAATAGCAATTTACCCTCCTCTTTGAACACCTTAAAATACTATATTACTGGATTCTGGCATTACTGTTGATGTTGAGGAATCAGCTGTCAGTCTAATTACTTTTCCTCTGAGATGATTTGTTTTTTCTTTCTGACTGCTTTTATGATCTTTTCTTTTTCTTTTTCTATGATTTCAGAGCAATAGGTCTAGGTGATTATTTCTGTTTGTTTAATCTGCATTGTTGTTTATTTAATCTGCATTCTGTTTATTTAATCTGGGTTGTTGGGCTTTCTGGATCAGCATATTAGTGTTTTGTGACCTGCTGGGAACAATTCACCTATTATTTCTTCAAATACTGTTTCTAGCCAGTTTTATCTATTATCTCCTCCATCCTCCATGGAGATCACTTTTGTTTTATATTTAACCTTAATTTGATATTTTCTATGTCTTTGACCAAATGAACTAATTCTGGATAATTTATTCAGATCTATTTTCCAGTTCACTAATTCTCATATCAGCTGTATCTAACCTACTTAACTCACCCATTGCATTTTTTGAATCAATCTTTTATTTCTAAAAGTTGTATTAAATCTATATTATTAGGTGCATATGAATTCAGAATTATAATTCCGAATCTTCAAATCTACTTGGTAATTTTTATGCCTCCTTGTTTCTTTCTCATAATTTCAAACTTCCCTTAAATTTCTTAAAGCATATTAAATATACCTACTTTATATTCTGTGTGTTATAATTCCAACATTTTTAGTTTTTCCAAGTTTAGCTTTGTATGCAGTTGTTTTGCTGGCTCTTACTCACAGTGTCTTATTTCTTTATATGTTTATAACTTTTTTGCCTGAGTTCATGTTCCTTGAAACTTTACCTATGGAAATTCTTTGAGGCCTAATTTGGAGTTGAGTGAGAGGATGTATGTTTTCCTCTGTCAGTCATCTGAAGATTTTTTTTCTCCCTTCTACGCAGGACCAAGGTCAAGATAGGCAAGATTCTTTGCTGCCCTTCTTCATAACAAATTTACTTTTTGTTCACCCTAATATTGAGAATATGTTGCTTGGAATCCCAACTTTATCTAGGGAATCTCCTATTAGTCTCTTCACACTGGGTGGGCCCAGGCTTTATCTCTGGTCTTCTTCACTGCACAAGCGCTCAAACGATAGCTCAAGTTCACCTGGGTTTGGTTTGGCAGATACTCTTAAGGCGAAAGCTGACGGCACCCTCACTTTTTCCCCGGATTACCATTTTCACTGTGCTTTTGTACTTTTGAGAATTTCTTGCCAATTCAATGCTTTTGAAAAAATACTATTTTTATCCAGCTTTGTAGTTACCTTCACTGGGACATGTCGCTGTATGTTGCCCAGACATACAGGGAGGTCTGGATGTCTTTCTAGTCCACTCTTTTACTGGGCTGTGTCCCTTTGAGGGTTGATATTGAGATCTCAGTTCCAGCTGTCTGCCTTGAATGGGCCCAAGACCTTGTCCTTTCTCCTGGGCACAGCTAAAACCCAAGGGTCTATGTTGCTAGCCAATGTTGGTGAACATCTTCAGGGCAGCTATGACTTCAGCATCCTTTTGGCCACTGGGGCTATAGATACCAACAAACTGTGTGTATTCACTATACCTGTTGGGGCCAGATGTATGCACAGAAAAATGAAGACAGGCTCTATGATTCTAGGTAGCTTCATCTTCTTGTGGACTTCCATGTTCCATTGCTGCTTCTTCCTCAAGGCAGCTCAAAAAGGCAGAATTTTTGTTTATCTTCTTATTAGTCAGTTGCTCACCTGCTCTACCCCCTCATCCCTTAGGAAACTGATGTCCACCCTGGTAATGTTCTGAATCTTGTTAGGGTCATGTAACTCTTAGACAACCTATTGAAAGCTATGGACCTTCCTCTAGGAAAATTCAGCGTCAGCAGAATGTAGGGTACCATGTTCTCTGCTTAGACCAAGCATCTGATGATTTTTCTTCTGAGAGATGGGTTTGGGGTCTCAGGCCTCAGCTTTGGTGGGATTCTGCTCCCTCAGGAACTCCTATTATCTGTATACTCCCCAGGACTAGGCACAGCTTCATGCTCTGTGTTTTGATTGATTTATTCTATATTTGACTGTTTTCATATAATTGAATGAATGTTTTTGACAATGGGCGTGTATGATGTAGGTCTAAGGGGAAGTTTCTGTTTCTTCCTTTATATTTCAATCTGATTTTCCTAATTGCATTTAGTGAACAGCAATTCCTGGGGCCACTGTTGTTCTGACCCTGATTTGTTGTGTTTTCTTTTTTTAATTTTTCTTTTTAAATTTTTTATTTGAGAATATTATGGGGGTACAAAGGTTTTGGTTACATGAATTACTTTTGTACACTTTGAATCAAAGTTATAAGTGTGTCCGTCACCCAGATAGTGTTCACTGTATATGTTAGGTGTGAATTTACCCTTTATCCCCTCCTTCCCCCTCCCACCTGCTTGATTTCTGTTGAATTTTACTACCATATGTACACATGAGTGTTGATCATTTAGTTCTAATTTAAAGATGAGCGCCCATGGTGTTTGTTTTTCCATTTATTTTTGTTGTTGCTGTGATTACCTTTGGGGTCTTCTTCATAAATTCTTTGCCTAGGCCAATTCTATAAGAGTTTTTCTATCCTCTTCATCTAGAATTCTTATAGTTTCATACCTTGGGTTTAAGTCTTGTTATCCATTGTGAATTAATTTTTGTGAGTGGTGAGAAGTGCAGATCCTGTTTTAGTCTTCTACATGTGGCTATCCAATTTTCCCAGCACCATTTATTGAATAGGGATCGTTTCCCCCATTGTATGTTTTTGTCTGCTTTGTCAAAGATTAGATGGCAATATTAGGATGGTTTTATATCTGGGTTCTCTGTTCTGATATATTGGTCTATGTCTCTGTTCTTGTGCCAGTACCATGCTGTTTTGGTTACTGTAACCTTGTAGTATAGCTTGAAGTCTGGTAAAATGATGCCTCCTGATTTGTTCTTTTTGGTTAAGGTTGCTTTGGCTATTTGGGGCCTTTCTGGTTATTTTTTCTAGATCTGCAAAAAATGACATTGGTATTTTAATGGGGATTACATTGAATCTATAAATCACTTTGAGTAGTATAGACATTTTAATAATGTTGATTCTGCCCATCCATGAGCATGATATATTTTTCCATTTGTTTACACCCTCTGAGATTTCCTTCCTCAGTGTTTCATAGTTCTCCCTGTAGAGGTCTTTCCCCTCTTTGGTTAAATATATTCCTACGTATTTTATTTTCTTTGTTGCTATTGTGAAAGGTATTGAGTCTTTAATTTGATTCTCAGCTTGACTGTTGGTGTATAGGAATGCTACTGATTTGTGTACATTGATTTTGTAACCTGAGACTTTTCTGAATTTATTTATCAATTCCAGGAATCTCTTGGCAGAATCTTTAGGATTTTGTAAATATAAAATCATATCATCAGCAAAGAGTGATAGTTTGACTTCTTTCCCCATTTGGATACCCTTGATTTCCTTCTCTTGCTCAATTGCTTTGGCTAGGACTTCTGGCACTATGTTGAACAGAAGTGGTGACAGTGGGCAACCTTATCTGGCTCCAGTTATAAGCAGGAATGCTTTCAATTTTTCCCCATTCAGTATGATGTTGGCTGTAGGTTTGTCATATATGACCTTTATAATATTGAGGTATGTTTCATCTACGCCTATTTTGTTAAGAGTTTTTATCACAAAAGGGTGCTGAATTTTGTCAAATGTTTTTTCTGTGTCTATTGAGAGGATCATATGGTCTTTGTTTTCGCTTCTATTTATGTGATGAATCATGTTTATAGATTTGCATATGTTGAACTATTCTTGCATCTCTGGGATGAAGCCCACTTGATCATGGTGGATTATTTTTTTTTGGTGGGCAGCTGAATTCAGTTTGCTAGGATTTTATTGAGAATTTTTACATCTACATTCATAAGGATATTGGTCTATTTTTTTGTTGTGGCTTTTCCAGGCTTTGGTATCTAGGTAACATTGGCTTTGTAGAATGAGTTGGGGAGTATTCCTTACTTCTCTATGTTATGAAATAATTTCTGTAGTATAGGTACCAGTTCTTCTTTGTAGGCCTGGTAAAATTTGACTGTGAAACCATCTGGTCCAGGATTTTTTTTTGTTGAGAGATTTTTTATTGCTGCTTCAATTTTGTTACTTGATATTGATCTGCTCAGGAATTTTATTTCTTACTGACTGAGGCTACTGAGGTTGTGTGTTTCCAAGAATTTGTCCATTTCCTTGACATTTTCAAGTTTATGTACACAGACATTTTTATAGTATTCAGAGGTGATATTTTGTATTTCTGTTATATCAGTTGTAATATCTCTTTTTTTGTCTCTGATTGAGCTTATTAGGGTCCTTTCTTTTTTGTTTCTGGTTAATCTACTGAGAGTCCTGTGGATTTTATTCATCTTTTCAAAGAACCAACTCTTTGTTTCATTAATCTTCTGTATAATTCTTTTATTATAGATTTAATTTAGTTCTGCTCTGACCTTAGTTATTTCTTTTCTTCTGCTGGGTTTGGGATTGGTTTGCTTTTCCTTTTCCAATATCTTGAGATGATTCATTAGATTGTTGATTTGTGATTTTTCTGTCTTTTGGATGTAGGCATTTAAGGCTATGAATTTGCCTCTTAGGATTGCTTTTGCTGTATCCCACAGATTTTGATAACTTGTGTTCCCTTTGTCATTTAGTTCAAAGAATCTTTTTATTTCTGCTTTAATTTCCTCCTTGACCCAATAACTATTCAGCAGTAGGTTGTTTAATTTCCATGACTTTATGTAGAGTTGAGTGTTTCTGTTGGAATTGATTTCGAATTTTATTCCACTGTGGTCTGAGAAGATGCATGGTATAATTTCTATTTTTGTAATTTGTTGAGACATGTTTTGTGGCCTAGGATGTGATCAATCTTAGAAAATGTTCCATGAACTGATGAGAAGAACATACATTCAGTGGTTTTTGGGTAGAATGGTCTGTAAATGTCTGTTAAGCCCATTTGTTGTAGAGTTCAGTTTAAGTCCCCCATTTCTTTGCTTATTTTCTGCTTGGAGGATCTGTCTCCTTCTGCCAGTGGGGTGTTGAAGTCCCTAGCTATTATGATGCTGCTTTTTGTCATTTTATTTAGATCAAGTAGGGTTTGCTTTATGAATCTGGGTGCATCTGTGTTAGGTGCATAAACATTTGGGATTGTTATGTCTTGTTGAATTGTTCCCTTCACCATTATCTTTGTCTTTCTTTACTTTTGCTGATTTGAAGCCTATGTTATCTGACATAAGAATGGCTACACCAGCTTTCTTTTGGTTTCTATTTGCATGGAATATTATTTTCCATCCCTTTACCTTGAGTCTGAATGAGTCCTTGTGACTTAGATGTTTCCTGGAGACAGTAGGTATTTGGCTTGTATTTTTTTTTTTTATCCATTCAGCCATCCTACATCTCTTGAGTAGGGCATTCAAGCCATTCACATTTATTGAAAGAATTGATAAGTAGGGTGGATTTTTGTTCATCCTGTTTAATAGAACTTTATTGCTTTGTTTTTCTTCTTGAGCCATTGTGGTATCTGGACTCTGACCTTTAGCTTTTGGGTTATTTTACACTGGTGGATGTCTATTGTCCTGATCCGTGCATAAGGCAGTTCTGAGTACTTCCTGCAGGACAGGTCTGGTTTTAACAAATTCCCTCAGTGTTTGCTTGTCTGAGAAAATCTTTATTTCTCCCTCATATAAAAAACTTAGTTTTGCAGGGTACAAAATTCTAGGCTGGCTATTGTTCTGTTTGAGAAGACTGAGAACGAGGCCCCAATCCCCTCTGGCTTATAAGGTCTCAGTTGAAAAGTCTGCAGTTAGTCTGATGGGTTTTTCTTTGTAAGTTACCTTTTGCTGCTTTAGGAGTGCCTCTGTCATGTTTACTTTGGCCAGTCTGATGGCTATGTGTTCTGATGATTGCCTTTTCACAGTGAATCTCCCAACGGTCCTTTGAGCTTCTCATATGTGGATGTATAGATTTCTAGCAAGGCCAGGGAAATTTTCCTCAGTTATTCCTTCAAATAGGTGTTCCAACCCTTGTGTATTTTCTTCTTTGCCCTCAGGGATGGCTATGATTCTTATGTTAGGCCTCTTTACTTAATCCCACGTTTCTTGTAGGTTTTGTTCATTTTTCTTGTTTCTCAGAACTTTTTCTTTGACTGGCTTGTTTAACTCAAAGTTCTTGTCTTCAAGCTCTGAGATTCTTTCCGATGCCTAATCTGGCCTATTCTGAAGGCTTTCCACTGTGTTTTGTATTTCTTGAATGAATTTTCATTTCCAGAAGTTCCGTTTGATTTTTTTAAAGATAATTAGATTTCCTTAGTAAATTTTTCATTCATTTCCTACATTGTTTTTGTGGTTTCTTTGTGTTGGGTTTCTATTTCCTCTTGTATTTCATTGAGCTTCCTTACAATCCATATTCAGAATTCTTCATCTGTCATTTCAATATTTTCATCTTGGTTGGAGTCCATTGGTAAGGAGTTACTGTTTTCTTTTGGGGGTGTCCTTTTGCTCTGATTCTTAACGTTTCCAGAGTTCTTTCACTGGTTCCTTCTCATCTGGCCTCTTGGTTGAGACCTGGGGGTGTTAGGCCTGGCTTACAGACCTGTCTCTGGGGCCCCTAAGATCAATCCCTGAGCATGCCAGGGAAAGGAGTGCTGGTCCTGAGTTGCCTATGGGGTGTCCTAGCAGGTTTGGTGTACCTCTTGGGTTACCTCTGACCTGCTTTCATCACCTCTTCCCAACAGTGTGTAGTGAGTTAAGTCCCCCAGCTTACTCTTGGTGATGGTGGGTGGTACTTGTGAGTATAAATTAGCCACACCCTGTTTGCTTGAGTTGGAAGATGCTATGATGAGCTATATCATTGTTCTCCCTGTGATTGGTGGATGTTTGTGTGATAGAGCTAGCTGCTGAGATGTTCTTTTGTGTCTGTGGCAGACTCTGGGGCCCCAGGTGGAGTACTTGAGTGCTGCAAGCTTTAGGAGGGACCCTATAGTTCCTAGGGGGTTTCTCGATCTCCACCACCAGAGGTGGGGGAGGAGCAAGGCAGTTTGTGGCTAGGCTGTGGAGCCTGAAAGGCTTTGCAAAGCCTCCGTAGGGCTCAGAGGTTGCTTTTTTGTGTGTTTTCAGTCTGTACCTGAGTTTAGACCTATTTCAAGGAGTCTGAGCCTCTTTTGATTTATTCTTCAGTGGGTGTTTAGTAAATACAGACTAACCATCTGTTTCCCTCTTTGCCTCTCTATTTCAGTCTTAGTCTTTTTGTGACTCCTTGCATTTCAAATCTAGCCTTTCTCTTAAACTCACTGAGCTCCTTTCCATCTGTTAAATGAATGGGCTGAATATGATCAGACATTCCAAAGCTGCACTTCTCTGAGCACTTTGGGGGCTGGCAGGGACAAGGGAGGGCAGGGACAAGGGAAATGGGGGGGGGACCCACCCCAGCACTGCTTCCACCACAGGGGGTCTGCTTTTATGTGCTTTATATACTAGAGCTGGAGTAAGATTCATTCTGAACCAAGTTCCATGGGGGATCGCTGATGTCCATGTGTGAGTCCTCCCTGAGCAGGAGTCCTGTCACCTGGGCCACAGGCAGAGTCAGGGAGAGAAGCTGTTTCTGTCTAACCCAACCCATCCCCAACACTCAGCAGATTCCCCTTCCCCCTGACTCCCTAATTCTGTCCTAGTTCCAGCTTCCGGAAGGATGTTACCTCTGATGATGAGAGTGTTAATGCTGCTGCTGCTGCCCCTGGGTCAGGCTGCTCCCAAGGATGGAGCCACGAGGTAACAGGATTATGCAGACAGGGCGGTAGGGTGGGAGCAGAGCCAGTCTCTAGAGAATCTGAGGGTGTGGTGGGCCCCTCTGGGAGGCAGGAGACTGGGGTGTGGCTCCCTGATATCTGCATCCCCCAACTTCAACCTGGTGCCTTGTGCCTGTCAGAATGCCACAAAGTGGGCATTCAGTGCATGCTTCTGCACCCACTTGGGAGCAGGGAGCTCAGCTCCAGTGTGGTGTGAAACAGGGAGAAGAAGAAGCTATGGGCCAGGAAAGGGGCTGCAGTCCTCTTACCAAGACTTTATAATGGGAATGCCAAAGAAATAGAGATGATTAGCACACTGTTTCTATTTTATGTGGACACCTTTCTAAAGATTTTATGTATTAATACATATCGTGGGTGTGCTGGGTAGGAGGGGAGACAGATACAGGAACAGCCGCAAGGACTGTTTGCAGTGACAAAAGTTGCTGCAGCAACCCCTGTCAGCTCTCTGGCATCACAGGTCTGGACTAATTTGGGCAAACAGGTAGCCCCATCCAGACCTGGGAGCAGTTTGGGCCAGAAAGGCTGACAAAGAAATCCTGAACAGATTGAAACCCCAAAACCAACATATATGCCCTTTGCTTGAACAAGTAAGAGTCAATCTTGTCATGGAGCAAACTGGGTCTGTATAAAACTGGGCAGTACCACTGGGCTCAGCCAGGGACCTGCCCCTTGGCTCCCAGCATTGAAGAAGAGGGGAGCTGCGGCCTGTGTTGTCCTGCCACTCCCTGGCCTGCTTTCTTGGGACTCCAATTTGTGTCTACTAGGTGTGGCCTCGTCTGGCCTCTATCAAACTAGATATTTTATTTGGGTCTTCACTTAAAGTCTAAGGCAGCTGCAAAAACAGGGCCCGAGGAGTAAGGTTTTGCTTTCAAGGAGGCCAGAAGGGACTCTTCCCCACAAGGTTTTTGGGACTTTTGTGGGAGCAACTCCCTTTGGGTCTGGGGAGAGAACTCTGTCGGGAGATCGGGGGTGGAAGACTGGCAGGCTGGGCCCTTAGGGAGGCTCTTTGCAAAGCTGCTCCTCCCTCCCTCCTCCAGGCTGGACTCTGAAGTGCAGCACCAGCTCCTGCCCAACCCCTTCCAGCCGGGCCAGGAGCAGCTCCGGTGAGTAGGTTGGGCTGGGCCCTTCCCTGCGTAGATCAGGCCCCCTGGGCTGTACACTCGCCTCTCTCGGACTGATTTTCCACTTTTCTGACAGACTTCTGCAGGGCTACCTAAAGGGACTAGAGAAGATGGAAGAGGAGCCAGAGCACCTGAGCCGGGAGCAGGGTGAGGGGCTGGGCTGAAGGGGCTGGTGCATGGGAGGCCCGGGCAGCGGGGGGGGGGGACACTGACCTCTGGCTGCCCATCGACTCCTGCCTTCTCCACTCGCCCCTGGACGCCTCTTCTAACCCAGCTTCTCTTTCCTAGTTCTCCTCTACCTCTTTGCCCTTCATGACTATGACCAGAGTGGACAGCTGGATGGCTTGGAGCTGTTGTCCATGTTGACAGCCGCCCTGGCCCCTGGAGCTGCTGACTCTCCTACCACCAACCCGGTGAGCTCTGCTGGGTGAGAACCCCGTCCTCCTCCTCGGGGCTTTGGTCTTTTGCATCATGACTCTTTTGGTGAATCTCCTGTAAAAGGAGGACTCAGAACCTGCATGGCAGGGATGCCGGGGTGTGCTGGGAAGGGACAGGGCTCCTGGGGACATCTCTGGCCACTGGAGACCCCACAGTGACTCTGTGCTTCCACAGGTGGTCCTGGTAGTGGACAAGGTGCTCGAGACCCAGGACCTGAATGGGGATGGACTCATGACCCCTGCAGAGCTCGTCAACTTCCCAGGAGAGGCCCCCAGGCAGGCAGAGCCCAGAGAGCCCCTTGCTCCATCTCCCCGGGAGCCACAAGCTGTTGGGAGGCAGTCCCTGTTAGTGAAAAGCCCATTAAGGCAAGAAACACAGGAAGCCCTGGATCCCAGAGAAGCAGCTGGGGGCCACGTAGAGACCAGAAGGGAGTCCTTGGAGCCTGTCCAGGAGGCTGGGGCCCAGGCAGAGGCTGAAGGAGATGCCCCAGGTCTTGGAGGGGAAGCTGGGGCCCAGGCAGAGGCTGAAGGAGATGCCCCGCATCTTGGAGGGGAGGCTGGGGGCCAGGCAGAGGCTGAAGGAGATGCCCCAGGTCCTGGAGGGGAGGCTGGGGGCCAGACAGAGGCCAGGGACAATGGGGAGGAAGCCAAAGAGCTTCCAGGGGGAACACTGGAGTTGAAGAACACCCCAAATGAGTTTGAGGTTCACAGTATTCAACTGGAGAATGATGAGATATAAACCTTGAGGATACAGGCTTGCAGTCCTCGAAGTCTCAGTGCCAGGACACAAGCCACTAAAGGAGGCACATGTGTTGGGACCACTTCTGTGTCCCCTTTTTGGCCCCAGTAGGTGTCAGGTCTTCTGTGCAGCTCAGGGAGACCCTAAGTTAAGTGGCAGCTTTAGGGCCCAGACAACCAATAAATGACTGAATTAATTTATCCCCCCAGGCCATCTATCTGCTGGTCCAGTCTGCCCAGACCCCCCCAGGGGCACAGGGGGTTGGGGACTGAACAGGCCCTTGGAGGGACAGGGGTTCAGCTTTCCCAGTGTGTCCAGCCCAGGGTGCTAAGACAGCGGAGTCTATAGCACCAGCCACAGCGAGCTGCAGACAGCCCTGTGAGGAAAGCTCGGTCTATCCCCGGGGCCCCGATACTCTCCTTTTCCCCCTTCACCTGGTGTTCAGACATCCTGTGCCCTCCGGATGCTCAGGGCAGATGGTCCCCATCAACCTGTATCTGCCCACCACCCCCAGAAATATTAACTACCATATTTTGAGAGTTTAGTACACATCAGGCACCATGTTGGGCATTTTATATATTATATGATTTTCTATGATCAGGCAGAATTGGCTCCATTTGACAATGAGGACATTGAGAAAGCCTGAGCTCAGTACTGTACCCTAAGGTGACACACAGCTAATTAAATGGCAGATTTGAATCCAGGTCCATCCGACTCTAAAGCCCGTGCCTTCATCGCATCATAAGGCCTTCCCCACCCTTCCCCAACTCCCACGTTGGAGTTGGCCCTCAGTTCCAATATGCCTTTGCGACCTGATCTCCCCGAGAGACAGCAACACTCAGTATCTGGGTCACTGTTGTGGCCGAGGCACCACCTTAACTACAAGGCAGTCTACAAGGGTGGGGCTTTCAGGCTCCGGGGCAGTCCACGGGGAAATATTTCTGGACTGCAGTTGAGGTAGCCACGTGGGCTCCCAGCTCCTGGGGCCATGGGAGTGGAGTCCACAGAGCACGGGGGCCCAGAGGAGCTTTCTCGTGCTGCTGGTTATGTGGAAGGTTCGCTGGGATGTGGGGAGCTGAGTGTCCTCCCCAGCCAGGAAGGCTCAAGGCCCACCTCCCGCCAGTGGCTGCACTTCCCCAGGAAGAGCTGAGCCTCCTGCACTCTGAGAACAGAGCTGGCGGCAAGCCTGGGGCACTTCCTGCTGCTCTGGCCCAGGCAGCTTCTCCTCTGGGCCTGGGTGGGAAGGTTAATTTGGGGAATGGACAAAAAGAAGGAGGACTACAGTGTCAAAGCCTTAGGAATCCCCAAGCAGAGAAGTTCAGATCTCAAGAAGGCCAAACAGAATGCCAGGGGAAGCTGACTCGGGGATAGATTTATTTGCTCTGAGGCTTCACAGGGAGAGATGTGTGGGAGACACAGGACACAAGCAGAGTCCTCCCCACACCCTGCATCTGCCCGAGGAGCAGGGCAGCCCAGATGCCAGGCTGGACGGAGGGGAGAAGGCAACGGCAGCAGTGCTGCCAGCCTCTGAGGGGCTGATGACCTGGTGCCTCCTGCACACACCTCTCACACGATGCCATCGAAGCCCTGCAGGCCACACTTCTTGCCGGCCACCTGGCAGCCAAACGTCAGTGCCTCCTGTATGCTCTTCCCTGGAGGAGGGACAAGTAGCTGTGTCAGCCAGGTGTTTGGGGCAGGGGCAGTCTCAGCCCTGTCCCATTCTGCTGGGGTACTCACCCTGGGAGAGGCTGAAGATGACAGAGGCATTGAAGGTGTCTCCAGCCCCCAGAGTATCTACCACGCGGGGTGGCGAGAAAGCATCCGAGTGGAGCAATTTGCCATCAGGGCACAGGGCGTCGGCACCCTCCTCAGCCCAGGCACAGATAAGCACAGCCCTGCAAGACAGCTCCCCTCAGCTGGGTGTCACCCGACTCACTCGCTCCCCAAGACCATGCCCTGCCAGGGCAGACCCCCGAATCCAGCTCGCCTCCCACCCCCAGGGCCCCTTCTTGGCGTCCCGGGCTCACCCTTTCCTCACACGACTGTACAAGCTCCTCAGGGCTTCCTTTGCCGACTGGAACCCCAAGTGCTTGGCCACGTCTTTGCTGACAAACACCTGTGGGCAGTGGAAGAGAGGGTGGCAGTCACCTCTAACTCTAGTCACTGACCAAGGGCAGCCTGGCGTTGCCCTCATGTTATGACCCCCTAACATATAACATGGCCACATAAATCCCCAACATAGCATCTTGCCGTCCCACGGGAAGATGTGTTTATATGTGCTTAAGATATGCGAGAATACAGCCTTGTAAATTGTGACACAAAAGCCCTGATCCATTCGTTCTAGGATCAATGGAATTAAAGCCCCAGAGAAAGCCTTGAGCGCCATCTTGGGGTAGACGCCATCCCCGCCAGGTCGCGCTGCGCGGGCTCTCAGGAACACGTTTCATTTTGTTTTTTCCCCACACAACTATGCTCTCTAGGTCTGATTTTTTTCATTTATAAAAAAAGCAGGGGGAGGGGGAGTGGTTCTAGAACTCCCTCAACACTAGCTACACATTAGAATCTCTAGAGCTAGTTTTAGTAAAAAATACCGAAGCCCTGGCTCTACTTCTACCAATCATGAAAACTGAGAGGGTGGGGCTCAGGCATCCATATTTTCCAATGAGCTGCCAAGGTTGAGGACCAACGGGCCAGTGATCTCCCACCAGCTCCAGCTCTGATGCTGGGATTATCTCCCAGATTCCATTTGCATCCCATTCTTGCTCAAATTTACCTCCTGCAAGTCTCCTTCCCACCCTCCCCTCACCCCTCTTGGCTCCCACAACCTGCCACCCACCCTAGAGTTGGAAGAAACCTCAGAGAACAGTTCTGTGCCCTCATTTTGCAGAGGAAAAGACTGAGGAGGCCCAGAGAAGAGATGCCTCCACGCAGGCTTGCCCTGCGGGTGTCTTGGCCCTGTCCAAGCCCTCTGGGTACCCCATACCTATGCACCCACCTGGGATGGAGACATTCTACTCCTTGGATACTGCTGAAGCCTGCACTGGAGCCCAGAGCTGGGGGTCTGTGTCTTTGCTTTCCCCCACCTTCCAACACCACCAAGCCAGAAACGGCCATTCCAAACATGGTAGGCAGGACAAGGGGACTCCCTGGATCCCTTTAAGAAGCAATTAGGGGCTGGGTGCGGTGGCTCACGCCTGTAATCCTAGCACTCTGGGAGGCTGAGGCGGGTGGATTGCTCGAGGTCAGGAGTTCGAGACCAACCTGAGCAAGACCAGCCTGAGCAAGAGTGAGACCCCATCTCTACTAACAAATAGAAACAAATTATCTAGACAACTAAAATATATATAGAAAAAATTAGCCGGGCATGGTGGCGCATGCCTGTAGTCCCAGCTACTCGGGAGGCTGAGGCAGTAGGATCGCTTAAGCCCAGGAGTTTGAGGTTGCTGTGAGCTAGGCTGACGCCACGGCACTCACTCTAGCCAGGGCAACAAAGCAACACTCTGTCTCAAAAAAAAAAAAAAAAAAAAAGAAGCAATTAGGCCAGGCTCAGCAGCTCATGCCTGTAATCCTAGCACTGTGGGAGGCCGAGCCAGGAGAATGGTTTGAGGCCAGGAGTTTGAGACCAGCCTGAGCAACATAGTGAGAACCCATCTCTACAAAAAATAGAAAAATTAGCAGGGCATGGTGTGGAGCACCTGTAGTCCCAGCTACTCAGGAGGTTGAGGCAGGAGGATCGCTTGAGCTCAGGAGTGTGTGGTTGCAGTGAACTATTATGGCACTACTGCACTCTAGCCTGGGCAACAGAGCAAGACCCTGTCTCAAAAAGCAAAACAAAACAAAAAAACAAACACATTAGCGGGATGTGGTGAGGAGAGGCTGCATGGGGCACTCACCACATCTCCATAGCCAAACAGCTGGAACAGCTCCTCTCGGGGCTTTTCCACCTCCACGGATACCCGGATCCTCTGCTCTGGAGGCAGCCTGGCATTGTGCTCGTCTATCCGCTGTAGCATCTTCACCTGCTCTGAGGCGTTCCGGCCCTGGGGCAGGACAGGGCAGCTCAGGACTGCTGGCCACTGCCTAGCTGATCCAGCTCATTTTTCCCTCCCTGCTGGAATTCTGGGCGAGGGGGGAGAGGGGCAGAGGGAGGCTGGGCTGGAAGTTATAAAATTTTAGAGCTGTCATGGACCTTGGAGACCTTATCAACCAGCTCCCTTATTTCATAGAAGAGGAGACTAAAGAATAAAAGATTTTTCCAAAGGACCTACAATAACTTAAATGACAGGACTAGGATTAAAACGCAGGACTTCTCAGCATTTCCTCCTACCCAGACCCCAGAACCTCTCTTGGAGTGAAGGTCCTAGTTCCCTCTATTTGGGAGCTGGGTCAGGCCCTCTCCTTCCTGCTCCCCCAGAGGTAATGGGTCAGGCCCTAAGCAGCCAGCTTCCTGTCAAGGCAGAGTTGGAGGAGATGGGGCAGCCCATAACACAGGAGGCACCAGACTTTGCTTGGAGCCAGCTGTGCCTACATCCTGCTGTGTGACCTTGAGTAAGTCACCCAATCTTAGTTTCCTCACCTGAAAACATAACGAAGAATGGAGAGAGAATGAGGGGGGTAGGATTCACTTATCTCTAAGGTACTTGATGGTTCAAAGAAACCAAGAAGGCAGAACATGTGAAGGGGGCTGGCAGGTTGAGCCCCTCCAAACACAGGTAGGGCGGGGCTTGCCTCAATGTGGATCCACTTGAACCGGGTCAGATCAACCTTCTCAAAATCCTTAGCTGAGACATCTGGCAGGTTCCTAGGTCACAAGATGGAAAGGACAGAGAAGAAGGGGCATGATAGGGTCAGGATTTCTAACTGGCTGCTGGGGACCTGTGCTTGGCATTGCCAGCAGCATGACAGGAAGCTGGATCCACAGTGCAGGATTCTCAGGCTCAGCTCCAGGATGGGCCCTGTCCCAGTTTGTTGGGGTGCCCCTGCCCGAGTTTGAGGGTGTGCTATTACCTAAGGGTAAACTCAACTGCAGTATGGGGTCAAGGGGCCAGCACTGTGCATCTTGGAGATCACATCTCCCAGAATGCACCAAGAGCCTGGGACTACATTTCCCAGAATCCCCCTTGCCAGCAGCACACAGCTCCCAGGATGCAGTGCCTGGCAAAGGCGAATCCTGTGCTGCGATGCTTGGTCTGGTCCCACTCTCTTTTGGCACCCCCGTGTCGGGAGCTTTCCTCTGGCACCCATGGCACTCCTGTCCTGAGTTTGGCAGCTCCCTGTCACAACCCTGAGGTCAAAAAGTAGCTGGCCCTTGAGGAAGAGTTTATGTTTGGCTGGCTTGGGCGTGGAGACCCAAGAAGGGGTCTGCCTCCTTGGCGGGTAACCTACACTCTATGTTCTGTAGTCGAATCCTTCATCCACCTAACTAGTTGCGTGACCTTGGCCTTTCTGAGGCTGCTTCCCCATTGGTAAATGAGGCGGAATATGCCTGGACTGGGGCCAGCAGACAATAAACGTATGTCCTGAAAGCTTCTCTCCCTCTCTCCCTATGAATACCCATGTTGTGTCCTTGATCAAAGTTGCTACAGATTGTTACTTAATGGGCAGATGACTAAGATTGCCCAATGTGAAGGTTGTGTCTAGCACATATCCCCACCCACTCACTGCTTGGCACATACACAGAGCCCAGGACTGTAAAGCTTGTCCTGGATGACCACCCTGCTCCCCAGGGGTCCAGTGGTCATGCTGGGCAGAAGGGATGGCCCGAACCCCAGGGCAGCTGGGCTTGGGCTCTCTGAGCCCTAACATAGTACCTGGCACATATGGGGTTCACAGTAAACTAAACCTCTGAGATCTTTCAGGAGGGAGTCTGCAAGGCATGAGAGGGGTCTAGGCCCACAGGGCCTCTACCAAGTAGCTTGTGACCCTGAAGGGATGGCCCATCCCTCCAGTTCACACCACGTGAGATGGCCCTGATCTGCTGACCCAGTGTTCCCCTTCCCTCTCCTTCAGCAAAGGCTGGAAATGGCTGTGGCATGTTTGGTCTGGCACCTTTGGGGGCACATCTCCTTTGAACACCCAAACCCGAGCTCCTTGGTGTCATGCTGCAGGCTGGCAACTCTGGGGCTGACCTTGGAAATCCCAGTGCCTCGCCCTCCCGCCCTTCAGCGCTTAAGAAGGGTTCAGTCACATCTCCCAGCCCTCTGTCCTAGGGACAATTTCTCCACATCCACACCCAAGCTGCTGATTGACTAATTATGGAGGAATCACATCATAAATTACATTTTATATAGGCCTGCCTGCCCATCCTTGGTGTTGACCAAGGCCAAGTCACCAGGCAGAGCAAGGCCCATCCCTTCCCACCTCACTTCTCCCCTAATTGGAAGCAATTCAGAAATCACTGAACAACTTGGGGGCAATTTCTGGTACAGAGGGCAGCAGTTAAGATGCCCACAGCGGCGAGTGAGGGAACTGATTGGTGGGTTGTGTCAGGGTGAGGCCAGGGGGCCTTACGTGTCGTAGAGCACAATGGTACGGTTGCCATTGGAGTTGTTGACGATGCAACAAGAGCTGGGGGTATCCCCCTTGCTCTGCCAGGCCACCTGAGACACATCCACGCCCCGCCGCCTGAAGTCAGCCACCAGGAAGCTTGGGGTGAAGCCCGAGCCAGGGAAAGGGGAAGGAGATACAGATTAGAGCCTACAAGTGACCTAGACCTCCCATGGGAGTGAGGAGGCAGCGCTGGAACACGCGGCCTCTGAGAGAAGGGTCCTGTTCTGGGAGTTTGGTGACAGCGATAGCAGCTGGCAAAGTGTAGACAGGTGTACAAACCTGTTGGAGTATAGGATGGTGCGGCTACCACTGGCCTCGTTGATGATGACCGTGGCGACGGGGACGGAGCCTGTGGTCTGAAAGACTGTGTAGCGTAGGTCCACAGAATAACGACGGAGGTCATCCAGGACAAAACTGCCAGGGCGGAGTAACCCGCGAGAGGTGCCGTTCAACAAGGATTTGGGGGACTGGAGGGTAGCTGGCAGGTCCACTAAGGACCTTGAAAGGCAGGGTACAAGCAGATGGGGCTAGGAGAGAACTGGGAATTGCAGTCTTGCCACAGACTGTGCACAGGGGCAGGAGAAGCAGGAGTGCAGAGAGAGAGACACTAAGGGACATGCTTTTCGGTCTCGACTGAAGCATGCTCCAACCCTAACTCTGTCTTTCAGTCCAATTCAAGCTGGAAAGGATTTACCCCTGCTCATAAGCTAACAAGGGTAGATTTAGGGCCTAGAACCTGTATGCTGTTTGAACCGGGCAGGTGGGGGCACCTGGCCTGCTTCATGCAATGCCCAGGCAGAATTAATCATTAATCACCAAGGCAACACTTTGCCCCCCAGCTGCCCTCTACGTGCTCATGCCATGGTGCTCTCCTCTCTGGAGTCCCTTCCAATCCTAATGCTGTGATTCCGCTCACTCTCCGCCTGCCTCCAGGATGCCCAGCCAGGAGAGGGTACTGCCTTGGTGGGCCTGCTCACCGCCCTGTCCTCTCCCAGCCAGGTGAACTCTGCCAACAATGAGCTGGCTCCCAGTGCCTGATGCCACTCAGTATGGGCTGGTGCCAGACTCTTTCCCAGAATGCGCTCCAAGCAGAGTGAGCCCAGGTGCGTCTTCTCAGGAAGACTGCCCCAGCAGGAGGCCAGCCCCACCCCTCCCAGCCCTCTCTGCAAATGTAGTTCTGTGCTCAAGAGCTGACAGTTATGCCCAGCAGCCCAGCCACCACCCTGTCCTTTCTCACTATGGCCAGACCCCACTTTCAGCAACACCAAAGCTGGACAATACAGATTTGTATAAAGGTACCAAGTCATGGCCCCATTCCTTGACTTACAACTCAAGGATCCTTTAAATAGTAGCTTTCCCAAAGAATCAGAAATATGGTTTGGTTTGCTAAATAACTGTGCACCCACAGTACCTGGCACATGGTAGGTGCTCATTAAGTTTGTTGAACACATGGGGAGAAATCTGAATGGCCCAGCCATCAGCATCATTGCTACGTAAAGGAGAGTCTGCCACTGTGAGCAAGAGCCACAGTCTTGCCTCCAGCTTGGAGGAAAGGAGCTATTGAAGCGGGTTAAGCACAGCCCTTGGCTTGGAGTCTCTCTGTCTCATCTCACAGGGCAGATTCTATTTGCTTCGTGCCAGTTCATCAAGGCAGGGAGTTTGGCTGTGGCTCGGGTGGTTGGGCTCTGGCAACAGCTCCTCTCAAACCAGGGTTCAAAGGGCTGCGCTTCACAAGCCAGCAACCTGGCAGCCTGCCCCAGTGCCCACAGTGGGCAAAGTGTGGGCCTCACCTCCTGATAAGCGCTTGCTGAGTCGGCAGCACCAGAGGTCAAAGGACTCTTGGGTTCCCTGCACCAGCCAACATGGAGAAGACACATGGGCCACTTACGGGCTATAGCCTTGACAGCTAGTGAGCTGGAGGCATGGGTTCTGCGCCCAGCGTTAGCATGTGGCTTCATGGTGTCCTTGGGCTGGGTACTCTTGCTGCTTCAGTGAATAACAGGGACATGAGCCCTGCCTCTCAACTCAGAAATAAACTTGTGGGCCTGGACCCGGGGACCATGAATGCTGGAGGATGGTACAGAGTGTCCCTAATTGCCTTTTGCCTCAGGCACAGCCAGGTTAAGGGACTTAAGAAGGGCAAAGGCAAATCCACCGCAGAGAGCCTGTAGGAAGCAAGGAGGGAGAGGTGGGGAAGCTTAAGCAGGCTCCAGAGAGCAGCCAGGAAGCAAGCTGTGGAAATGAAACCTTTGCCAGTGCAGCATTAACACCTGAACAGCAGATAAGCCGCCTGGGAGCCTGGTGCTCCACCGCACCCCTCCCACCCATTTCTGGTGGCCACAAACCATTTCTTATACCCTGCCCCACCCCCGGGGGTTGAGACATCCTTCTTCTCCCCCCACCATACAGGAAAACCTCCCCCTGGGCGCTCCCTCCTGCACTCACTCAGCAACATGGCCGGGGGCCAACGAGCCCATGAAGGCGCAGGGGGCTCCGAGCAGGGAGAGAACAGTGCAGGAGTTGGATGCGTTGCCTCCACGCTGCCATCTCTGGGATATGCATCTGCAAAGCACAGGACGTCCCTGCAGCCTTGGCAGGGTACTGGTCCCAGGATAAGCAGGGCCAACCACGGTCGTCTGTGTAGGGGCCCACAGAATGTAAGGGCCGGGGGGTCCCCTCAGAAAGCGCCTAGGCTGCTGTCCCATTTTCTACATGGGATAGCTGAGGCTCAGCCCAGGGAAGGGGCTTGGCCACAGCCAGGTCTGTCTCCCCAGCCCAGACTAAATTCAAGCTCACAGCAATTACTTTCAACACTTCCACCTGTTCTTAGGACAGCGGGATGCCACTCACTTGGGTCCATCACAATCTGAGGGCCACACTAACTCTGGGTCATCTCCTCAATGTCACCAACCCAGCTTTCCCCCATCAGAGCTGCTCCTGGAGGGCTGCACCTTCCTCCTCCTCCTTGAGAGCTGCATCTCCAAGGACCTCAAAGACGAAGTGCCTCCTCCCAAAGGTACACATTTACACCTGCTTCTGTCAGGAGCACCTACTTTGGTGATAACTGCAGAGTCATTAAATATTAATAAAGTGAGATAGGAGAGCAGACCCAGACACTGTCAGTTAAGAAGCGGTGGAGGTGAGAGGAGCTAACTTTTATGTCAAAAGTTAAAAAGATTACTAGCTTTTCTCCATCTTTACTGAAAATCTATCAAAAGGAAACTAACAAGATAAACCTGTAGGGCTTCACTGTGATCAAGAACAAAAATGATAACTTATGCACACAGAGTCAAAGCACTTAAATGACCTCTTATTTGTGCTCCAGTAATACTGTTAACAGTGTTATTACCTGCAAGATAAGAACAGTGGTGTTATATCTATTGTGCCAGTTCCCCCAAATAAAGATAATAGTAATTGCAGCGGCTTATAATAAAAGGAACAAGTACCAAAGAACCATAAATTCAGAGAAATAACTGAACTAGAATTTTTATGCTCAGGTCTAGTTGTACACAGATCTTAATCCTGAAGTTCCCATCAGCCTTGGGAAAAGGGTAGCATGATCTCATTAGGAAAAAAGATACTAATTTGTAAAGGGTCAAAGATTTTTCAAGCTGTGTGCTTTAGAGAAATTTTCATGGAAAGAAAGAAGGAGTCTTGAAGGCTCTGACTTAGTCAAGATCACACCAATAGTTAATGACAAAGCTGGGATCAGAACCCAGGTTTCCCGACCCCAAAGCCATTGCTATTGACTCTGCATTTTTAAATGAAAAGTTGTTAGGCCCAAGCTTTGATGAGGTTTCTAAGAAAGTGTATGGCATTTTACTCTGTGGAAGCCCTTCCAGATCACACTGATACTTCCTGTGCAGAAATGCTCAGCTGAGCATGGGGATGCTTTCTGGAAGGTTCTCCTCGGCATGAACTCTGGGAGGCACAGGCCGTTGCCTCCAAATGGCAGCTCCTGAGAGTGCCCAACTGCCCATCGAGCACAGAGACCCTGGGACGGGGGTGCTGAGACACCCAGCAAGGACAGGGTCCCCAAACGGGTGTGCTCTTCTGGGAGGCATACTAGAGTCCAGGAGCTGGGCTGCAGAGAAGCAGAGCCATGGGGCTGGGAGCATGGCAAACGTGGGAAGGGGCTCTTTAGAGAGGTGTCTCACTTAGCACCCACCTTCCTAACCTGCTCGGCAGCATGGGAGCTAGCAGGACCTCCTCCTAACCTCCTGTAATTAAGCTGAAAGGAAATGGGACATCAGCACTGGTAGAAAGGGGCACTCCAGCCCTTCCCCAGGCCCTCCACAGGCCTTGGAGAAACTGTCACCCCAAAATCTGCACTGCTTTCCTGAGAGTAAGCCCGACTCCTCACCTTCCTACCGTGTCCTGGGAAGTAGGTTAGGTCTACACAGCAGCACACCCTGTGCCCCTTCCACTGTCCCTGCTCCCCTGGCAAGGGGCTCTAACCTCTGGCAAACCAAAGCAAAGGGTCAACTCCATGAGATGGGAAGCAAAGGGACAGGGTGCAAAAGAGATGACAGAGGGCCAAAGAACTAAACTCTGAGTTAGGAGACTTGACTTACAGTTGCTGCTCTGCCACTAATTAACTCTGTGGCCTTATAAAACTCATCTGATTTTTCCAACTACTCAGCTTCCTCATCTATGAAAAGGATTTGACTGCTCCCTACACAGTTCCCATGCGCTGCTGGGAGGAGAGTATGGATAATACTTGGACTGTGCTTTGAGGGCCCAAAGCCTGGGGTATGCCCAGCTATCTCCTCTCAGTCAGCCTCAGGGCTGTCAGTGCTGCAGTGTCCTGCCACAGTTTAGTCTTGAACTGCTGCTTATCCAGTTTTGCTGAAACACCTGATAAATAAGGAGCAATTCTCAGTGTCCTGGGCACTCAATTGTGCCAAGGGCAAGCCAGTATCCTGCCCCACAGAAATGCCTTCATGGCATTACAATGTGATGGTGGGGCCCTTATCAAGAGTAAATGCAAGAACCAACAAATGACTCTTCAATTTCTATTAGAGAAATGAGAACGATGTTCTACCCTACTGCATATTGTTCATTGCAAAAAAGACTTCAGTTAGATTCCTTCTGGAATTTAGCACCAGGGAAAAGTTTGCCGTGGCTAATGGGCCAGCTGTCTCCATACCCTGTGGCATCTCCACATTTGCCTCCAGTGCCACTAAGCCCTGAGCTACAAAGCTCAAACCCCACGGTTGTGTATGTTCCTGAACAGTGTAGCTGTACATACCTCTTACCACAAGCTACCTCAAGTCTTTTTCAGAAATAGGTGAAAGATACATGTGGTAAGTAAATGTTGGTGAGAGGCAAGTAGATAGTCTTGAAGGTAAAAAAAAAAAAAAAACAAAACAAAACAAAAGAAAACTGGCTGGCACCTTACTAGCTGCGTGCCCTTGGGTCAATCACTTCATCTCTGAGTCTCTACTTGCTTATCAGTAATATGAGTATCCTGACTCCTGACACAGTCCCAGGGTTGAAACTGAACTTGGCCAACACGGTGCCATCCAAGTCCTGGGGCGTCTTATTAAAGGCCTCAATTCTTTCCTCTCCTGCTGAGAGCCCCCCAGCCTTCCCAGGCAGGGGGCGCCGGCACAAACGTTGGGCTGCAGGAGCCCTTGGGGTGTCCAAGGGGCCCGGGCGCCTCTACCTTATCTCCATGTCCTCCTTAGGGTACTTGTCCACCAGACTGATGACGTCCAGCACCACTAGCCCCACGCACAGGATCTGCTTGTCTTCCATGAGGCTGCTCCCGAAGCTTTCTGCCCGCCCGGCTGACGGGGTTCCTCCCGGGCTCTGCTTCTAATCCCACAGGATTGTGTCCCCGCTCCTAGGGGCTGCCCTGGCTCCTCCTACGCGTGCGGAGCTCCTCCTCTAGGGAGCCTCTCGCAGCGGCGAGGGGTGCGACGGGGCGGAGGGTGCAGGAAACGGTGTGGGGCCCTTGCTCCCGACGCCCACCGACCCAAGCTGGGCTAGGAAAACCGACCCCTAAGTCTTGGTGCCCAGCCTCCCCGGAGCAGGTTGCCTGACCCTGCAGATGGTAGCGCCTCCCACTTCTCGGCCTCAGTTTGCTCACTTATCAGATGGGCACAGAGCTGAGGCAAACCTCTCCAAAGCGCGGCTCGGCAATCTCGCGAAGGCAGAGAGAACATGCACTTAGAAACGTGCCCCTTGCCCTGCCCTCTCCTGCACCTGAGGTTCCGACTCCCCACCCTGGACCCGCGGGGTAGAGCCAAGCCTCTCAGCCGCAGCCCTGCCCCACCAGCCAAGCCGCGGTTTGAGCCGTCGCGGCTGCCCCGCCCCGAGAGGCCCGGCGGTTCCCAGCCAGGCCCTGCCTCCACCGCGGAGCCGCGGGTCCCGCTAAGTGGGCGGCGGCCGTCACGTGACGGGAGGCGCCCCGAGCGCCCCCTGGCGGACGCCGGCGGAACGAGCGCGGCCCGGAGGAGTTGCCGCGGGCCGCGCCTCCGAGCAGGGGCGGGCAGAGCGCCCGGAGCGCAGCCGGGCCCGGCTGCCGAGCGCAGCACGGAAGTCGGGGTCCCCTCCGTAGGTCGCCGTCTCTCCCCGCCCTGCCCCCTGTGTCCTGCTGCTGCCTACCCCTGACCACGTACTGGAGCAGAACTTTTTTTCTTTTTCTTAGAAAAAACCGAGTGTCTTTATTCCTGAATAGTTTAGTATGGCGGTGCGGGGCCGGCGCCCGCTGGGGAAGCCCGGCGGCCCGGGGACTCGGCCCAGAGCGCCGGCTGAGGGAGCAAAAGGTGCGAAGATCGGCTCCCCCGCAACCCGGGTCCCGGAGGGGATCCGGAGGGGACGGCGGTCAGACCAAAGTCTGGACGCGGACCTGGGAGTCCCCGAGCTGGCGCGCTCCGGGCGCCTGCGCTGCGGCGGGTCCCGGCGCGGCGGCTCGCCCAGGCTGGGTGTCCCGGATGGCGCCCCGTCCTGGGCGGGTCCCTGGGGAGCCCCGCCCCTGCTGGCTCTTTCGCCGGTATAGATAATTCGGGCGGGCCGGACTGGCGCCCTGTCTACACTTGTTCAAGCTCCAGGTCCCCGTAGAGCAGGGCTCCGCTGAAGATGGTGAGCGGCTCTTCCGAGTGCGCCAGCTGCCCCATGACCAGGTCGATGCAGACCGTGTCCCCGGCCTGCAGCGGCAGGATGAGGCTGAAGACGCCCAGTGCGCCCGGGCTGGGCTGGCTCTCGGCCACCGGCTTATTCTCCAGACCCTCGGGCTCATAGCCACCGGAGTCTATGCGGGCCACGCCCAGGTTGGAGCGGGACAGCACGGCCTCCACTTTCTCGTGCCGGTGCCCAGTCAGCACCGCGCTTAGCAAGTAGCGTCCGGCTAGTGGAGCTGTGAACACGCCTAGGGACAAGGATGGCAATCAGGAAGGGAGACAGTGACCGGGGCCAGGAAGGCCTCGGGGAGCCCGCCCAGAACTCCTGGAACAGAGAGGGACCTGCTGGGTCTCTTCACCTCTGTTCCACTAGAACGTGAGCGGCGGGGAATTTAGTATTTTGTTCGCTGCTGCACTTAAAACAGTGCCTGGGCAAGAGCAGGCCCAACAAAGATCTGTTGAATGAATGACTCTTCACCCTCCCCACCCCCCGCCCCAGCCCAAGCTGTGGTAAGAGTAAATAAACGAAGGAAAGAGTAGGGTCTCCTCAAATCAGAGAATGAAGATTCACATTGTCTGAAGAGGCTGTCTGCACAGCCTCATTCGTTTCCTCAATCGTTCAACCCAGCCCCCTCTCAGGTTTACCTGTCTCCGGATCATAGTAGCCTCCATCATTGAGCAGGACTCTGTCGAAGGGGACTGTGCCTGGCTCAGACCGGGGCAAACTCAGGGCAGCTGAAAATGCCACGCGGGGCACAGAGACTGCTGGTGCCCCCTCCACTCCTGGGTGGGGGAGGGTGGATGTTAGAGTGGATGCTCAGGGCAGAGCTGCCAGCCCATTTCCCCTCTGCATCTCTCCCCCCAGGGCTACCTGAGGACTTCCATCCTACAACCCCTAGTTCAGTTCTCCTCCCTCAAGAGAATCAAATGAGAGGAACTTACCCTGTTCACCCTGGGGACCTGTAGGAAGAGGAAAGGGTGCAGTGAGAAGTAGGGCAGCTCTCACTAAGTCACTCAGCAAACATCTGCTGAATCTCTCTTGCTGTGCTGAGTGCTATATGGACTTCAAAGCAGGAATGGGTGTGTCAAGAAAAGGAGGAATAGGTGGGGTCCATTCTGTTCAACTACTGGGCTCTGAGCCCTAGCCCCTTACACCCCAGGCAGCCCTTCTAGGCTCAGCTTTAGTCTGCAATATGACAGTGGCACCAGTATACCCAATCAGGCAAACACAGTGACTGTCCTGGCTCCTAGTCACTTTCCTCTGTCTTCCCATTACCAGCCACGTAGGACCCCAATTCCTCACCCCTTCCCCCTTCTCTGTTAAATACAGAGTGGAATGTCTAGCCTGGGGCTGCCCGGGGTGGGTGGGAGGTGGTGGCAACCCTGGCCACAGCAAGGATCTGAGCCCACATACCTGGTGGCCCAATGGGCCCCTTTTGTCCATCCTTGCCTGGAGATCCTGGAGGTCCAGCAGGGCCTGGGGGCCCCTGCATCCCAGGAGGCCCTGGGGGCCCAGTTTCTCCTGCAGGCCCTAGAGTGACAAAATTAAGTTTTTGAGAGCCATAAAAGGAGTTCCCAACAGACAAGGAAGGTGACAGCTCTGTGGGCAGGAGATGGATAAAACAAGTGGGGCTTTGCAGGTTGAGGGGGAAATGGGGACCCTTGCTGCCCATGCTGGACACCTGGCTGGCAGTGCAACATCCCACCTCCACCCACAGGCCTATGTGAGCAGCCAGAGGGAGGGCAGGGAGCTGAGAACTTGCATCATCTCTTTCAGACAAACTAATGTTTGGGGCTACAACTCATGCTGTGCTGAGCAAGGAGAAAGTAGATGAGATCGAGGTTAGGCTGTTGCGGGGGAGGGGGGAAAGAAGGGGCTTGAAAGGGGTCCCTCCATGCCTCCTCTTGTCCCCTTACCGGTGAGGTCCCTCAGGCTGAGCTGCTGTAGACGGTCCTCCAGGAGCACCAAGGAGCTGTTAAGGGCACCGAGCCGCCTGCCCAGGCCCGCCTGTGCCCCCAGCACCTTCTCCAGCAAGGCTGCCTGTGTCTGGCTGGTGCTGTTGGTTTCCCGAAGCCCAGCCCAGAGCCCAGCCACATGTCTGGAAAGGCCCTCACGCAGGCCCTGTAGTCCTCCGGCTACAGTGTCCAACCGCTCGCAGACTCCCTCAAGACGGCCCAGTCGTCCCTCTAGGCTGGGGCACTGGCCAGCCTGTGTGTGTCCCTCCTCCAGGCCTCGGAAGCGCTCCTCACTCTCTGTAGCATGCTCTGTGGCCTCTTGCTGCAGCCTATTAATCTCAGAAATGATGCGGTCCTTGGTGGCCCCCAGGTCAGCCAGATCAGCACCCTGGCCCTCCACGGTGGCCTGGAGCTCATGCAGTGAGTCATTGAGGGAGCTGAAGGTGAGAATAACCTCAGAGAGCTCTCCTTGCAGGGCCTGTAGGGCTGAGCCTGAGCTGCCCCCAAACACGCTGAAGCCATCCAATGGCCCACGGCTTGGCCCCCCAACACCTGGACCAGCCCCAGGGCCCCGTGGAGGTAACAGGGGGCAGGAGCAGCGCTCCACACCATCCCGAAGGCGGCCCAGTTCCTCTTGGACACCACCGCAGGCCCCACAGCCTTCGTCCCCCCGGGCCTGCAGCAGACCCTCCAGTTGGCCTAGGCGGGCCGCTGTGAGATTTAGCCGCAGTGTGAACTCTGCAGCTGTCTCATCCTGAGCATCCACGCGGTCCTGGAGCCGGCCCACGACCCCTTGCAGTCCCTCCAGCGTGGCCTGCTGGGCCTCCCCAGCTGCTCCCACCTTGTGCAGGCCTGAGCCCACCAGCTGCAGCTGCCCCTCACTGTCTAGCACCCTGCGCTCCAAGGCACTGAGGATCTCACTGACCTGAGAGTTCTGCTCCCCAGGGGCTCCAGAGCAGAGCTGCCCACATGCCTGCACAGCTCCTGCCACCTGCTCTTCCAGCAGATCCAGCCGCCCCCCCAGCTCCCCGCTAACATTGGCCAGCAGCCCCCCCAGCTGCTCCAGTCGGCCCCGGGCAGCAGGCAGCCACAGCCCACCAGGACGCCCAGGCCAACCCTCCTCCTGCTCCTCTGAGGGTCCCAGGGTGGAGTTGAAGCGGTCCTCCAGGCGAGATAGGCGGGAAGCTAAACTGGTGTAGCCTGGGGGATGGCCCCCCTGCCCGGCAGCTCCTCCCAGCTCTGTGCCTCTCCGTCCGCTGAGAACTGTCACCGAGCCAGCCACTACGTCCAGCCTGCGCTCCAGCTCTGCCAGTCGCCGGCCCAGCTCTGGAGGGCAGCATTCCTGAGGAGGCCTGCGGCTCATAGCCGACCCGGCGAGCTGCCGCTGCCGCTCCTCCACGGAGGCCAGTAGCTTCTCCAGCACTCGAAGCCGTTCCCTGTCCTCCTGCTGCTGCCGGCGGAAGCCATCCAGCCCTGCCAGGCACACAGAGCAGGACTCCTGCAGCCGCCGCTCCAGCTGCCGCAGAAGTTCCTCGCTGTGGCCAGGAGGGGCTGGGGCTGGGGCTGGGGTCCTGCTGCCACCTCCGCTGCCACTGCCACCACCACCACTGTGATGGTTGTTGAGGTGGCCCAGCTCCTGGTCGTGGGTGGAGACGCGATTGTCCAGGAGCTGCAGCTGGTGCTGGATCTCGTTGAGGGTTTCGTGCACTCCAGGGCGGGCAGCTGCATCTGCTGGCTGCTGCCTCCCATTGAAGGCTGTCTCCACAGCCCTCTGCACATCTTCTGCCAGGCGCCCACTCAGTCCCTGCAGGACCCCCCGAAGGCCTTGCAGCTCCTTCGTCAGGCTCTGCACTTGCTCCTCCAGCTGCTGCACCTTCTCTGACTCCCCAGGACCTGAGTAGAACAGGAGGCAGAGGGCAAAGGGGCTAGACCTGAGAGCTTAGGACCTACCTCCTAGACCCTGCTCACCCCAGCTCACCCCAGGCCTGCTCTGCCTCTCCTTTGGATAAGTTAGGCAAGAAAAGGAGACAGGACACTCCATTCATTTAACACTTTTAGGCCAGATTTGAACCATGAGTCTATTGTCCTTACGACAACTCCCCTGGGCAGATACCGCTAACTCTTCCCATTTTATACAGTGGGAAACAGAGGACCAGAAACGTTAGGTTACTGGCCATGGATTATAAGTTTAAATAAGTGGCAACGCCTACTTTGAAACCCAGACTGTCTGGCCACCAGGCCTGTGTCCTTTCCACCTGTCCAATGCCTCTTAACTTCTTGGAAACTGTTTCCTCCTCTGTGAAAGGAGAATGACATTATGTGTCTTCTGTCATAGGGCTGTCAAGAGTAGTAAAATGGGAATGTGGGGGAGACACGTTGGACAACTCAACAGCAGCTATTACTGGGCAGCACTTTCCTACAACACCACAGGGACAAACAGGGGTCTGTGGATCGTCAGAGAGTCAGCCAGAAGTTCCTGTTTCCATAATTACAGTTTGGCTATCTTGCTGGCAGGGAAACACAGCACATCCGGTGTGCCCAGCACACACGAGGGAAAACAAGCAACGGGGACTGCTGCATTCTGGGACCTGCAGTCTCCAGAGCCACAGAGGGGCCTGGGACCTGTAGTCAGGCGCAGTGCATGCTAGGACTTGTAGTCTCTACTGTCTATCCCCCTAGGACCACGGACCAGACTTCTCAAAGGAATTCCCCTTCCTCCCGCAGCTGCTCCCAGCTGGGCAGGATCTTGGCCACACGTGGGCATCTGTGAGCATGTTCTTGCTCTCCGCTTTCTTTTTCTCTCAGTCTGTCTTTTGGTCTCTCTCTGTCTCTGTCTCTCTCTCTCTCTCTGTCTCTGTCTCTCTCTCTCTCACTCACTCATTCACACACACACACACACACACACACACACACACACACACACACACACACACGGGGAATCTCATGGATCTCACCACCTCCCTTCTGTCCGTCTCTTCCCTGGCCCCCGACTGCCTCCCCTTCCCGCCCTACCCTACATGGCCAGTGCTCACCTTCTCCCCCCAGCCCGCTGAGGTGGCTGCCTGCACTGGAGCCAGAGAGGTTGGGGCGGGCAGGCCGGGGCGGGGGGCGTGGGGTGGAAGGTGTGGGGCCCAGCACTGGTGCAGGACCCTCGACACAGTCGTCACCTCCATAACCCTGACAACATCTCCACTCCATATCCGTCACCGTCTTGTAGGCCACACGGTAGCGAGGGCGGAGGAAGCTGCGGTACCTGGCAGAGGCAGAGGGAGGCTTTCTGATTCCTCCCTGCACTGTCAGTGGTCCTGGCCCCTCAGAGATGGGCAGCCACTGGTGGGCAAGGCCTGTCCCTCAGGCTGGGTCCCCCTTACTGTCCAACATGTGGCCTTGCTCAGTTGACAGCTGTCAGCTTTTTGGCCAAGGGCCAAATCCCTGTTCTTCCTCCCCTTGCCCAGTGCTGGAACCTTGAGCTTCTCTCCCAGAGGTGACCCATCCCAGAGAAGGCATTTGGGGGCTGGCAGGTAAGGTGAGTTTGCCCTCAGTATCCCATCAGCCAAATTGTTGCCTCAGCATCTGCTCAAAATGGCTCTGACAGCAGCCCCTGCCCTGCCTCTGCTACCTGCTGTGTACAAATTCCCTGAGTCTGCCACCCACCTTCCTTCGGCCCTGGCCTAGCTCCCACCAAGTGCCCATCCCCCGGCCCTGGGGACTCACATGATGCTTCGTGGACACTGGGGCTGGCCCCAGCCACAGGGCTGATAGTCCGGCTTGATGAAGGTCTCCACTCCATCCTCAAGGACACAGCTCACTGTCCGGGTCACCACATAGGCACACCAGTTCCTGTAGGTACAACCCAATCTGGACCCAAGGACGACCAGAGATACATGTCCCAGAGGGGGGCCCAAGGGCTACCAGAAGGGCTGAGGAAGGGTCAAAAGATGAAGGGCCCTTGGGGATCAGTGAGAAGGCTTTGGCAGGGGCACTCCCCTCCGCGCTTTCCTGTGTAGCAGGAGCAGATAAAGACTTTCAAGATGGGCAGAGGTGCAGAATGGAAAGCCACAGCCACATAGAAGTCAGTCCTCACGGCTATGGGGTCCTGGGGAGCCTCTGAATTCACACAATCATTTGAGTCCCTTTCTGGCTCTGTCTCAACCCTCAGCTTGGGCTGCCATGTGCAAGCCAGCCAGCAGGTCCCTGTGGGTAGTCCCCTGGATGTTGGCTTCCACCCACTCATCAGGGGAGAGGACAGGGCAGGCTGAGGTCCAGCTGAGGGTTAAGTAGAGAATAAGCCATTGATGAGCCCTGACCCCCTCAGGGCTTTCAGTTCTATGCTCTTGGCCCCATTCATGCCGGCCTCTGATCTGTGTCCGGCTGGAGAGGGGATGGGAGCAGAGCAGGAATGGTGTCAGAGTTGCGGATTACTGGATGGGGCCAAGGAAGCCCCAGAAAGGGACAAAAGGTCTGCCTAGCATCCAGGGCTGCTATAGAGCTGGCAGGGAGGCCTGGCCCATGACCCTCAGGGCACATTCCCTGGGATATCTGAAAGCAGGGAACTGTGGGGAGGATGTAGGAGCTGATCCCTTTAGGTTACCTAGGCCATGTATCTGTGCAGGGCACCCTGGAAAAGGCCCTGCAGGAAGGTGGGCATGTGAGGAGCCACCTGATGGCTGGGTTTCATCTCCCCATCTTCCCTGCAGTAGGGGACACAGCCAGGGAAGGGTAGCCAAGGCAGTGGCCAGCATACCCACCTTCCCAGCGCCCTTCTCACCCACCCCAGCCTCAGGCTGGGACCCAGACTCTTACCTGTGGCGACTGGCAGGCCGGGGGGCGCTTTGGGCCTGGGGGCCCCCAGGGCTGAGGGCCCCGCCACCACCCCCAGTGTAGAGGCTGTAGCCCCGAGGAGGATAGCTAGCTGCTCCCGCAGCTGCGGCCAGCAGGCAGCAGAGGTAGCAGCTCCAGAGGGTGCTGGGGGCCATGGTGAGGCGCTCGGCAGTAGCCCTCAGAGACACATCCCGGCCTGACCACTGGCGCCTCTGCCCGGCCCCGGGGGATGCCGCTCCGCGGGACAGCACGAGCCGTCCAGTCCTGTCCCCAGCTTCCTGCCGGCAGCCCCCAGCCACACGCCTCCTCCTTGGCTGCCTGGCCTGACCCCTCTCCCCCTCCTCTTTCCTCCTCAGGCTCCCGTCTGTCCCTCCCTCGGTTCCTTCCGCTCTCCTCTTCTCCACTTCTGAGGGGAGTTTGTTCTCTGTGCCCCTGGCCTCCTGCGCCTGGTCCCTGCCCCACTCAGATGCTGCTTCCTGGGCGTCCACCCCCTCGCCCCAGCTGGCCCTCTTCTGGCCTGCCTGTCCTTTTTTCCTGATGACCGGATCCTGGGGGTGACAGGGCTTTGCCCCTGTGGCTGTTCAGAGGCGCAAGAGTGGCTGCGGGGCGGGCCCAGTCCTCCTCCCTCCCTCGCTCACTCCCCTCCCCTCCCCCCTGTCTGGCTGGCGGTCCAGCCTCCCCCTTCCTCCCCCTACCTCTCCAACCATAGTGCGCCACATCTGCTTCTTGTTAACTCCGGGAAAGAGAGGGAAAAAAAGGAAAAACAGAGAAATGTGGAGTTGCCGCCGGGCTTGGGGCCAGCCTCTCAGATGGGCCACATGGAGCCTGGGCCAAAGCTGGGGAGGAGGCCCAGGGCTGGTCCCTTAGACAGGGAACGGGAGCCAGAGCCACAGCTCTCCTGGGGCTGGGGCAGGCCTCCCCTGGGAGAGAGGACCTGAGGGAGCCCAGAGAGGAGAGCAGGACGGCAGGACGGTGCAAGGGAGAGTGAACTTGGGCTCAGCAGGACATCACTCACCATCTAGCCCAGCTGCCTCCTTTTAGAAATTTGGAAATTGAGTTATTTCCCACTCTAGGAAAGTAACTTGTCCAAGGTAACACAGCAAGGTCAATGGTAAGGCTGAGCTCACACCCAGGTTGTGACTTGGGAGAAAGAAGAAGAGAACAGGCTCTTTCTTGGGAGAAAGAAGAAAAGGAAAAGGACTCCGTTGAGGCAGGCAGGAAATCCAGAGAAAAAAGAAGAGGAAGAAAAGGATCTGGAAATAGAGAGTAGTCTTCTATCAAGCAGTGGAGGGGACATGGGCAAGAAGAGAAAGAATGTTTCTTAAAGGACCAAATAAATAGGGGTCCCAGGCTGGTCTTAGTGAAGGTCGGCAATAACTGGGCGGGGTGTGTGGGGGTAAATTGGGACCTATCTGTACAGCACCAAAGGAAGTCACTCCCTAACCTGGAGGCAAGTCTGATGTCCTCTTTGTAGCAGGGCAAAGAACCATCAGGCTGACCTGAAAGCTTCTCCTGAGCTGTCCGGACCTGTCAGCATGGCCCCCTTTGCCATCTGGCCCTCAGCACTGTGTTTTGCACCAGAGTCTCCCACGTGGTGAGATGCTTGGGAGAGAGAAGCAGAGGAGACAGGGGGATGCTGTGTGCCAGGCACCGTGGAGGTGTCCAGGTAGCAAAGGCACTGTCCACTAAGGAGCAGCTGAGGCTGTTGGGGAATGGGACACAAGCCCCCAAACAGAGAACTGCCACAGGCACAGCAGACCAAGTGCCAAGGGGACAGGACAGGGGAATGATGCATGTTCTGGCTAAGAGGAGGGAAAAGATGGTTGACTGCTGCAGGTGCTCAAAGGAGAGCTGAAGGAAAAGATAGAACCTAAACCGGATTGGCGGGGAGGCAAGTGAAGAACAAAGATAAGGGAGAGATTTTAAGCTCAGGAAAAGTGGTCTGTCTTGGTTTCCTCATCTGTAATATAGGAATAATAGTAGTACTCTCCATCCTAGGTTTGTGAGGATTAAGTAAATTAATGTATGTAAAGCATTCCAGAACAGTGCCTGGCAAATGGTAAATACTCAATAAATGTTACCTCTTTTTTCTGACAGGAAGAAGTGGGACAGAGTCAGAGAGGTAAATTGTGGACAAATGAGGGAGAGGCCCAAATGACTGGTTAGGAGGTTGCATTACAAGTTTTTGAGGAGAAGAATATACACATATAAAGAAAGAAGAAGATATTGTTAGTAAGAACAATGAATAGGGTGTCGGAGCATATGAATCTAGTCCTGGTTCCGCCACTAACTAGTGTTATAACTAGTTAGTGAATCCCATGACAGCACTGGGAGTCTGTGTGTAGTCCAGGGTCCCTTCCAAATTCTGCACTGCAAAGTGATGCAAACTTGGGCTCTGGTGGTATCAGTGACCATGGAAAGGAAGGGAAAGTTGTGACTGCTTGGCCACTGCCTGGGTCATGAGGGACCAGATGAAAGGAGACACCAGAGAAAATTCCAGGGTTTGAGCCAGGATGGGGAAGTTGAGAAGAGAACAGGTTTCAGAAAGAAAGGTGACCTTAGTTTGGATACACTGAATTTAAGATAAGAATAACACATTCCAGTGGACATAAATGTCCAGGAGATGGTTAGAAATGTAGACCTTGATTCTGGGAACTATTTGCAGGGCAATAACTGGAAGGTGTGAGAATGGATGCCACCAAATCTTCAATGTGACTCTGAGTGATCTGCCTCTGATGTCCTATGGCCCAGAATGTGACCTGGATGGCTGGGAGAGATGTGGGTGAAAAGAAAGAGTGGTGAAAGTAAATTCTGGAATCAACAGAAATGGAAATTTGTGGCTGGCCCTTAGAAGCTTGAGGATCAGCAGACAGGTACACTTGAAGGAAATGATCACAGGAGATCCTGCTTTCAAAGAAGTTGTCAGTGGAAGGTTACAGCTTTGTCCCTGGTCTCTGTATCAGTTCTGGGCCCTAGTCTGGCTCTGGCAGAAAGCCAACCCGCTTCCCTCCAGATTGCCCCAGCTGCTGCTATAGGCTTGCTTTCTCTTCTCTTTCCCCTCTCCTCTCCCTTCAGGGGGCCTCTGGCAACCTAAAAAGTCATCCTAGCCATCTTATCACTGCCCAGTCATCACCCATTCCCTCGCCTGCCCCCTGAAGTTTAAAAATCTGTTGTACAATTCAAGTGTGTCGAGTAAAAAATGTTGGCTTTGAACTATGCTTGCAGTAGGTTGCATTTCATTTAGTCTTGTCATTAGGAGCCAAAACCTAGGAGCTGACATGAATGTTTGTGAGGTCACAAAGCAATCAGTGGCTCTGGGTTCACTGGGGAGGAACATTCCCATTGCTGGCTTGAAAGTGGGCAAGCAGGCTGCAATGGAGGTGAAGGCTGAGTAGACTGCAGTGGTGGCAGTGGTGGCGGTGGTAGTGGTATTGGCAGGCAGCCACAAATATCCAAAGCAGTTGGCAAGAGTTCCTGACACCAAAAAAGGCTAAGTTCCTGGGGCACCAGGACAGGATTTTATTTTACAACCTCTCCAAGATGGGGGATTTCCAAGGATAGAGTGCCAGTGGGAAATCTTGGCCATACTAGGCAACTTACTCATTCATTCAACGATCACTGACAGAGCAATGAGCTCATGTTTCCAGAGCCAGAACAGCCAGGGGTCAATAAGGAGCATTTTATGTGTAACCTCTCTGTCAGAGGACTGAATATTGGGAGGGGGAAAAAAGGTGGAATAATGTGAATTGGACCTTGGGTCATGTCAACCCAGATGGGAATCTGGGAAGCTTGTGGGGAGTTTTGAGCAAAAGCCCACCCTTCCCCAAATGCATTCACTTCCCTTTTCTTTCCAACCCTTCCTCCAGCTATAATACTTTAGAGGGTGACCTCCCTGGACTCAGTCCCCCCTTTCCCAGGTCTTGTTGGTTTCTCACTCCTGAGCCTAATCCTAGCCTCATGTCCTTTCCTTGAAAATGTCACACTAATCAGAGATTCAGCTCTACAAGTGCTACCTCCATCATCACCACAAGTGCCCCCAGGGTAAAGCTTCGCCCATCTCACTTCCCACACACTATTCTGTCCAAGCTTTTTTCAAGATTTGTCAGTTCTTAGTTGAGTCTAGTTCAGCCCCCGGAGACCATTTTTATTTCAGTTCTTCCAGGCACTAGGCCAAATGACCCATTCAAGGCTGATATAGACTCGCTGACCTAGGCACAGGAAGTTCTGGGAGATGAAGGACATTTCTGGGTGGTTCTAAAACAAATCCGTTTCCTCTTGTCACTGATCCTAGGACAGCCTATTGAGTCAACAGTCTGACATGGAATGTGGAATGGAGGCAAGAGGAATAGGTGAAACTGTCTTTAACCAATTGTGGAAACTTGGTCAAATCAATTACCTTTTGGGCCTCAGTTTCGTTCTTTATAAAATGATTTTGAAGGCCCCCTTCAGCTCTGACAGTCTAGGATACTATGCACCTGGGTCAGTTGGTTTTAGGACAGCCTTGGAAATCTGAAACACTTTCAAGGCCTTCTCTCATGTTCATTTGCAGTCTAGAATGTTTAACTTCCAGGGTCAGCCTAGGGGTAGAGCTTATTTTAAAAAGGGAGGTCTAGTTCTGATTCAACAGTAGACCTAAGTGTTTGGTTGGGCTTGGACCACTTCAAATTTCCAGGAGACATGAAGCATATTGATGTGTAATCCTTAAAATTTAGACCCTCACTCTCCCAGAACAAAGTTGGGAGCAGACTGCTCACTGAGGCATGCATAAGGGAGTACCTGTATGGGGTTTCATCAGTGTTATGTGTGTGTGGGGGGGGATGTGGGCTTGGGATTCTAAATATGAAACTTGGCCGGGCACAGTGGCTCACGCCTATAATCCTAGCACTCTGGGAGGCCAAGGCGGGAAGATTGCTTGAGCTCAGGAGTTCAAGACCAGCCTGAGCAAGAGTGAGACCCCATCTCTAGTAAAAATAGAAAAAATTAGCCGAGTGTGGTGGCTTGAGCCTGTATTCCCAGCTACTTGGGAGACTGAGGCAGGAGGATCTCTTGAGCCCAGGAGTTTGAGGTTGCTGTGAGCTAGGCTGATGCCACAGCACTCAAGCCAGGGCGACAGAGCAAGACTGTCTCAAAAAAAAAAAAAAAAGAAAAAGAAAAAGAAAAGAAAGAAAATAACCACCCCCCCTAAAAAAACAAACAAAAACCCCCAAATAAATAAATAAGGAACGTTTGGGAAACACTGGGTGGGGGCTAGGAATTAGATGGGGGAGGCCAGGAGAACTATAGACTACTAAAGGCAGAGAACGTGCTTAGGAGCCACTGGGCTCAAGCATGAGGACAAACTGCTAATGGTCCAGGCCACGCCAGAGAAGCCCATTTCCGGCTAGTGCATCCCCAGCTCAGAGCACACAGACAGCAAGTTGGTCCCCTGTCCCAGCCCCATGGCAGCTCCTGTAGAGTTTTCTTTGGCTCAGAGAAGCAGAGGCCTCCCCTGAGCCCCGGCCCCCCTTACCGCAAAGCAACTGGCTTCCATTACCCCTGACAGCTCCAGAGCAACAGCCCAGCCCCCGGCCCCAGCCTGGCTCTGTGCCGTTCCCTTTTATGGTGAAGCTGAGAGAAAGCAAGGAGCGAGGGGGGAAGAAGGTTCTGGCTGGGCATATGGTTGTACAGTTCCAGGGTGCCTCCTTCCTCGCCAGAGACCCTTGGTCCTGTACCTGCCGCCATCTATCTTTTTTCTCCTCGGCGACCCACTCTGCCCCGAACCCACGACCCCTCTTGCTTGGCCCAACCCTCCTTCTCCTTCTCCATTCCCCTCTTCCCCCTCCCTCACATCCGGGGGGTGATTTCCCACTTGGCCGAAGTCCTACGGTTTGAGTTTTGATTCCAGGAGGGTCCACCCTATTTCGACGCCCACCTCAGAGGGCGGGGTGGAGGGAGGGAGCCCGGGTAAAGCAGGCACCGGTCAGACCGCAGGCAGGGTCGTTCTGCTTGGTTGCTGTGGGTCAGAAAGGCTGGCGCCGGAGAGAGGAGCACTCGGCAGCCCCAGGCCTGTCCCCATTCTACACCGCCTCCCACCTCCCACCCCCGTCCTCGCTGCCCGAGCCAGGGCGGGAACACTGAGGGCAGGACCCAAAGGAAGCACCTGGCTGGGCCGGGCCGGGAAACGACGGGTGGGCAGCGGTTCGGGGGGCCGGGGCAGGAAGGAGGAGTTGGAGCCGAGTATCCCGCCCGGCCCCGCCGCCGCACCCTCGCCCTAGCCCACTCCTGCGCTCGGGGAAAACGGCCACCGCAGCGTCGCTAACCCGGTCCGCGGCCGCGCCAGCTACGGCCAGCTGCGGCCAGCTGTGCGGTCCCGAACCCCGCCCCACCCCTGGGTCCGGCCCTCCCACCGCAGCCCCGCCCGAGACCCCGCCCTAGACCCGGCCCCCGGCGAGGGCGGGCGCGACGCGCGGAGCAGGCGAGACGGCGGGCTAGAGAGGCCGTTCGACAGCGCCGTCCGGCCGGAAGAGGCTGGTTTGGGACTGAGCTGGCGCTACGAAGTTCCGGCCCGGGTCTCCTACCTCGGGCTTGTGCGCAGACGGCGTTGGAGCCCAGTGGAGCTGATCAGGTGAGAGGCACGCAGGCGCCGTCCCAGGGCCAGCGCTGCTGTGGCTGGCCCGTGGGGGCGAGGACGGGTCCTTGGGAGGGCGGGGAGTGTGCCGGTCCAAGGCTCAGTCCCTCCTCTTCTCCGCAGGATGATCACGGACGTGCAGCTCGCCATCTTCGCCAACATGCTGGGCGTGTCGCTCTTCTTGCTTGTCGTTCTCTATCACTATGTGGCCGTCAACAATCCCAAGAAGCAGGAATGAAAGTGGCGCTTTTTCCGCCCCAGGTAATGGTCCGGGGCTGTAGCGCCCAGCCCCCAGAGAGCCGAGTGGTGAGGCCACAGAGTTCGAAACTTCAAATCAGAACTTATCGGGCCAAGCATGATATAGTCCAGAAGAACTGGGCCCTTTATCCACGTAGAGAGTGCCTTGCAATGCCTCGCCCCCTCCTCCTAAATTGCTCCCTGCTAGAATGGGAGTGGATTTCCTAATCCTCCGCAGTACCCATCTTCTTGTAGTCCCCAGTAGGTAGATGCCCAAGTTCGGGGTAGGGTTACAAGGAGGCACTGACACCGGTAGGAACAAAAGTACTGAGGATACCCTCCAAATTGAGGATTTGGGCTCTTCACTTAAATAGCCCTCATTTTCCCAGGTTGTTTAAGCCTTATTTAGGCAGAATTTTTTGGTGAGGGGGTGAAAGATGTAGAATTGTATTTCCGTGTTGAGGCCAGGGTGACTGATTGAGGGTTTGGCTACTGTAGACCTAAGCCATATGAGAAAGGGGTGGGGGGGACCTGGGAACCAACTTTAAGCGTGGGTCAAAAATGTAAAGGGGAACAGGCTGAATGGGAGTTGACTCCCGAAGGATTCCCCAGAGGAAAGCTGCAGCATTTTCCTTACCTCAGGTCTTTCCCCCTCTTTTCTAGGGTTCCAGGACATAGTCTGAGGCAAGATGGAGGGTGTGAGGGGCCTTCACACTTCACCTCATCCCTTCTGCCCATCACAGCATACAAAGCAACTACACCTGGATTTTTCCAAACAACTTTTATTTCCTCAAAGTCTTCTTGAACCCTATGGAACAAGAAGCTGCCACTGAATAGGGCCCAGCATAGGGGCTGATTTCTTTTCTACTCCCTCCCCCCAATACAAAAATATAGATAATACTTTTTTGTGGTCCCAAAATCTTGTGCTGTGGAGGGAGGGAAGGGGTGGCAGGTTCCTGTTTTGTCCTGTCTCAAGGTGATGCTCTGCAATGCCTCAGACAGTGTGGCTGACATTCCAAGGAGTTATGGTTGTCACATGGAATCAGCAGCTGAGGGAGGGGACTGGCATATTTCTCACTGTGTTTCCCCATCTTAGGGCTATATCCTGGGCATGAATGTAAAGGCATTATCAGACCCGGGGAGAAACAGTCAGTAGGGGAGATTTAGGGACAAAACAAACCTCAGGTTGGCCCAAGGGCCCCCCACTGTAACAAATCCGGGATGGGGAGTCAGACAGACTACAGGAAATAGGAGAAAAGGCAGGGGCAGAGCGGGGCCGTGGGGGCCTGGCCTGAGGCAGCCTGCAACAGAGAAGAGAGAGGAATCAGGGTAGTGAAAACTCTGCCCCTCTTCTGGTCTGTTAGCCAGGGGCTGTCAGGGGAAAGGTGGAGAGAGGTTAACAAGGGTAGGGATAGCCAGGGTGGTTACTGCACAGTGGTCTGCTGCTGGAACCAGCCAGCTCCTAGGCCTTAGGCCCTAACTAGAAGTTGCTTTTTTGTCTTTTGGAGTGAAGACTGAGGCCATGGTGGGAAAAAAAATCAGGGACTAAATTCTTAATGAAAGTATATTTAGTCTTTGGGGTCAAAGGGAGTAGAGAAGGAAGAAAATTATCTGAGTGGCAGAAATGGGAATGAAGGGCTAGAAGTGAGGGGCTGAGTGAGGGACTGGACCCTGATGCTCACCCTGGTGTAGCAGAGCGGGGTCCCGGCTCCGGCTCACTGCTCTCCCTGGTCCGGGGGGTAGGGGATGTGGGGCCTGAAGAGCCTCTCATCCCTCTGCAAGTCGGCGGTGAGCCCCGGCCCAACCTGGGCCTAGCCTGTGAGGACAGGGGGTGGGCTAAGCGCCTGGATTTTTCCATGAACTTTTTGCTTCTAGGTTTGCTTCTAGAGTTTCCATGCACAAGAATGTAGTATAGGAATCAACAGAAGTACTAGGACCTTGAATTCCTGAGTACTGTCTGATGGGGTGAGGTAGGATAATAGCCAGAGGACTCCTAGATTCAATTCACAACTGTGCACTCCGAGTCTTAACTAGGGGTGGCAAAAGGATCCAGCATTTAACCTCTGTGGCTATCTCCATTTAATCTCCAAGGTCTGGCTGAGTACAGAAGCAATGTGTAGAAAGATGGTAGAGGGTTGGTAGATGTTCCTCAGAGCTGCCTATGCCTCAGCCCCTGCCAGAACAGCTTAAGCTTCACCCATGCAGTCAGCTTCTGCCTATATTCAACTTTAGCTAACCTAGCATGGGGATCTGGACTGAAGTGGAGTTGGTGACTGTTCCTAGGAGCAGCAACCAGATATGTTACCTGGGGAATCCGGGACCCCTCCTGGCGGAAACTCTCCTCGGGCAGGTCTGGGCAGAAAGAGAGGAGAAGCTAAGGGCAGGGGCAGGGAAAGCCAAAGCTAGCAGGCTGAGGTTGGGGTGCATCTGGCAGGGACACGGGTTGGAAGCAAGCAAGAGACCTGGCTGGTGGGGATGGTGGGAGGAGGGGGCACTGGACAGGCATGCACTCAGGCACCAGAGCAGCTGATATGGCTGGGGGTAGAGCCTGTAGAGAAGTGCTTAGCATTGCCCCCCACCACTACCCAGAGGAACAGCGCCTTGCTGGGTTCTGTCAGAGTTGTTATGCTAGGGACTGGGGAAGATCCAAAAATGTTACCTGCAATCGAGTCCTGATGCAGGGGATTCGAGCTCCAGTCCCTAGCAGACCTTTCCCAATCACCATGACAGCCTCTGGCTTGTCCCCTGAGGACAAGAGTGAGCGGCTGCTCCCTAGACAACAGAGGAAAGTGGTCATCAGGGTAGGGGCCACAGAGAAGAGGTAATTTCCTTTAGATCAGGGTTTCTCAACCTTGGCACTGCTGACATTTTGGGTTGGATAATTCTTTGTTGTAGGGAGCTGTCTTGTGCATTATAGGATGTTTAGCAGCATCCCTAGCCTCTAACCAATATATACTATTTCCTCTGCCACCTCCCCAGTGTAACTACCAGAAATGTCCCCTGTGGTGCAAAATTGACCCTGGTTGAGGCTCTAGTCTGGTCCAAGGGGTGGAGCAGCAACTTGGGACTAGAATCAGAACCCACCCAAGCTTAACTACCGTGTAAATTTACAGACTTTAGGGCCTACCCCAATCGTACATTTAGCATTTAAGGATCACGTCAGTTCTATGCAAGACTGGTGGATTGATTACACCCATTGAGAGTCAACAGGTTGGGAATAGCGGGGTCAGAGTGAGGTGGAAGATGTTGGACTGGAGTCTTAGAATCATTCCCATCCAGTCCTTTACATGGCTGGGTGTATAACTTAAAAGGAGAGTAGACAGCTTAAGTTTTGTGTGAATGATATGGTTACACACAACATTCGCAGTGATGACAGATGGAAGGCCTATGCTTTTTTTCATTCTCCAGTTTTGCTGCCCAGCTCCTGGAGTCAGGGAACTTGGGTAAATAGCACTTTGCAGGTAGAAAAAGTCCTCAGGTTCCTCAACTGTAAAAATGAGGATCAAATGAGATCAAGTGCATAGAGCAGTGCCTGGCACATAGTAAACGCTCAATAAATGTAACTATTATTTTATTATACAAAGACATTCATTAAATTCCAGCTTCCTGTACAAAAGCACCAGTGTTAGGGGTTTAGGATACCAGGAGGATAACTGACGCCCCTGGTCTGAAGTGGCCTGCATTATATCAAATCAAGAAGGAAGTCCAGGTCAGGTGGCAGTGTGGCTGGGGGTTGTTCTTCAAGCCTAGTCAGGAGCCTGGTCTATGCCCTGGGAGGTAGGTAAGGGAAGAGATAGGCTAGTGGGTACAGACCTGATAAGCTGAGTGGATTGGGGAGTAGGCAGGAGCCCAGGCTGCGTGAGGGGGCTGGGCCAGAACTAGCAGGACCTGGGGATGGGGCCAGGCTGCTTGCAGTAGGGTGATGGTTCAGTGGCTGTTGCCGTCGTCTCCTGTCCTGGCTTCGGGGCTCTGAGTGGAAGGGATACAAGCAGATAAAAAGGCAAATAAGTGGGGCACTGAGAAAGCATTCACTGACCCACTGGCTCCCCTTGCTGAGAAGGTACCTGTTTTCAAGCTTGTCATCAGACCAGCATTCCTCTTCTGAAGTAACTGTAAGATGGGTGGAAAGACCTAATTATCCAGTTCTCAGCCAGCCATCATCCTACCAGTTCATTCTTTTGGCAAAGAAGTTACTGAGCTTGGCTTCTAAAACACAGCTTTCTTAGGTTCTCCTCTTACCTCTTACTGCTCCTCTTAACTCCCAAATCTCTCTCTAGCCCTCTTCTGAAATCCAGCTATAATTGTCTACTGGACATTTCTCTCGGAAAGTCCCCCACAACCAAAACAACTCATTCTCTCCCTTCCTTTCATTCTTCCTTCTTGGTGGAATACCTAGCTGCTGGAAACTTTTGTTTCATCTTTCTACTCCCTTACATTTAGATTTGTGTTTAATCAAATCCTGACAATTCTACCTGTGCATTCACCCGAGTTCTTCCTTTATTCTCCCGCTCCCTTGTCATTGCCAGTGTCCAGATACAGGTATTTAACTCATTCAGACTTTTGAAGAAAATTCCCTACTGGTCTCCCTAGCTTGAATCTCTTCCCTCTTACCAGCTATCTTTTTCACACAGGTGCCAGAAATTAGTATTCTAACAAAGAAACCTGATCAAAAATCACTGTGGCTTAGGCAAGGGGGAAATACTGAAGATCTTTTAAAGGATAAAGTCTAAACCTTTTAACATGGCACCTTCAGAGCCCTTCCCACTGTGGTTCCAGACTACACATCCTTTGTAGGATGCCGAGAGAAAGAACAAACAAGAAAGTGAGTGAAAGCCTGTGGGACATTTGCAGGTTCTAGTCAGAAACAGTGATAAGAAAGAAGGTATGAAGCAAAACAGGCAAATGATATAAAAAATGTCAATGCAATATGGAGAAGGGAAAGATACTAAGGGACTAACCCAGGAGTCTTGCCCCTAATGAGAGTTTCAGGATAGGAGACAAAGTCTGATTGAGGAGAGAGGCCTGATAGGGAAGGCATACGGCCTTTAAAGATGGCATTTCTCTGAAAAAAAAAAAAAAAGGCATTTCAATCATCACTTAAAAAGACCATCTTAAGACCTGGACAGGCCTGCCTGTAAATTTGTGAATGTGAGTACACAGCTTCGTTTCTCATGTTTTGACTTTTGTCCCCTGGTATAATCTAGGCCTTCTCAGTCCCCATTGAGATAAAAAGTAAAAGGAGGAGCCCCAACGCTGTATTTCTTGGTTCTGAGCTATAGAAACAGCAGCTTAAGGCTGAGTGCAGAAGTGGTATGTGATCAGTTCTGCTCCCAAAGGTTACGAGATGGTATTTTATGGTAGTCACCTATAGGTTCCATTTTGAGGGAGGCAGGATAGTATTGGGGTAAAGATCTGAGAATGTGAGCCATACTGACCTCTCCTTGAATGAGTTAGAATGAATACTCCAAGGTCTTACAATTTAGAGGAGCAGTTATTTGACTCATGCCTAGGTCCTGTATCATACCCCCTAAACATCTCTGGAGCTGTCCCTACATGTAGTGCCCCAGATCTTATTGAATCCCTGGGAGGATCACAGATCTGATTTATGCCCTTTAAGGGGTAGAAAGGTGAGACAAGTATTTGCCTTCTAACTTCTTGCCTTTTATTCATTCAGTACATATTTGCTGATCACTTAATACATGCCAAGTACAGTGCTAGGTGCTAGGGGAGTAAGATGTGTTAGGAGACACTTGGAGCTTTTGTTTGCAGTGGAAAAAGTAAATGTGGTGATGGTGATAGAGGCACTCCTCCTGTGTCCTGGTGACCCCACGGGAACCTCCACTCACCACTAGACGTTGTCTGCTCTATCTAAAGTTATCTGTCAGCTGAGCCAAGGCATTGCAGAGGCCAGGAAAGAGTTTTAGTAACCTCAAGTTTAAGTGACAAGAGCTGGGAAGGATAAGAGCAGTGGTGATACGGTGACAGCTGAAGGCTCCTGCTTTTATACTTTAAGTACCTTGTCTTTTGTATCAGTACTCTACTGGGTAGGCTGGAGGGCCAGGGAATAAGTTCCAGTTACTGAGTAAGGACTAGGATGACACAAGTGAGGCACCTAGGGTGCAAAATTGAAGGAGGCACTTGTATGACCCCGACAGTGAGTACTTTCTTAAATTGTGTGTCCTAGGTGCCTCCTGTGCCTCCCCTACTCCTTACTTTGCTTTAATCAATATATAACTGCAAAAAGGAGTTGCTGGTTTACCTATCACCCTCTCCCCAGCAGGCCCTTCTGTTAGCTGTTTGCATCTGTTGTTGCACAGTATCTTGCAGGCTTTTGACTTCCCTCACTCCATCACTGGATTAGCTATTCTCCAATGCCCTCTTCCTCCTCTGCAGCAACAGCAGCTACTGATAGTACTGTCTGCCCTTCTGAGCCAGGTAGATGGGAACATAACTATGGGCCTGGGAAGGGGATATTTAGAACATGTTTTGGAGCTGGGGAGAACGAGGTAGAGAAGATCCTGGCACCAAGGTCAGGGGGTGCTAGGAGTGAAGACTTACTCTGAGCTCTTCTAGTCTCCTGTTGGCCTTCTAAAGTGCCATCCTCCCAGCCTTTTGGGATAGAACCCATCAGACTGGTTCCCTGAATCTCTGCCTTAAGCTTCTGGCCAGGCTGCTTATATCTTTTCTGAAATTCCCTGGATAACCCAATATCATGTTTTGTTCTAGCCAATAAAGGATAGTCATTAATTAAATGTATAGTTAAATGTGATATATTTTTATACATTACTGGAAAATTTCTTGTAAATAAATTCACAAGTAAAAAAAAAATCCTTTGACGAATCATAATCCCTATTTTGGATTTGAAAAGTACAGCTGGTTTACAGTTCGATTTCTGAGATATGGGGATCATGTTCTTCCTAGCTTGGAAAACAAAGTATGCCTAGATGTGGCAGAGGCCAAAAAGCCAGATGTGTAGAACCAGGAAATGTCACAAAACAACAGTATAGGCCAGATCACACTAGACAAAGTGTTTTCCCAAGTGTTGGTTGAAGATACCAAGTCCAAATGCCAGTCTGCATTATGGCCCCTATCCCAAACCAGGGCCGATTTCCCATCCTGGGGTCAACAGGGATTTTAAGAGATGAAGCTGCAAAAATCAGCACCAGCAAATGCCCAGGGGAACATAGGAGTCAAGATTACTTGGATCTCACCTTTCAACCCCTTATAGTGTTCCTGTTTGGTATTATTAGTAACCCTTGTCTTGACCCCTAGACTTTAGAGACAGAGTTTCCTAGTCCTTACAAATATTTATGCAAGTCCCTGGGGTGTCTCTGTACTCAAGCCAGCTCTCTTTTTCTGCTTCTAAACTCATTCACCTGGGGACCATACCTTCTCTCAGTAAGTTTTACCTGGCTCCCCCATATGTGGATGACTCCTAGATCTCTAACCCTGTCATCTTGCCTTTTCTATAGTTCTATCCCTTTTTGCCTGCAGGGAATCTCCTTATAGATAGTCCATGGCATCCACGCATGTCTGAAATAGATAACTCATCACTTCTTCTTCCAACAAATATCTTAATGTCACTGTGACTTTTTCCTTTAGCTTGTAGACTTGAAGCCCTCTTAGTTCCTCTCCTGTCACCGAATCCTGCTGTTTCTGTTTCTAATACTTGTATTTCTCTCTCCTTTCCAGGCCCCAGTACAGCCTGTTGTCATCTCATGTGTAAACTGCTGCAAGGTTCCTACCTCCCTTTCCTGTCCAATATGTATATTTCACAGAAAGTCTATTACTTTTGTTCCCATTACTCCTAGAAGCACACAATTGTTATCATATGTCTCAGTTAATTCTTTATCCTTGTTCTCAAAATATTTCAACAACTTTTCACCTCTCTTCACCTAATTTCCTTGGTAAAGGGCTTGGTCTTTTGCATACCACCTAGTATATATGCTTTTTGTCTTCTCTACCCACCAGCTCTGTTCCTGTTCTGGCTGTCATTTCTCATTTCTGGAATGTTTTTGTCAAACCATATACTACCCATTCTTCAAAACTGTTTCTTAGCTGAACATTCTTTGGCTAGTCACCCTTGTGTTTACCTACCACAATAGCTCCCGAAGTCCCCTGGATGTTTATAATATGTGTGCTTTTATGTCATATTTACTGTCCTGTTTCCCCTATTAAGTGTCAAGTCAATCAACCAGGAAGTACTCAATATTGACTATGTATATTTTCTATTATTTATCTGGGGAAATAACAGAGAAACAATACATACCCCTCACCTCAAGGAGCTCAGTGCAGCGTTTTGTATTGGGAGAGGGGCAAGGAGGATGTCAATAAAATACTAATTAAGAACTGCCTAGAATCTTCCAGTGACAACCTAGAAAAGGCTCTTTACTATTTCCCTTTTTAGTCAGGGAAGGAGAATTTGTGGTGCTGATGAAGGAGTTCCAGAAACTACAAGTTAAGAGCTAGGAGAGGATGACCAAAAAGGAAAGAAAGGAAAAGAAATAGAAAAACTTTATCCAGATTTAACATGAGAAACTAGGTATACTGGAGCATGAAAGGACATAAATTTGAATAACTTAACAGCTGTGCAATCTTGGACAAGCCACTCTTAAACAGCCTCAGTTTCTTCATCAGAAAAATGGAAACACCATCCATCTCATAGAGTCCTTGTGAGGATTAAATGAAATTGTATATGTAATACTGTCTTGTTAATTGTTAAATGCTATTTAAATGTGAGCCATTATTACTGCTTTACTACTCTCTTTCAAATGCAGTAAACGAAAGTGTCCTTTCCAAGTGAAGATAGAATCTCAAAGAATGGGGCTTGGAATATAACAGAGATAATCAGGTTGCATAATAGTAAAAACCATTGCTTTCTCCTCTGTGGCTTCTGTAACTAGTTGAGCAACTGTGCCCACTGCTGGAAAGGGCTAGACTGTTGCATTCTATGCCTAGAATAGGAGCTGTCTGCAGTTCCATTTTTCTCTGGAAGAGTTGGATTCCTTCTGGTATCATATTCTGAATAAGCTCTGAAGCCAGGAACAATTTCATCCCATGGAGACTACAGATAAGATTCCCCATCATTCTACAGTGCTGCAAGTTGGATTCCAAGAACATTCTCTTACACCGTCCCCACCTTAAACTGCTCCCAAGCAGACAGACATTGTCCGTCATGTGGAGGCTGGCTCCACGTCTCTGTTTGGCACTGCATTGACTGATGTTTTATCCCCAGAAACTTCCCTGGCTCCTACCATGCGCTGAAACCCAAGATACCCAGGACTCCCACCTGAGGCCACAGACTGCTCTGGAGTCATGCCGCAAGGAACACCAAGGTCGCAGGAGAGGCTGCAGATTCTGCTACAAACTAATTTTATTGATTCACCCCTTGGTCCCAGGCCAAGTGTATATCTTCAAGCTCTCACTTCCCCCAGCAGTGCCCCAAACAACCGAACACATGTTGCAGGGGCTCCCAGACTGGCTTACCTCTGACAGGGCCCAGCACCTGATGGTTGACCTTTTGGGTGCTAGAGCCCAGGCCTGGCAGCCCTGCAGGCCGACTGCCATGAAAAGGAAAGCTGGGGGAGTTCTTCATCTGTGGAGAATTTTGTTGGCTGCTGCTGCTACCACCAGCACTTGTGCCAGTGCTAAAACTTCGTGCCCGGCTCAAGGTATTTTCAGAGCAGGAAACAGGCAATCCACTGCAAAGAAGCAGATGCCAGTTAGCCCTGGGCCAGGAAGGTTGTGTCCCAAGGCTTTCCCCAGGGGCTGATGCTCAGTGAAGCTTCACCTCTGGGGTAAAAAGGCACAGGGACCCATTCTAAGTGAGAAGTAAGGAATTCATGTCCGTGAGTGAGGTATCTAACCTGGGGCTTACCAGCTAATCTCAGAATGTCATAAGGGCCATCCCTTAGCAGCTTTATCTCCCAATGAATTGCCCTCTTACTGCCTTGGCACTGGCCCTTAAACTCCCCTCAGTCATTCACAACCACTGGAAGCTGAGGCCTGCCCTACCCCGACCAGTTATATTTGATCTTGTGCAGGGCTCTGGAGCAAGGAGTTCCCTAGCCTACTTTTCAGATATCTTAGAAGTATGTAGCTTCAGGAAAAAGAGAAGAGGATCTCATTCTCAAAATATGAACGAATCTTACTAATTTTAGTTTACCCTGAAAATATTCACCACATGGTACTTTTAGGAGGAGGGAAAGGATACAAAAATCCCTTGAAACTCCTAGCTCTAGAGCCCTGTCCCACTTTCCTACCCTTTCTCCCTTCCATCCTGCTGGTCTTACTTGTGACTTTTGGGTGGAGTTCGAGAGCCCCTCTTCTTGTTGACACCCACATTCATAGTGCTGCTTAGGCCTCGGCTGTTGCGCACATGTTTTAGCATCCAGGCCCGCAGGTTAGTGAGGCTGCTGTGCTCTGACAGCACAATCCGAGGCCATGGATTACAATCTGCCATGTCCAGAGCTGCGATGGCCATAGCTCGTCCCACCTGTGGGGAAGTCCAGTCTGGCTCAGCATCTTGGTCCTCCAGTCTAGGCTGCTGTGTGGGAGTGGGGTGCACAGCACAGTGGAAGGGAAGGAGAGGCCAGACCTAAAATTTGCTCAATGGGAACCCTAACCTTTATGCCCAGGCTGTTTATCTCAAGTGGATTTAGAACTGTTCCCTAAGCCATTGCCCATTTTAAGTCCCTCATCCTTTATGAACAGGGGTGGGTATGCTTTCTGTCTGGCACCATGAAGGAATTCTCCCAGCAGAAGGGGTTTGGCTGTCTTCTGTAACCTGCATCTCTTTTTACTCCTCTGATGTGTCCTAGGATAATGGAAATTATTGAGACCATGCTAGTGTGGGTGCTTTTGAGCCCAGGACTGAATAAACCTGATAGGATGAGGAAGACAAGCTCAGAGGCAAAGAATCTGACTTAGATGTGCTAGGGGATTTTCTGTGGTGTGGAGTCAGAAATAGTGCCTATTCATCCTCTTAATACTATTAGAGTCAGAGGCATACTCCTGTTACTGAGGAAAGTAACCAGAGTGGTGAGCCATCTCTTCACAATATCTTAGAGTCAGGCAGAGGAGTGAAGACCTTTCTAGACTTGGAGGTTCCCCCTTTTCCACTTATCCCATGTATTCATACCTGCTCAAATAGTTCCACAGTGTATCTGGAGGGGAAAGCCGGCGGGGGAGGAGGGCTGGCACGCCCATTGTCATGGCAGGCAGCAGGGATGCTGTTTACTGAGCGTCCAGTGTTGTAGTTGCATTCAAGTGTGTAGCTAAGACACAGAGACCTTTATCAGTGTCCTGCCTGAACAGACATCAGGACACAACCACAGTGGACAGCTTAGATAGTCTAAGAAGGTAATCACTTGGAAAAAAGAGAATGCAAATAGAAAGTGCTAATAACCCCCAGCAACTTAGCAACTACCTTGGCAATATACCATATACCCAGGAAGTCCCCCAAAAATAGAGTCCTAGACAAAACACAATAATGGTAATCGTGAGGTTCTCTTTTGAGAGGACTTAGGCAGTCCCCTGCCTCTTTAACATCCTGGACTGGGTATTGTTTTCTTTAGGGAAGCTACTTAATCAACTATATCCCAGTTTCCACCCAACCTGTGAATTATCCCTGAGGCTTTGTAGATTGCAACACGGCCGCTTCCCTCTTTAGACTGGCCATCTCTACGGTCTCGGGCATACATGTTCTTCTCTGAGAAATTACAGCCCTGGAAGTCGAAGTGGGCTGAGTTCAAGGAGATGAGCTTTGGATATAGCATGTTTTCCACCTATTTGGGGAGGAAAAAGCCAACTCAGAAGGAGAGACAGAGAGAAAGAAGGGACAAAGGTCAAGGAAGAGATGGCAAGCATGGGACACAACAGATACCATCACAACCATCTAGTAGTTAACGTTTCTTGAATTCTCACTCTTGGACACTATTTCTAGGTGTTTGGAAGCAATTCCACTTTCTTTTAAGTTCTTAGCTTCTTCCTTTCAACAATGCAAAATTTTCCTTCTCCCCTGGATTTCCAAACTCTCACAAAGACTATGATACAGACAGCTTGACCCTCACTGAAAGATCATGATGTAATGACTGGGACACAAGTCCCTATGCCATCTCTTCTTGGCCCTTCAAAGCTCATTCAGGAAGGTAGGCCTTCCTGCTGTAAGGCTACCTTCCCTCTGTTCATGCCCTAACCCTTATCTCCCAACCTGCAACACTTCCCACACTCACATGACATTTGTAGCCCTCCTACCTGGGTGTTCTCATCACTAAAGCTGTTTCCATACATGAAGCAGCCCCTTTTGGAAGCATGTCCATGCAGGTCCACATAGTAAGCAACCCCACTCTCTTTGGGGGGAATGGTATCAGGGGCTGGCCCCTCAAGTTCAGTAGACTGTTGTGGCATAATCCACATACTGCTGGGCTTCTGTTCTGCTGGCTCTGTCTGGGTCCAAGCCTCAGGGTTATCCCCATCAGATAAGCACCCATGGTGAGTTTCATTTTGGAGATTGTTGGCTTTCTCAAGGTCAGAAAGAGGACCATCACAAGGGATATGGGGACTGAGGTGGTGCTCAGAGGGACTCTGGGAGTTCAGACGAGAATGCACATGGTGGTAGAGAAGCACAGCTTTAGCCCCATAGATGGCTGGGTGCAGGACGGCATCAGGCTTCAAGTACTGACGGTTCAGATTCACTCCACGTGAGTCCGTGCTGTAGGAAAACAAGGACTGAAGCAGAGTCTAGAAGACTGGGCAGTGAAGAGACATTAGAGTAGATGAAAAGGAGACAGAGGGAGACCGACTTAGCAAATCAGAGGCTGAAGTTGCATTAGGAAAGAAAGAATTGAAGACAGGCCCCCTGCTTGATCTGCTGTCACCGTTACCATAGAAACCTACAGATAGCTTCCTCTACTCAGATGGGCCTACATTCATCCTAGTTTTGCTCCTTCCCAGGAGTGCCGGTAGGTGGGATCTGCCTTCTCAGGTCACTGGAAGATGAGATGGGTTTGCCCTTGTTAGGATGCAAAAGGATTGGGAACACAGGAGAAGCTAGAAGGCTGACAGTGTTTCACTGAGATGCAGTACGTGAGGGGGACTGGGAACAGTCCAGACGGGTCGGGGAGGCCACTTACCGGTAGTGGCCCCGGACCACACCATCAGGGTTCAACATGGGAATCAGCTTAAAGACAAAGAGGCGACGTAGGGTTTGGGCCCGTGGGTCATCAGGTCGAAGGATGAAGTCCAGAAAGCCATTGAAGACGAAGCTAGATGGAGTCTCCCCAGGGTGTACCCTACTGCTTAAGAAGAATATCTGAGGTGGAAAGGAGAGCAGACATTAAGTTAGTTATTCTATAGTCCTACTCTGACAGTATATTGGGGGAGGGGGACATGGATGAGGCAGAAATAGCCATTGGATTTCCAGCTGGCTGAGTCTGCAAGTAGAGCAAGAGCCATCACCCTTGCCTCGGGTTGCAGGCCAAGGCTGTGTCCAAGATGCCTAGAGATAAGATAGCCGTAAGCTATCAACAGTGCTTGGAACCAGAGAAAAGCCAAAGAACTACCTTTATGCTATTCCCACTCACCCTCTTGCCTGTGAAACGGAATGGTCGGGGGGTGCTGGTGTCAGGAAATAGCTGCTCTAGACGGGGCTCTCGATCTTCTCGAAGCCCATGGCAGGAAGTAATTGTTAGCAGATCCACACGAAGTCCATCCAGAGAATAGCAAAGGAGCTCCCGGTGGTAATAGATGGTATCTAGGGGACTGTAGGGATAAAAATCATTAAGCCAGAAGTCCCTAAAATATCCAGCAAGAGGTGAGCTTTGCCATGACCTCAGAATTTATAAAATCTGATCCTTCATCCTAACCTTTGGGGCCTTACAGTCCCCTACAATGGTAAATGAGGCTAATGATTTGGGTGGGTTTGCATTGCCAGAATGCAGAGTACAAGACAGGATAAACTTACTGTTTTTTCTTCAGTTTGTGGTTCCCTAGCATAGATTACTTTGTGTAGACAAAGAGAATGGCCCTCTGTGGAGGCAGGTAAAACAGTTGTGCTGAGCAATGGCAGTGCTGGCTAAATTCTGAATAACTGATGGGAGCTGAGATAGTAAAAGGCATGAACTTGGCAAATGAAAGAGTGGAGTGTAGGTGGATGTACGCTGAGAACATGGTTACACAGAAATATATTTTTCAAAGGCACCCTAATACCCACATTCTGTATGGAGAAAAGACCGAGGAAGTGTTGGTTCAGAGCTCTTAGGGCAAATTCCAGAAGTAGCAGAGGTGCTGTCTGATCCAGGACTATGTGGCAGGAGTAAGAATGGGGATGGTACCTGCTGTGGGTAGGGTGGTTCTCCGGAAAGCGCTGGTCTAGCTGGTTTAGCAAATCCTGGCAGTCACTGTAGGAGAAGGGGTAGCAGAAGGCGAAGAAGGTGGTGGCCCCACGGCCCTCCACAAAACGGTGAACAAAGGATAACACAAACTGTGTCTCTGTCATCTGAGGAGCAGAGGAGGAAGAAGGAGGCAACATGCCATCGGTGTCAGAATGGAGCTTCTACTGGGGCCACCGGAACTAACCTCACGCCCTTATCACCTTTGCCAACTTCCCTCCCTCTGATACTTTCCATCTGACAACCAGCTCCTTCTAGGCTTCCTGAGGCAGGGGCTCATCTTGGACTCTGGCTAGCACTCAGGGAAAGCTAAAACCAAAACCTGGTGTTCTGCCTGCCTCTGTATCAAAGGCAAACTCCTCTTTACTTTCTTCTCCACTTTCAGCACCCAGGTCTTTCTTTCCTCCTCGGGGAAAACTTACTTCAAAGGTAGGCCGGTCTCGAATGCGTTCCCACCGTGGCCGGGTCGGCAGTGTGCGCACGAAGGGGGCCATGCCCTGGGAATACAGCTTGCTTTGCTTGTTCATGTTCATAATGTTGATCTTGATGAGTTTTCCTGGAGTTCCTCCCCGGACACTGAAGTAGAACCATGACCTGAGGGCCAGAGTGGAAGAGCTAGGTATATATGGGAGGGCTGGCAATAGGATCTGTGGAAGAGCTGGAGCAAGCCAAATTGGGAAAGGACTATTTAGCAAGGAGGGAAAGAGGCAGGAGGGGTTGCAAGAGGAAAAGTAGTTTGCTGGTATGAACAGGCAAGTCAAAGGGCTAACTGAGGCATGGGTTTGGGGTCTTGGACATTCCCTCTCTTTTCCTCCTTCCACCCTCCATTTCTTCCCTCATACCTGTTCCCATTCTCAAATTCTGTTTCAGCACAGTCTGGTCGCGTCCACACGTTGAATTCATAGTCAGGGGACGAGGCAATGCCACCAGTAGGGGCTGATGCCCCACCTCCTATCCCTTCCCCATCACTAGACACAGATTCCACCTTCTCCACATGGGCTAGGTTCCCCGAATCAAAGCGCGAACTGAACAGCAATCCTCCACAGCGCAGCTCCATGGTGGGGCTGGGAAAGCATCCTCCCGCTCCACGCTGGCCCTGAGAGCTGGGGAAAAATGAGGGTGGGGGTAGGGAGGAAAGAGAAGAAAAATGGAAATGAGTTTTTTGGGTATCTGGATAATTGAAAGCTATTCTTATGGAGTGTCCCACGAAGCAAAAGGCGCTCTCTCCCATAGAAAACCGAGTGGCCTTCCAGCAAAGGTAGAGAAATCAGCACTTTGTCCCCCACACTAAGGGATATAACTGACTTAAAGGGACACCTTTAACTACATCTTGGCTGTTCCCAAATCAAATACTCAGTGACTTAACTATGTTGAGAAACACAAGACTCTAATAAGCTTCTTTGCAGCCCAAAGATTAGAGGATATAATCAGAGAGGTCAGATTTCCCAAACCTAGCCAAGATACACCCACAACACATGGCCACCTTTAGAGATGGGCCATTCTGGATCTCTGTTTCCTAGATTCGCTCTGTGCTTTCCAGCGCAGGGTAAAGAGAAGAACCAAGTTTTTAAGTTTAAATCGGTAGCTTCCTGTCTTTACCCCTGTCCTCACAAGTACTGACCAGACGTTCTTTTGATCCTCCCCCCAGGAGCCCTGGAAGGGCTGGTTCTTCCTTTTTTTGTTCCTACCCTATGCCGACTAGAAAAGCGTGGCCTTCGCCAAGCCAAAGGAAACTGGGCAGATGCCACCTGCTCACCTAGCTACTGAATTCCAGTTAGGGCACCGGTCTATACAACCCCCTCCCGCCCTGAAAGCACTGGACCCCTGCAAAAGCTACCCTGGTAGTTGTGGGTGAGCAGTGGGTGTTATAGGCACCCCTAAAAAAGGTGGGGTGGTAGAGTCCCATTCGGGGGCAGGGGGGTGGCTTCTCGACCCTCCATTGGAGGGCTCTCACACTGACCGGGCTTGCCCTGGGTAGGGTGGGGTTGGGAGGCAGGGGAGGGTCGAGACAGACTCACGCGGAGGGGGGCAGGAAGGCAGGGCCTGGGGGTCAGAGGTGAGGCCACAGGAGTGGGGGTGAGGCCGGGGAAGCGCGCTGAGGGGCAGGGAGGGCGGGTTGGCGTTCGAGAGGGTCTCGGGCTGAAGGGGCTGAGAGAAGGGGGCGGGGCCGGGGCTGGCGGGGCCCGCAGTAACGCAGAGCCCCTCACCTCTCTCCGGGCCGGTGGTCCCGCTCCCTTTCCCGCTAGCGAGGCGGCACCTCGGGCCCCGGCACCCGGGCCCTCCACCCGGGACCCAAACAAAACCCGAGCTCCTCGGTGCCGGGACCCCGCTCTGCCAGGAAACAAGAAGTCTCATGCCTATTGGCCGCGGTTGCAGCTGGCTACCCGCCCAGTAAAGCTCACTACCATTGGTCAGCACGCAAGGTTCCTCGCACGTTAGTGGGTACCAGAGCTAGGGCCTTTTGGGGCCCCTGGCGGGCTGGCCCAGCCGGAGGATTCTAGCAGCCGCTTCTCCTAAGACGGTTAACGGCCTGCCGGGAGGCGGAAAAGACAAGGTGACCGAGGGAGAAACTGGAAAAGACTCACCTGTGAAATAAAAGGACATCGTGTGATGCAATTCATTGCTTAACACCATCCCTGGGTACATAATGAAACATTGTAACTGTGGTTCAGGCGATTTCACTCGCACTGTTCAGTGATTTCGTGAGAGGGCAAAAACCGAGTGGAGGATGCGGGCATCGATCCCGCTACCTCTCGCATGCTAAGCGAGCGCTCTACCATTTGAGCTAATCCCCCAGCTGGTGTGCCTTCTCTTCCCTTTACCTTACGGTTGTTTTGCGATGTCTGCAGACTGGGGATCAACAGTAATTTAGGGTATTTATTTAGCAGAGAATACTATAAGCAAGATGTTTTAAATAGGCATATAATAATACACCTAAGCAATAGCAATAAAGGCTAATTTTGGGACACATGTTACTGTATCTTTGCATCTAACGCACAAGAGAGCTTTACTGTACACTACTCAGTATACGTGTCTTACTATCAGTACTACGCAAAGTCAACAGGCAGCCTCTAAGCGCACCTCCCCATGGGATAATTGGATTAAATTGAGACAAAAATGTCGCACGAAGTCCTTCGAGCCGGAATCGAACCAGCGACCTAAGGATTGCCGCAAACTCACCCACTACAGTCCTCCGCTCTACCAACTGAGCTATCGAAGGCTCCGCTGTTCTCGGGCCCTCCTGATTGCCCTCTAATGCTTATCGAGGCGCATTCTTCCAGGGATTAAGGGGTTTTAAATTTGACTCCCACTTTTTCTAGTTATAGGAGCCTGCCAGGGCCGGAGCCCCTTTTATCTCACAGAGCAGAGAAAGCTGGAGACGGAAAGGCGAGGAAAGGACGCTACCAAAAGACCCGGTTCCCAGCTCGGAACGAAGGAAACAGGGCTTGCGCTTCTCGGACATTTCCCTGCTTTTTACAAAGCGCTGCCAGCGCGCGGGCCGTTTCCACAGGCTGGCGAACGCCCAGCGAGTCGCCCGCGTCCCGGAGCCCCAAGGCGGCTTTCCCCCGGGCGTGCCCGCGCACACTGGCTTTGCGGCCGCAACGCGCAAACCCCGTTTGCAAAGCCGATGGATCACTTTTGCTGTCCTGACGTGAAGGACATTCCTTCAACTAACGACCGTTTCATCGGCATCTATTCATCTCGACTAGAGCGAGAAAGACACAGGCCACCGAGCGCTCGAGGCAGCAGGGCAGCGCGGAATCCGGCAAGTGGCCCCGGGATTCCGGGAGCGGCCGGCGTGGCCGCGAGGCCCGGGAGGTGAGGCGGCGGCCCGGCGGCTGCTATGCGCCGGGCGTGGGACCGCGGGGCTGGAGGACAGGTTTTCCCGCCCTCGGAAGTGCTTACAAGCCAAAGGGATTCCTCTGCAGCAGGCCTCGGGATGGACACCCACGTAGGGTCGGGGTCGGGGCGGCCCTGCAGTGCTGGGCACAGGCCACTGGTCTCCCGTGGGAGTTTATGCACAGGTCCGCTTGCCCTCGGGCAGTCGTGGGTTCCCCAGGGCCAGGGAAGGGTCTTCTGCCTCGTTTGAGGCCCCTCCCCTGCCGCTGTGGATATCTAGATGTCTTCCGTGGGGTCATGGACTGACCCCATATGGGTCTTCCCCCACCTCTGTCCCTATCCCGCTCACACCTTCACCTCTGTTCCACGGGCCTGCAGTGTCAGTCCACAGCCCTTTCCCCACCGCAGCTACTGGGTTTTTAAAACAAAGAAGCAAACCTAAACCCAAGTCCACTGTGAAGCCTTGCTTCGTAGTCTGGCGGGGTGGGAGTGCGGGGAGATCTGGCCTAGGTTTCCAGCTCTTGGCCAACTGCCTGTGCTACCTCGAGCCACCTTTGCCTGGGCAAATCCAGGTCGGGTGATGGTTTCGCACCTTGCAGCTCCAACGTTTATTGGTTTCTCTCAGTCTGAGCTTGAAATCCAAAGCTTTCTGCTAACACAGAGCACAACGCGGCTTTCTCCCTTGTGACCATGCACAAAGCAAGAAGTTAACATCTTCCCGTTGATTTCTTGGTTTAACTTCATTCTGCTGGTGCAAATGCTGCCACGGTGTCAGAGCTGTAGCCTGGGGCGGTATTTCTTGGCACGGCATTTACTACTGTAAGTGATATATTCATTCTCTCTCTTTCTCTCTTTCTCGAGCTGGGAAGCAGAACATATTTTATTATTTTGCCTTTTTAAAAATTAAGGTGAAATTCACATAACATACAATTAACCATTTTAAAGTGAACAATTCAGTGGTATTTCGTACAAGGACAGTGTTGCTCAAATATTACCTCTCTCTAGTTTCAAAACTTTTTTTTTTTTTTTTTTACCACCCCAGAACACCCTGGACCCTTTAAGTAATCACTCCCCATCATCACTTCCCCTTATCCCCTGGCCACCACTAATCTGCTTTCTGTCCCTATGGATTTGCCTATTCTGAGATCTCATATAAAAGAAATCATAAAATATGTGACCTTTTGTGTCTGATTTCTTTCACTTAATATGATGTTTTTGAGACTCATCCAAGTTGTAACATGCATTAATACTTTGTTCCTTTTTATGGCTGAATAATATTCCATTATATGTCAGTCCATGACCCCACCGAAGACACCTCGACATCCACAGTATGTACAATATTCCCTTGTAGTATGGATGTTCTACAATTTGTTCATTCATTCATCTATTGGTGAACATTTGAGCTGTTTCCACCATTTGGCTGTTATGAATAATGGTGCTGTGAACATTCATGTACAAGTTTCTGTTTGGACATATGTTTCATTTCTCTTGGGTATATACCTAGGAGTGGAATTGCTGGGTCAAACGGTAATTATATGTTTAACTTTTTGAGGAACCACTGAACTGTTTTCCACAGTAGCTGTGCCATTTTACATTCCCACCAGCAATGTATGAAGATTCCAGTTTCTCCACATCCTTGCCAACACTTGCTTTCTGGGTTTTTTAAAAATTATAGCCAATATTTCAGTAAACTGAGCTCAACTAATTATAAGCATTTTCTATGTAATTTAAGATACTTTAAAATCACTATTTTTTTCCCTTTATGGCCATCATTTACTAAAACTAATCATTGAGACATTCTTATTGAAAGAGCTAAAACATTTTTCCCTGTAGCTTGTAGCTGACCCTCTGATAAAGGTACGTATATGCTACACGAACACAGAGAAGCTATCTGGGAAAGGGGAAGAGAGAGAGCGAGAGAGGAAATCAGTTTCTCAGTGGAGGTAGTGACAGAGCAGAGCTGAATTTTGAAAGATAGGTAGGATTTACGTTGAGTAGAGTGGACATCAGGCAACAATCGCTGGGAGATGGAAATGTAGGATCCTGGTCATGGTGACAGGACAAAAGATGAAAACTGAGCAGAGACCAGGGCAAGATGGAACTTTCATGCAGAAATAATTTGAACAGCAATTTCTTATGTGTTGGAGTCCTCGCAATTCTAACAATTCTGTTATTAATAGCAGTTGTATGAAAATCTGGGAAAATCACCACGTGATGGAGAAAGTTTAGCTAAACAATAATTTAGTAAAGACTGATTTGGCACCAAGGTAGGGGCTAACACTCATGAATTAAAGTGTGGACTTTAATACTTTGGTTATCAGTTAAAATCCCTTTTTAAAAATAGGAGATGTTGCAAGTGAGTTTGAACGAATAGGTATTTGCAAGATTGAATAAGATCATACAGCTTCAGGGTCTAATTTAACTGATAAGTGATCCACTCTTGATCATTTGGGCTTCAGTATTAGAGAGAAAAGTCCATTCTTCCATCATAATTCACTTACTTGGTTCACATGAAATCTTTTAATCATCTTTGAGTTGTCATATGCAATTGAATTTGGCCATGACTGCCATCTTCATAATGTGAAAAATGGTAGAAAAACCCGTAGAAGTGTTTAAGAATTTATTCTAATATTTGAGAGGATTTCAGTATTCTACCTTTACTTAAAAGTTTTGTATTGAAGTTGCAAGTCTGGCCAGATGATGAGATTTGAAATAATCCAAGTATAAATTTCTTTTATGTTGACAGGTTCATTTAATGAATTGAATCAGTTAATGTACCATGTAGGGAATATAGTAATATAATTCATCTATTTGGTGCATGAGTGACCCTGAATTTTAAACATTGTGAAATCACCATTTGAATAGCCATTTTCCATCTTTTGGTTTCACCATAATTTATTGAAATATTTGTCTTCTTTTTGGACACTTAGTTTATATTCAAATTTTCATTATTAATACCACTACAGTGAATCTTCTTGTACATAAATCTTTGTCTATATTTCTGCTTACTTCTCTAGAATATATTTTTAGGAGTAGAATTACTTGGTCAAATAGTATGAACCTTTTAAACCTTTTGATAAATATTGCCATATTACTTGCCAGAAACAATATACTAATTTCTATCATGGCATTTACTGAGCATATTATCATTAAAAAAAAATCTTTGTTGATATGATGGACAAAAGTAAGTGGTATCTTATTTTAAATTTGTACTTCTTTACCAATGAAGTTGACCCTTTTCCAAATCTATTGTTCATTTGCATTTCTTTTATGAATTATGTCTTTTGTTCATATTTTTATTGCTGTGTTTAATACTTCTCTTATTGATTTGTAACAGTTCTTTAACATTAAGGAAGTATTTGTTATATATTTGCTGCAAATATTTTCCTCTAGTTTTTTGTTCTTTAAATTTTCTTTTATGGTGCTTTTTGAGATATATGTATTTAAAATTTTTGTGTAGTGACAGTTTTCATTCACTTCCTTTAAGATCTTTTCCCACTGCTTTAAAATTTAGAAAATTCATCCCCATGTGAAGAATAAATATTCACCTTTATTTTCTCCTTTTAAATTTTTAAATATTTAACTCTAATCTATTTGAAATTTATTTAGGTATGTGAAATAAATTTAAAAACTAAATCACTTGTTCTCAATTTTGACTGTACATTGGAATCACTTGGAGAGCTTTTAAAAATGCCAATGCCCGGGTATCACCTCCAGAGATTTTGATTAAATTTATTGAAATCCAGGAACATAGTATTGCTCTCTATTTATTAAAAATATCTGATCTTAGTAGTTCTTAGTATTTTTATTCTTGTAAATCAGGAAGGTGTACCTTTTAAGAGCATTTAAGAATTTTGTACTTTTTGTTGCTTTTTTAAATGGAATCTTTACCTCATTTTATTCTCCAACTGGTTTTATGGGAAACCTTTTAATTTCTATATCTCATATCCAACTAATTTACCACTTGCTTATTTGTTCCAAAAGTTTTTTTAAAACAGTAACTAGGAATAAAACCCTTTCATCTGCAATTGATTTTATGTACTGTTCTACATTGTTTATTTGTTTTTCCTGCCTTATTGCTCTGGCTAGAACAGCAATTCTAAGAATGCTTTTGTACTCTTAAAAATTATTGAAGATCATGAAGAGTTTTGGTTTATGTGAATTACATCTATCAATATTTATCATATTAGAAATTAAAAGTGAGAACATTTAAAAATATTAATCAATCAATAGCAGTGAAAACTCCATAGCATTTTAAATAAACAATAAGCATATTTTCAGAAACAAAAAACTTTGATGAGATAGGCATTATTTTACATTTTTGCAGATCTCTTTATTATCTGCAATAATATCGCTGTATACTTGTGTCTTCTGTATTCAATCTCTTATTTTTTGTTGCTTTGGTTGAAGTATAAAAAGAAAATCTGATTAGCCAGGAGTGGTGGTGCACATCCATAGTCCCAGCTATTCAGGAGGCTGAGGCAAGAGGATTGCTTGAGCCCAGGAGTTTAGGGTTGCAGTGAGCTATGATGATGCCACTGCACTCTAGCCCAAGCAACAGAGTAAGATCCTGTCTCAAAAGAGAGAAAACAAAACCTAGTTTTGCAGATACGTAGTTGGAAAAGGAAAGAGATAATTGTGGACATTCTTCTTTGTTACCACATCAAATTTCAACTTTCAACATCTTTTACCTTAAAGTGCATTGGTCTGTCCTGTACTTTGAATAGATCTTTTACTTATTTTGCATTATTTTGCAATATCATGCATTGGTCATTTGGAAAATATCGGTTGACTGAGCTTTGCAGATCTCCTAAATGTTGACACATTTTATTATTTTGTATCAAAAAATCACATTTATGAATGTTACTGCCCATCTTATCAGAAAAGGTTTTAGTGTTAAGAAGCTGCCAAGCTAATGGAGAAAGGTACAAGTTTTCCAAAATTCTAATTTTATTTGAAAGTTCAAATTCTATTATTGGCAACAAATACTATCAGTTGTTTTCCTAGTGAAAGGCTTACTATGTTCATTAAAAAAATGTCTGTCAAATACACACATAGTTTGTCAGTTGTCCTCTCAATTAAAAATAGTGTTCCAGGACATTATATATTGATAAAAGGGTCACTTTATCAAGAAGATATAACAATTATAAACATATATGTGTGAAAAATAGAGCCACAAAAGAAATGAACCAAACATTGACAGAATTAAAAAGAGAAACGGACAGTTCTACAATAACAGTAAGGGCCTTCAGCATCCTACTTTGCAATATATAGAACATCTAGACGGAAGTTCAATAAGGAAATGGAGGACTTGATCAACACTACAAACCAACTAGACCTATCAGACATATGTGGAACACTTCACCTAACAATAGGAAGAATATACATTCTACTCAAGTGCACATGGCACATTCTCCAGGATAGACTACATGTTAGGCGACAAACCAAGTCTCAATAAATTTAAAAAGATTGAAGTCAGACAAAGTACCTTCTCTGATCACAATGCAATGAAGCTAGAAATCAATAACAAGGAAAACTTCACAATTCACAAGTACGTGGAAATTAAACTGTTAAGCAACCAATGGGTTAAAGAAAAAAAACACAAGGGAAATTAAAAAATACTTAGAGATTTATAAATGAAAATGAAAACACAACATACCAAAACTTACGGAATGCAGTGAGAGCAGTGCTCAGAGGGAAATATATAGCAGTATATGCCTACATAAAAAAAAAGAAGACAAGGTCTCAAATCAATAACCTAACTTTACACCTTATAGAACTAGAAAAAGAAGAGCAAACTAAATCCAAAGCTAGCAGAAGGAAGGAAATAATATTAGAGTGGAGTTAAATAAAATAGAGAATAGAAAAACAATAAAGAGATTTCATGAAACCAAAAGTTGGTTCTTTGAAAGGATCAATCAACAAAACTGACAAACCTTTAGCTAGAATGATAAAGAAAAATAGAGAAAAGACACAAATAACTAAAATCGGAAAAGAAAGTGAGGGCATTAGTACTGACCTTAGAGAAATAAAAAGGATTAAAAGAGAATACCATAAACAATTATATGACAACAAATTAGATAACCTAGATAAAATGGACAAATTCTTAGAAACAAATTACCTAGAAGACTGACTCAAGAAGATACAGAAAATTTGAAAAGAAATATACCAAGAGATTAAATCAGTAGTCAAAAACTCCCAACAGAAAGAAGTCCAGGATCAGAAAGCTTCAATGTGAATTCTACCAAACATTTAAAGAAGAATTAACATCACTCCTTTCAAACTCTTCCAAAAAATAGAAGAGAAGGGAACACTAGCTAATTCATTCTGTGAAGCCAGCATCATCCTGACAGCAAAGCCAGACAAAAGCACCACAAGAAAATTACAGATCAATATCCTTATGAATATAGATGCAAAAATCCTCAACAAAATATTAGCAAATTGAATCAAACAGCATATTGAAAGGATTATACCATGACCAAGTGAAATTTATTGAAAGAATGCAAGGGTGTTCAACATAAAAAAACAGTGTAATATAGCACATTAATGAAGTCATATACTACATAGAATGAAAGAAAAAAAAACACATTATCATCTCAAATGATGCAGAAAAGACACTTGACAAAATCCATCATCCTTTTATGATAAAAACACTTAGAAAGCTAGATATAGAAGGGAATTTCCTCAACACGATAAAAGGCATTTAAAAAAACCCCACAGCTAACATCATACTCAATGGTGAAAGACTGAAAACTTTTCCACCTAAGCTTGGGAACAAGACAAGCATGCCCACTTTCACCACTCCTACTCAACATTGTACTGGAAGTTCTAGTCAGAGCAACTAAACAAGAAAAAGAAATAAAAGGCATCCAGATAGGAAAGGAAAAAGTAAAAACTATTCCTATTTGCAGATGATATTATCCTACATATAGAAAATCCCAAAGAATCTACCAAAAAACTATTAGTGCAAATTCAACAAAGTTGCACAGTACAAGATCAACACACACACACACACACAAACCCCAATTGTGTTACACCAACAATGCACAATATGAAAAGAAATTAAGAAAATAATATCACTCACAATAGGATCCAAAATGATAAAAACATCTAGCAATAAATTTAACTAAGAAGGTAGAAGACTTGTACACTGAAAACTAGAAAACATTGCCAAAAGAAATTAAAGAAGCCCTAAATGAATGATGGAAAGATATCCCAGGTTGATGGATTGGAAGGCTTAATATTGTTAAAATGGCAATAATGCCCAAATCTACAGATTCAATGCAATCCCTATCAAAATTCCAATAACTTTTTTTGCATAAATGGAAACTGCAATCCTCAAATTTGTATGGCACTGCAAGAGCCCCCAAATAGCCAAAACAATATTGGAAAAGAAAAACAAAGTTGGAGGACTTTCTGATTTCAAAACGTACTACAAAGCTACAATAACCAAAACAGAGTGGTACCGGTGTAAGGATTGACTTATAGACCACTGGAATAAAATTGAAAGTTCAGAAATAAACCCATATATCTATGGCCAATTGATTTTTGACAGGGGTGCCAAGATCATTCAAAGGGGGAAGGAATAGTGGTGGGACAACTAGATATCTACAGGCAAAAGCATGAAATTGGACCCCTACCTTATGCTATATACAAAAATTAACCCAAAATGGATCAATGACCTAAATATAAAACTAAAACCATAAAACTGCTAAAAGAAAACACAGGGGTAATCTTCATAGACTTTGGAGTTTTGGCAATGGATTCTTAGACTTGACACCAAAATCACAAGCAACAAAAGACAAAAAAATAGATAAATTGGACTTCATAAAAAGGCCAGGCACGGTGGCTTGTGCCTGTGATCTCAGCACTTTGGGAAGCTAAGGAGGGAGGATCACTTGAGGCCAGGAATTTGAGGTTACAGTGAGCTATGACTGGGCCACTGTATTCCAGCCTGGGTGACAGAGCCATACACTGTTTCTCAAAATAAATAAATAAATAAATAAATAAATAAATAAATAAATAAATAAATAAATAAAATAAAAACTATTATATGTTAAAGGACATTACCAAGAAAGTGAAAAAGAAACTTACAGAATGGGAGAAAATATTTGCAAACCATATATCTGATAAAGGTCTAGTATTTAGATTGTATAAAGAACTCTTAAAACGGAACAATAAAAAGGCAAATAAATAACCAATTTAAAAATGAGCAAAGCCTCTGAATAGACATTCCTCCAAAGAAGATATCCAAATGTCCAGGAATTACATGAAAAGATAACCAGCTTTACTGGTCGCTAATGAAATGCAAATAAAACCACAACAAAAGACCACGTCCACTCACTAGTTCAACTCTATCAAAAAATGGGCAGATTCTCCCAAGGCAGCATTCTGTTCCTGGATAAATATCCACAATGCCAGGTCCCTCAGCAGTGTGCAGAGAGGGAGCCAAACCACCCAGAGGAAAATAACAAGTGTTGGGGAGGACGTGCAGAAATTGAGACCCTCGTACGTTGCTGGTGGGAATGTAAAATGGTTCAGTCACTATGGAAACAGTTTGGTGGTCCCTCAAAGAATTAAGCATAGAATTACTATATGACCCAGCAATTCCACTTCTAGGTATATTCTCCAAATAATTAAAAACAGGCACTCATGCAAATATGTGTACACTTATGTTCACTGCAGCACTATTCACAATAGCTGAAAGGTGGAAACAAGCCTGAATGTTCAGCAAGGGATGAATGGAAAAACACTGTGGTATATATATATAATGAAATATTTTTCAGCCATGAAACGGAATGAAACACTGATACTTGCTACAACTTGGGTGAACCTTGAAAAATATTCTTCTAAGTGAAAGAAGTTAGAAATGAAAGGTCACATATTGTATGATTCTATTTATACGAAATATCCAGAATAGGCAAATCCATAGAGATAGCAAGTAGATTAATAGTTCCCAGGGGCTGAGAGAAGAGGGAATTGGGGAGTGACTGCTAATAGGTGTAGAGTTTCCCTTTGGGGTGATGAAAATGTTTTGAAACTAGATAGAGGTGATTATTATACAACATTGTGAATGCACTAAATGCCACGGAATTATTCACTTTAAAATGGTTAATTTTATGTTATGTTAATTTCACTTCAATTAAAAAAAATATAAGGAAGGTGTTCCATGAAAAAAGTGACTAGTTCAGCTTGGAACTCAAACAACTGCATACAAGTGCTTTTCTTTGAGGCAACCACTATACTTCAGTATGCAGAAATGCTTTATGCAGTCTTCCTTTCTTCACAAAGAAATTTAAAAATATATGTTTTAACAAAAGTGATAAATTTTACTGCTTCATCAAGGACATTCCTAAGTGAAACTGGGTTTTTAAAAATAATGTGGCCGGGCGCGGTGGCTCACACCTGTAATCCTAGCACTCTGGGAGGCCGAGGCAGACGGATTGTTTGAGCTCAGGAGTTCAAGACTAGCCTGAGCAAGAGCAAGACCCTGTCTCTACTAAAAATAGAAAGAAATTATATGGACAGCTAAAAATATATATCGAAAAAATTAGCCAGGCATGGTGGTGCATACCTGTAGTCCCAGCTACTCAGGAGGCTGAGGCAGGAGGATCGCTTGAGCCCAGGAGTTGGAGGTTGCTACGAGCTAGGCTGACGCCACAGCACTCTAGCCAGGGCACAGAGTGAGACTCTGTCTCAAAATAAAGTAAAATAAAATAAAATAAAATAAAATAATGTGAATGTGTGATGGTGAAGGATCTATTAGCACACTTTGGTGCCACTGCCTTGATTCATGCTAACGTACTAGCAGTTTTACTTGCTTTTGCACCCAAAAGAGCAAATGTCAACAAAGGCAAGTGACATCTTAGTGTTACTATGAAAATAATTCTGATTTCTTAGAATCCCAGACAGGGTCTCGAGGATCCCCCAAGTCCACTGACCGCACTTTGAGAACTGGTAGTCTAGAATGTTCACATGATGTTTAATAATGATAGTGATAGTAGGCCCGCCCAGGTTCATGACTTATTAGAGTCACAATAACTTCATAGTCATCACTCTCAGTAAGGATTTGTCCAGCTAGCATGGCCGTTGGCCCTGGTTTGGCTTCTAGGGGAATCTCACTTAATGGCCTTCTATTATTTAGGTACTGAGTGAACTATAGAGAGAAATTTTAAATTACCTCCTACCGACTTCAGGAATTCTCCTACCGTCATCACATTGGGATCTTATTAAACCTATTCTTCCTTCCACCCCACAGTATGTAAAAAATATAATTTTCTTCCAATAATTGTTGATCTGGACTGGTGACATTCTGTAAGTGACATCTGACCATATGTGAAGACTAAGCGACTCTTTTCTTCATAGCTTTAACCCTGCAGACACCCAGGCCCAAGAGTGGACAGTATTGCTTTCCCTCTAATGACCCAAGAAAACATTTTTAGGTGCCACTTTCAACCCCACTGTCTTACTCCCTACTGAATTGGACAGATTCTTCCAAGGCAGTATCCTGTCCCTGAATAAATATCCATAATGCCAGGTCCCTCAGCAGCATACAGATATGGAGCCAAATCACCAGCAGAAGTGGCTGTGGGCCCAGGAATTATGGAATATGTGGCCCAGGGAGAACACGGTAAATGTACTATCAAATCCTCATTTACATGAAGCAACTTTTAGTTGAGTTTTCCTTTTTCAGTATAGTTTTCTAACCCTGTTAGTTCTGTGTGACTATTAGAAACAAGAGTTAGAATCTCACTTCATCTGAATCCCCCTCTCGTTCGGGACCTGGAACGTAAACCTTTTTTCTTTGGTGGGAGGCACTATAATTTAAAATATGTGTGGTAACCTCTTATGGAGCTGTCTGAAACAGACTGGATATCACCTAGCCTTGCAGATGAGATGAGCTGTTAATAAATAGCACCCACTCATATATCTGAACAGTATCTGTGGGTGAAGGCTGGGGTATTTGGGAATATACTAAACTATGAAAGGGATAAAGGTTTTATTGTAAATAATGGAGAAGATAATAATTAAAACAATTTTAAAAGTCACAGACTGGGAGAAAATATTTGCAAAAAGCATATCTGTAAAAGACTGTTATCCAAATACACAAAGAATGCTTAAAACTCAACAATAAGAAAATGAACAATCCAATTAAAAAATGGAGAAAAGATCTGAATGGACACCTAACCAAAGAAGACATACGAGTGGCAAATAAGCATATGAGAAGACGCTCAGCATCATATTTCATTAAGGAATTGCAAATTAAAGCAACACTATCTTTATCTACCTATTAGAATGGTGAAAATCCAAAATACTGACAACACCAAACGCTGGTGAGGATGTGGAGCAACAGGAACTCTCATTCACTGCTGGTGAGAATGCAAAATAGTACAGCCACTTTGGAAGACAGTTTGGCAGCTTCTCACAAAACTAAACACACTCTTACCATATGATATGATCAAGCAGTTGTGCTCTTTGGTACTTACTCAAATGCATTTGAAACCTACGCCCACACAAAAATTCACACACAGATGTTTTATCTTTTTTTGTCCTTTTTTTGTTTTTTTCTAAATCATCCTGTCTCTGCTGACTGCAGACAGATGTTTATAGCAGCTTTACTACGAATTGCCAAAACTCAGAGGCAACCAAGATGTCCTTTGATAGGTGAGTGGATAAACTGTGGTACATCCATATAATGGAATATTATGCCGTGCTGAAGAGAAATGAGCTATCAAGCCATGAAAAGACATGGAGGAAACTTAAAGGCAAATTACCAAGTGAAAGAAGTCAATCTGAAATGGCTGTCTACTGTATGATTTTGAATATATGGCATTCTGGAAAAGGGAAAACTCCAGAGACAGTAAAAAGATCAGTGGTTGCCAGGGGTTCTGGAGGAAGGAGGGAGGGAGGAATGGGTTGAGCATAGGAGATTTTTGGGGCAGTAAAAAGAAACTATTCTATATACTGGTGGATACATGCCATTATGCATTTATCAAAACCTATAGAACGCACAACACAGATAATGAACTCCTAATGTAAGCTATGGACTTTTGGGGACAATGATGTGTCAATGTAGGGTCACTGATTATAACAAACGTGCCACCCTGGTGTGGGATGTTGATGGTGTGGGAGGCTGTGTGTGTGTGTGTGTGTGTGTGTGTGTGTGTGTGTGTATGTATGCACGCATGCGTGCGCAGGGTGGGGAGAAATACATGGAAACTGTACTTTTGCTCAATTTTGATGTAAACCTAAAACTGCTCTCAAAAAGTCTATTAAAAAATTCACAATTGATGTGTTAACCTAGTAAAAAATTGTATTAAGGCTCACCCAACAACACCTTTGAACTAAATGTTTTTATTAATGGGCAGAATATTTAATAATAAATATTCACTCATACCCTGAATGGCGGAAGCTCCCTCCAAGTTCCTTCTTATACCTCAAGTCTAGGGCAACAAAACTGCTTGGTATAAATGGAATACCAAGACCTTTGGGGGGCAGAACTGCGAAGCGTATGTAGTAAAAAGATACATCATTTTTTAAGTGTCCACTGGAATCCACTTATCTATCCTTTGGGAGACATAAGACATCAAAATGCTCAGAGGTCATCCAGCTGTTGAAATGTCTGTGATTGACAACTGGGCCGTTCTGGAATAGGGCAGGGCAAGCATGCCTGTCTCTGTGGCAGACACTCCACCCTACGGTGGTGGCATTTTGAGAATGGACTGGCCATGCTGCAGGTGTGAGCCCAGCCACATTATCCATCAGAGTAAGTCAGGCCACCCATTAAGCTGCCCTGCTCTAAAACAGAAGAGTCGCCTGGATACAAATAACCAGAGGAATATGGACACTAACTTGAGACTTAGACAAATGGGAAGATGTATTTTAAAATGAATCGTGTATTATTTTCAGGAACGTACAAGAACTGGTAATAACTAAGGTCGGTAAGAGATAATCATACTCAAACTGTCCTTCAGTTTTAGGCATGTTATCTGTTAAACTTCAGCTTTGTCTGAAACGGTACAATGTCCAGATGTGACTCTCTCAGGTGCCAGCTCCCTTCTGTTCTTCCCATAACATCACCACCAGTAACGGTGTGGCTGCCCTGCCTGCCAGCACGAGTGCACTGGCTAGCCCAAGACTCCCGTGTTGGCAGCTCTGCAAACGTGAAAGGTCTGGATGTCTGGTTTTGCTTTAATGGAGAGTAGGTGCAGTGTTGGACTAGTCCTCTGACGGGAAAAATTCTGGGTAATTTCAACATTGGGTCAAAAAATTATCAAATAAAGCCAATTAAGTTAGTGTCGGTGACCCTGTGAGAGGCTACGGAGACCCCCACTAATCTAAATTGATAAAGGAAAATGTTGCATACAGGACTCTGCTGTCAGAAGTTAAATGAACTCAGTGAGATAAATACAGTACACACCTTAGATGCCAACACAGCACTCATGGCATTTTCCCAGTTGCTTAAGGACTCAGCCTAGCAGCCTCCAACTCATCACAGGATGGAGTGTCATTTTCCTTGCCTTGTGCTGTTGTCGACCAAGCCTCACAACTGCCCCTTTTCTCCCACATCCTTGAAAACAGCCCAGTTCTCCCGCCTAGCAGTCCTAGACCTGGGCCCTTTGCCAGGAAGGGTTCCTTTTCTCCAGGAAAAATGGTCACGGTTAACTGCCACTAGGAAAGCAAGGGGGTCTGCCCAACATGGGCTAACTCCCAAGATGAACAGTAGCAAAAACAAGAGATGCTGTCGTTTTTGTGACCTCACTATGTGTCCGAGTTTTTCTACACTTACTACTTTATAATCTCACCACTGAAAAAGCCTCAGGGCACCACGTGAGAGGGAAAGTGGTAACCGGCCAGGGTCCAGCGGATCAGTGTGGGAGTTCACCAGGGAAACAGAAACCAGCCCTTGGGTGGTGCAGTGGACAGCTTATCTCCAGTACTGCTTAGACTTGAAACATGCAAGGAAATAAAGTGGAGGTGAGAACTGAAAAACTAGTAGTTATCTGACTTATTATAGTCTCATATCAAAAATAAAAAGGGACTTTGGTGATAAACCCTGGACTTGCATGTCTCTTGCAGTTCTAAATCTTTCACTCACTGCCTTATAAAACAAACCAATTAATAAATTAAGGTCCTGGCAAGGAAAGGACACCCCCCGATCATTGGCCAAGAATTCCCCTAGGAGACTCCCTCCTGCTTTTCCAACCATATAGCTATCAAGGTGAACTTTGGGATATGCATCACAGTGACAAGTCAGATGATATAATTAGAGGAGCAAGAGAAAGTGTCTAGTACCCCCAAAAGGCCAAACTTTAGAATGATGGATGTGGGCTTTCCCTTCCAGCAGCTCAGTTATAGCCAGTGGCCATAATCCCCAGGACGGTAGGGGCCCGATATTTTGTTGTTCTATCCCTTAACCACGGAATTTCTGTAAGATGCAGAGAGGAATGCCAGAAGTCAATCTGTGTCTTTTATTCTGCCTAGTAGGCACACCCAAGATCCATATGCTGAACCTCTCAACAGGCTGATGGAAAGTCTCCTGGGCCCAAGGCACACAGCTGCCTGGGCTCTGCTCTCTAGATAGAGGGTAGCGTGGGCAGTGGAGAGTAGCTGAACCTTGTGGCAGAGCCCTCCGGCAGGAAGGGGAATGGAGAGCTGAGGAAGTAGAACTCTGATGGAGGGGGAGTGAGGGTACATTGGGCATTGTGAAGTGACGGGCACTTCCACCCAGTCCCTGTGTCCACTGACAGCCAAAGCCAGACTGCGGGTAGAGGTAAAGCTGCTGTTGCCCAACGTGGTGCTATGTTCTTCTGGAGGTCCCTTTCTTTCTGTTGTGGCTAAAGTTGTGACTAAGATGGGAACAAGAGGTGGGTAGTCTGGAAGCAGGAATCATTTGCCAGATGAATACAGAAGCCATTTGCTGGGAATCTCTTTTTTTTGGATATGAGCTGTTTGGGGATTTAAAATGAGATAGAGGGCAGTTGGAGAGCAGCAAGCAAGAGTGGAACTGTGAGACGCTGCCAGCCCAGGGATGGAGCTGGGAGCTGTGTGCAACAGGGCCAGAGAAGTGTTCAGTGGAATCGCGAGTAGGTGGCTGAGAGGTCACTGGGCCCAGTACCCACTGAAGATGTAAGAACTGGGGCAGAGGCAGCTGGCCACTTGCCTAAGAGATAGAACTCAGGCACCAAGTAAAAAAGACTCCCATGCAGAACTGCCACCCGCTGCCCCCCAGCAGTCTCAGATGGCCTGCCCACACAGAAACCAGTGGCCAGGAGGCAGAGCCTACTGCTGGGATATCATGGCGAGTGCCCAGTCCAAGAATGCTACTGTGATGTCCTGCAGGCAGAGCCAGGTCCAGTGGGCGGCCTTGCTGAACTGTGTTTTCACGCAGTCCCAGGTCACCTCACCTCTGGAAGGAAAGCACAACATTTTGGCATGTGCCTGTGTGAAGCTGTGTCAACTCACGAGGCTGCTGCTGTGAGTGGGGCAGAGTGGTCAGGGATGAGCAAGGGGAAGGGCGTGGGAACACTGGGGATCCTGCTGGAGCCCTAGGTAAAGGTCTCACCTGCATGCCTCATGGCAATGCTCCTGGGCCTGGGCCAGGACCTCAAGCAGCAGATGCCACAATGGCAGCAGCACGTTCTGGTAGAGAGGCAGGAGCAAGTCCCTCAGATAATGGAGTAGCTGGTTGAGGGCATCAGACAGCTGGATCTGTAGCTGGACCATGGAGAATAGTTAGGGTCAGAGTACCCAGGGGAATGCATCCTGCTCCTTAGGACCCCATCCGTGTGGGGTTACCCCTTCCCAAGAACTCTGCCCCTGGGAAGGCAGGCCCTTTTCTGCCTCCTTGTCTTTGGCTTACCCTCTGAGAGAGGCTGGTGAGGCTGTCACCAAACCAGGCAAGGTGGGAGGCACAGTGGGTAGAAAGGAAGCTGACTGTGGCATTGGTGTGTGCCCAGGCCAGCTGCAAGCTGGGCTGCACCATGGTGAGCAGGTGGGAGCCCCAGGCCGGCAATGCCTCCTCTAGCCAGCTGTAGGAGAAGAAAGAGAGGAGAGAAGAGGGCGCTGAGTTTCTTCAGGCCAGCTTGGCATCCAAAGAACAGCTAGGGAAAGTGGAAGGGTGGGGAACTACAAGCACTTCCTGCTGACTGTCAACACCTGGCCCAGTCACCCTTACCTCCCTGACATCTCAGCCTTCTCTCTCACACCTCTCCTCTCCCCTCCCTGGGAGGAGCTCACCTGTAGGTTTGCAGGCCATAGGAGTAGAGCTTGGCACACGCTTGTTGGCTAGCAGGCAAGACACCAGATGATCGAAGCAACCGGCCAGTGAGGGAGGCTGAGTAAAGGGGGCCTCTGGTGAGCTGGGAGATGACTGGGGAGACAGACACTATGGGGCCCCAGGCAGACACTGTGAGGCAGTGGGGCCGAACTCTGTGTGCTCACAGGGTTGCAGAGCCGGCTCCAGTCTTCTCTGGAGCATGCTTGGAGGAGGCATGCAAGGCTGGGGGCTGGGCCAGGTGAGCAGGAATGGGGCCACCAGGTAAAGCCCTGGACTCTGGTGTCAGGAAGCCTCGGGTTGAGAGTCTTGCCCTTCTACTTACTAGTTGTGACCTAAAGCTAGTTGCTAATCTTTCTGAGTCTCAGTTTCCTCAGGAGTTAAAAGGAGATAACACCTACTCACATGATACCATGAATATGCAAGCATTTCTATACTGCAAAGTACTAATCCGATCGGAGTGATAATGTCTTATCTGTGGACAGAAGAATCTATCTGAAGTGTTTACTCTGCAGTATTGAAGACTCATCAGGACAAAGGTATGTTGGAGGGGGGCTATAACCAACTCTGTACCCCACCACCATGCCATCTTCCTTGCTTACCAGTTGCAGCTTACCCTGGAAAGAGCTGTGTGACCGGAAGTCATGGCACAGGAAACCTATGGCAAAGACCAGCAGCAACAGGAGTAGCCGTGCCCAGGGCAGCCGGGGGCCCTGTGCCTGCTGCAACAGGCCCTGGGGGGAGAGGGGAGGAGACAGTGGTCAGAAGGGAGAGGGGCTGGTCCCTGCCTCGGAAGGCAGGCACACCTCAAGCCAGGCCTTCCAGGAGCGTCAAGCCCTCACATTATCCTGGAGGCAGCGGGAGGCTCCACAGACAGGTGGGGCAGAAATGTGACACAGGCCCAACCCAGGATGTGCTGAGGCAGAGGACCGTGTGTGGGTTGGAGGGGGCTGGGTGCCAGCACCTTGCAGGCCAAGTCACAAGTGACGACATCCTGGTTGTTACAGTTGCCCTTCCTTAGCAGCTCCTGGTTAGTAAGCTTGAAGGACTGAATGGTTTCTTGCAAAGACTTCTGCACCTATAGCGTAAGAAAGGTCTGGGTTGAGAACGTAAGATCTAACCCATGAGAGAATCCTGAGCCTCCACCCTGTTTCATTTTCCATGCCAAGTGCACCCACAGAGCATGTTTTCAGGAAAGGGAGGACAGTGGCAGAGGGGCATGCACTCAGAACCCAGACAAGGCCCAGCTTGCCTGTCCTCTCAGCTCCTCACCTTCTTGGGAATCTGCTCCCAGGAGCTGAGCAGGTGCTCCAGCAGCAGGCTGTGGGGAGAGCACAACCCCTTCCAGTCAGGCGGCTCGCATGGCACCCCCATCCTCCCGTCCTGGCTCCTTCAGGCTGAAGGACCCACCCCACCCACCCACAGAGGAGCAGCTTCCTAGAGGCCACGTCAGCAACGTTCCCACTCAACCTGAGAGGCATGAGCCCATAGAACAGTGACCATGTTCTATGCATAGGGACAGGGCAGCCTCAGACCGGGAAGCTCCTCTGTGCGGATCAGAGGTGGGTGACCCCCCACCCCAGACCCCCACCTGCCTGGACTGTGACAGGTGCTTGGGGTACAGCTGTCTCCAGACGCTGGCACTGAGGGGGTCCACAGTCAGGCACTCGGTCAGGCTGCCCAGGAGCTGCATGGGGGGACAGAGGAGGACACTGCTGTGGCCATGGGGCTGGTGGAGGGGGAGAGTGTTGAAAGATCAGCATCCTCCCCTGAGTGAGGCCACCCAGGCAACACATCCACCCTAAGGGGTAGAGAAATAGTGTCAAGACTCCAGAAAGCTCTCTAAGAGAGGCTGTAAAGGGAGAAGCTGGGGCTCCTGAGCTAGAGCTTCAAGCTCAAAGATCACATATCTGCAAGTGACAGGGCTTCAGACACCACCCAGACGTGAATGCGCTGCCCTCTCTGGTCCATTCTTCTGAGGGCAGAGGTGAGTGAGCAGGGCAGTGGCTGTGAGGAGCCAGCTCAGGACATGCCTAGGGAATGGGCTCTGAGAAGGCAGACAGAAACCACTGCCGCTGACCCCTGGGAAAGGGAAAGAAGTCTCCCACCATTTCCTCACCTCTTTCTTCATCTCAGGGGGACAGCTACGGGTGGCTCTGGACAGGAAAGAAGGGAAGTAGGTATGCAGGGTAGAGTCTGGCTTTGCTCCAAATGCCAGCACCTTCAGTCGGGGGTAGAGCTGACACAGCTGCTCCTGCAGGCTAGGGTGGAGGTGGGGAGGAGAGCTGTGTGACATGAGCCTTTTGCCTGCTTCAGAGCCCATGCCCTGCCTGAGGGGTAGAGTTACTAAGGGCCTTGTGATGGTGCCAAATCTTTTTACTCAGAGACGCCTTAGAAAATCTGTTGAAAGCCACAGACCCTCTTCCTAAGAAAATACCCACAGGCCAATCATACCCAATGGTCCACAGAGTTCCAAGGGTTCACTGATCCCTAAAACCTACCTTTGAACTTCCAGCTAATGAATCTGAGAGCCAGGGTGGCTAGGGAAGAAGCAACAGGAATGTACTGCCTGGTCCTGCCCCTGACACTGGGATCCCTTCACAACAGGTGTGCCCAGAGCAGTCCTACCTGGGTGTCAGAGAGTTGTTGGGCATATAGGCAAAGTCCAGAAGTGGGAAGAGGTCCTTGGGGCCAATCATGCCAAAGCCCTTGGTGAGGTTAGGATGCATCCTACAGGGGAGAGAACAAACAGGCTTGCTGGAGACCATCACTCAGGCCAGCTGTTTTGCCCGTGACCCCAGCTAAGCCAACATCTAGGAGAAAGGGCATAAACTCCACCCACCCCAGCCCTCAGTGGCTCCCTCCTTTCCCTTCCTCACCATCACATTCTGAGGTAGGAGGGGCTGGTCCTGATTTTCCTCACCCCTACAGAGACCAGGATCACAGCATCCTACTTTGCTGAAATAGCCACTTGCAGATACCCTGGGCCTTCCCTGTGCTGTCCTCCCATTACTCACAGGAGCAGCCGATCCAGGTAGGCGATGGCAAAGGGAGATAGAGACTTGACGCCCAGCACAGGCAGCATGATCCCCAGCCACACTGTGGAGACAAAGGGCAGGGAGGAAACCTCAGGCTGGCACCCACTGGGGACACTGAACAGGAGCTTCCAGGCTCCTGGCTCCAAGTGCATCCCTCTTTCTTCCCCATTTCCTTGTTACCTTTTAGTCCCTCAGTGAGGTTGGCAAAACCTGCTTGACCCAGGGCCCACATGATGGTCAGACACTTTGCTGGTCGGCTCTGGTGGGACCTCAGCAGCTCCAGGAACTGAGGAGACCGGTGGGGAAGGCAGGTTGGGATAGGGCAAAGAACCAGGAGCCCCCAAAGCCAGGTGGCAAGGGAGATGTCAACTGGGAGAGGAGAGACAGGCTGAGCGAGAGTGGAGCACTACGGCAGCATGGTGTAGTGAGTCTGAGCATGGGCTTCTCCTATACTCTGCCATTTACTGGTTGACTGACCCTAGGAAAGTTACTGAACCGTGGTGTGGCTCAATCTTTCCATCTATAAAATGGAAACAACAGTAGTACCTACCTCATATATATCTAAAGCAGACACAAAGTAAGTGCTAACAGTATTACCTAGTAGTACTAGTCTTACAGAGTCTTCCTCTATCCCATAACTGCCTGGCCTCCCCAGTTCTAGCCTCCTGGGGTCCCCACCACCCAGAGCTCACCTTGCCCAGGTTCGTGGTGGCAATCTTGGGCTTGTCTTGCAGAATGGCCTGGATACAGATGCGGTAACCGTGTAGGGACTCCCCTGGAGAGATATGTGTACTCAGTTCTACTCACAGTACTTGGCATCCCAAACCTGAAATCTCCCTTTTGGCAGTGGTGAGCCCAAAGACCTGGCCCAGTGAATCCTAACTTCCTTCTCCCTTTCCAAGGAGTGTCAAGATCAGCACATTTCTCTACTGGAAAGAGAACCACTCAGCCATGCTGGAAGCAGGAAAAAAGGAGTAGGCTCCCAAGATGGTTATCCCATGTGGCCCCTCTCACCTGGTGTCTTATCCAGCTCTTGCAGCATGGTGAACAGACAGTGGTCAAAAAAGAGCTCCAGAGACCCTGATGCCTTCGCCAGTAGCCCTCGGATAATCCCACGCAGCTCGCGGCTCACCAGGCTGTAGGGATAATCTGGGGCCATGGGCCTCCACATGAGTGCTAGACCAGACCCCGTGCCAGCTCTGAGAACTCTGGTGCTCTCCCTGAGAACACGAGTGGAGGCAAAGGTCCCAGCACTGAGGCTGGCATCCTCCCTCTCCCAGTGAACCCCAGAAACATTCACAGCCATGATGATCTGAAAACAGCTCAAATCACCCATGTAAATCAGGACAGTGGGGGCACTGGACTCTATGACTAACACACAGCCTCTTTAGAATGTTCTTAAACTTGTCTGAGCTGAGGGAGTTAGGAAGACTTACCATGAGTATGCTGGCTCAGTGTGGGTTCACTTAGAGGAGCTTGTAGCTTGTAGTTGAGATAGCTGGCCAGGTCCTTCAACCACACGGATGGGTTCCCAGAGAACACGCTCTGGCTCTTGTCCAGTTCCTTCTGCAGAGCTGCCACATCCAGCTGCCACGGACATCCCCCCACCCCACCATGATAAGTTGTGAGTGAGGGCTAGGCAAATGGGGTAGGGGTGGGAAAATGGTTGAACTAGGTGGTGGTAGGAAGAAGGGTTTCTGTTTTTAAGCATAAGTACGTGGAATGCTGTAATTTTGCTGCATCCAAATCTTTAGAAAGTAAGGAACAGGGTAACTGAGGATGCTGATCTGAATGCCCTATCCTCTTAGGCCCTTCACATGTTCAAGGGGAAAACAGAGGACAAGATAGAAAATGAAAGATCACGGCTTCCATGGGACAGGGAACTACAACCTGTTTCTCTACATCCTGGTGTTCCTGGGTCTTCAAGGCTTTCCTCTCATCAATCTATGTTTCCACATAAACTTCCCATTTCCTTTCTATTTTAAGTGTCAACATTCTGTTCCCTTGGGGTTTTCATCTTTTCTGGAACTCCTCTCAACCGATAGTGTCCCAAATCCCACAGGTCCCTCAGTTGCTTGTCCCTCTTGCCCTCCTTTCATCTTCTCTACACCTCAAGCCCCCACTCTTGCCGTGCCTGAAGACCAGGCACACTCACAGCTTTCAGCGCTTCCTCCAGGCTGCGGAAGCGGCCCTGCTTCTGGTTTTGGTTGGTGAGAGCTGCCACCTTCTTCGGCTGCTTCTTGTTCCCTGGTTTCTTATGCTCCACAGCAGGGGGTGGAACCTGTTCCTTATTCTGCCGCTTCATGATTTTCTCAAAGCCCCGCTCATAAAGAGTGCTTGTGGTCTGGATTGGGGCTGGGTGAAGATAGGCAGAGAAAGGGGGGCCATCCTTGAGTCCCCAGGGCCTCACAGTAACAGCGGTCCCTTCCCCCATACTGTCCCCTAATTCATCTGCATAGAAGAGCCTCTCTCAAAGCCCCTTCTTGCTGGACTGCTTAAGCAGCAGGGCAAGGAGTCAGTCCTTCTGGTTGCTTTTCATCATCACAGCTTTTGAGTCCATAGGCTCTTTCACAGAGATGGGGCAGTTCTTTATTAGACAAATCAGAGTATGTGGGAACTAGGAGAGGGGTGGGATGCAGAGAACTGGCTTCTTTGGTAGGTAGCTACTAGTCTGGGAAGACAGGCTTTTTCCACCTTGGTTCTACCCCAAGGCCTCTAGATTCAGACATGCCAACTCTATAATCAACAAGTGGCAAGCTTTTCCCACTCCTCTGGGAAACAGGTGCCACCGAGAATGTGTGGAGAATGTGTGGCGGGTCATTTCTCCCAGCTGGGTCTCCTGTCCGTACGACCCCCACCCCCTGCTGGTTACTTAAGGAGGGGGCACCGTGCATAATGATCCAGGATGCCTCTTCCCTCTTCCCAGCTCTCAGACACCTGCCCAGAGAGACCAGCTAGGGCCTGGGACAGCTGGGAGGCTTGTGTGCGGTGAACTGAGCGTCTAAAGACCGGAATCCTAATTCCCTCTGACACGTGATCCTAGGCAAGGTGTCAAACTTCACTGGGCCTCAGTTTACTCATCCGTGAGGTGAGGACGGCAACCCTCCCTTGCGCTGTCTGCCTCTCGTGAGGCTCCAAAGAGACAGCGTAAGGGTGGCGCTCGGGGGTCAGCATGCGAGCTCGCGCTCGGGGAGCCGGGCGGTGTTCTGCCCTCCTGGGCTCTAAGAGTTGCTCGCTGCTACCCTGCAGACCGGGCCCGGGGTCGGCGGCGGCGGCGCGGACCGAGCGGGTACTCACGGGTCGGGTCGTATTTCCACACTCCATTCGCCTCCCCGAGCGCCCGGCGGTTCCCGCCGCCGCCTCGATTACCGCCGCCGGCCGCAGGCCGCCGGCCCTTCTTCACGACCTCCCAGCGCCCCCAGCCCGCCGCCTTGGCCGCCATGGCTCCGAGCCCACCCTCCCGGCCACCTCCCGGTTCCGGTCCGGCGCCGGCGCCGCGCTCTGCCACGTCTCCTAGCAGGCCGGCGCGCGGCGCCCGCCGCAAGGCAGCCTGGGACTTGTAGTCTCTCGGCGTTGCCAGGCTCGTCCTGGGGGCGTGGGGCGCGGGGCGTGGGGGCAGAGGCTCCCGTGGGGCAGAGACTCTCTGCAGAACTTCCTGAGCCCAGGCCAAGAAGCTGGGATGAGAGGCGATTGCGTTCCGAAAACTTTTATTGAGCACCCATGTGAAGGCCACTGCATTGAGTGGGTTGGTGGAACTGTTTCCATTCTGCTTTCTTTTCTAGCAGCGCTAGAAGGATGGAATGGAAGTCATTCTCCTCACCTCCTGGCAGAGTTTGAAGATTAAATGCTTTCTTCCTTCTAGGAAAGTGCTGGTTTTTCTATTGCTAGTGATTAAACTTTGGATTTAATGGGGTAGACAAATCTATTTGCCAAAGAATAAGGAAAAGGATGGGGCTTGAGGGAAAAGGAAGTGTTGGGGGCCTGGGGTCTGGCGGGAAGGAGGTGAGAGGTGGAGAGTCCTGATGGGAGGCCGAGAAAAGTCTGGTGATCTGGGACAGCCAGGGTTGGGTTTCCCCTTCCAGACAATGGGAAGGAACCACTCTGTCTCCCACCACAAGAGTTGATCCCAAGTTCCAGATGTGCCAGGGAAGTAGTGCAGAGCCCCAGACCTGAGGAACCACACAGACAGGTTACTGCTCAGACGCCTCGTGGAGGGCCTCCCACCATGCTTTCAGTATGGTGTGAGACCTCAGAACCTTGAAACTTCCTTGCAGAGGAGAATGTGGGAAGGTGAAATGAAAGTGATTTATCACAATTAAGGAAATGTCCTGTTTTGTGTACACCTATGTGTGAGGATGAGATTCATACCTGCCATACTGAGGTATTATAGTAAGAACTATAAGAGTCCAAAGTCCTACAGGATGAACAGCTGAGGGAGTGATGAATTCCTTAGGAAGGAGATGGAAAAAGGCTTCCTCAGAGAGATGGCAGTTGAGATGGGTCCTGAGCAATAGAATTTTCATTGGTTAGTGATCAGGGTTGGTGGAGAGAATACACCAGTTGTGTGGATCTGTTGATTTAAACAAATGCCTAGAGGGTGGCAAACTGGAAGTAGTTCAATGTGACAGTGCATAATGGGATTTTGGAGGTGATGAGGTTGGAAAGGGATCTGAGCCCCTATGACAAGGCCCTTGCCTGCCAAATCTGGACATTATCCTTCGGTCCCTGAGAAGCCAGAGGGAAGGTGGTGGCATGATCCACTGTTTTCGAAAGGTAAATGAGGCTGTGTGAAGGATGGATGGGGGAGGGGAAAGGCAAGAGGTAGGAGATGACCAGCTCTTGCTGCCTTCTTCTGCCTGGCTTCCAGCCCTGACCGTGGTTAACTTTGCATCACGTAGCTCTGAGATAGAGGGCTTTGGCCAAGAACCATATCTGAGCTGATCATTAATCAATTCATTTTTCAGATCTCAGAGATCAGCAACAATATCCTCTCTTTGTTCGATTCCTTCTGTGTCACCTGTATGATCCCAGAAGAGATCATTTTTGGAAGAGAAATGGAACTGGCTTTCCATAGAGGCAAGGGAGGGGGCTGCTAGATGGAGATACATAAAAGGGGAGGGGAGAGACTTTCTTTTCTTTCATTGGAATAGTCTGGAAGATCATCAGTTGTAACTTGGCATCTAGGGGATGGAAGTCATTTATTTACTTATCCAGCAGCATTTTCTAAGCACCTTCTCTGTGTCAGGCCCTGTGCTAGGTAGCGCTGGGGGACACACCTCACTTGCTTGTGAGGAACTTGAAGCCTGTGTGGGAGGCAAATGTATAAACAGAAGAATACAGTTTGCCCTCTTAAGTGTTCCAGAGGACAGATACACTTAGTATGAGGTACCAGGAAGAGGTGGGGGAGAAGGTAATGGCTTTATATCCCTGAGCTCTAGGCGTTCAAAGAGCAACCTTAGCCACTAGCCATGTACATGGGCTTGGGTAGGTCCCCCATGGGGCTTGAAGACCCAAAAGATGTTGGGTCAAGGAGGACAGGTGGGTGTCTAGTGTGGGGACATGAAGAACAGTGAGCTCACTGAAGCACTGTCCCACGGTATTACTTTTCTATTGCTACTGAAACAAACTGCTACAAACTTGATAGCTTAAAACAACATGAATTTGTTATCTTACAGTTCTGGAGGGCAGAAGTCTGACACAGGTCTCACTGGGCTAAAATCAAGTTGTCCGCAGTGTTGTGTTCCTTTCTGGAGGCTCTAGGAGAGAATTCATTTCCTTGCTTTTCCTAGCTTCCAGAGGCTGTCTGAATTCCTTGTCTCACAGCCCCCTTCCATCTTCAAAGCCAGCAATAGTGAGTTGAGTCACTTTCACATTGTATCAGTCTGACCTCTTCTATCTCACTCTTCTACACTTAGGGACCATCGTGATTATATTGGCTCCATCTGGATAATCCAGGCTACTCTCCCTATTTTAAGGTCAGCTGATTAGTTGCCTAAATTCCATCTGTGACCTTAATAACCCTTTGCCATGTAACCTCACATATTCCAGGGGTTATGATGTGGACATCTTTGGGAGGAGGCATTATTCTACCTACCATACCCACTTCACGATCAGGGTGAGGTCTTGACCTGAAGATGAAAGCTGGGCAATGAAGAATAATTGCTTTTTCCTTTTATAGTATCTACCTGTAATTATGGAGGAAAAGCCTTTAAAAATTAGGCACAGGGTTAAAAATCATCAAGATAAATAAAAGCAGGCAAGGAACTTGTTGGAGGAGAAAAACAGAGATAGAGTCAGGCCAGAAGGATAGATGTATGTGGGGGTGGGAGTCAAAGGGAGGAGGAGTGAATGAGGAACAAATGGACACGAATCACTCATTAAAGTTTGTATCTGGAGTCACTGGAGAAATGGTGGTAGTCTTGAAGGAGGGCCATGGGGTGGGGCCACAGAAGAGACACAGCCCCAACTATATCTGGGTCATACTCAGGACAGTGAGGAAACATCTACCAGGGCTGGCCTGAAGCTAGAGGAACACTCTGAAGGTCACACCTGAGCAGTCTTTGGGGGTGAGCCCTGAACCTCGAGTCAAGAGGTCAGAATTCAAGTCCAGGTTTCTACCACCTTGACAGAGTCATGCACATGGGTCTCAGACTCTTCCTCAGTAAATGAGGGGCTGGCCTAGGTGACCCCAATGCTCTCACATTCATTTCAGCACTCTTGGTCCCTGTCCGGCTTCCAGGACATTGGTTATTATGGCCCTTTGTCAGGCACACCCCAGGAATGGCGCTGTGTGGATGACATGAGACGGTTCCTGATTCCCTGTTCCCACTGGAGCTTGTCCTATAGATGGGATTGCTTAGGCACTACTGTCTTTCTGGGCTTCAACACTCAGAGCTGCTTGCTTGTTGTCATCCTCCCAGCTCTGTCACATGAGCCCTTGTCCCCAGCTGTATCACTGTTGTGAGCTGTGTGAGCTTTGACAAGGGGTGGGGACAACATGCAGTCCAGCTGGCCCAAAGGAGATGGAAATGAAGTCACTGTTGGCCGGGCCACCCCGTTACATGCAGCCACTTTACTGGGCTTCCTCTGGTCATGGCCAGGGCCCCAGCGAGTTTTCCTCCTCAGGGATTGGGGTTTGGGGCCTTACCTTGGAGCCCTGTCACCAGTGTTGGGAGATAGGACTAGGTCAGCCTCTGGGCCTGCGAGAGGCTGACAACGGGGCTGTGCTGCACAGCCGTCACCTTGAGAGAGAGGGGCGCACAGGAGGCAGAAAGCATTGAGACCCAGTCTGTGGCCCAGTGGAGGCAGACATGGCATGGACTTTTACCACACAAGTTTATTTAAATAAAAGTGAACACGTATGCAGGCTGGTGCCCGAGGCGCAGGGATGGGGAGGGGGTGGGAGGCAGACGTACAGTAGGTCCAGGCAGAGTCTGTGTGGTGTGAACCAGGCTGCGGGAAGGAGCGGCTGGGGGCCTTGGGGCAGTGCTGGGCTTCAGCGCTGGGGACAGGGGCCTGGGCAGGGGAGCCTGGTGCCAGGAGGTCATTTCTGTCCCTCACATGCTCCCCTCCCTTCTCCCTGACCCCAGGGCCTACAGCACCACCTCCTCAGGCCCCCTCTCCCTCTCCTGACATCAGCCTTCCCTCGACTACTGGGAAATCAAAAGATAAAATAAATAAGAATTGGTGAGTCCTGCCCCAGCCCCCAGCCATGGGGAAGGGAAGCCAAGCCAGGCACACTGCCCCGAGCCCGTGCTGTTGGCCCTGGAAAAGAACAGGTAAAGTGCAAGGAAAATCCAGTAAGTAAAAATATACCAATGACTTTGTCAAATATACAGCTGCTGGCTGTCAGGGAGCAGGTGGCCGGCTTGGGTGGGTGTCGGCAGCACCCTAGGAAGTGTTGGCCGACACAGCACAGGGACAATGGAAATAAATAGGGATGGGGAGTGGGCAGGGGTCTTGCCCGCTGGGCCAGTGCCACTCAAGGACAAGGACGGGCCTCTGCCTGCTCACCTGCCCCACCCCCCCCAAGCCCCGCCCACCCCGCTCCCGAATGCTGCGGCACTGACACAGAGCACCGGCCGACCTGGCTGTAAGGAAAGGATTATAATGTGGGGGTGGGAGCAGGGAGGGGAGGCACGGGAGGCCGTGCAGTCAGCCAGGGCCGGAGCCACCCTTAGTACTCGTCCTGGTCTTCTTGTTGGTGTTCTTCAATCTCATCGTCCTCAGGGGGTGCAAATCCTTCCTGGAGGGTGGGAAGGGAGAGGGAAGTGGTGGGCCAGCAGGCCAGGCTGAGGTGTCAGGTTCTATAGGAAGCTGAGGACCAAGGGGTGTGTAGAGCCCAGGAGCCCCGAGTTCTAGTCTGACTATCCCTGCTAATGGTACTATGTGACCCTGGGCTGGTGACTTCACCTTTCTCCCCTCATCAGCGGAGACCTGATTCTTGTTCTCCAAGGTCTCTTCTGGTCCTCTCCTGCTTCTGGTCTTAGGGCCAGGCCAGAATGAAGAGTGTGCAGAGGGCCCAGGGCACTAGTGGGTGGAGGGGAGCTCACCTCAGTGGCATAGAGAATGCCAATGATGCCTGAGATGACAGGGCTGTTTTCACTTTCATGCTCCTGGCAGATGAGCTCGATGTCACGAAGTTTGCTGAAGTAGAAATCACGCTCCTTTTCCAGCCCATCCACAGTGAGCTTCAAGTCCAATAGCTGCTTGGGGAGAAGGCAGTGTTCAAGCCAGGGGTCCCGGCCTCACACTGCTCTGCCTGCCCTCCTCGTGTCCCTGCAGACACCCCAGGGGCCTGGCTTTTGTGGCTGCTCTTACCCATCCCACTCACCTGTTGGTTGAGTTCAAGAATTTGGGCATCAGTTTCATGGCCCCCATTTCGGGCTGATGGGGGATTCTTCCGGAGGATGCAGGGTGGGGCCACATTGCTCAGTCGGCCAGAGGTCTGCATGTTTTTCGGGCCTGTGGGGGATGTCCTCTGTGGAACTGCCCAGAGGAGAAGAGTCAGGTGAGGTCATGTGAGGCCACAGTGCATGTGGCAGGAGACAGCCTGGTGTAAGGACTGCGGGGACAGGCCCATGCGACAGGCAGGCACTCTCACCCCCTTCCCCTCCCAGCCACTCAGGAAGGGCATCTACACGTAGGCCCCAAGCCTTGGCCACGTGGGACACTACAGCAGCTAGGCAGCCCTATAGGGAACTAAAGTAAGGTGTGAGGTGCTGGGGTGGGGAAAGAGACAGCCCAAGGGAGAGAGAAAAGGGAATAGTGAATTTGGAGAAGTGAGGCTGGAGGGGTTTGGGGCCCTCTTGTACTGATAGGCAGAGCCCGATGAAAAGCAGCTGGTGCAGGGTCTTTCCTACCAGAAGCCCCAGCCCAAAGCCACCCTCCCTGGGGGCGACCTCAGAGTCTCCTGACTGGAGGATATACAAGAAACCTGGCTCCTGCCCCTCCCAGCCCCTGTCTCAGGATGGGCTCTGTTCCCCTCTGCTGGGCTGGACTGGGTGTCTATGCAGCGGTCGCCGAATCAGGGACTGGAGCTCCTTCCCAGCACAGCCGGCATGCTGTGGCTACTTGCTGTCTAGGCCGGCACCTCCCTAGACAGAGCGGGCTGATTCTAACGCAAAGCAAGCAGGCAAGTGGGGCAGGCCCAGGCGGGACAGCAGCGTAGATGGAGGAGGTGGCTCTGCTATGACGGGGTCCGACGCGGGCTGGGGCTGCTCCTCTCCTTTCCCTTCTGGGACCTAGACAAAGCCTCATTTCTAGAGACTCATCCGTGGAGGACGTAGGGCTATGGGCTTTTGGAATGGGGGAAGACATGATCCAGCTTGGCAAACTCCTGCCCCTGGGCATCCAGTGGGCCAGGGCAAGAAGGGGCTGTGGTGCTGGCACCAGGCCCTTAGCCTGGATGGACCTGGATGGGGAAACCATGCCACCTTACTGTCCCACCATCTAGAGGCAAACAAGTTAGCTCGTGCTATGAAATGAAGTGCCCTGGGCCTCCGGCTACCAGCTGCCACCATCACTGGTGCTGGTGGCTCTCCTCTTAGAAAATTTTTGGAGCCCTCTCACCCCCTATTGTCACTCCCCCGGTCTAAGTGGGCAGCAGGCGGCGTCATCTGAACTCCGTGATAACAGTCTCCTCCAGGTGGCAGGGCCGGGCCGGTGGCCCAGGGGGCACTCATGGCTGTAGAGCCCTGCCGGCCCGGCCCCCCACACTCCCTCCCCCGGCTCGGGCACGTTACCTGCTGTGCCAATGAGTTTCTTGGATTTGTTGAAGATCTGATCACCTGGGTTAGGAGGTGGCGCTACGTCCTGGCCCTGCCGCGCCAGCAGAGGGTTGTAATCCTTTCCATCATAGTTTGCGTCAAAGAATTTCTTAAACCACTGAATAAACTCAAAATTATCTTGGAATTTTCCTTTCACTAATTTCTCTACAGGAATGATCTGAAATAGATCACATAAGCAGAACACTTTAACCCCCTCCTGCCATAGGGCCGCCTTTCTCTGTGAGAGAGCCACTGCTCTCAGGAAAGCCAGCCCCTGGGCTGCGGCGTCCTCCACCCTCTCCCCCGGCCCCCTCCCGTGGCACCAGAGCAGACCAGTAGGCTGGCAGGCCCTAGCCTGGATCCAGAGACAGGCCTTTCCTACAGGCACAGGAAGAACTGTGTGGGGAGGCACCCGTGGTTCTGCTGCCTGTATGTGGGCCGGGGTCTCAGGACCCACAGCCCTGTGGCCCTCAAGGCAGGACAGTGAGCAAAGAGACTTTTCTTGTGCTCTACAGAGAAATGGAACTTAATAGCGGCAGTACACAGAGCCCCAGCATCTGGGATGGGTAGGGTCTGGAGGGGAGGAAGGGAAAGGAATGTTGTCATGATGGGATGTCAAGTGTTATGGATTTTCCACTGTGCCTGGAGCTGGGGGAACACATTCCCTCGGAGAGTCGGGAGGTGGAGAGAGGCGTGAGCACTGGAATGATCCCAGCAGCCCCTGTGGCCCCAGGTGGCAGGCCATCTTCTTCCCCAGGGTCACACAGCTCCTCAGGGCCCCCCGGAACACAGGCACCTACTTTGTCAACACCCATCTTCTTGAAAGCTGCTTGCAGCACCTTGAAGTTGTGGATGTATTCGTGCTCTAGTTTGGCCTGGAACTTCACCTTCCTCAAGTGCACACAGCCAGGGAAGAGCATGTCCATGAACTGGCAGTAGGCTGCCCCTGCGAGAAGCACGGCCGGCTGAGGGGGGGCTTGCTGGGCTGCTCTAGGTCCCTCCACCAGGCCCTCAGCTGGTCTACTCCCCCAAACCTGCTCTCCTCTTCTCTTTGTCCTGGGGCTGCGGCCAGTCATATTTTTAGGATAGACATGGCCAGAATCTCCCCAGCTTTCCAAGAATAAGAGCAATGACTGTTTATTGAAGCATATCATATTCCAGCACCATACCATACACTTCACATACATAGTGTAATCCTAACAGCAATGCCAGTTAGTTGGCGATACTATCTCCATCTTATGGTCGGGAAAACTGAGACCTAGGGAGGTATAGTGACTTGCCCAGAGTTGTGCCTCCAGAAGAGGTGAGAGGTGGACCCAGAGTGGCTGGACCAGACCTTGTGCTGTTAACCTGTGGCTTCGCTGCCTGTCCTGGCCCTCAGTTCCCCACTCTCCCCCAGCCCCACCGCACAGCCCTTCACTGTGCCTCTCTCACCTTTCACTTTCCCTTCTTCCATTTCCTGACTTCTACTCCAAACTGTTTGACTAGCTCAGGCTCTCCAGCTCTCCTTGATCTTAATTACAAGCTATGGTCAGGCACTCCATAATGTTTCAGTCAATGATGGACCTCATATATGACCGTGGTCCCGTAAGACTATAATACCGTATGTTTAGATATGGTTAGATACACAAATACCATTGTGTTACAAAATTGCCGACAGTATTCAGGTTTGTACCCCAGGAGCAATAGGCTGTAGCCTAGGTTTGTAGTAGGCTATTCCACTGAGGTTTGTGTAAGTACACCCGACGGTGTTCCCACAATGACGAAATCACCTAACAACACATTTCTCAGAATTATCCCCACCATTAAGTGACACATGACTGTACGTTCCCTGCTGTGGCCGCTCTGCAGTCCTGCCTTCCCTTCCTTTCCCTCCAGCAGGGCCTCTTCCCCCATCCCCTCCTCCTACCTGAACAGAGCTGTTCTATCTTGGTATAGTTGAGGTGCAGGGAGTCATTGACCCACGCAAGCATATCATGGCGACTCAGATTTTCACTGGTCACAGATGTGGAGTACACATTGACGGCCATACCCCAGCTGCAAAGAAAGAAGAAAGGCGAGGTCAGCACCTGGCCCTCGTGCTGTTCTTTAGCTGTCGGGAGAGGAGGGGCTGCATGACCCCTGGGGAGGTGAGAAGCATTCCTTCCAGCACCCGCCTTGCAATTTAGCCCCCAAAGAAGGGGTCCTTATTCATTCTTTAAATATTTAATGCATGTCTACTATATGTATGCTAGATGAACTGGTGGTTCTGAGTTAACTGAGATATGGTCTCAGCCTGCCAGGAGTTTATAGACAGGCAAGTGCCCTCAGTAACGAGCACTGGGAAGTAAAAACAAGCACACACAAGTTCAGGGATGGCTCAAACAACGACATAATTTCATATGCTTGGCAGGGTCAGTGAAGGCTTCAGAGCAGAGGTGTTGGAGCCTGAAAGGAATAGGAATTTTCCAGACATAAAAAGGGATGGGGTGGAAGGGCATTTCAGACACAGGACTAGCAAGAACAAAGGCACAGCTCATTCCAGAACCGAGTTGTTCTGCAGGCCTGGGGAGCAGGTTTTTGTGTTGGGTGTGGCACAATGAGGCTGGCAGGGACAGATTGAGAGGGCTTTGTTTACCATGAGGAGGCGGCTGGACTTTCTGTTTAGACCACAAGAAGCCATTAGAAGATTTTAAGGAGACAGTAGGTTGACCAGATTTGTGTTTCAGAAAGCCAACTAAACTGCCTCTCCTCTGACTTCAGACTTCATATTCCTGTGGCCTGTGGCCTGCTGGCTGACCACAGGCACCTAATCTCCACTTGTCCAGAACCTTCCCTTCACACAGGCTTCTCTCCTTTATTCATTACCCCAGTGGATGTCACCAGCAGCCACCAGTCACCCAAGTTAGAAACTGGCAGGGTCAACTCAGACAGCCTGTTCCCCTCATGCCCCCATGGAGCCATTCCTCAAGTCCTGGACCTGCCCCTCTATCTACCCTGCTCCTCTCACCCTCAGAGTGTATGCATTCCTCACTCTCTGCGGGGGACTGTTCCGGAACCCCAGATACCCAAATCATGGATGCTCAAATCCCTTATGTAAAATGGTGTAGAATTTGCATATAACCTAGACACATTCTTCCATATAGTTTAAATCATCTCTAGATTACTTATAATATCCAATAAAATGTAAATGCTACATAAATAGTTGTTACACTGTATTGTTCAGGAATAAGAAAAAAAGTCTGTACATGTTTGGCAAAGGTGCAATCTCCCCCTTTTTTCCCCAAATATTTTCAATCTGCAGTTGGTTAAATTTGAGATTGGCTGAATCCACGGATGGAACCCACGGATGCGGACAGCTGACCATTGTACTCTCTCTCTAGCTCAGGTTAGCAGCAGCCTCCTAAAAGGCCTTCCAGCCTCCAGCCCCTCCCTCCTCCTAAGCCATCCCTGAATTGACTGTGGGCAGAATCTGCCTAAAGGCAGGCCTGGCTGCCCCACTGCCCAGCCTCAAGCTCTTTTAGCCAGGAGTCACACAGGAGACACCCATTGGCTGAATTTGCCCTGCAGACTTTGACCTGTTTAGCACTCAAAGTGTTGGAAACATTTTTAAATTAGTGCCTAATATTTTCAAGTTGGTGTGTTTCATACAAACAGTTTGGGGTTTCTGGCTTCTTTTGGAGATGCTGAGTCCCTGTTCCCGCAAGGAGAGCAACAGCTGGAGCTGAGCCAGCCGGCATGAGCGCCTCCCTCCCGCCCCGCCCCACACAGACGCCAAGTGTCAGCTGCTGATGGTCACTGACTTGCACTTTTGAGAGGGAAATATTTCTTATGATTAGGTCTTTATCAGAAATAGAGAAACAGAACACAGGTCAAAAGGACTGTATTCCGAGAATCGTGAGAACTCATATTTCTGGAGTGAATGAATTTTCTCCAGGCTTACGATGTAAAGTGTCTCTGCGAAGTAAGAATACACCCGGCCCACCTCCCTGTTCCCTGTAGGCAACTGCTCTTACAATGTGATCCCTCCCTACCACTTATCAAACTCTTAAATGGACCCCATCTCTTTAGCCTTCTCCCACTTTGCTCCCCCAGCTGGGAGCCATAGGCAGCTCCGCATTCGCCCGCTGTCCCCACCCCAAAGTCCATGCATTCTCTGCTCCACAGTTCTCAAACTGAAGTCCGGGGACGGCATCACTGGGGTAAAATGGGCATCAGCTTGTTAGAAATTCCAATTCTCTCGCCCCACCCCAGACCCTACTGAATCGGCATCTGCCTCTGACCGAGATGCAGGGAGGATGTGCAAGGCGCGGTCAGGTCTGGGAAGCACTGCTTTAGAGCGGGGCTCGGCATGGCATCTGCCGGCCTGTGCTCCCCCCACACCCCCACCCCGACCCCAAGCATATATAATAGAACCTCATTATATGCACATTTAAATGGATTTTTTGAAGAAAAATCATGAGAGAAAACTCTTTTATTCCTAGTCCTTCCTCTTCCTAAAAATAAACCTTGTCCATCATTGTCCAGGGAAAGGGAGGCCAGGCACGGCCAAAGAGCCAAGAGAAGCAAAAATTATTGTCATGGGAGCCTCTAAGGACTCAGGACCTGGCAATGTCAGAGATTTCTGAGGGTAATTTTGACTGTACTTGAGTCTCCTCTTACACAATGGCTTTCAGCCCACTGCCCTGTACCCCGACCCACATGGTCCCCACTGGACTGTCTGCCCCCCATGTCAGGAAGTGCCTTGAAGCCAGGAGTAGGGTATCTGGGCCTGTCACAGGCAAGGTGTTCAGAAAATCTGCTGAACGAGTGACATCTCCTCATGTCCTCTCTTTCTGAATTGTCTTTCATTACCTTCTGGCCTGGGTCCTCCACCCCCCACTCAACCTTTAGGACTCTGCAGTGGAGTTGTCATTGTGTCCAGGGAACCTTCCTTGAACCCCTCTCTGAAGATATGTTCCTACAGCACCTGAGCACAGCCCATCACGGCATTCTCACATTCTCTTGAGATCACTTGTGTCTGTCCCTTGCCCCTGACTGTAAGCTCTCCAATGGCCAGGCTACGTTCCATTCACTTTTGGGTTCCAGACCAATTCTCAGTGAACGACAATTGCCTAACCATGTGGCTGGAATGGAATTGCAGAGACTGGGGTTAGGAGAGTGTTTTCGAGTTTCTGGGGACAGACCTAAAGTACCCAGAGCAGGAGGAGTGGACGGGGGTGGATGGTCACTGAGCTTGCGAAAGAGGCAGAGTGGGCTGGGTCAAGGGAAGGGCATTTTATTTTGATGAGTATTTATTTTGTTAGAGACTGTGAGAAATTGAAAAGATTTGCCCTTGTCCTGAAGGAGATCATAATCTTAACTGGAGAGACAAACACACATGAGAGCAGTATAACCAAATGCCCAAAGTGTGGTGAAAACAGGAAGTGCTACAGTCAGGAAGGAGAGAGTGTGCAGTTAAAGAGAGATGGATTTGAATGGCCCCAAAGTATTAATATAAGTGGTCAGCCTCTGCCAGGTCCCTGGGGGTCTGCAGAGGCCTGCCAGGAGCTGGGTGCAGAGGGCACAAGCCATTCTGGCAACTGTCTGGAATGACTATCCGGGTATGAGCTTTCCACAGGCTCAGACTCTTTTCTCCAGGAAGCCTTGGGGCCCCCTGGGGCACGTGATTGTGGCCTGGCTGTGGCTGACATACTGCTCGGCCTCCAGGGTCTGGGCTGGTCAGGGGGGCTTCTGAGGGTTGTCTTGGGTTGGCCCTGGGTGTTGCTGAGCCGCTTTAGGGATTTTGTTCTGTTTAAAATGTGTGAGTTTCAAGGGCGGATTATTGAAGAAAAGTGGAGGTGATGGTTCTAGTCCAAACATGCCCTCCAGTTTTTCACTGAAATCATTTGAGCTTCAAGGGGTCTTCCAGTCTGAAGGCAGCTTTCCTGGGGGTCCACAGGACTGGACCTGCTGATGGTTCAGGCCCACTGCACACGTTCCAGAGGTTCTTTACTAGGAGAGCACCTTAGCTTCTCCTGCAGAGGCTTTTCAATAGGCTAGAGTGAAGCCCAAGCATGTGTATATAATATATAAACTTATTATACATTACATGTAATATAATATACATGCTATATAAATTTCTTATATACAAATTTATGTATTATATATATACACATATATATATATATTTGATACCTCAGGTGATTCTGGTGCACAGCCAGGTATGAGAACCACAGCCCTCATCTAATACATGTGCTTAGTTGGGATTTCCTGGTCTGTGTTGCCATGGCATAGACTGGGATGTTGGCATATTTTGGCACCTTCCCAGGAGAGAAAGTGTTAGCTCTCTTCCTCCTTGGTACACAGGAAAAATCTCCAGTTTCCCTGGAGCTTAGAATACAACTAAAGACCTTGCTCTCTGGGCTCCAAGAGTCATCAAAAATTGTACAGCTACTTGAAGATGTCCAAGCCTTCTAAGCTTGGCCACAAACTCCCAGTTCTATCAGTGTCTGATGATGGGAAGGCATTTTCCACACCTTTGATCAGTCTGATTCTAGGGTCCCACAAGTGGCAACAATGCCTGTAAGAAGAAAGTTGGAAAACATAGCTCCTTTCAGGGAGCAGCAATCAATCATGCTGTCACCCCCTAGGGGGCTTCTGGGGAAGGTGGGCAGCTGATACTAGGAACAGAGCCTTAGTATCCCTCAGGACTGGCTCAGGTCCTCCCAGGTGGTGCTTGTCTCTGTTCTGGCCAAGGTCCATCTGGCTCAGGAGCACTCATCCAGGGCACCCAGGGGTCTCTGCAAAGAGTCTCTGCCACACTTGCTAGAGCTGCATGAAGGATCAGCCTCCTCATTTCCTTATCCCTCATTATGCTGTGAAAGGCAGAATGCCCTTTTAATTTTCCTCTCCTAAATTTGGCTGTGTAAATAGAACTAAACATGGCCAGCAGGTGGCACCCAGGTCCTGAGCAAAGGTCCCTTTAAATGTTTTCCTTCATCCTCAAATTTCCCTTTTCTGATCTCAGTTTAGAGAAGGGAGAGTGCCTAACTTTGATCTAGTCCCCATACAGGAAGCCAGGTTCAGTCAAAAGCTGGTGATGTGAGGGAAAAGGGTGCGTGGAAAGCCTACTGCTGGCCCAGATGTCCCCTAAGAGCTGGGCTGGCTGGAGTAGCGTAGAGCATTGGGTCTGCTCTAAGATTCTGGACTGAACTAAACCAGCCTCCCTATTCCCCAAAGCCACAAGTTGAACTCAACTGGTCTAACTTCTGATGGCCTTTTGAACTGGGGGTTGACTTGGGCCTGGACTGGAACCAGACCAGCTGCGGGGGCCAGAGGTATAGAAAGCAGTTGCCTGAGCATCCGGCTCCAACTGGACCAGCGGCTTCCAATCACAGCAAAGACACAGGCTGAGGAGATGCTTAGTGATGATACACCTATTCCCAAGACTGCCTTCGCCTCCCTGAGAGAATGGTAGGTCACCACCCAGAGGGGGAGACTCTGTCCCAAGAGATGCAGTCACAGGGTCTCCCAAGCCTGTTCCCATGTTTCTAGCATCATCTTTGGCACATGGTGACTGTCAGGGGAAACAGACCCTGATTGGGTTATGGCATGCCACTATCCAGGTTGGCTGGAAACCCCACTTGAAGATCAGCCTGAGACTTGTCCTTGGGATAACTAGGCCTCTCTGCAGGGCCTTGACGCCTGCTACCAGGTCTGGAGTCAGGGGAAAGAAAAGCTGAGGTTTAATCTGGTGACTTTGCCAAACCACTTCCTATGCTAGGACCATAAGGTTCATGGTACCTCCACTGGCAATGGGGAAGGTGGATGCAGCTCTCATTGGGGGAGGGGAAGCTTCTGGTCATTCTGCACACTGAAGCCTTGAAAAAGGGTCAAGACCAAATCTCGCTATCCTCAGTTCCTTCCCATACACATAGGACAGCACTTAGATCTAGGCACTTATATTCTTAAATCATAAAGATGACCAGTAACTCTGCATAACTCTGAAATGTCAGATTCTCATAGTTAATAACCTTATCAACAGCCTAAATCTCATTTTGGCATTTTGTTTTTAAATCTTCATTGGAAATCTGTCTTCTACAAATATGTCTTGAAGATAATTCAGGGGGCCCCAGTCTTCTCTAATTCTCTAGGGCTCCTTTTACTCCAACTTCAGCCCAGTTCTGGCTGGTCTCCGGAAGAGCACCCTGCAGTTCCCAGGCCTCCACCCTCTGCCCAGCATGGCTATAAAAGACACGGCAGTCCTGCAGGAGGTGGCAGGGATGCCTCTGGCAAGCTGCAAAAAGGCAGTACTTTAAGAATACTGGATCTCCAGTCAGAACACTTGAGTTCAAATCCTGGCTCTACCATGTCCTAGCTGTTTGATTTTAGGTCTCAGTTTCCTCATCATAAAATGGGGAGAGTGCCAGTTCCCAGTTCATAGAACTGTGATGAGGATTAAGTGAGCCACATATACAAAGTGCTGAGCGCACAGCCTGGCATACAATCAATATTCAATCAAGTGTTATCAATATCACTGGGGCAGACAGTGAGAATCTGAGGGCACTTGGGAAGCAGGCGCCTGACACACAGCCACGTCTGGTCTCTAAGACCATGGGATGGCCAGTCCAGAAGGGAGACAGACCACAGAACTGCGCTTTTCTCTGCCCCTTCTGCCTAGAGACAGCCATCTGGACTTCCTGAGCTGGGCTCTGACCACGATTCCTCCCCAACTCCAGATTTCCCATAGGTTCTGCATTGTAGATGCCATCCTACCAGCCAGGAAAACTGGAACAGACGCTGTGGGATTAGAAGAGAGAGAACTCTGCGGAGCCTGCCAAAATATTTCCTGCTCCTGATGTGGGGCTATGCCAATTGTCACTGGGCTACCCCTTCTTGCCCAGGCCCGGGGGGGCTGAAGTCACCTGTTTGGAAAATCTGCAAAATTGCTACCCTTGCCCCTGTGGGTCACAGATACAGGTTATTCTAAAGTTGCACAGAAGCAATATGTGCAGGCAGGGATGAAGGGTTCTGAGGGGCTGGAGGAGCCCTGCCAGCGGGTCACAAAGCCCTGGCAGATCCAGCCAATCACCTTCTTCTCATGGACAGGCAAGGACCTGACTCATAGAGAGGCTCAGCCTCTCAAAGCTGGACTAGTCAAAGGTACAGATGGGGCAAGTGGAGTAGTTCCAGGGCTGGCTGGGGCACCAGATGCACCCACTACAGCAGACCTAGGACAGGGGTCTGGACGGTTGTAGGTTCAGGTAGGGACTAGAGCTTCTCCAGGATTCTCTTCTCATCATACTTTTAAGACACGTAGCTGTCCCCTAATATCCTGAGCCCTGGAGAGGTCGCAGCCACTGGAGTCCTGGACATGTCCTGCTGAACAATGATCTCAATTCTTACAGAAGTTTTCCTGGGCTGGTCAGGATGATGCTGCCAGGGGAAGGAGTCCTCTGGGGGAGTTCTTGCGAAGTTGCTCTACCTGATCATAACTCCAAGGGTTAATGGAAACCCAGGAGTGTAGTAAACAGAACTCCTTCTCATTGCTAAAATTAATCCATTTTAGTAGGGGCCATCTAGGTGGGAAGATAGAAAGATAACACTTTCTTTGTAAAGGCTCTTCACTGGAGATCTTTAAGTTCCTCAATCACCTACTTTTTAAGTCAACAAATGTCCACAGAACCACCCATCAACCCGAGGCCCCCAGCACCTGTCTCTTGGAGGCAGTGTGTTGGCGACAGGTTTGATGGCAGAAGGTGTGGGTTGGCTACAGGCTTTGCCACTCACCGCCTGTGAGATGTTGGGCAAGTAGGTGAAGGCACCCAAGCCTGAGTTTTCATGTTTAAGGAGTCAGAATGATGGTATTATTGAACATGGAGGTGTTGTGAGGATAGTAAGAGATACTGCCTATGGGAACCAAAGGTTCATCATCACCCTGCCTTGGGGGCTGAGCAACCTTTACCGACAGAATCTTCAACATATCAGACTCAAGTTCTTTCCAGCACCCTGAACCAACTCCCCACAGACCCTCTGGTCAGGGTGAGAGAGCAGAGACAGGCTGGGCTCTCTGTTCTCTGCTCCCTCAGGCAGAAGGACAGAGTGGTGCTTTTGGAGCTATGCTGCCCCTTTCTCTCTTCAGTTAGTACTAGCTAGGGGCTTGGTACACACACAATAGCTGCCCAATCCCTATTGAATGAGTGAATGAATGAATGGGGAAGGATAAACTGGTGTGTGGGGGGTTCCAATGGCAGGTGGGCTCGGTCAAGGTGGTTTTCTGGTCTCCTGAGGAGGTGCTGTTGGCTACGTGAAGAGAAGGGTGCAGAACAGAATGTGAGCTGCACTCTGGCTGTGCACAGCCAGATGCTGCACGAAGCCTTGGGACTCTCAGTAAGAAATTTAAAAATCTTCCTCTGATGTATATATTCCTCATAGCAGGGTTTTAGGATGGTTCTGAGGGAGGACCTGGTGGCCTGCACTGGGTGGTGGGCTGCAGGCCCATCTCCAGCTAGCCTGAGCACAGAGAGGGAAGGGAGCTGCAGTGCTGATGGGATGTGCTGGGAAGAGAACATTCATGTTTCCAGCAGCCTGGTGAGGCTGATGTCTCCTTAACGGCAAGGTCAGAGCTGAACCCAGGCCATGTGAACCCAAATCCCGTGCTCTTGGCATAACACCACTGTGGGGCAAGAAGAGCAATTTCATTTTGCATGGTTCTAGAACAGGGTGGCTAGCTCTAATTTAGCTCTCTGAGAATTAGGAGGGAAAGGAAATTTCAGAGGTTTTTTTTATATTTCTCTTTCCAAGCTACTGCAACACCGCCTCAATCTCAATCAGCAAGTGTTTACTGACTACACACCATGTGCTAAACACCCTGTGAGGCACTCTGAGGACACGGGATCATTTTAAAGCATGAGTCTTGTCTTTAAGGAGCCTTCGGTTGAAGAGATAAGAGTGATTCATAAATAACAAAGAACCCCGCAAAGCAGGCTACACGAAGTGCTGAGCAGTGAAAGTGCATTTGGCTTTTATGTCCTCGAGGCACATGCAATGGATGAGTGGGGGCTCAGCAGTTACAGGGTTTCTGGAGGAAGGGGGCACCTAATCTGGGCCTTTACAGATGACAGGATGTCAGACAGTAGTGAAAAGAAAATGGGAAATTTGGGATATGGGAAACATGTTTATTATAACTTTTATTTTTAAAAAGGAGCATAAGACCAATGACTCAGTCTTGGAAGAATGTTAGGGGATGCGATGAAAGGAGAAGAGGTAGGACAGGGAGCCAAGGGAGGGGCCGGTTTCAAAGAGGTCATCTGCCTGTTGAATGAAGCTACCAGATCTAAGGTGGGGTCATTAAATTGTGCAATAAGAAATGGTGACACACTGAGTCATTTTGTTGGGGTGTGGGGACAAAAGCTAGACCTGCAGACAGTTACAGAGTCCCAGATCATCTGCCCAGGAGAATGCTGGAAGGGGAAAGCAGGGTTTGTCTTCAAGCATTTCAGGTAGACTAGTGAGTGACTGTCTGTAGGGCAGAGAATGTCTTGATTTTTTTAGTTAAATTTTGAAGCGAAATAAAGATTAACATTAGGCGTGCGCTCTTTATCGCGACATCCTACCCATCCTCCTTCAGACTCCATGTCCTACCCTTAAGTCTTAGATCTTATCTGTCCAAGGATGCTCACGAGTGCAACCTTGTGATCTTTCTCTTTCACAACACTGTGTCATGAATGAAAAGAAAAGTGGGAAAAAATGTTGATATAATAACATCTTAACTAAGTTGAATGTTTTATTTTTTAAATATTTGGAGAATAATGTCTTAAATATTGATTTACTGTTTTGTTTAAATGTGGTTAGTCAGAACCCTTTTTGATCTTTAGTTTTGTGGAAAATTACTGTATTAAGTCAGGGAAGAACAGACAAAATTGATTCCTAATTACTTTTCAGAGCCTCAGATCACTCGTTCTCTCATTGCCATTTATGGAGTGTGTGCCAGGCACGGGGCCTATAGGCAGGAATGGGACCCAGTCTTGGCCCTTGAGGAATTCATGGACTCAGGTGGGAGGTGGATAAATGAACAAAATAATCAAAGGGCAACACATTTCACTCCAACCCCAGATACAGGAAGAGCATGCCACTGGAGCAACCCTGCTTCCTGGGCCAGGGATAGCTTCTTAGAGGAAGCAGAGTTTGACCTGGGCCTTGAAGGAGAATTCATCAAGAAAATAAGAGTCAAGAGGAAAGGAGAATGTATGGGGAGGGGGAAAAGGACTGCCGATAGTTCATCCCAGAATGCATGCTGGGGCAGAGGAGATGTGGTTAAAAAGGCAGTCCCCTCATCAGGAGTGCTGTACATCATGGTTAAGGAGTTATTTTATCCTGAAGGGAAACTCACCAAAGGGTTTTTTTCCATGTATACAATATATTTGTAACAATACAAAATATTGGTAATAATATATAGTTAAAATAATTTCCAAATCAAAATTATAGCAAATGAAATTACAACATTTAGAAACTACATTTAATTTATAATTCTTCAGAGGCTTTATTTTATATTATCCTTTCCTGTAGAAATTGAAGAGATGCCCAAGTGGTGCTGCAGAAATCAGCACCCCACCAATTTTTCTGTAAACTTTTACTTTTGAAATAATTTTAGACTCACAGTTGCAAAACAGAACAAAGAATTCCCAGGTATCCTCATCCAGTTTCCTCCAATAACATCTTACATAACAATTATTAAAACCAGGAAATTCATATTGGTACATTTTTAACTAAACTATAGACCTTATTTGATTTCATCAGTTTTTACATGCACTTTTTTTTTTTTTTGGTATACAGCCTATGAAATTTTATCACATGTATGGATTCACATAGTCACCACTCTACCAGAAAACAGAACTGTTCTACAACCTCAAAGAAACGTCCTCATGCTACCCCTTTATAGCTGTGCGCTCCCCCTACAACTCGAACCCCTGGCAACCACAGATCTGTTCTCCATCACTCTATAATTTTGTCATTTTGTGAATGTTATATAAATGGGGTCATATAGTAACCTTTGACTTTGGATTTTTTTTCTTCTTAGCATAATGCCTTTGACTTCCATCCAAGTTGTTGTGTGGATAAATAGTTCTTTTTTATTGCTGAGTAGTATTCCAAACAATGGTACATGTATGGATATACCCCAGTTTATCCACTTATTCACTGAAGGACATCTGGGTTGTTTCCAAGTTTTGGTGATTACAAATAAACCCTATGAGAACTCTCCTCAGTCTTCCCTTGTTTTGTCCAGAGAGTCTGGCTTTGGGAACTGCAAATCTCATTGGGGTTTGTAGTTGGAAGGCCCAGACCTTTGGTTGGAGGAGGGGTTAAACATGAGGTACACAAGCAACTCTTTGGATTCACTGCTCCCAGAATTATGGCTTTGTCTCAGTCTAACCTAAGCCTGTACCCTTGCCTCAGAAGACTCCTTCTTATATGCATTTACACTATCACCCAAATCTGTGACCTTATCTTTCTAGAAAGCATAATTTCACCAAGGATAATTTAGAATTTTACTGCCCAGTTGGAGGAATCTTTGAAATGAATAAAATTGTTGGAGAGGTACTTTAGAACAAAAAGGGAACAAAGTTTCAAACATGCAGTTGTTTGCAAGATTACTGGGGCTAAATACATAAAGGTCCAGAACGACTCATCTAAATTTCTACCCAAACTTGCCCAATAGCCTCTAAACCAGAGTAAAGAATGATTAAAATAAATAGTAAAAATCTGATAGAAAAAGGACTCATCATATTTTAAACAAGTCCTTCTAACATCTCTACCCTCCCAGTCAAAAAACCCAATGCGAGGGATATATATTTGCTCAGGACCTTGGGGTCATAAATAGAATAGTCACTGGGGCCCAGAACCAAATACTCTTTTATCTCCAGTGCCTTCTGAGTCTGCATATTTTACAGTTGTAAATATATATTCTGCATTCCTTTAGATCAAAATAGTCAATATTTACCTTCTCCTGGGAAAATCAGTATACCTGGATTGTTATGCCCCAAAGATTTACTAAGGCCTCTCCTACTTTTTTTTTTTTTTTTTTGAGACAGAGTGTCTTTGTTGCCCAGGCTAGAGTGAGTGCTGTGGCATCAGCCTAGCTCACAGCAACCTCAAATTCCTGGGCTCGAGCCATCCTCCTGCCTCAGCCTCCTGAGTAGCTGGGACTACAAGCATGAGCCACCATGCCCGGCTAATTTTTTCTATATATATTTTTAGTTGTCCAGATAATTTTTATTTCTATTTTTAGTAGAGACGGGGTCTCGCTCAGGCTGTTCTCCAACTCCCGACCTTGAGCGATCCACCTGCCTCGGCCTCCCAGAGGGCTAGGATTACAGGCGTGAGCCACCGCGTCCGGCCAGGCCCCTCCTACTTTTCACAAGTCCTCAACCACAACCTCAAGGGCCTCAAATTTCCCTGTTATTTTATTCATATTTGATACATGGATGACCTTTTGTTGTGTTCTAAAGATGAGGTAAGCTCTAAGACTGATTCCAGCTATCTACTATTTTCTTTTAGGAAGAGCATAAGGTTTGCAGAGAGAAGTTCCAATTGTGTCAAAATTCATTATGCAGAACATAATTTACCCCAGGGAGGTAAATATTTTACTTCTGACGGACAATAGCCCATTCAAAACTTTCCCAATTACTCCTAAGACACTTGAGAAGAATCCTAGCTAATGCAGGTAGTGGGTTTCCAACTTTTCTGATATCATCACACTAATAACCAAGAGCAAACTTCTTCCTTTGGAATCTAAACATGAAGAGGCCTTTTGTAAACTAAATCAGTCCTTCAATAACCTGCCACTCTGGGCTTGCCAAATTAACATATACCTTTCTACCTATTTGTACATTCGAGATATAGATAAACCTTTGGTGTTGTGACTCAACTTCATGGTGAAGGAAACCAGAATGTGTCACCCCAAAATATGCCTCTTTGCCATCAAAATTATTTTTGAGCTAAAGGCAATTAAGAAGCAGCAAACAGGAAGAGCTCTCTCTCTATCCTCCTGCATTTCTTTCTCAAGACAGGATACATTAATAAATTTTCCTTTACTGGAGATGGCTCTTATCAGCCCAGAGATGGCACCAGAGGAATCGACAAACAAACCTTACTCTATTAGCTTCTTCCCATGTATTTACCTTCCCACAGTTTCCCACCTTTGGAAGCCTAAAATTGCTTTCCTTTGTCCTGTCATTTCTCTACAAATTATTGTTCGTTGTTGAGACAGAATTTGAAGCCACTGCCTTGAGTTACCTTTCACTGAGGTTTTCCCTGCATGATGTGTGCTGCATGTGTTAATACACTTGGTTGTTTTTCCCTTGCTAATCTGTCTTTTGTTACAGAGGTCTGCCCCAACGAGGAACTTATGAGTGTTGAGAAGAAATTGTGTTTCCTCCCTGACGATCTGAATCATCAGACATCAAAAGACTACTACATCGGCTGGTCCGAAGGTAGTGAGTTATCTCACTTGATTGTTCACAGTCAGTTACAGATTGAACTCTTTGTTCTACTACTTTCCCCCCTCCTCACTACTGCACTTGACTAGTCATAAAAAAAAAAAAGACTACTACATCTCTCCTGACCTAGTGGCAAAGCCTACTTGTCTTGTCTAATAGCCACAGCAGTTAGGCTAGCAGAGGCTTCCACACACTTAGTTTTAGGGTCTTCTTTAAATTTGATGATCCTTCATGCTGTACAAAATTTGTTGCTCACTGCAAATACACATTTCTCAGCAAATAGGCTTAGCACCAATAAATCCTGTTATATTCTCCCTCATGTACCTCTGTTCATTGTGGTAATACTTTGAATCCTGCCACCCTCCCTTTAGATGTTATGTTCTCAGTGAGACCCCTTGGCCCATTGGTTTCAGCCCTAGGAAAAAGAAATTGTTAGATAACTTAATTCAAGGAGGAGAAAAATTGGACCTTAATTTAGGAACCCAAACCCTAACTACTCCAGGGGAATTCAGAACTGCTTCATTTTCTCCTCATGCCTTTTCCGTTCATGTTCCACAAAAGGTCTAGAAAGTAAGGAGAATCCTACTAAATGTGGAACTGATGGGATTTGCTGCAGAACACTCTAGGAAGTGAGAGAGGGTGGTCAAAAATGACCCCAGGGTTTCTTGCCCAAGCCACTAGGAAGATGGAGAAGACTGCAGGAGGAGCAGGTCTGAGCGTAGCATGAAGACCAGGTGCAATATTATACTGTGCACACTGCAGAAAATAGTTAAGGATATTAGGAAACATTGTGTTTCATGGGGCATAACATTCCATCCTATTATTAAATCATTCTCCACTTGTTGGACATTTTTTTTAGGCTAGTCAAGTGAAGCAGTGGGAGTAGAGAAGGAAAGTTGGACATTTTTGATATTTAAATAGTTCTGGAATGAATATCTTTGAACATTCAAATTTTGTCTAAATATATGACTACTTCCTTAGTCAGAGAATTACTGGGTCAAAGAGCATGACATATTTTTTCAGGCGTAACAGCTTTCAAAAAAAGCTGTACCTTTCATTTTTTCCCCCAGAAATTTATCAGTGCTCATTTCAATACTCACCAACATTGAGTATTATTATTTTTTAAAATATGGGGATTTAATAAAATGATTTTTTATTCCTTTAAATAGTGTTTTTTTGATTACTAGTGAGGGAGAACATATTTCCATGTTTATTACCTATACATATTTGCTCTTCTGTGAATTGTTTTGGGATGTAGGGTTTGAAGACCCATAAGCCATCCTTGTGGTCATGTCTAATAAACATCTGATGATGAATTCTCACCACTCATACCTTCTACTGAAGATCTAGCATCCTGGGATAAATTTTTACTGACCCCAGACATATCCATGGCATTTACTTTTTTTTTTTTTAAATCCTTGATATTCCATGTAATTTATTCTAAGCATACGAGATATTAGAAAATGCCCTTATATGAAAGTTTTAAAGATTCACCTAAGGTAAATATTAAAAGAAAACAAAATACTGTTGGCATACTCCAGCTATACTGAAATGTATTTTGAGATGGAAAAAGTGGAAGTTCAGTAAAAATGGGAAAAATGCACATTACCAGAGAAGTAAAACAAAGCTAGACATTATCCAAGCTACTCCCCCCTCCCATATTTTTGCCTAGAAAATGGGGGTGAGGCAAAAAGGTTAAGAAAGGGAAAATGACTTAGGATTCCCAAGATTCTGCTGAAAGTAGGGGAAACAGAGAATTCGGAAATCAAACTTTTATTGCACTACCAAAATAGGTAGGTAGCCTTATGGTGTGTTTCCTAAGAAATATACTGGCACGCTGAGCCATGTGGATGGGCAGCCTGGTGCATGAAAAAGGTGGTGAAAAAGACTCCAAAGTACCTGACTCCAGCTCTGTGTCTCATGATCTTCCGGACACTGGGCAAAGGTGGCCTCTCTCGGACTGAATTTCTTACTATAAAATTGAAATGCCTTTTGGACATCACTGTGTGCATGGCTCACATGCACAGGCACTCTCAACAGACAGATAACTCATGGGAGAAGAAGTGTAAATAGCCAACAAGCACCTGAAACATGTTCAACTTTACTAATAATTTAAAAATATCTGTGCTGCCAGACTGTTATGAGGGTTAAAGCTAACCCAAGTGGAGCATCCACACAGAACCTAACATTAGTCAATTCAGGTTAGTGATGGTTATAGGTCAGAGGTTGTTGATGCAATTCTGACAGTCAGGGAAGTTTTAAGTCTTTGACATAGGGCCAGTAACAATGAAATCAGGTGGGAGAAGGAGAGTGGGGACTGTGATGTCGTTATATTAAGTAAGTTGGGTGTGGGACTGATTTTGTGGGTATCTTACTAAGGCAGCATTCTCTAGAGGGAAAAGTGAGGATTTGGGTAGAAGCTGTGAGCTGGAAGTTTGGCAGTAGTGACTGGCCAGGGTACCATGATCCTGGCTTTAGCTGGACTGACAACAGGTGCTTCATCAATTTTAATTTCTCTTACTTTCTCTTCCCTAGTGGTGGTGATAACCAATGGAGAAGCATAACACCATATCCTACAAGGAAAGCTCACAGAGAGCTGAGTTTTCTTAAGACAGTGTTTCTTACACTTTGGGGGTCACATCTCAGGAGGTCAGGGTAAGGTCCTGAAGGGAGCACTGGAATAGAAACCATACCATTTTCCTCCTGGAATCAGAATTCTGGAAGTATCTTGTTCTTATTTTAGATGGGTGGTGGTTTTGGCCTATGTTCCTGCACTGAGCTTAAGTCTTGCTTGGCTTTGGCATTCCCTCACTCGTTCACACGTGACGATAAGCCTACACGCAGAACACTTAGGCACCACTACATGCAGAGAGGCCAGAGGGCTGCAGTGCAGGGGCTCCTTCTCTTGCCCATGGATGAGTCCTCATTTGGTGAGAAGGGCTGCACACAGTGGCTAACTGCTCACCACCTAGTAAGTATTTCCAAGCGTGATGATGCCTGGGGATCACTTACTCTTTTGACCACCTCCCCAGGAAGTGGTGGCATGTCATAAAAGCAGCTTAATACAATTAAAATGTTCCCAGAATTCCCAGAATCTACAGATAGTGTCTTCTCAGCCTTCTCTCTGTTACAGATTATGAAGTACACCTGTAAGTCTGCTGTACCTGAGGTAGATCAGTAAGAGTGATGTGTGAGGATGTGGGGAGTGCTGTTTTAAAAGAGGCCAGATCCCATGTGCATCTCAATCTAAAACAAGCCAGGATGGCCTTGAATTAGGACTGAGATGGGACAAACGATGACTTCACAGTGGCCGAAAGGACTTTCCAAACAAGAATAGAAGAGTGTGGTGCATGCTCACAAGAAACACCGCAAGTCCTCTGCAATGCCCTTGGGGACGAGGACCTGCACCGGCCTGCATGGGTGTGCAGGACAGCCTGCAGACCCTCAGCCCTGGGCAGCAACGGAGAAGGGTGGGGTCTGCCTAAGGCTCTCAGGGTCCCTGCTCTGGGTTCCACAACACCGATGGGCAGTTTAGAGTCTGTTCAGGGCTAATACAAAGTTAAATCCACAGTAATTGTAGCAAGATAATAGCTCAATGACAAAACAAACAAAAAATTTTTGAAGGGTGCAGGGAAATGGGCTCTTTTAAACACGACTGACTGGTGAGAGTATAATTTAGTACAGTCTTTTTGGAGGGCAATTTGGTTAAAAAAAAAGATATTAAAAGCCTTTACATTTTATTTTATTTTTTATTTATTTATTTTTTTGAGACAGAGTCTTGCTTTGTTGCCTGGGCTAGAGTGAGTGCCGTGGCGTCAGCCTAGCTCACAGCAACCTCAAACTCCTGGGCTTAAGCGATCCTACTGCCTCAGCCTCCCGAGTAGCTGGGACTACAGGCATGTGCCACCATGCCCGGCTAATTTTTTCTATATATATTTTAGTTGGCCAGATAATTTGTTTCTATTTGTTAGTAGAGATGGGGTCTCACTCTTGCTCAGGCTGGTCTTGCTCAGGTTGGTCTCGAACTCCTGACCTTGAGCGATCCACCCGCCTCAGCCTCCCAGAGTGCTAGGATTACAGGCGTGAGCCACCGCGCCCGGCCACATTTTAGATACTCTTTGTCCTTAATTCTACTTCTAGGAATTTTGTACTAAATCAATTATTATGAGTACGTACAAAACTCTAGATATAAGCATATTTATAATCACAAAAAAATGAAAACAACTGAAATGTCCAGCAATGAACTGTTAAATAAATCACGGTACATCTATACTATGCAGCTGCTTTAAAAGCAGATATTCAGCATATGTAATGACTTTTTGGCACCGTCGTCTGGCTGACTCAGCACCCATTCCAACACCCTTCTTAACTGCCTGTCTCTAAAATACTTGCTTTCCCAGCTTTCCTTGGAGTTAAGAGCCACCTTGAGACCATGAGGGAACATAACAGCCTAAGGGAGCTGGAATGTCCTTGATGACATCCTTGAGCTGTTCTACTAGCCTGGACCTCCTACTTCCACACTGTCATGTGAGTAAAATACCCCATTGTTTGTTCAAGCCACTGTTAATAGGTTTGGCTGTTACCCTGTTTCAAAACAGAATCACAGCTGATAAAGACATGGGGATAGGGTCACAGTCATGAGCCGCATAACAGGTCAACAATGGACTGCATATACTATGATGGTCCCATAACATTATAATACTGTATTTTTACTGTACCTTTTCTATGTTTAGATATATTTAGATACACAAATGCTTATCATTGTGTTACAATCGCCTACAGTATTCTGTATAGTCACATGCTGTACAGGTTTGTAACCTAGGAGCAACAGGCTGTACCACATAGCTTAGGTATGCAGTAGGCTATGCCATCTAGGCTTAAGTACACTCTATGATGTTTGCACAGTGATGCAATCGCCTAACAATGAATTTCTCAGAATGTAACCCCATTGTTAAGCGACGTATGTCTGTATATATACCACAGGCATAGAAGAATAATGGGAAGGCATAGAAGAATAATGTGAGGGTATATTCTAAAATTATAATTGCAGTTCTGTCTGACAGTAGGGTCATAAAGAATTTTTATTTTCTTTCTTGGGTTTACCTGGATTTTCTAGATTTTCTACAAAGAACATATATTATTTTTGTGATGAGAAAAAAATTATACATATACATATGTGTGTATATATATATTTATATATATATTTCATATGCACGTGTGTGTGTGTACTTTTTTTTGCTCTGTTGCCCAGGCTGGAGTGTTGTGGTGCAATCATAGCTCACTGCAGCCTCAATCTCCTAGGCTCAAGTGATCCTCCTGCCTCAGTCTCCCAAATAGCTGGGACTACAGGCACGTGCCACACGCCTGGCTAATTTTTCTTCTTATTTTTTTTAGAGACGATGTCTCACTATGTTGCCCAGGCTGGTCTTGAACTCCTGGCCTCCAGTAATCCTCCTGCCTCAGCCTCCCAAAGTGCTGGGATTACAGGTGTGAGCCACTGTACTCGGCAAAAATATATTTTAAAAAATTAAACAAGGTAGAGAAGTAATGGCAGAAAGTTTGTGGTCAGGCAGCGAGAAGTCCTTGACAACAGCTGTCAAAATAACCACTTTAAGGCTTCTGTTGCTTATTGTCCAGGCGATTCAAATCTCCATGCTAGTTCTCTCATTTGAAAAGGTCCCACTGGCTTCTAACCAGGGCCACTGAGGTCCCCCTCCACCATCAGGGTCCTTGCAGCAAGGATGGCCTGGGAGGCCTCAGGGGCCCAGAGCTCCTGCATCTCTCTCCCCTCTCCAGGGGGCCTTGCCTCCCATCTCCTCTTCCTGTCTCTCACTCCCTGCTCTCCCCTAAGCTGCTTGGCAGAATCAGATGAGATAATCTATCTGAAAGTACTTCATACATTATCAAATTTAACAACTGACAAGTTATTTTTCTTGTAACTTATCTCTTTTCCTCATTCATTTCCTTCCTCTTTTTTTTTTTTTTAAATCTTTCACTCTTCTTCTTTCTCTTCTTCCCTTACTTCTCTTTCCACTTCCCTCCTTCCACCTCAGCTGGCCACAATAGAACAAGAACCTACTGGGTCTCCATAGCCTTGTACCTCTGTCAACTCTCACACGACCCTGTACTGAACTTATCTGTCAACTGGCCTCTCTCCCTTGCTGAGCAGTGAGCCGTCTGAGCAGGGACCGTGTCTTTCAACCCCCAAGAACCTTTCATAACACCTGTCTCGCAGTACTCACCTGGTGAATGTTTACTTGTTATTACTGGAATTTCTTTTATTGTTTTATATGGAGAACCACAATACTGACACAAACACACACACTTATTTGTAAAATCAGCCATCCATATAATAAGTGGAAATTTGTTCCTTGCATCTTAAAAATGAAGGTCTTATGGGCTGGGCATGGTGGCTCACACCTGTAATCCTAGCACTCTGGGAGGCTGAGGAGGGCGGATCATTTGAGCTCAGGAGTTCGAGACCAGCCTGAGTAAGAGCGAGACCCCATCTCTACTAAAAAAAAAAATAGAAAGAAATTATCTGGACAACTAAAAATATATAGAAAAAATTAGCCAGGCATGGTGGCACATGCCTATAGTCCCAGCTACTTGGGAGGCTGAGGCAATAGGATTGCTTGAGCTCAGGAGTTTGAGGTTGCTGTGAGCTAGGCTGATGCCACAGCACTCTAGCCTGGGCAACACAGGGAGACTCTGTCTCAAAAAAAAAAAATTAATAAAAAAAAATGAAGGTCTTATGAAATCATTTTTAAGAACCAATAACTGAGAAAGATAAGTAGTTTGGAAAAAACAATTTTTTCTTCCATACTGAAGTTTTAAAATATTGAAAAATATACTCAGAATTGAAATAGAAACATTAATAATGATAATGTGGAAACAAATATTTTATAGTAAGATATTAGAACTAATCTGTATTTTAAATCTGTATTATCCACTAAAATGCTAAAAAAAATCTGCAAGGATCCAGGAAATTGCACTTCAAAAGTGCATTTCGAGTTGGTCTCTAATCCTACCTCTGGCCAAGCTGTCACCAAGTCACTGACTTTTCTCATCCATCTTGTCCCTTCCATTTCTCACGGACATCCTTGTCTGGACTGTTGCCATTTTATGACTGGACAGCATTCCTGCCTCTAGTCTCTATTCTTTCAATTTTCCTTGCCCCTCATTGCAAGACAAACTTTCCAAAAATACTGCTTTAATTACCCTCCCTACCCCAACCTCCAGTAGTGCTTTCTATCTATATAGATTCTGTAGGATAAAGACCAAACTTCTTGGCCTGTGTTCATAATTTCATTCCTCTTCCTTTCCCCCCAACCTTTTTCCTGATGTCTCCAATCCACAACCCTTCAGCTTCAGTTCGATTGTTGCTGTCTCTCCTGCCCCATCCTAATATGAATACCTCCTGCCTTGAATGGTACCTGAATGCTCTCCGCCTTCTGAGGCCAAGCTTGTGTTCCTCCATTTCTATGAGCGTTAGCTGACCAAATCGGGATCCCAAATTGCTGACAGGCTATGGGAAGAGGCTAAACCACCCAAAAGAAATACATACAAGATTCTGCATTTGGATCTTTAAAAAAATCAATGGAAGGAAGATATTTGGCAAAGATATAAGGATTTGCAACACTGTGCAAAATACACAAAGATTTTAAACTGACAGGAGTTAAGTGTGAGCTGCCACTGTGATGGGACTGACGAAAGGCCACACTGCTGGAGGCTGGGGAAGAGGGCTGCACTGAGCCCCCATGATGTGCCTGGCCCTACTGTGCACTGTATTTATCTCACCTGAACCTCTCCACATTGTGAGGTGTGGATGTGCTAAAGGTATCATTAGCCCCGCTTTACAGGCTTCATATCTACTCTTTGCAGACTACCATTAAGTAACCCTGACTCCATGCCTTCCCACTGCCCTCCAGCACTCTCCCCACGACTGGCACCTGCCCGCCTTTCCAGCTCCACTCCCTCTTCCCACTCCATGTTCCAGCCACGGGGAGCCACACCAGGCTGAGTCACACCTCTGGTCTTTTTGTTCACACTTTTCTTTTGTCTGAAATGCCTTCCCTTCCGTGCTCACCTACTCTCAAGACTCATCTCAAGTGTCAACTCCCCTGGAAAGTTTTCCCTGAGGTTAGCCTTCTGGGTGCTTCTGCAATACTGTGTGAGCATACTTCCAACACAGATAGTACTCACCATATCTGTTTCTTCCACTTCACTAGGAGTTCTTGAGGACTGCTATTAAGTTTTTGCATCCCTATTGGCTAGCATAGTGCCCAGCACATGGTATGCTCTCAGATATTAGCAGAACTGACCTGAGGCTCAGAAAGCTTAAGTAACTTGCCCAAGGTAACACAGCTAGTAAAAACAGAACTGGTTTGAAACTGGATGTCTGATTATAAAGTCCTTCTAGAATGAGGAAGGCGATAACATCGCTCCCTTCTGGGCTTGCCAGACCACACCTATAATATTCAATTCAGTTCTGGGCAGCAAACTTCTAGAACAACATCCTGAAGCAGGAGCTTGTTTAGAGGAGAGTGACCAAGACAGTGAAAAGAGTGAACATACTCCAATCCAGGCCATGTGAGAATCTGCTAGAGAAACTCAGGGATTACTTTAGGGAAGAAAAACTCAGAGTGACATGAGAACTGCCTTTAATTACTTAAGGGCTACCCTGGGAAGAGTAAGGATTAGACTTATTTTCTGTGACCATAAGGGGTAAAACTGTGACCAAAGTGTTGAAGATAGAGAAAAATAGATGTTGACCCATTGGAGAAAAACTTCTCCAGCAGACTTAGTTAAAGGCAGCATGGGTACCCCAGCAAGGGGTAAGGTCTCACCTCGGTAAGTTTGCAAGCTGCTGACACCCTGTGGGCATATCCTAGTTGGGTCAAGTCCTAAACTGAAGGCTGGACTAGGTGAGATTTTATTCTTAGGTGACTTCTAAGGTCCCTTCCAATAGATGTTACAATTCTATGATTCTGTCTTCTTTGATCTCTCTAGCCTTCATCAATCCCTTATCCCTGTCTAGTGAATTTTATGAGTTTACATAATTCATTTGGTAATTAAGTATATACATATTCTGTCACACAGCATGTAAGTTACCCATCTATTCTTTATACTTCTGCCATTTAATGTTTTTTTCCTAACATCTTCCCAAACAGATAATAAGTATCTTTGGATAACACATAACTCCTGCCTTCTTAATGTGTCATCTGTTTATTATAGCTCCCCAAAGGCCCCAGAGGCAGGAGCTCTTCCTCTGGAATCCCCAGATTCTAAGAAGACCAAACACATTGGTAAAGATAACAGAAGAAGCAGAGGTGATGGGCAGGCATGAATGGGCCAACAGGCTGGACATGACACTTCCCTCTGCTGTCTTTCCACTGTTTTCTGTGGCCTGAATATCAGGGGTCCTCAGAGAATGATTAGTGTCTCCTGGGGAGCTTTTTCAACACATGCACCACACACACCCCTCTCTAGAAAGAGACTCAGGTGTTTGAAAAAGCTCCTATCTGGATTTGCCTTCCAACCTGTTTGAGAACTGCTCTTCCTCCTCACTCCATCATTAAAGAAAAGCCTGCCCTTCCTTCTCCATGTATTTTTTCAATTATAAATTTACATCAGCATAAACTCATAGGTCATTATTTTATTCAAAGGGTTATAGTACATTACTATTGTTTGTTTTGATGCTCAAATTGTCCCAGTACTGGCCAGTGGGAGCCCCTTTCCAACTGGCTCCTGTGTCTTTTTGACACATCCCATCATTCTTTGAGAAGTTCCTCGCTTTCTGGCACAAACTTTTGTTCCAGGCTCAACTTGTATCTTCCCTGCCTCAGTTTTGGAACAAGCCATTTCTCTAAGGATTCCTAGTACTTTTATGGGAGAGTAGAAACCACTTTTGAAGACTTAAACATCATATTAATATTTAGGATAAAAGAAGACTGCAGCAAAGCCAGGCAAGAACAAGAAAGAGCCCCCTCTGTGATTATGACTAATAAGTAGGAGTTGGCAAATTATAAGCTAGATAGCCCCTTTTTTGGCTAAAAAAAAAAGTTTTATTGGAACACAGCCACACCCCTTCATTTACCTACTATCTATAGCTGCTTTCGTATTACAACAGCAGAGCTGAGTAGTTCTGACTTGAGACCATATGGCCTGCAAAACATAAAGTATTTACTATCTACCCTTACAGAAAATGTCTGCCAATCCCTGCTAACAACCAACTACATGTTATAGACAGGATTACCTGCCATGAGAAACAGTGTGATTTGGAGATACTGTAAATAAAGCCATATGTAAATAAAACTAGATGTCATAGGGCAGCACCTACTTAAATTTCATCAAGGTAAAATAAGCTATACACCTGGAAAACTGTAATATATCATGATGTAGAATCTGGTTGTCATGGCAATTATGAACAGAGGGTATTGTTATTACTGAATCTAGAAAAAAATGATGCCTTGAAAGTAAAGTAATTGGTATTCTGATCATTAGGATGGACAATGTCTCCTTTAGTACAGAGAGAAGAATTAATCAAGCTTGACTATGGCGTGGATGACATATCATTTCCTAACATCTTCCAACTCTATTTTCTCTGACTTCATTCTCACAAACCAAGCTCTGATTACCTCTCTGATTTTCAAGGTACCATGATACAGAGAAGAAGTATATTCCTTGCTGTATTAAACTGACTTTCTGGTACAAATGTGCCTTAGCAAATAAATATGTCCATTTTCTCAGGGCTCAGTGACCTTACAAAGAGCTGATCATTAAATTATCAGATCAAAAGACCTTAGAGCTGTGAGCCCCAACCCTTGGGCCACAGACCAGTATAGGTTTGTGGCCTGTTAGGAACTGGGCCGCACAGTAGGAGATGAGCAAAGCTTCATCTGTATTTACAGCCTCTCCCCATGGCTCACATCAGTGCATAAGCTCTGCCTCCTGTCGGATCAGCTGTGGCATTAGATTCTCATATGAGCTTGAACCTTACTGTAAACTGTGTATGCAAGGGGTCTAGGTTGCACGCTCCTCATGAGGATCTAATGCCTGATGATCTGAGGTGGAGCTGAAGCAGTAATGCTGGTGCTGGGGAGTGGCTGCAGATTATAATTAGCAGAGAGGTTTGACTGCACAGTAAATGTAATGTGCTTAAATCATCCCCAAACCACCCCCACCCAACATGATCTGTGGAAAAACTGTCTTCCATGAAACCTGTTCCTGGTGCCAAAAAGCTTGGGGACCGCTGGTTTAGAGGCTAGATGCAAAACTGTGTCAATTTCCTTAGAACATGGCACACAATAAAACAGTCAAGACAGACTGTCATCACATTTCTTTCAAAGTAGGCAGATGAAAAAGTATGCTGAAATGTTGGACAGCTCCCACCAACAACAATTATGGATCAAGCCAAATCCTAGGGTGTCCTGGAAGCTTTCTTTGATGTCAGTGTTCTCAGTCAGTCTCTGTCCTGTGGGAGAAACCCATCCTAGGATTTCCCAAGAGAGCATGGTTCTCAAGATATACATTATGAGTCCTGGCTTTCCTGCCAGAACTTATGGACTTGATCAATGGTCATGACCAAGCGGGGCCCACAGTAGTGGATCAAGGACCAGAACTGCCCTATTTCCTAAATCCAGCAAATATCAGAGTTAATAGGGCTCAGAAGGAGGCAAAGCGCTCCTCAGCGGGTCTTCACCCTGGCAATCTCATGGATCAGTAAGTCACAGCCACACCAAGAGCTCAACTACCACCTGAAGTGTCCAGAGCCATCAGGCAGGAGCTACACATCCTTCTGATCTCGCCAGTACTTTCCTTCAGGAGGAAGCTTTTCTGTTCCTGGAACAACTTATTTCTGTGACCTGGAGAAAGACTTAGGCTCTGAGTAGAGAAACTGGTGAAATACGGTGGGGGACTCTTCGTAATTTTGATACCAAACAGCTTGAAGTGACTGATAGAAGAGATGCCTGACAAAGAGCTGAGAAAGGAGCTATAACAAATCAGTTTCTGGTTTTATTTTAACAATGTCCTAACATTTTAACTTGTTAGGGTCTTCCAGTTGCAACATGCATAGTATTTCCAGAGAAAGGAAAACTGGGAGCTGTACGATCCCTATGGTTAAATTGAAGCTAAGGAAAGTGGCAGAATATAAAAAGGGCATGAAAGTTCAACATATGCAACAGAAAATAAAATAGAGCCCTGGATTTCTCAGGAGAGAAGCAATACATTATGGAATCAATGCTCCATGCAGGGAATGGGAGGGTTTGAAGTTGTCTCCCTGCTTCTGGCCTACATAGTATTGACACAAGGATACCAATGAGTAAGATGCAATTGATCCTTATTTGGTCCTAGTTTTATGGGACTTATACCACATTTCCATTATTAAAGCAGGGTATATTAAAACTATAACATGAATTCAGGGGCAGGGATGAAGCAGTGTCTCGTATTTGTCATTTTTAAATTCCAAACACCTAGCAGGTGTTTAATGTTTGTTGAGTGACCTGTCTTTTCCATCCCTCAAACATGCATCCTAACTGCCTAGAATAGGGTCAATATTTTAAAACATTACATTGAGAAGGAATGCTATGTTTCCCCTAAAATATGACTTTAAAATCACATTTTTGTCAAAATCCATTGCTATAGTTTTTGGATATAAATATAATAAATATGAACATATTTCATTTATTCTTTTCCCATAGTTATAGGAGTAATAACAGTTTTGATTTCCTAAAATCATGAGATTAAAAATTATATACATCTAATTTCTCCTAGGAATTTGGCACAGAAGATATGTGTGGGGGGTGGTGTGGTGGTGGTGGTGAAGGACAGGGAATCAATTTTCATATGTGTATCCTAAGGAGATCAAGGTGCAAAGTCTAGTGTGATTTATGACAGTTATTCCAATAAGGGAAGGAGAGGAGGAATGCCCAGTGCTTTTGGTGGAATGGAGAGAGAGCACAGACGGTTGTTACCTCTGGAATGCTTCAGAATTTGAGAGTCTGATCTACAAATGTTAAGACTGCAAGTGGATGCCTAAGAAGTTGCCAGGGCCTTTCAGAGAGACCATTTAGGCAGTCTCATGACTGTAGAAGGGATGATGGAGATAGAAAGGAGGTACTAAGGAAAACTGTGAAAATAAATCTATTTTATTTAGGTGAGGCTCTATAAAGTAAATGGAAAGTTTTATTCTGTTTTGAAAAAGAGTAGGGATTACTTTGGAATAGGCAGACATGGGTCATAAAATTGAAATTGTGACTTTAAAAAAAAGTGAGTGTCAGTGACCCACAGACAGTTTGTAGTCATTGCCAGCCCCAAAGTGCTCTTTTCCCTACTATCACTGTCAAACTCTTTCTTTCTGTGGTGGAGGCTATAGGCAGTATTGCTCTAACCACCACTCTCACTTCCTGCTATTGTGCTTCTACTAGGACTAGACATGCCAAATGACTACAGGCTGTGCCTCGGTGGCAGACTTGACCATCCACAGGGCTATCAACCGAGCCTCCCCAGAATCTGCTTGAGATCTCTTAAATTCAGCAAGTATGTGCTGTGCACCCACTCAGTGTCAGGGACTGTGCTGGGCCCTGGTGACAGGCAGATGAATAGCACGAGGCCCCTGCCATTAAGGAGCTCACAGCTGACCATTGGAGGGAGACACAGGCAAAGATAACATGATATACAAGAGCTATAACAGTAATCTATGCTTCCCTGCTAATTATTTAAGCAATTACTCTCTTGGTAATTATTCCAATTATTTATAAATTTGAAAAATTACGAAAGTAGTACACAAATTCAAATAATACAGATGTGTATAAAATAAAAAGTAGTTTTCTGTTACCAGGTATGTGTATCATTTAGACCTTTTTATATACATATTCAAACTATATACACACATTTCTACAGTTGTCTAAAGAAAAACAGAATCAAAATATAAATATTCTGTGACTCTTTATTTTTCCTCTAAAAATATCATGGTTACTTTTCCATGTGGAGTATAGAGATTTGCCTCATTCTCTCTGATGGTTGCACAGTATTCTTGTGTATCTGGGAATAATTCATTCCTCTGCAAAAGTTAAAGGTTTGAGCAAGAGGTGATGTGTAATCTGGCCTCGAATGAGGAGTAGGAGTTCATTTAGTGGAAGAAAACACAAGAGATAATGCTTGATGCCTGCATGGGAGGGACTAAGTGGAAAAGCTGGCCCAGGGAGCAGGACAGCGTGTGACAGTGGCGTGGAAATATGCAGCCTCTTTGGGAACCACCAGCAGTCCGGTGAGGACATCCTGTTCCTCAGACTTTGTTGTGCATCAGAATCACCCTGGAAATTTCTTTCTTTCTTTCTTTCTTTTTTTTTTTGAGACAGAGTCTCGCTCTGTTGCCCAGGCTAGAGTGAGTGCCATGGCGCCCTCCTAGCTCACAGCAACTTCAAACTCCTGGGCTCAAGCAATCCTTCTGCCTCAGCCTCCCGAGTAGCTGGAACTACAGGCATGCGCCACCATGCTCGGCTAATTTTTTTCTATATATTTTCAGTTGTCCATATAATTTCTTTCTATTTTTAGTAGAGATGGGGTCTTGCTCTTGCTCAGGCTGGTCTTGAACTCCTGAGCTGAAAGGATCTGCCGGCCTTGGCCTCCCAAGTGCTAGGATTACAGGCTTGAGCCACCGCACCCAGCCTGGAAATTTCTTAGAACTGCAGCTGCCCCATCCCCTAACTCAAGATTCTGATTTAGTAGGTTGGTGACCCCAAAGTCTTTGATCTCAACCATGACGCTAGGCTGCCTCTCCTTATACGATAGTGTGTATTCACACCATTCTTCATAAAACAAGTGAGGCAAATGAAGGTCCAGAGAGTCCCCATGGCAGCAGAGAACATCTTGACATCCTTAAATTTTGCATCTCAGTTTTAGTCTTCCACCACCCTCTCCTACATCAACTCTTCACTTTGTAGTTTTATATCATCTTTCATCTGAGAAGTTCAAAGTATTCCCAACACTGACCTCATGATTGGGCAATGGGAACAGGTAATAACCTCATTTTACAGAAGGATAAATGGAGGCACTGCCTTTCCTATCATGGTGAGTCAACACCGAAGCTGAGAACAGAATTCAAGCCTGCCTTTCATTCAGTTCATGATATTATTGTCCATTTCCCTGCAGTGCACAGACTCTGGGTTGCTTTGCTCTTTAATTGAGGCAGTGCGTGGAAACCATCCTGCACAGCGCCCAGTTCATGCAGAGACAAGTCATTTCTTTCCTTCACCACAACCGAGCAAGCAAACGGGGACTGCCCAGGGCTCTGGAGCTCAGTGGGTGTTTCTTGATGTTCTGCAAAAAAGCTGTCAGAAATTCCTCACAGTCTTTTCTACTTAGGGTGTCAAAAACTTCAGAATGGCATCACACAATGAAAGAGGCAAAGATGGTTGCATCTCAAGACCTAGCTCTTGCACCAATTTGGGACACAGAGTGCTGGGATTAGATGGCTATTTATGAAAAAGTTGAGATGGTGATGCTGTCTACCTGACAGACAGCAAGAATGAATGATAAACCTAGGATTTCACCACATATAGAGGTGCTGACCTGGTGTACAACTGTTTCCTAAGTCCAAGAGGATACAAATAGAGGTGCCAGATAATTTTTCTGTCAAGGAGTGGCAGGGGTCACTTTTGGCTTTGGATAAAGCCCTTCAAGCCAAGATTGACCCTATTTACCTCAAGAAGGAAAACCCTCATGGGGCAGAGGTTCTCAAAATTTAGGGTGCATATGAGTCACCTGACTGGTCTATTACTAATGCAGATTCCTGGCCCCACCTCCAGAGAGGGACAGATGTGGGCTGGGGCTTAGGCGTCTGCATTTTTCACAGGCTTTCTTGGTGAGTCAGTAGTGTGACCACACTCGAGTGGCCCTGCTCTAGAAAACACACACAGAAATTTCCCATTTACCAGCGCTGCTCCTGTCACTGTTAATCAGGCAGTGGCCTGACCAGTATTAAGCTGAGTCATGGCAAAGCATGATTTTTTTACAATGTTGTTTTCCCTCATCTCCGGAAGCTTCAGTCTTCTTTCTGGTTGGATTCCAGAATGTTGTGATGGGATAAATCAACTTGGGAAACAAATATAAGATTATGCTGAAAAAAATTTCAGCGATGGGTCACAGCTATTAATGACCACTTAGCTAATTGGTTTCTTCTGCCAACATTTTAAAAAGCAGGTAAATGTATGCAGTGTTCTTCTTGATGATCTGATATGCAAATTTTAAAAAAGAGCTAGAGACTAGGACAGATATTACCCCAAACCATCACAGAATGCTGAGACACCGGAATGTTCCTGTATTTAAAAACTGTCAAGGAGGAACCTCCCCTTCCACCAAGTCAGGATGCTTGTCTCATGGAAGATACTGGTATCACGTCCCTGTGGCCGCTCAGACCAGTGGGCCAAGAGACATACCATGTCACAATGGCCCTGGTGGTTAAAACCTGCCTCCAGCAGGCCTGCCTGCCTATCGGGTGCTATTGGTGGTGTTTAGAGAGGTGGCCCCAGGAGGATGGGTTCTTTCTGTGTCCCCTATCTTGAATTTCATGCTCTAAATTAGAGCAAATATCCAATAAGCTTCTTTTTAAAGTGAAATTCGCTAATTGGAATCTGTCTCAGACCTGTTATAAAAAGAGGAGCTGAAGCAGAATTAAGCCATTAACTATCTGGCAAGGTTCCGAAGCATTCACCATAACTTCTCATAGTATTTCACAAGCATGTAGGAGGTGGCTGCTTGCTGACACCTTTGTCTAATGCCTTGTCCTAGAAATGCATTTGGGTGGTTAGGAACACAAACATTTCTGTGCTAAGAGACTCTTATCTGATCCCTTTATTGGTTGTCAAATCTATTGTTTGAAATTCTGCAACTTTACATTCAACCATGGGAAACTTTTTCAAAAGAGGCATGAGTGTTTTCTAGCAGATAATTTTAACGTTGAGAATTAATTCTCTTCCCCAGTTCCAACTCTACCTCTTTGAAGTCAGCATGCCTTTCATCTGTAAATATGAAAATAAACATAAGTAATTAATGCTTTCTCATCCTCTTCAAGGAGGAAGTTCAATTTACCTCTGAGGAAGCAATCATTCTTTTTTAGAGCTAGAGAGATGGGCAGGGGCAGAATAGGAACTCTGCTTTTGATCGTCTTGATGTAGACACAAACTTTCTCAAGTACAAGAGCAATTGTTACTGCCCTTCCGAGTTCTTACCTCTGGATGGAAAAGTGTTTCAGACAGTGGCTCTTCAGCTTCTCACCCTCCCTTCTCACCAACACTCCACAAGAAACGCTTCCATCTTCCCTAACATCTCCCACAGGCCCTATAACTCTCCCATTAAAATGAACTTGCCCTATTACCTCTAATTCCCATACCATGTATATTTCTTGTGATTCATCCTTTGGATCATCTCCAGTTGCTGGTGTCTCTACAGGCACTAGCTCTATGACTGATGGCTGCACAGAATGCCCTTTACTGGGCTAAAGCAAGGTGAGTGCTGTAGAAGACCCCTGCTGCCATCATCTCACTTCAAAGAACTTCATCTTGCCTCGCTCACATTCATACCCCCATCTCTCTACCATCTCCTCTATGTTTCAGCTTCTCCCCTCACACAGTCAAAGCATCTCCCAGGGGTGAGTTCAAAACAGTTCCCTGACATGTTATTTCAGTTTCTTGGAAATAGTGCTACTGGGGACAAAACCAAAACCAACGTTATCTGGGGCAATGGGAAGTGCTGTCTATATTGTATCTTACACTGGGACTTGAAACAACTGCTGGAAAAACTATAAATGGATATGACTCTAACTTAGTTAAAAGATTTATAAGACTGGAAGACAATGCAAGTAATATGTTCACTCCAGTAAACAGCAATGGTAGCAACAGGTTTTCTGTGTGGAGGGGCTTAGGGTTGGTAATCTGGTGGGAAGAGGCAGATAGACAAAGGTCTTGAAGTTGGCATTTGCAGAATGAGCACACATTTGTATTTGGATTGTATGTTTACTTGGGGCAGTTTTTGGAGAGGGGGCAGTGCTAAAGCCCACCTAAGCCACCTCTTGGTGCCAATATTGTCTGAGTGATAGAATTACAAGTGGTTTTAATTTTTTCATTTACTCTTTTCCTTCCCAATTTTTCTATAAGTGAAAAATAGTAAGATTCCATGTTTTTAAAAATAAATGTTAGTATATGTGTAGGAAAAAAATTTGGAATATTCAACAAAATAGTGGCAGTGATTCTCTTTGGGGGACAAGGTTATGGAGGACTTCTACTTTCTGACTTACGCATTTCTGTAATGTTTTAATTATAAAATAGTTAATTTTAAAGGCAATTTTGAATTATACTTATCCAAAACAGAGATTTTTGATGATTACACCAAAGGCATTAAACACACAATGATCTTACAAGTTTCTCTGAAAATATGAGCAATGTTATAGTTATTTTGAGAATAATATGTAAATACATTTAAATTCATGGGAAAGCTAATGCATGCATACAAACATTCTTAGGGTGAGAGTGAGACAAGTGATACACAAATTCTCAAGAGTGTTCTTCAGAGGAGTAACTGCGGACCTGGTAGTCATTTGAGGACTGCCTTTCCAAACTCCAAGTGCCCAACATGGGGAAGGGACCAGAAGTGGGAGGCAGTGCTACCCAGGGACAACCTGTAGTCAAAGGCGTCTCAGTTGTTTCTCTTAGTGTGCCTCCTGCCTTCAACAACCCACTGTGGCTTAGGTGTCTTGGAAAGCTTCTTAAGGAAGCTGACAGGCAGCCTTAGAATTAGAAGAGGCTATCCATTCCAGCAAACCAAGCTGAGAGGAATGTATAAATTAAGATGTTTCAGTTAACAGTTCTGGGAGCTCTAAAGCAACTAGTTATCCTCTAGTCCCTCCCAAAGAAGTCATCTGCTCTAGGCAGCAAGCAACATGATTTCTACAGAACAACTGGATGCTGACAGAACCATCTGAGTTCAAATGATGAATTTTAAAGATAAACGCACTAATTGGATCTTCTTAAATATTCCTGACAGGGTCTGCATTATCACTGGCTTCCCAATACCCTTCAAGAGAGCATCAGAGACATGAGTCCTCTTGAGTTGTAACCTTCTAACACATCCTGGGACAGGTCTGGGCCAGAGCAGTACTTTGCCAGATCTTGCACATGGAGACTTCCAGGCCATGAGAAGTCCCTTGAGCCACAATCAGAGGCTTGTTATTAATACATCTGGGAAGGTACAGGGGGCTCATTCTACCTGCTGTTAGCCTGGCTGGGTTCAGAGATACCTCAGGAAGAAAACCAGTTCTTGGAAGGAGTTGATGGGCAGGGGGTTGGGGGAGGGTACCACGGGGAGAAAAGGAGTTCTGGAGCCTATGCTTGGAACCCATTGGGCTCTGGGATCAGAGTGTCTAGTCATCCATACCTAGGAGAGTAGGAAATCGCCCCTACACTAAACATGCTGATTTTTTCTTTATGTAGGCACAGATTATGTAGTAGGTTCAGTCTCTGAATGTCTCCGGCTCTGTCTTACTAGAAAGTTTTTTTTTTTAATTTAATTAATTAATTAATTAATTTGAGACAGAGTCTTGCTCTGTTGCCCAGGCTAGAGTGCCGTGGCATCAGCCTAGCTCACAGCAACCTCAAACTCCTGGGCTCAAGTGATCCTCCTGCCTCAGCCTCCAGAGTAGCTGGGACTGCAGGTGCATGCCACCATGCCCTATTAATTTTTTCTATTCTAGTTGCCCAGCTAATTTCTTTCTATTTTTCGTAGAGATGGGGGTCTTGCTCTTGCTGAGGATGATCTCAAACGCCTGACCTCAAGCGATCCTCCCGCCTTGGCCTCCCTGAGTCCTAGGATTACAGACGTGAGCCATTGCGCCTGGCCTTCACTGGAAAGTTAACTCTGCCCAAGTGAGGCCTTATTGGAAAAGACAGTGGTGGTGGTGTCTTCCTCTCATTTCTTCCCATTTCCCTCTGACAGGAGCTGGTTTGGGCCTTCTCAGTTTCCAGTGCCACGCCCAATCCGGAGATTGAGAAATCAAAACATTGTTTTTGCTGGTACTCTCATCCATTAGGGATAAACGTGAGGGCTTTTTAGTTTATTATTGCAGTCACTATCCACTCACTTCTAGGAACCATTTCACAGAACTAAGGACCAAAACATAGCTCAGAAATCCATTCATTCAGCAGTTATTTTTTGAGCTCTAACTACTGCTAGGTCTTATATGGTCCATGTGTCATGGAACTTGTTATCTAGTAAAATGGATAAACAGTAATAAAATAATCATACAAAGAACTACATAATTATAAGTTGCTGCTATAGCTGCTATAGCGCATTAAGTGCTACAGAGGAAAAATACAGGGATAAAGCAGTGGATCTCACTTTTTCAGTAAAAAATATATTTTACATTATATATATATATACACACACAGAAAGATATATATATATATATATATATATATAATAAAACAAAAGTTTCATTAAACAATTCTTACACTCTGATATTTTCTGGTCTAATCATTTTCAAAATTCTGGTTACAGCCCAATAAATTGATCTCACAGCCCATTAACAGTTGTGATCCACAATGAATGGTTGTGATACACAATTTGAAAAACCCTGTCATGGGGCCCTTACCTAACATGGAGTTGGGGTGGAAGTCATGGAATGCTTCCCTGAGGGAGTGCTACCAAGACATATGAAGTTAACAGTAAGCTAAAAAGGTCAGGAAAAAATGTTCCAGGTAGAGGGAAAAGCATATCCAAAGAAACTGGGATTAAGGAGGAGATGTGATTTGTTCAAGGTCCTGTAACTCCAAGCCCAAGTCCCCCAGCTCCAAGTTCAAGATTCCTTACTGCACTGCAGCCATCAGTTGTAGTCTTCCTCTTCATTTTACCTAATTATGGGCCAAGGGCTAATTATTCTCACCTAGCCTGACTAGGAGAAAAAAAGAAAAGAACGGTGGCAGGAGGCTATGTTAACAAAGAACCCATTTAATTCACATGCGACACAATGCACTTTAGCTCCTATCCTACCTGGCTTGAGGCCTGGACTGCAAGCTGTTTGTTCCTTCCCGGTAGGGACTGGCAGGGAGCCATACTTCTGCCTAGGTCCTGGCTCTAACAAAATGGCATTTACAAAATGTCCAGGCAAGGTTTAGACTCAATTTAAGGCCCTGGAAAGAATGCAGCCCCAGCCTTTTCATTTCCTCATGCTGATGCCTGCACCTGACCTTCCACCCTTTCCCCCTATTCAGCCCCTCACTATCAGCCCCTGTGACTGCTTTGCATGGTTAGCTGTGTAAATGGCTTCAGTTGTGCAACATGAAGGTAATGTGAATCCAGTGGGTGAAATAAAAGCCACAACGAAGAGGTCAGACAGGGTCAGGGTCAAAGTGGATGATCTAGGAGGACATGAGAAGGAGAGGGGTCCGAGGAGGCAAGGGCCTCCGGCCAAGTTTCATAACAGGCAAGACAGAAGCAGGGCTGCTATATATAGTTGTATAGTGTGTATATGGCACAAAGCGCCTAGCAGAGATGATAAGTGAGGGCTGGAACCCACACTCCACTCACAAAACTGCATTTCTAGCAAGGGGTTGTCTGCCTGGAGGAAGAATATCCACTCCCAGAGGCCAGAGAGGCATGGCTCAATGGGGCATCCAGTCAGAGAGTTGGAGACGGTCAGATCTACACAACAGCATATCTAAGTAGGAGGCCAAGGGACTAGCCTAAGGACGGTTGGCTCCTCTAGCTCCACTAGCCTAGGGACAGCTGGCTCCTCAGGTTTGAAACACTACTGAAGTGTGGGTAGATAAGGGCTGGTAGTTGGGCACCACTCGACAGTGACAAGCCGAGGCCACAGGAGCTACTGGCTGACAAGCGGAGGCTCCTGATAGCCTGAACACCTTACCAAGCTGCACTCCACGATCTCCTGCATCTTCACTTCTTCCTCATCCATCTCAAAGCAACCCAGCCACACTCTGAAGGCACAGCCCTACTCCTGAGATTTTAAATATTCGCTTAAAAAATGTTACTGGTTACACATGCCCATGTGAAAAACACCCAAACGCTATACAAAGATAAACAATTAAAAGTAAAAACAGCCTCTGCCAAATTTTAAAATTAAAATTAAATTCTTCCCCTGTCAATAACCTTACTGCTCATCCCTCACATTCCAAAACTGTTTTCTGTTCTCACTGGAGCCTGTAATTCCTCGCCTCCTCACTCTCGCTGACTACCAGCCTGGCTTAGATCTGAGGCCCTGCCCTCTACCTCTGGCCTCAGGGACAGCTGCTTCACTGCCATCTTAAATTCTGCCTCCTCAGAAACCTTGTCCTGAACATGCCAAGCAACGCCCCAGTCTTGGTGCCCACCCCTACTGCTTCTCCAGGCCAGAGGACTTTAAAGACTTAGCCCATTATGAATTCATGGGTCCAACCCAGCCCTCACCCTGCAGAACAAGACTTTCATTCATCTCTCCTATGCACAGACTCATTCCTCACTGTGGTTAATTCAGACCTTCAAGACCTCAATCCCCCACGGCCATCCCCCCCCTTCCACCTCAGCAAGTGGCCTTGGCTCTATTTTACTGAAGAAATGAAGGTCTTTTCTTAGCAGGAACCTCAGTCATCTCCCCTGGACTTCATCCTGCAAGTCAGGGGTAGAAACAGCCATACCTTCTCCTCCTGAAAGTTAATCCTTCCCCAGTATCCTAAAGATTATTCCTTTTTGCCCCTTTTCTCTAGTGTACTTGGACTATTTTCTTCAAATAACTCCTTTTCCTTTCTGCCAATAAACATGCTCAGACCTCCTTCTAATCAAAAATCATTTTAAGTCAATACCAAACTCTTATTCTAATTGAAAGTTGGTTGGATCACTGTAGAGAACAATGTATAACAAAGCTGCTTTTAAAAAACACTGTGCCCTTTGCCTCTGTAATTCCACTTATAGAATATACCCTGAAGAAATAATCTACCAAAGAAAAAATGTCACTTTTACAGTAAGGTTCAGAACAAAGATATTTACACTTGTAAAATGTTGGAAATACCCCAATTGCCCAATAACAGGTTGACGGTTAAGCATATTTGGTATCAATATCATGGGATAAAAAGAAAGAATGAAATAATTGAAGTTACAAATATATGGATTAAGCCGGGCGCGGTGGCTTACACCTGTAATCCTAGCCCTCTGGGAGGCCGAGGCGGGTAGATCGCTTGAGGTCAGGAGTTCGAGACCAGCCTCAGCAAGAGCAAGACCCCGTCTCTACCAAAAATAGAAAGCAATGATTTGGACAGCTAAAAATCTATATAGAAAAAATTAGCCGGGCATGGTGGCGCATGCCTGTAGTCCCAGCTACTTGGGAGGCTGAGGCAGGAGGATCGCTTAAGCCCAGGAGTTTGAGGTTGCTGTGAGCTAGGCTGATGCCACCGCACTCACTCTAGCCCGGGCAACAAAGCGAGACTCCGTCAAAAAACAAAAACAAAAACAAAAACAAACAAATACATGGATTATATTGATATAGAGAAATCTTCAGGTGAAGTATATTTTAATATATAAAATATATATTTAAGAACACTTATTATAATTTTATGTATGTTTGCTGATAAAGAATAGAATTATTTTATGACAATAAAAGTTTGACCCTATTGCTGTTTCTTTCTTTTTTTTTTTTTTCCAGAGATAGGCTCTCACTCTGTCTCCTAAGCTGGAGTATAGTGGCATGATCGTAGCTCACTGCAGTCTCAAACTCCTGGGCTCAGGCAATCCTCCTGCCTCCTGAGTACTGAATAGCTGGAACTACAGGCACGAGCCACTGTGCCTGGCTAATTTTTTAATTTTTCGTGGAGACGAGGGTCTTGCTATGATGCCCAGGCTCTTCTCAAACTCCTGGCCTCAAGCGATCCTCCTGCCTTGGCCTCCTAAGTTGCTGGGATTACAGGTGTGATCCTATTGCTTCTTTTGGCTACACTTTTCTTCCCTTCCCTGTTGCCATTCTCTGGTGGCCATCCATTGCCCCTATTTTTCTCTACCAATTTCCCCCTTAACCCTATTCAATCTAGCTTCCATCTGCAATGTTTTACTGAACTGATATCCTGAGCAATCATCATGACATTCTTCTAGTTAAATTCTCAGGTATAGTTAAAGCAGCAGCACTGAAGCTCTCTTCTTGACATTTCCTCTTCCCTTGCCACTGAACCATCCTAATTTCCCCACATCTCACTTTTTCCCAAACTATGGACAATTATCAAAGCTTATTACTTTGGGCTCTGGTCTTCGCACTCTGCACTCAAAACCTCTGGAGAGAGCCCCTTGCAGGAAAGCCCGCCCTCCTCTGCGTTACTGACGCCCACGTCTACAGCTCCATTCCCAGCTCACCTCAGCTTCTGGTTCTATGTGGTCACTCCACTTGGATAGCCCCATTGCCACACCCCATTGTCCATTGTTTCTAGTTTTCCATGTCTAACACTAAACTCAACCCCAAACTGTCTCTTCAAACTTCCTAATTTTTGGTTAATGTCACCAATATTCTCCAAAACTCAAAACCAGCTTGCACCCTCGATCTGGTCAGGGTGCTGTGGTTACATCCTCGCCACATTTGCACCACGGCCATTCCTTGCTGATGACTGCACATCGCCTGGCAGGAAGCCTCTTCGGAGTTCTGTCCCCTCACAGCCTGCTCGTCTTCAGGGCAAGGGCAGTTCTGCTTCCTTCATGATGTCTTTTCCAATTACTCCAGTTCACAATGATTCTTTTCCTCTCAGAATCCCAGTGGAATTTAGACTCTGTATTGCCGGTGGCACCCAATACGTCGTTCTTTTCATTTCTCCTGCCGACTCTCTTACTCAGCTGTCCTCTGTCGAGCTCCCGCGTCATCCTGCACACCCAGCTCCAGTGTGTCTCGCTATCTGAAGTCTTGCTGGCTCTCACAGCCCAGGGCGACTCTTCCTCCTGGGCTGCCAAAGCACCCTTTCCCATTGCTGATGGAGTTTCCATCCCCTTATGTTGTAGTGATGTATAATTCTGTGTTCAACTCTTCCACTAGGATGTTAGCTGAGTTCCTACGTATGTCTTATATACTATGTCTTATACCATAAAGCACTAAAGATGTGTTCCTGACATGCAACATTGTCATATACACTTGTGTTCCACACATCCGTCTTATCTTCCACACCAGACTACACTCTCCTCCTGGACACGGGTTGAGTTTCATTTCTTTCATATCCCATAGTGACTAATAATACAAAACAGAGAAAGGACTTGGTGAATACTTGTTGAGAATATACTTAGAATAAGGCCTGGTGATGACAATATGCACATTTATAAGAATAATCTGTAAACCTGGAAACCATACTTTCTGGGGAATATAAATCTTACCAAATTGTCTCAAGACACTGTACCCTGCTAATTTGGGGCTGGCATAACACATCTCTGTACTTAGCAGTGGTCCTGTCACTTAAGAGTGATAATAGGATGCCAAAACTAGGAGTTTGCAGTACCCATCTAAAATCAGAACAAATCAGCATCCTTGATAAGTGGCAATAACCTGCAAGGAGGGAGGGGTGTGAGGTGGCTAGCTGCCAAGAGTCTGGTGCTGCAGAAAAGTCTGGCCACACAGGACCTATTACACCACTGCAGATAAGCCTTCAGTCAAACACTCCTCACATGGGAAGGGATATTTAATTTCATCTAGTGGTCCAAGACCTGCCCCTTTCACATGGCAATACATATATGAGTCCCAACTACAATCTTGTCTACTAAAAAGCAGCTAAGATTTCATTTCTTACCAGTTAGTAAATACCATTAAATTACAAGGTGACCAGGACAACAATGTCCCCTAGATGACTGGCTGGGCACAGTGGTTCACGCCTATAATCCTGGCATTCCCTGGCGGGAGGACTGCTTTGAGGCCAGGAGTTCAAGACCAGCCTGCACAAGAGCAAGACCCTGTCTCTACAAAAAATAGAAAAATTAGGCGGGTGTGGTGGCACATGCCTGTAGTCCAAGCTACTTGGGAGGCTGAGGCAGGAGGATCGTTTGAGCCCCAGAGTCTGAAGTTGCAGTGAGCTATGGTGACACCACTGCACTCTAGCCTGGGTGATAGACTGAGACCCTGTCTCAAAAAAAAAAAAAGATGGGATGACTCCTTCTCCAACAGTCACTCTCTCCAAGTGGTGGAGCTCCTCCAGCCAGCCATACCCAAAGACTTGTTCACTAGTAATTCTAGGCAGCAGGAAAGGCCTCCACCCCATCTGGGACAAATGTTTGGGTAGTCAGAACCATTTGGAAGAAGAGGCACATCCTGCTTAGCAAACATTTATCGCAGCACAGGCCAAGCTGTGTGACAGGCCATATGTCCCTCAACTCTAAGTCCCAGATCCCCAGGAGGAAGCCAGACGCACACCAGTGCTCAGAGTTGGGCAGACTCCACTGCTGGCAGAAGGCAGGTATCAGTCCACTGGCCTGGGCCATAGGGGCGATGTACAGTGTGTGAGCGGATGGGAAAGCTGAGGCAAGAGGACAGCTGCTGGGCCAGCCCCTGCCGACACAGTCAGCAGCTCCATGTACCTGGCTAGCCTGGTCCTGCAGAGGGCTTCTGCCCATCTGGTGGCCACCCAACTTTCCCCATCTCTAGGGAAAAAAAGGGAGTCTCTGAGCTGATGGCTGAACAGAATGTGACAAAGGGCACAGGGGGGAAAGAGGTTATAGCAGGCCTGGGCAGAACTTTTTAAAACAAACAGTTCAGACAGTACACAACCCCAAACATGAGATAAAGACTCAAAAAAAAAAAAAAAAAAAAAAAAAAAGGCCCCCAGAACACTGGAGAAATGGGAATCCAGAGAATGTGAAAAGGCACAGGGGAAAGAAAGCAGCAAAAGTTAAGAGGCAAAGAAGACTACCTTAAGATCCACTGTCTTTTCATAATTTTTTTTACCTCTTACTTGAATTGAGAGATTTACTTCATTTGGATGAATGGACTATGAAGTTTCTAGGCTGTGTTTTTAAGTCACATGTCTACACAATAACACTTCAGGCACACTCTTGTTCAAAGAAGAAATGAAATACCATCTAAAGAAACACCTCTGACAAGTGTTCAGCATTGATCATGACAATAGTGAAACCAAATATAATCATTAAAAATTAATTACCTTGTGATTTTCTCAGAGACTGCCCTACTACATGGAATCTATTAGTTACTAGTTTTAAAATGTTGTAATTAAGTTATAGTTGATTAACGTAAAAAAGCTTAGAAAACACTGAAAGGCACTAAGAAAACAAGCCATTCATTTGTAAGCCCATTACGCAAAGATAATCACAATTTGGCTTATGCTTTTCTAGTATCTTTTCATACTTTATAAATATGGCATTATCCTCAATGTACAATTTTGCATCCTGCTTTTTTCGCTGATTATATAAGAAGTACAGATATCAATAAATATTCTTCTACAAATGTTTTTAATGCCTGTGCAGTATTTTATCTGGGTGACCTGATAAATCCCCAGTTGTTGACTCTTTTGGTTATTTTCAATGTTTGATATTATTAATAATGTTGCATTAATAAAAATCCTTATAAAAGCATTTTTATATACACCTTTGATTTTCTAACTATTCCTAGAATAGCAATTTTTGGTCTAAGGATATATATCCTTTTAAGGCTTTTGATACATACAGTCGAAACTACTAGACAGATTTGAAGCCACGCTTCTTGCTCAGTTATTTTGAACATATCACCCAAGTGGTATGTATCTCCTATATATAGAAAATAGTTACAGCAAAAAAAAAAAAAATCATTTTGCATGGAGTCAAAACATTTTAGACAGGCCAAGTCCTTATTTACTTGAGGCAAACGAAGCATCCAGAGCTTAAAATACTGATGTTATACTAGTTGGGTAACAACATCTGGTCAGTTTAGCAAAATTGGTAGGGCATGGTGCTAGTGAAAATAAGACCTGGGCTTAGGCTAATATTGGTCAGCCAACTCTACATGGAGGAAAAACCCTCCTTGGCCACAGGATGCCTCACCAACCTTGGCCAACTGTGACAAAAATTTGTGCTCTTAGTCAAAGGGAAGATTGGGTGATGGAATGTGAATTACTCAGCATAACCCATCCTAACTCCTGGGTAAGCAACCTAAAGCACATGGCCAAATGATAGGTGTGTCATCTTTCTATAATAAACAGGACATCCAGCTAGAAAATACAGCTGGTCAACTTATGATAAAATCAAAAGCCCAACAATCCTCAACGATTTTATCATAGTTTACCTGTGATCCCTACCAGAAGCAGTTAACAAATCACTGTGTGAAAGGTGTGCTGTACCAGCTAGATCTGATCTAGAACTCAGCTACCAGAACACAGTGTGCCAGCATTTCAGCAGGGCTCCCTTTAAACTTCAAGCCCTCTTGACATTAAGTAAGAGGCATGCATTTTTCATAAAGATCAGATGCCATTTTCATCAATAGTTGAAAATTAAATTAGCTTATTATAATAGTAATGGTTGCTTCAGCTGGTCAAGAGAAGGGGACTGAAAGGACTAAGTAGAGGTAGTGAGGTATGTGGTCAGCTAAGTTTCCTGGGCTGCCCAGGAAGCAGCTGCTTTGGAGGGTCCTACCCTGACTCAAGGGTCTGGTTTGGTGCAAACTGCTTTGGCCTGCTTGAAGCAGTCTAATCCTTTCTGTCCCATGCATTGGAAGCTCCAAGTAAGTAAAGGCATTTGCTTCTTTTGAACCAAAATGCATTTACTGAACAATTTACTATTTGATCTTCATTAAATCACAAAAGCATACCTGCTTCTTGTAACAAGTCAAATACGAAAGCGTATAAAGTCAAAATTCCCCTCTGAGTCTCTTTTCCCTTCCCCACACCCAAATTCCACCTCCCAGAGGTAAACACTGTTGTATTTATCTTTTCAATCCTTAGATGTCTATACATGGATATTTTTCTTCCCTAATGAAATTTATCTAGAAATTTAAATTCATTTGTGCCATCCCACCTGAATGGCTTGCCCTGGCTCTTTAACTGCTCGGTGGTCTCTGCCTTGAGCCTGTCTGTAACTGCGTCCATCCAAATGACCTTCCTTTCCCTCTGAGGTTTTCCTCCTAACATGAATAGCTCCTCCCCGCTGCCTGGATCTCAAGGGGAGAAGCTGATCTGATCTCAAAGGTGCAGAAGCTGATCTGAGCAAAGTCACAGAACTACACCTCTAACGGCACAGGAGTGAATGAAGGCCATGTGAGCTCTACTCACAAGCAAGAGCACAGCAGCTTTGCTATTTCAAATTAAGATCACTCCCCAGACGGGCTTCCCCCACGACACACCCAAACACACCAAGTCTGTGCTCTCCTAGAGCTCCTGTCCTGACAGTCTTTCAGATAACCAGGTCAGCTGAATCCACGGAGAAAAAGGGGCATTTCATATACTCCTATTTTGGCAGTTGAAATAATACCTGTGCCTGGTCTTCATAGGACAAATCTCTCTGTGCATGTCAAACATACCAAGAGGGATGCCAAGAGATGCAGGCTACCGAATTGAGGCTCCAAGATAGACTTAAGTTACAATAAAATTTTGAAAGCATTATTTGTTATTTCATGTTAGTAAATATAACGATTGCTATCTCTTAGTAAGCAAGTACTCTACATACTTTCTTTCATTTAATCCTCCCAACAACCCTGTAAAACAAATGGTTATTATTCCAGGCTTACACACGAGGAAATTGGCACTCAGAGGTTATATAACTTGCCCAAAGCCACACAGCCAGGAAGTGGCAGGACTGGGATTTGAACTCAGGTCTGTCTGCTACCAGAGGTCAGACTGCCTCACTTTCCTCAGGATAGGGCTTAGAAGTTTTTACGGTGCCAGGAACTACAAAAGGTTACATTCTGAGAGCTGGGAGATAACCCAGCAGCTGCCCAACCTGTGTGCTCCTCCTCTCAGCCCCCTTTCTGCCTCTCCACCTTGCTCTCTGGAATGTGGCAGCCTCACAGATAAGAAGAGAAGACCTGAAATACCCAACTTTACATTTGCTGTTAGTTGATGCAAATTGAAAAAAAGAAAAACCTTCCTGAAGTCAAAATATGTGAGGAAAATTATTATTTTTAAGGTGGCAAGAATAAATATTTAATTAGACAGTTTGACACTAAATTTTGCCTGGCTTTGCAACATCTCAGATGATAAAACAAGCCCTTGTCTACAGGGCTAATTACAGACTATAAGTCAATTTTATTAAAACCCCTTGGATCATTAAATATGAGGGATGAAACAATGTGGTGTTGTAAAGTAAATCTAGTCTGGAAATCTGGAAATCTAATCCTGACTCAGCCACTAATAACCAACACCATTCATTTGCACAGTGTACACAGTTTACAAAGTGTTTTTACATACCTTCTACATCAGTTGGGTGACCTTGGGCAAGTCACTTAACTCTTGGTGTCTCATGTCAAAATCTGGAAATGAGGACATTAAACTATACCATCTAGTGTCCTCTCCAGCTCTAATATCCTCAGGGAGGAGGACACATGGCCTTAGGATCTTTACAAATGTATCTGTAAGCAAATCAGGGCAGATGCATCCTGGTTTAAAAAATTTTTATTTTCTGTTCGGCTTCTGAAAACTATTAGTTGGCCAAATTCAGGGATAGCTCATAAGATGTTTGCTGCCAGCTAGTTGGCTCAATTTCTGGAGAGTACCGTATTAAGACCAATCATCTTACAAACACAACCCCGTAAAGTGGGGTGGCTTGGAGGAAGGACTTAAAGAAACCCATCTTCACAATGCATACACTCTCAGGATGGTAGGTCAGGAATAGCATCATCACACAGGAATATTATAAATACCATGCTTTCTCAATTCTAAGACACACAATCCCTCCTTCGCGTCTTGCCACTTCCTGACTGTTTTAATGTTTCTAAAATTAGGATGCACCCAGGAATCAACACATATATTTTGATCTGGTAGTGTTAAATTATTTTACCTAAAAGCTGTGGGTAAATTGTTGGTGTATTTTAGGATTAACAAAATACAGTCCTACAAAACTACAACATCCATTACATAGATTTAGGTCTAACTTGGTTCAAATTGTGTCCCTCTCCCTGATCTTTACAATGACATTCAATAACCGTTGGATAGGCAATGTATAAGACGAGTATTAGCCCTGTTTCCTAATAGTAGCAGTTTAAAAGGCATTCCATCATTACCTCATAAAACACTGGTATGGATTTCAAAGGCAAATTAATCCATATAAAAACCACTCTAATGCTCTGAAAACGTACTGCCCCACAGCAAACTGGAAAGGAACATTTTACTCACACTCTCCTGATCTATCTAGCCTTGACACATTTTCTTGCTTCTTAATTCACAACCCTCCACCCCAGTAATATCGCTGATTCCCAAAATACACTCAGCCCAGGAGGAGCAGCTCTCCAGCACAGCTGTCTGCTCCTACCCTGCTCGGGTATTTCGGTGAGCTATGTGACACAGAGAGGACCACACAGAAGGAATGTAACTCTCAGGCCCCACAGTTTCCCTTGCACCACAGGCAGGTGCATCCCGCCAAACCCCAGACTGGCATTTGAAACAGAAGAAACTGCACTGCTGGATGGGGGCTGTAGTTTTCCTGAACTTCATCTCTATGTTTAAAACTAGGGCGACAGCCGTCCTTGCTACTGTAAACTAATCTGATGGGCATGGGGGCGGGGATTGGCTCTGAGGCGGCTGCCAATAGGCCATGATTGGGCAAAGTTAAGGGGCGAAATAGTTATTTCTCACTGTTTGCCACCCCAGAAACTCCAAATGAATGGCTCCTTCTCCATGATTTTTAGAAGTGGACCAGCCACTCCTTTCACAGCCTGGAGTAAAAAAAACTTGAAGCCTCTTTTACAGCAGAACTGGCTTATATTTACACATATTTTCTAAAAGCACACTAAAATCTGGAAACCAAAAAAAAAAAAAAAAAAGAATCAAAGGAAGTTGGCAAGAGGTTCACACACAGTAGTTAGGAGCCCTCGAGTTGAGGCATGTTTATTACATGTTTATTAAGAGCTGCTGTCTGTGGGCACCAACTCTGACTTCAGCTCAGTTTCTGGAGGAAAAAGAAAACTGTTTGGGACCATCCTCTGTTCCAAGGTCAGTGATTGCAAGATGGGCAAGTAGATGGGTAGCAAACACAATCCAGGGAATTCTCCAAACATGCTAGAACCCCTATCAAGTGACAGCTCCCACAAAGACACACAGTGGCAGCAGGCAGGGTGTCCAGGCCTCACACCTACACCATGCAGAAACCTCAATTTTTCTCCTTCCTCTCCAAACATGTCATGTTAAAACTCACTATTACCCAGTTAGTTACCTCATGGAATTTACAAGAATACTAGATCAAGTCCTGCCAGAATCCCTCAATATACAGTGAGCACTTCCTATGGATATCAGGCCTGTATCCAAACCTCACATTATACCAAGCTTGTACTGCGTTAAAAAAAAAATGCATTTAAAGAGTACTACAAAATGCTTATTCACAACACCACACCGGAAGCCCAGGAACTTGAGCTCCCCAAATGCAACATTTTCTCCCCTCCGTCCACTACCTCTACACACCCTCCACAGCACCAGCCAGGGCAGTAGTAGCTCAGCCCACTGGAAGGCCACCGTGCACTGGCGGCCGATGTTCATTAAACGGTAGCTGACCGTGATGGGGCTGAACCCCTCTCAGCAAAATCTATTCTGAAAGCCCCGCAAGCTCTTAGCAGCCAGTTAGAACTGTCCAGACCTGCTTCCCCAAACCAGCCGGGCAGGAGCGTGTAGGTAAGCAACCTGAGGCCCCAAGGTCTAGCAGAATGTTCCCCCTCCCCCAAGTCTCCCCTCGCTCTCTCCCTTGTCACTCTTGCTGGCACATCACTGGGGAAAACCAGAGAGGCCGAGAGATGTCAGGGCCCGGAGGAGTAAGAAGAAGGGAGAAGGGACAAGGGCGGGCGGGAGGTAGTTTGGGAGAAAATATCAGTCCAGGGCAGAGGTGCGGCAGCGCCACATCTAGTGGGGAGGACCCCCCAAGGTGGATCCGGAGGGAGGGAGGGAGGGGAGGGGGAGTGGCTGGGGAGGCCTGGCCGCCGAGGCCGCAGGGAGCCCCGCGAGAGGGATGGAGGGGAGTTGGCCCGTGGGGGGAGACGCGGCTGCGGGGCGGGGGTGCCCGGGGGGAGGCGGGGGCGGGGGGAGCCCGGTTCCCCTCCCCCAGCCCGGGCCCGGGCCTCCAGCTGACTCAGCCTCACGGCGTCCGTCGCTTCGGCCGGGACTCACAGTGCGCGAGGCGGCTCCGGCGGAGGCGGCAGGGGAGGGGATAGGCGGCGGGGGCGCTGCGGGTGCGGCTGCGGCTGCGGCTCCAGCCGGCGGCTCCCGGACGGAGGGTCCTAGCAGAGGCCGCCGCGGTCTCCGGCTTCAACGCACAGAGACTGCGGGGGAAGAGAGCACTGCGCAGGCGCGATGCGGCCACCGCTGTCAGTCCTAGCGGGGCGGGGCCAGGGCACCCGCCGTCTCCACGGCAACTGGGCGGCGAGCGGAGGACAGCCCCTACCTCCACCTTGTCTTAGCAACTAAGGCGGGAGGTGGGGGCGACGAGAACAGTCCCTCTAGGTTGCCATAGAAACGAGGAGAAGAAACTGCCTCATAAATGTACGGCGGTACCCAGGGAACGCTCTTACCTTGTCACCATAGCAACTGAGAACAGCCCCTTCCTTTTTCCTTAGCAACAGGGTAACAATTCCTCCACCCTGTCTAATCACAGAAGGAACAATCGTTTACCTCTCAGTCCATAGTAGCTGATGACGATTTTTTATTCTTTTATGGCTACTGCAAAGGAAAAAGTGAAGACTTTTTTCTTCTTTTTCAGCGACATGGGAGAGCTAAGGCTGGGTTTTATCTCCTCTCCCAGTGTGTGGCTTCCAATCACAGCCTGCTTCTCTAATCCCGCAATTCAATTTTCTCTACCTGGGTTAAACATTCTTTTTCGTCTCCTATTAGAAAATCTACACCTTTATTCTTAAATCGAGCTAATAAAATCGTCGATACCCGGATCACTTGAGTGTTTAATCCACCTTCTTTTCTGTCTCCCGGTGCCAACAACTCTTCTTTCTTCATCTTGCCCACTACGTGGTTTAGATTTACTTCCTCATAACTAGCTCCCGCTTTGACATGTCCATTCGTGTTCCCAAATTCCCCATTCTAGGTGTGCTTTTATGGATCTCCTGTATTCTTCTAGATCCCTCCTCTTCCTCTCCATGCTTGTCCTGGTCCACCACCCTCTGCCCCAGGCTCCAGTGTGCTCACTCTCACTATGATTTCATAGTGCCAAGGAGGAGAACTTTGGTTTCTGGCTGTCCCTCCCTCAGCCCCAACTCCTGTGGATGAGTTTCAGTCACCTCTGTACCCACCTTGTACATACCTCCTTTGCTACACACATCTTGCAGAATTTTTTTTGTTTGTTTACACGTCTGTCTCCCCAGTCAGACTATGTGCTCCTGGTGGAATTCTGTCCTCTTCATCAGCTCCCTCAACATCTTGCACAGACTGTGACACACAGTCTAATAAATGTTTATGGAATTGAATCAAGTGGAAACAGATTTTCTTTCTTTTTCATGTTCTTTGGCCTAACTGCCTTAAAGTCTCAGTCAGCGTTTTCCTTATTATCTTTACACATATTTTGTCTCTAAGGACTATTCTATTGTTATAACTCTCTCACCCCTTGGCTCTCCATCTTAATGCCAAAACTCTGGTCACCTATTAATTGAGATTCTGGCATTCTCCATTGCCTGAATCCTTACCTCTAGTCATTCTCCCTTCTACACTATCCCAGATGTTTCCACTAAGGTAAGTTTCCTCATGGGTACCAATGTCCCCTCCACTTTCAGTATAAGCCCTTCATACCTTACCATTCTGTCATTCCCTAACCCAGCTCTGGTCAAACCTCTTGGTGACTATCACAGGATGCTGCTGAGCTTGTTGACATCCCAGAGATGCTGCATTCTTTGAGTGATTCAAAAGTAAGAATTCATAGCTTAGCATTCTCCTCCAAATCTCCCTGTCTAGCTTCCACAGATCCCACCCCAGGACTATTGGTGTCAAAGCACCCCGACTGAGCCCATTTTCTCAGGGAAAAAGGAGAAGGAAGAATATTACAAATAGAGTAAGAAAAGTGAGGGACACAGCACATACTCTCTCCTCTCATTTACAGCATTTCTCAGAAAGGAAAGGGCTCCTTGTAGACAATAATTCCCAAAACAAATCAAGTGGTTAGGAGAGTAAAAACCCAGGCTAGACTTTTTCCTTGCCACAGAGTTGGAACACTGAAGCTATTCCTAACTGCATCTACAGGGTATCTGGGTGCTACAAGGACAATGGGGAAATCTTAGACGTGGTTTATCTTGCTTCCCAATTCTGAAGTTTTAGCTCAGCTCCGTGGTTGCAGGTGCAGACTTGGGTGGTGTAGACTGTCCTGCATAATCCTGAAAAGAGACTATGATCCTTGTAACCCCACCCCTTTATCGCACACGAGGTAGAGGACCATTCCCCAAAGAGTTCCTATATATCCCTCACCCAGATTCTCTGCATAGTAACATTTCACCATGTGCCAGTTATCTATTGCTACCAAACGTAATCATGCCAACTTAGTGGTTTAAAACAACAACCATTTCATTATCTCCATTTCTATGGGATGGGAATTCAGGAAGAGCTCAGTTGGATGGGTCTAGCCCAGGGTGTGATTGCTGTCAGATGGTGGCTAGAACTTACACAGCGGAGGGCTGGCTGGACAACTCTCTCTTCATGTTGTCTCAGACCTAGTTTGGGCTTTCTCGCCACATGGTGGCTTCAGAGCAGTTGGACTGTTTACGTGGTAGTTGAAGGTTTCAAGGATGAGTATTCTAGTAAACAAGAGGAAAGTTGCCTCCCTTTTCAGAGTCACTTCCATTGTGTCTTATTGGTTGAAAGAAATCACAAAAGCCTACCCAATGTCAAGGAGAGGGAACATAGACCCCATCTCTCAATGAGAGGAATTTCAAAGTCATATAATAAGAGTATGTAAGTGGGAAATATTGTTGAAGCCATCTTTGGAAAATATAATCTGCCACATTCTGCCCTCTAATCACAATTCATATCCTACTCAATGCAAAATACATTCATCCCATCCACCAAGACCCCCAAGTCTCATTACATAACAGCATCAGCCTAAAGACAGGATCTCACTATCCAAATCAGGTCCTGGTGTGGATATGGCTCCTCGGGTCCAGTTCTTTGGGTAGAACCCCTGAGTCCTCTTGATCTGGAGATCTGTAAAGAGACACATCACCTGCATCTTATACACCCAACACAAAATCGTGGCGCAGGCATTGGGTAATTGTGAACATTCTCATTTCAAAAAGAAGGAAAACAGAAGGTGGGCCAGCACTTGTTAGTTCTGAAATCCAGCTGGGCACATGTTGCCAATTCCTTGATTAGTGCTCAGTCATACTCCCATTTATTTATATCAGTGTGGCTAGACATGGATTTTGTTCCCCAATGGGTTACAATTCTTTCCTATGATTATTTGTTTTCATGCCCAATTTTGTTACAGATTTGGTTAGTGGAAGAAACTTCAAGCTGTCTCCTGTGTCCTTTGGGTTTGTACCCACCATTCTTTGAGCACTTCTTTGCTTTCTGGCACAAGATGCTCCAGGCTCATCTTGTAACTCTCCTGCCCCAGCCCTGGAATCATCCACTTCTCCAAGGAGCCATGGATCCTCCTGACTTTACTTTTTCCAATTTTTTTTATTGTGTTAAAAAACACATAACCTAAAATTTACAATTTTCAGATGTACAGTTCAGTGACATTAAATACATTCATAATTTTGTGCATCTGTCACCACTATCTATTTTCAGAACTCTTTTCATCTTGTAAAACTGAAACTCTGTACTCATTAAACACTAACTCCCCATTCCCTCCTCCCCCAGCCCCTGGCAACCACCATTCTCCTGTCTGTCTCTATGATTTTGACTTCCCTAAGTACCTCCTAAAAGTGGAATCATAGAGTATTTGTTTTTTTGTAACTGGCTTATTCCACTTAGTATAATGTCCTCAAGGTTCATCCATGTTGCAGCGTATATCAGAATCTCCTTCCTTTTTAAGGCTGAATAATATTCCTTTGTATGTTTATACCACATTTTGCTTACCCATTCATCCATCAGTGGACATTTTGATTGCTTCCATGTTTTAGTTATTGTGAGTAATGCTGCTACAAACATGGATGTACAAACATCTCTTCCAGACCCTATTTTAAATCCTTTGGGTTATATACCCAGAGGGAGAATTGGCAGATCATATGGTAATTCTATTTTTAATTTTTTGAGGAACCGCCATATTGTTTCCCACAGTGCCTGTACCATTTTACATCCCCACCAATTTGTTTACACCCTCACCAACATTTGTTATTTTCTGTTTTTTAAGTAATAGTTATCCTAATAGGAGTGAGGTGGTATGTCATTGTATTATAGTTTTGATTTGCATTTTTCTAATGATTAGTGATGTTAAGCATCTTTTCATGTGCTTATTGGCCATTTGTGTGTCTTCTTTGGAGAAATCTCTATTCAAGTCCTTTGTCCATTTTTTAATTAGGTGGTTTTTTGTTATTGCTGAGTTTTAAGAGTTCTCTATTCTGGATATTAATCCCTTACCAGATATATGATTTGCAAATATTTCTCCCGTTCTATGGGTTGCCTTTTTACTCTGTTGATATTGACTTTTAATGTGCAAAATTTTAAAATTTTCATGAAGTCTAGTTTGTCCATTTTTACTTGTGTTGCCTGTGCTTTTGGTATCATTGCTTGTGCCTTTGGTGCCATACTTCTTGATGTTCTTTTTTCCAGTCTCCCTTGCTCCCTAAATCTGTCCTTAAATATTGATGATTCCCAGAGTGCCCGTCTCACTTTACCTCTCTTCCAACTCTATACATATTTGCTGAGTGGCCTCATCTATTTATATGACTTCTGAATCTGTATCTCCATCCTAACCAGCTCTCCCAGCTGTCAGACCTGTATATGTAATTGCCCTCTAGACATCTCTAACCCTATTTTCCACAGGCACCTCAAACTCAATGTGCTTAAATTAAATGTATTTACCCTCCCCCCGAACCTACCCCTCCTATATTCCCTATTATTGCTAATGGTGTCACTATCCAAGAAAAACCTGGGGTGACCCCTAAGCCACCTCTTGTCCCCAACTCCCAGGACAGTTTTCTAATGCTATTAATTCTACTTCTTAAATGTCCCTCAAATCTGTTCCCTTCTTCATCTCCTTCACCTTCGCCACCTCTTGCCTGGGTTATTGCAGAGCAACCCACCTGCTCTCTCTGCCTCCAATGTCTTCTTCCTCTGACCCATCACCCACACCACTGCCAGGAGGCTCGTTCTACAAGATAAATCTTTTCACATACTCCCCTGCTTAAACCCACATGGCTGTCCTTCTCAAAGCTGCTGAAGAAGCCTTTAGGGATGGGGGATTCATGTAAGGAAATAGGATGGAAGAGCTGTAGGATAGTTACATCTTCCTCAATTTTAACTTTTGGAGATTCAGAAAAACATTGTTTATATTATTAAAACAGACATATGATGAAGTAGAATGCAAGAATCACATGATTTTAAAGACAAGACTTTTAAAGAGAGTTAGAGCTCAAGACAGGATGTTCTCCACCCCCATACCTGTTCTGCTTTTGGGGTACTTTAGTGGAAAAGTTTGAGAAACACTGTCTTAAAGGATAAAAGTTCAGACTCCTTCACATGGTGGACGAGCTCCTGCAATCTGGCCCCTGCCAGCCATTTTTGCTTCCCCTTCCACTCCCTTTATGCCCTACCCCACCTCATAGTTCTTGCCATATGTGGCAGCCGCAAAGAACAACCACTTGCAGTTGCCCAAGCAAGCGGCTCTGTTTTGTGGCTGAGACTCAGTTACAGGTCACCCCTCCTTTCCGTTCATTAGGCAAATTTCTACTAGTTCTCCAAGATCAGCTTTTGTGGCACCGTCAAGGATCTCCCCAGAGAACTAACTCACTTTTTCCCTTTGGTACCAGGTCCCTTTGTTATGGTCCCTCTTTGCCTTGGATTCTGTGTTTGTTCACATCTTCCCCACAGGAGGGCCTCACAGTCAAAGACCGTAAGTTATCTGCCTTTGTATTCTTAGCATCTTGGACTTTGTGTTCTTAGCACCTTGGACTAAAAACAGCCAAGCAAGTTGAAAAAAATCTGATCTTATTGCACTTTCCCCAGGGTGACTGGGGAAGCCAAGGAAGGGGATAGAGTCTAAGAGAGTGGGTTAACTCTGCTCCTGGGGGTGCTAGAGTTTATAGGGAGTATGCACGGGAGCCCTGGCCTGGCTGCGAGGTGGAGGCAGGGAGGTGCTACATGCAATGCTGGTAACTGTTATTAACTGTGTTCATTATTCATTTGAACCTAGGTAAAAGTGGAACAGGGCACTAAAATAGGACTGATTCCCACAATATAGGAAACACTAGACATGGTTTTGAACATTTACAAGAGACTTGTGCAAGCAATATGTAATTTTCATCAGGAATGAATTTTAATTACATGCCTTGAAGTGGAGGAGTCCTTATTTAGAAAGTGCATCAACCCTCCACCCTGCTGGAGTTGCACAAACACTGGGTTCAATACTTCCTCGCTATGTGACCTTGGCCTTGGCTTTTCTGATCTGTGGTTAAATGAGATAATGTCTGAAAAAGGCCTAGCAGTGCCTGACGTACTGTAAATACCCAATGGTAATGAGCATTAATAACCAAAACACTCATTAGGGTCAAGAGGTTACATGACCCAACCCCCAGTTATACCTTGTTACATTATACAGGAGCTAATATGCCAATTGAGAATTTGCAAAGGTCTTAAGACAAACATCCTGTGAATATTAATGACCTCCTGTATACAGGATAACCAGCAACTCTAGACCAGTGAATTAGATTGCAAGATGTTGCTCTGCATTCTGTGGAAAACACACCCCTTGACGATCAGGTACATGTCAAAGGCTTGGATTAACTTGGATGAGTTCAAGGTGGTCTCAGGGGTCAGAGACTGTCCTTTTTTTACCCTGCCCAGCTTTTGCAGCTGCATCTATTGTTGCTGGTGCTCAGAAACTGTGCTTCTCTTCATAGCAATCACCACCTCAAACTTCAAGGGCCAATCCTTGCAAAGGCAGCATAACATAGAGAAGTTAGGAGCATTGGTTGGGAGTTAGATGGGCTTGAGTGGAAATGTTAAGTCTACCACTTGCTAGCTCTATGGCAATCTATTTAACTCAGTTTCTTCATCTGTAAAGTGAAGTTAATAATAGTAAATACCTTGGAGAGTTAATAGGATTAATTGAGGTCATGTTTATCAGGCACTTAGGATAATACTTGGCATGTTATGGGCATTCAGTAAATGGTATCAGCTATTATTTCTATTTAAGAAGTGAAGTGTTACATCCTTTGTAGAGACCTTCCCAAAGCAGGTAAAGTTCATTGCTACCATGGCAATTTTAGTTCTCTCTCTCTCTTTCACAGTATTTCTTATTTCTAAAGGAGGAAACTAGCATTTATTCAGCTCCTACTATAGCCAGGCATGAGATGCATAACATTTCCTATAATATCCCTGGGCACCTTCTGAGGTTAGTATTATTCCCATTTTCACAATAAACAACAGAGGCCCAGAGAGGTTAACAACTGGCCTAAGATAATACAGCTAGTGAACATCAGAAGTGGAGCTGGAATTTAAAGCCAACATCAAAATCCAGACTTCTTCCATTATCCCATGCTTCTTATACTTTCTGGACTATAATTATTTACCAAATATCTTTCCCCAAACTCACTTCTAAATGCAGGAGCTGCAGTTGATTCATTTTTGTAGTGTCTAATGCATGCCTGGTAGATGTTCCATAAGCATATATTAAATGGAGGGTGGAAAAATCACTTAAGTAAACCTAAGCTAGAATTGCCAGATACATATAAGACACTTGACTTAAATTTGAATTTCAGATAGACAACAAATACTTTTTTAGTACAAGTATGCCACAGATGCTATTTGGGGCATACTTAAACTAAAAAATTATTTTTTATCTGAAATTTAAATTTAATTGGATATCCTGTATTTTTATTTGCTCAATCTGGTGACCTTACCCTAAATTCTGAGATTGGCCTTGAAAGGGACAACTTTCTCAACAGAGCTCCAGATGGGAGAAAGGCTTCTATGGCCCGTCACTCACACTCAAGGCTGACCTGACCCTGAGCTGCTCGAGGGGTTGGGCTTCAGGCGTGGTAACCAGGACACCTCTGCCTTGAGCCGTACCTGTTCACACCGTAAACTGGAGAGGCAGCCACTGATGAGGTTAAAGCGCCATCTGGAGGCTTTTATAGGTAGTAGTGTGGCCAGGGGCCATCCCATGGACCCAGGACTTAACGGAGCAGAGAAAGGCCAAACGAGGCAGAGACAAGGTAGAAGAGGAGGCAGGCCTAGAAGTAGACAGGGGCAGAGGAAGCTTTACCTTCCTGGCATTTTCAGTTTGCAGCTGCTGCTCCTCTGGCCTCCTTGGGGGTGAAGGCACTTTCCAAAGGAGGTTACTGTCAAGTGCTTCACTTTCCTAGAATCTTCTGTCTCTCCAGCTAGCTGTTCCTGGCTCTTCCTCAGGCTGGAAGTTGTTGCTTTAGGAGAAGCATCATGACCTGGTCTGGCTGAGTGTGTTAGGGTTCATGCTTAAGTGTGGTTTTTAAAATTTGTACTCTCCCCTCTCAGCAGTTCATCATCCATCATTATCTTCCAAGAAATAACAGTCTTTAACTTTATGGGGCACTAGATAAAGGGAATTTCAGCCCCACTCCAATCTTAAATTAATAACCCATAAAGTATACAGCAAATTACTTGCTGTACAGTAGGTATTTAATAAGTGTTACTCTCCTTTTCCTTCTAGATCGGTGGGCCTGCTGCCAGGGAGAATGCCTTGCCCTCTACCTCTGAATTAGCTTCCCAGGCTCCTGTGTGGAACAAAAGGCTACCCTTAGCACCTCCTTCTTCCTCAGCTGGGAGTTCAGGCACTTAGGGCAGTCTTCCCTCCCAGTTGTTCAATTAACTGATCTTCCAAGCAGGTATTGCCTGCCGCATCTCCAAAGCATCCTGCCAGTGGCCGGCCAGATTCTCATCATCTCCGGCAGCTCAGGGTTCAGATCCTGGGGCTGGTCATGGAGAGATTAATAGGCTGTGGCAGGTAATCCAGAAAAACAAAAACAATGGAAAACATGTAAGGGATGCACCCATGGCAGGGGAAAAGGAGTCAAAAAAGATTGAGGGGCTGGGAAGCAGACATCTCAAGGGGAGATGAATTGCTAAAGTTGTGGCTCCTTCTCACTCTGAGGAGCCTCACTTGACAGTCCCCCTTCATGCCTTGCCCTGGGGGTGGAAGAGGTTATCTGAGAGCCAGGGAGGTTCACAGTGTCTTGGAGAACCCCAGGGAAGGGTTGTAGTTCCTCTGCTCAGGGAGGGCCCACCGTGGTCACGTAACAAGCTGGCTGGGATTCTCTACTGTCCTCGATGTAACTTGAAGCTGTGGAGGGAAGGTGTGATGGCTGCTCTGGAGAAGTCCAGGTGTGACTCCCATGTACACGCTGAGTTCATCACCTGCTCAGGTCGTTAAGGGTTAGAGGGGCATTGTGTTTGCTTCTGCAAAGCCCTGTTGGTCCCTCCCTCTGCATTGGTGGGCACTCTCTCTGGCACCTTAGGTCGGAAAGCTCCATCCTGGAGGCTTAGTGCCACATTTTAAAATGAGGATGAGTGGCATAGAAATAATGCTGTGTATTGACAACTGAAAGAATGGAAATTGTTTGCTTAGAGCAGTGGTTCTCAAAGTTCGGTTCTCAGCACACTTGGGAACTTGTAAGAAAGGCAAGTTCTTAGGCCCCACACCGGATCTACCGAGCCAGAAACTCTGGGAGTGAGGCCTAGCAAGCTGTGTTTGAATAAGCTTTCCATGTGATTCTGGTGCATGCTAAAGTTTGAGAACTACTGGCTTAGAGGAAGCATGAGTAAAGTGGTAGGAGTGAAGTCCGTGATAGTATGCAAGTATTAGAAGAGCTGTTAATGAATAAGATTGTTCTGTGTGCCCCCAGAGGAAAGAGATAGGACAAAGGGGCACAATTTGCAGGGAGACAGAATTCAGTTTCAATTAAAGAAGTAATATTGAGTAAATCGAGCTTTGGGGAGGTGGGACAGTACACCTAGTGAAGGCTCAGTTTTCTTGTGGTCATTGTTTGCATGATATATATATTTCCATCCCTTTACTTTCAATCTATTTATATTCTCAAATCTACAGTCTATCTCCTGTAGATAACATACAGTTAGATCTTTTAAAAATCCAGTCTAACAATCTCTGCCTTTTGATCAGATTGTTTAATTTGTTCACAGTTAATGTTACAATAGTTAGATTTATATCTGCCATTTTTTTTTGTTTTTGATGTCTTGTCTTTTTTGTTCCTCTATTCCTCCTTTACTGTTTTATTGTATTTATACTTATTCTTAAGTTGATGGCCCTAGCTTCTCGACCTTCAGGGATATTTCAGATCGTACCTGAGCCACCACATAGCTTGATCCCATTCCCATTTTCCAAGTTGTCTCTACTTATTTTCACTTTTCTAGGTCACTATCAGCCACAGCCCAGGCAGTAGCCCAATTTAGCTGGGAGAATGAGTGGAGGAACCCAGCCATTGCCATCTTCTTCATGGTTTGAGTCTGGATCTGGTTCCCTTCCAAGCATGAAATGCTGTTGGTCCCCCTGCCCAAATGTACAATACCCCCTCTTCTCACATCTATTTTTTGTTCAAAGACCAGAAAACCTGTGGCCCTGTGGCATCTACTCTCCTTAGAGCTATGTTTTCATTCTGTCTGTAGTTCACAGAGATGTTTTTATTATTTTTAATGGACTTTGCATTTCTAAAATTTTGCAAGTACACTCTCTATTTGCTGGGTGTCTGTAGTTGGGGGCATAGAGGGTTTCCATCTTGACTGGAAGACTTTCTTTACTTCTATGTAAAGATCATGACTAAGGTGCTCAAGTTGCACAAGTCTCACTCTCCATCAATGGAAAAAGTACTTTGCACTTGTACTTCACATGTATACATCCCTTTACCTCATACTCTAAAAATTTACATGTACGTGCACATTGATGACAAAGTCAGCTGCTCCATCTTAAACAGTGCTCCACACAAGTATAGGAAAAAAGTTAGACAAGATGATATGTCCTTTAAATTTTAAGTTTAATGTTGAGCAAAAAAGCCAGAACAAAGAGTATGTATTGTATGATTCCACTTCCATGGAGTTCAAACCAGACAATACTAATAGATGGTATTAGAAGTCCAAAGAGCAGTTATCCTGGTGGGGGACAGTGACAGGAAGGGGGCACAAAGTGGGCTTCTCAGGTGCTCTGATGTTCTGTCTCCATCTGGGTTTTCACTTTATAAAAATTTATCAAGCTGGAGACTTAGATCTTATGCACTTTTTGTATATCCATTACACTTGAAGTAAAACATCTGAATTGAGAAAAAGGATACATCCCAAAGCACAAACTCAAACCTTTATAACTTAGAAAAGAGACATCTACCAGGCCACACTGGGGAAAAATATAACAATAAAGCCTGGCTGTTGGAAAACTCAATGTCTGAATCAACCTCAGCAAATCCCACATGTGGTGGCTAAAATACCCTTAATGGGGCCTCCAGTTTTTCTTTTCTGTGGACACCAGTTCTGCCAGACGACTGCAAGATGGGGGTAGGCCCTCGAAGCACTGCCACAGAAGTCTCCTTCCCTTTAGGGCCCCCAATACCCGTGGTCTCTCCCAAGAGAAGTTGCTCTCCAGTGGCTTCTGCTCTCTAAGCAGTAAAGGGATCAAAGACTGTCCCCAGGAGAAGTCTATCTTACTGACACTAACCTCTCCAGTGTCTGGAAACTTGGCATCATTGGGAACTGATCAAAAGCGAGTAACTCCCTTCAGGGTACACCTGGACTACAGAACTTCAGAGGATAATTTCAAATCAAGAGTTCCAATAAAGCAAGAGACAATGAGCAGATGATGAAATTTAAATATGCATAATTGTAAGCAACCGTTTTTAGTATGAGGCGATTTTGGGTTTACAGGTAAGGAATCTTTGTCTTCAAAGGGGCTTGAAGGCTGTAGTTCACATAACCATGTTGTCAATCTATCCAAAGAAAAATGGCGTTCAGAACTTTCAGGGTCTCAAGAATGATAGTTTGCTTTTAATAATAAAAATATGAAGAATTTGCATTTCAAGGAAAATATTCAATGGATCTGTGTGATTCTAGCTAGAAAGACAGTATGATAGCATGAGTGTATTTCTGTAGAACTAGAAACTATGAAAACCAAGATTTTTTAAACCAAATTTTTAGCATAGTCTTAAACTCAAAAAGAAAAATTCCTGATAGAAACAGGTCACAGGCCAAAGAATAATAAAAGGCAAAGACCTTTCTAGAAAATTGAAGTTGACTTAGGTTTTTCCACCCTCATTATTGGTAAGAGAATCATTTATAATTCTTATTGTTTTAAGATGTCATTTTTCAAATTTGAGAATTCAGTATTAGCTGCCTTTCAAATTCCAAAGGTGATTAAAACCTAGTGTATAATGAAGCTGAGAAATTTAACAAGTTAATTTAAACAAACATAAAATTTTGTTTTCTCCCTTTGAGGTGATAAATCAATGCAGAATGAGAAACCAGGGATTTTGGATATGGCATCATTGATTTCAATAAGAATTTGAGTTTCATAGCTAGAAAAATTCCAAAGGAGAAAAAATTAAATTTCTGCACTAAAATTAATAGCTAAAGTTTTTTTAAATGTAAAATGTGGGATTTTGATAATAGTGTAGGATATTGCTACTGAAGTGTTAAAATTGGAAAACCATGTCGTTTTACCAAATCATTCAACAAAACTCACATAATCTGAAATTATGTAAATCAATAGAGAAGTTTCAACTTAACTTTCTGGGTACCTTAAAAGAATAATATCTGGTATAATTTCTGAACAATTGCTTATTAATTTTACCTGGTTAGTCTCTGTTTTTTCCTAGAATTTCTGATTGGGTTTTGGAAGTTTGAATTCAAATAGCATTAAGGTAATGGATACTTGTTATTCAAAGGCTCCACAAAGTCAGTGTTATGTAGTTAAAATAAAACTACTCTGTGTTTGCATGTAAATGTGTGCACGTGTGTGCGTATGTGTGTGTGTGTGTGTGTGTGTGTGTGTGTGAGTATAAAGGCCTAAATTTTGACCCACGAGTAGGATTTCAGATAAAACCTCAAGAGCTTGTATTTATGAGACTATTTCTTATTAATCTTGTGGCATTCTAAGATACTGGTATCTTCTTGGTCCCCCATTATCAAATTAAAAATTTTATAACTGATCCTGAGTTTTAAAAAAAATTCCTAACTGGGAGAATCATTTAACAAACACCTGAAAAACTTAGTATAAAAATACATAGTATATTTAGTCGCTTAATGAAGTTACTGTAAAAAGAAGAGCTTATAGCTCATAAAAGGGAACCATAAAGTTCAAAAATTTGTAACAGACTTTAGCCAGGTGATCAAGGTCAACATCATCATTAAAGGTCATTCTGACAGTACACACCCTTGATGCGAGGTGATGAACACAGCACTTCTATGGTCTTCCTCCTAAAACTCCTAACAACCACCTAACCATTTGAGAAAAACATAAGATAAATTCCAACAGAGGAGTATTCTACAAAATATCTGAACAATATTCCTCAAAACTTGTCAAGGTCATCAAAAACAAGGAAATTCTGAGAAACCATCACAGCCAAGAAGGGCCTCAGGAGACAATTAAATGTAACGTGGTGTTCTGGGTGGGATCCTGGAACAGAAAAGGGACATTAGGTGAAAACTAAGAAAGTCTGAATCAAGTACGGACTTTAGTTAATGATGATGTATCAATATTGGCTCACTGATTGTAACGAATATGCCATACTGATGTCAGATGTCACTACTAGGGGAAGCTTGGTGGGGAGTGTATGGGAACTCTGTACTATCTCCAAGTTTTCCGTAAATTAAGACTTTTCTAAAAAATAAAGCCCATTAAAAAAAGCTAGAATTTAATTTAAAAAAAGATACAATTTAAGTTAAAATTTAAAGAAACTTTAATATACAAAAGATCTAATTTATTCAAAAAATTTACATGGAGGCAGAATTCCCTTGGCTAGAACTGATGCGTATGTATCAACCTTGCACTAATAACTATGTGCTCAGTTGTTGCAGACGACCAGATAGCGGTGGAGTGAAAACGTGCTACACCAGAGATTTGGGCCACTTGGGCGGCGCTGGCAAGCAGACTGTTCTCGCCTCCTCTGGGAGTGGACTTGTCATCAGGAAAAGACTTGAAGCTAAAGCCCAGTGAGAACTGAGAATTGGCAGAAAGGATAGAATTCAGAAAATAAAGGTTTTAAAGAATCAAACCCATAGTATTAAAAATTTTTGTATTAAGAGGGAATCTGTGCATATTTGGCATTTTATGTATTTCTGTAAGAAAATTTTGGCCTGGTAGAGCACCTCATAACTAATTTAAAATGTGTAATTTAAAAGATATGATTTGACGTTGAAATCTTACTAAATTTATGCTTAGCATCGAAACATCTAAGAAGACTAACTCACTATATTTATGTTTAATTTATTAGATCGGTAATAATTATTTTGCACTTAGGAAAGGTACTTAAAAAGGAAATAAAATTTTAAATGTCATTTAAAATGTTGTAAGTTATTTAAGCTCATAAATGGAATCAAAGGCCCTTAAAAGCAAATGACAGAATTTAGTGGACGAAACTTTTAATGGGATTAATAAGGTCTATAAGGTCCACTGGAAAGCTTAGAAAAGCATCCCGAGGCCTTCACCACCCTGTGGAATCCACGGTGCTGAGACTCGCCAAGCCTCCAAGAGCTTGCTGTGGCATCTGGTCCCTCTAGGTATAAACATGTTGTTTGTAAATCCAAAAGGGGAAGAAAGTAAAGTACTCAGCTTCCATCCTCAGACAGTACCAAGTGTCAACAAAATGCCAGATTCTTTAGTGTTCTACTGGAAAAGCACTAAGCGCCTTTTCAAACATACGTTATCACAACACTGTCAAACAGACGTTTATTAACTTAGGACTCTAAGGTCTACTGCCCCTGCATGTCATGAGGTTTCTTCTTCATACCTGGGGTGTCTGTCATGAGACCCTCTGTCCTCCACTGACCACAGGCAATTCTAAGTATTAAATTGCCCTGGTTTGCCCCGGACAATCCTGGTTTAAGTCTATTGCCCCATATAATTATTAATAGAGCCCCCATTCACTCTCACCCAGCTTGCAGCTGTACATATAAGTCAACCTGTGATTCTCTGATGGCTGCCTAGCCTCTGACTGGTTCAGGTTTCCCCAAATGCAGATTCTCATAAATGATCAAGCCTTATTTTAAAGTCTCAGTCTGTGGTCTTTTAGTTTTCTACAACTACATACATACAAAGGCATCCTGTGTCTTCCTGGGTATCTTTTATTTTTTCTCTGTAGGCTGCTAGATGCCATGCACATGGCGTGCCAGATGTGCGGCCATGTTATTTTCTTTCATCCAAACACTTACAATGGATTTTTGGCAGTTAATCCAATTCTGGTGTGCTCCCGTGCTATGGGAAATAGGGTAACAGAGACACTGGCTCAATACATCCCAGGGACTTGGCATCCATCTCAAGCTGGCCCACAGTGCTCACGCCTGGCTTAGAAGCCACCAGGGCTTGTACACACAGCCCATTTCATCACAGCCAAATGCATGGTCCCAGCCGCAGTGCTTGAGTATTTCAGTCACATTTGTAGATGGGCTGCTCATTTGATGAGCGTTCCCCTGCCACCAACAATATTCCCTCTTCAGGGTTTTGAATTTTGAGGTTAGGAAATAAGTACAAGTGACCCCACAGTACTAAAAGCAACAATTTCATTCACTCTTCAGTGTGATCTTATGAGGCCCTAGTTCCAGCAGCAAAGCGCTCTGCTGAATGGAGAGAGGGCTGTGGGCTTCCAAAGTGGCAGCCAAGACAATCGGTGACTCAAGGTATGTGGGAGCGGGAGTAGTTTTTCCCTTTTGTATCTAATGCTTCCTCCTAATTATTTCTGTTTCAGATGACTCAGCAACCTTGTCCTGGGGAATCTGCCACCAAAAACCTTGGTTCTGTTCCCATCAGAAATTCTGGGAAGAAAAAGCACGGTGAATCGCTCAGGAGAGAGGGCTGACTGGTAGCTGTTTGCCACTGAGGCTCCTGTCCCTCAACATATTTTTTTAATCTCCAGACCCTACTCAGGTGTCCCAGTGAGCTGCCACCCAATGGGAGTGACGAACAGAGCTGAGTTTTCTTAGTACTGAAGGCTCGCCCCAGCCACGGTAGACATCCCCTGCCAGACTCCCTCTTCTTTGAAGAAACACAACAGAGACCAAGTGAGAAGTAGCTACAGTTTAATACAAACCTGCACCAGAACACAACGTGTCGGGCTGTTTTGTTTTTGCCTCAAACAGGTGGCCAAAGCACAGGACCATGTGTCGTCTTGGTTGACACAATCTTAGCACCATGACATTTACAGAAGAGTGGGAAATCGCTGGGCGCTGGGGAGCTGGCGGCTCCTCTCTGACCCCAGGCTGTGCCTGCCGCCTCAGGAGCTGGAGGGGCTTTGGGTTTCTGCGTGGTTCTGCGGCTTCCGGGTCAGTATCGGAAAAGCCCTCATCACGACACTGGCTTGACAGAGACCTACTGTGGACTCCTAGCACTACGCACACGCACACACACGCACACACAGTAGCACAATTTTCTGGCAACTTAACCCCACAAACCTAGAGAGCAGCTAAGGCAAGAACAACAGTATTTATTCAGCAAGTACAAGACCAGTTTGAGAGCTGCATTCAGTGCAACCAGAGACCCTTTTTATTCCAACCAGGAGGCAGTGACGGAGCTGGTGATGGAGCTGGCTGGAGCTCTGCACGGGGCACGGAGTGGGTGGTGGGGGATGGCCGCTCACTTGGCTCCTTGAACCTCCTGATTTCCATCTAGAAGCTCCTGGGTGAGGGTAGGGTCTATGTAAGGGCTAGGGGTGGATGAAATGCAAGGTCTACAGAGGACCACTCCAAGATGTGGTCTCCCAGCGCCACGATCACGCATCTCTTGGGTGGAGGCACTCAGGGAAGGTAAAGCTGTCTTGGCCCAAGCAGGGACACTCTGCCCAGATGGCCACCACCACTGCTTGGCTCTTTGGCATCTGCCCAAGGCTCATGACTCAGCGAGGGATGAAAGGGATAAAAGTGATGTGCACTGCACCAGGAGTCAGCATCACAGTTTCTCTCATCCATGGTAGCTTTCCCAAGCCTGAGTCCCTACCTCCTGTCCCCATGGCTGCCACCTGCCATGAGCCCCTTCCCTGTCTCTGTTCCCTGGGTTACCACCTCTGTCCTCTCAGCCCCTGAGTGAGGAAAGTGGAAGTGAAGGGAGAAGTGAGGGTGTGGATGCAGCTCAAACCACGTGGCAAGCCCCCAACATGGGACTAGTCTTGGCTCGAACAAAGAATATGCATTAGTTTGTTTACAACAAAGATGTTGAAAAATCTATCTACCTGTGCAAAAGCAGAAGGCCTACCAGGGAGGTAAGTCTTCTAGTTGGTTAAATCCTCAGGTAGGATCTACAATAGATGTCACCCCGTGCCGCCTCTCCACAGTGGGGGCAGACAGCACGGATGCTTCTGGGGTCAGAGGGCCTAAATTTTGTGGGCTTCAGTTTCCTCATCTGTAAAATGGGAAGAATCACACATGCTCCATCGTCATGAGGGCCAAGTGAGAGGCCATATAAGAACGTGGTCTGAAAACAGGGAAAGCACTATAGAAATGTGCAGGGTATGACCATCAGTCAAGAGTCCAGGAGTCTCATGCAAGCCTGGGGTGCTCAAACCATATGTGCAACATGAAATCACTTCCCGAGGGGCAGGCAAGGCCTAATAAGGGGAGGCGGCTGATCACTTGGGGTGGATGGAGATCACCTAGCCTCTAGTGTTTCCATGGAAACATCAGTGGAGGTACAGGGGCAGGTAGGGCCCAACTGGACGTGGGAGGAGCTGAGGCCACAGCCGGTGAGGGCGTGGAGCTGACTGCAGGAGACCACAGCACCTGTGCAACAATGCGGGTTCTGCAGCCGGGCTCCGCGGGCCTGGAGTCTCCCTCCCTGGTGTCTGGTGAGCCCCTCTCCCACTCCCCCTCTCTCAGCAGGCATGAGGCCTCTTGCCAATCACACGGAGGAGAGGAGCGCTGGGCCTCTGTCCAGAAGGGGGGAGCTACAGGAAGTTGTGTGTGTGTTTGCGTGTGTGTGTGTAGGGGGGGTGTTAGTGCTGGGAGTGACCAAGGACAGAGACAGGCAAGGTCACCCTGCTGCCTGTAGGGCCAGCATCTCCAGGGCTGGCATGCCAGGCACCCTCTCGGAATGTGGGGACCTAGACTGGGAGGGAAGGGGAGGGGAAAGGCCTGGGCCGGGGCCTCTGGCAGCCCGGAGGACCCCAGGTGGGGAGAAGAGGGGCCCGTGAGGCAGCCCCCACCGTCTCTGCCCTGTGCTGTCTGGTTGGTGTCGAGTGCAGCATCTCCTAAGGACCACATCTACTCCTGTTGCTATTCTATGCTAGTGACACGAAGCACCGTTATTTTTCACAGGATGCACAAACAAGTCAAACCAAACCACTGCGCAAACCAAACGTGCAAAACAAAACCATTTACACGCGCCTGGCACCAGCCTTGCGCCCCACCCAGCTACCCTTCTGGGCCTGTGACTCCCAGAGGGCGTGGGTGGGGAGTGGAGGAGGCTGGCAAAGGGCACAGGGTGTCCCAACCACACCCACACCCAGGGTGTCCCAACCGCACCCACACAAGGCCAGAGGTGAGTCGGGAGGACGGGAAGTCCTGGGCATGGCTGGGAAGCTGACGCCTGTCTGACTTGGGAAATGTCACCACGGGGCCTAAGGGAGTGGGGGAGGAGGCCTTGACTTTTCAAACACTCTGCTAAAGTGCTCTGGACAACCGGCAGGTCAGCCAGGGGGCAGGGCACTAAAGTCTGGGCTTTCCCAAAGCCAGCGCATGGAGGCAGCGTGAGAGGAGGGGCTGGCCAGGGCTCTATGCAGTGGGCTCTGTGCATAGTGTGGGCTTCCTGGGCCCCAGAAAAGCCCGCCGAGGCCAAGGCAGGAAAGGACCAAGCAGGAGGAACACATCTCAAAGTGCCTGTTAGGGTTGGCTCGAAGCACAGTGAATCACATTTCAGACATGGGAGGGCTCCCGGGGTCCTGGGGCCCCCCTCAGGTGGTGTGCTGCCCAGCCCAGCCTCTCCTGCCCCCTGCAGCTGTGGCCGAGGGTGCGCGGGCTGGCGGCAGTGGTGCATCCTCACGTGGGGGGCTGGGCAGTGCCTTTACCAAATGCCACTTGACCTGCCTCCGGGGGGAGCGAGGATCCGAGCCGAAGCTCGCTTTGGAACATGGTCATCGATCTGGGAACCTGCAGGGAAGGAAGCACAGAGGGTGAGCGGGTTCTTGGGCCTGGGTGACAAACCACAGCCATCATCTGCTGGGGGCTCACTATGTGCAGGGGCTGAGTTAAGCCCTGTGTGTGTGTTATCTAATTTAGTCCTCAGAATGCCATCCCATTTTACAGATGAGGAAACTGAGGCTCAGGGGCTTAAGTCAGTTGCCCTGTGTTACAGTGTGTAAGTGCTAGAGCCTGGATTTGAACCCAGGTTTCACTGATTCAGAGCCTACGTTATTAACTGCCCCACTATGCCAACTTCACTGCTCCCCAGCCTGGCACACGGCCTCTCGCCACGCATGCAGGCCCTGCACCAGCCTGTTAGCCTGCGGGCCCTGGTACGTGGACCTCAGTGAGTAAGAAAGACAGAAAAAAGGGAGGGTGCTCTGTTGTTTTAGAAAATCAAAGAACCGTATCTGAAAGGCCCCACATCTTGAAACCCCAAAACTTAGTAAGAAAGGGAGGGTCTGGTGACCTGGAGGGCACAGTGGGACACTCCTCAGCCTTTCCCATGGATAACAGACAAGATCTGCAGTGGAGGGGTTGCTGTGTCTGAGGGGCCTTCTGCCCAGTCCTGGCTCTTGTGTGGGAACAGAAGAGGCCACTGGCCAGCGAGGGCCCCACGGCTCTGGGGTCTTGCTGCTGCAGGGACGGCCATGTCCAGGCAGCTGTGGGAGTCCCTTCCTGCGGGGCTGGCAAGGCCTGAGCCTCCAGGAACAAGGCCTCTATCCAAGGGTCCCTTTCTGACTCCTGGCATTCAAGTCCCATCATTGGTGGGAGTGGCAGCGGCCCTCAGGGTGGGGGCCATTATTTCAGCAATGAGATTGGCTCTGAGAGGACCCCTCCCCCCAGGCTACCAGCGCCTCCAACAGGAACCTCGTGTCTTCTGGGCACAGGGGAAGCTCAGCAGGCAGGCCCCGGGCCCGCAGCAGCCCCTGGTTTCGCCCTCTGCCTCTGCCTCTGCCTCTCGTCTGAGGATGGTGTGTGTACAGGTCTCACCTCCCCAGCACATTCCACACGCCGGGTGCATGGACCTGGCTCCTGCTTCCCCTGCTGTGCCTGCTCGAGCCCAGCCTTAGAGCCAATGCTCCGTCCCTCTCCTGGCCAGTCCTGAAGGCGGCTCAGCTGTGTTCAGGGACACCCAGGCTCTCTACCCCTCCAAGTAGTGATGACAGTTTCCACTGAAGCTGCCTGAGGCCCTGGTCTCTGCTTGTTCTCCACTGAGGGTCCCCGTTTATGAGGGAATGACCCCCACCCCTCAAATCCCGCAGAGCACCTGAGATATGTGTTGTTGACAATAATAAAATCCCTGTGCACAGACAGCCACCACCTAGAGGAGCCCAGGGCTGGGCGTGTTGGTGGGAGGGGCAGGAAAGAGCAGGTCTTGGCATTAAGAACTGGGATAGGACATTTCCAAGGAACTCAGATTCTGTGGATGGACTGGGGCCAGGACATGACCCAAGGGACAGAAAGATAAGAGAAGAAACTGGGAATCAGAGGTCACGAGAGAAAATATTTTACTGCAAATTAATGAGGTCAATATAATATAATTCCCAGTGAAAAAGAAGGTGACCACAGGGCAGGGGTGGAGCTGAGTGTGGAACAGGAGGGAGGACAGGGATACAGAACAGCAGGATGGGACGCTGCAGAGAGGCTGTGAGGCTTGGGCTGTGGGGGGTGGTGACAGGGGGAGTCAGGGTGCAGTCCCATGAACCACACAGGGCTGACCCTCTTGAGCTCAGATCACCTCTGGGGCACCCCTGTGTGCATGGCCCTCAAGATGTTTCAAGGGACAAAAATATCTGAACTCAAAAACCATGGGAGAGCCATGGCCTGTTGGAGTGGGTGGTGCCCATGGACAAGGAGAGCTCCCTGTCCCCACTAATACTGGAAACAGCACTCGTCAGTGGACATGGGCTGGGGGAGGGAGGACATGCAGGGGAAAAGCAGGACTAAGTCCCACTGCCTGGGTGGGCCCTTCCTCCCCCTACCCCTGCCTTTCCTCCCCTGCCTGCCCCTCCTTCCTCCTGCCACGCCCCGGCTCTTACCAGAGAGGCTGAAGCTGGATTCATGAAGGTCCCGCATGCCCCCGTGTCGGGTGACCGGCCGGGTAGGAGTGTCTGCAAGTGGCGTTCCCATCTCTTTTTTCCCAGGATGCACAACAACAGCGACATCCCCCAGGTAGGGTGTGCGGTCCACTCCCCTAACCTTTAAGGTCTAGTGAGGGATGGAGGAAGAGCAAAGGGAAAGGATAACACTGTCAGAGCCAAGTGACATGACTGCAGCCTCCTTGGTGGCCAAAAGGACTGTAGACGCTGCCACTCTACTCAGGACCCAAGTAACTGCAGGCGACAAAGCCTTCTTACACCTTGAGCCCAGAGGCTGGAGAATTCTTTTCTTATACCTCCTAAATAGCATGTGCATGTGTGTGCATGTGTGTGCAAGTGTGCGTGTGTGCGTGCGTGTGTGCACATACAGAGAGGACATACCCACTGGTTCCCAGTCAGCACGGGTGGAACCCTTACCCAGGTAGCAGGCAGATTCCTGAGGTGCTCAACCTTCCAGAGCACCCCCCTACGCAGAGCAATGTTATCTCCTCCCTTAGGTTCCCAAGAGGCCACACCCTTCACTGCGGCCTGACAACTTTGTGGGAACAGAGGCTAAACGTAGCCCACCTGGAGAGGAGAGTCCCCCAGCAGCAGGGGGGGTATACCGGGTAATTCTGTACTCACAAAAGCAGAAAAGTTAAGAGCCTATGTTCTGCAAGAGCCTATACTGCCTGGGCTCCAATCCCAACTCTGCCACTTGTAAATTGACCTTGGCAAGTGACCTAACTTTTCTGTGGCCATTTCCTTATTGGAACAATAATATAATAGTACCTACACAAAGAGTTGTGTGAGATCAGATGAGCTAATATATTTGAAGCTCCTAGAACTGTACACAGATACAACACGGAAGTACCAGCAGTCATTACTACTGCAGAGGTCGTTTACGGCCCTGCGCCATGTTAAGCAGTGCTGCTGCGAGGAGGAGGGAGTGTGGAGTGTGCTGGAGTGTCCGAAGGAGCAGTATAGACGATCCACTCACCAGCACCCCTCAGGGACATAGGCTCAACCTCCTTGTTACTCGACACTTACTGAAAATCTTGTTGAGAGAAACAACAGATATGGAATGTTCTTCCTAAATTTTTTTCTACCAACTTATTTCCTTATTTTTCCTCTCTTAGATGTGGGGAAGAGAGGAATAGCCAACATTTCTTAAGCAGTTCTGGGCTAGTGCTGTTCTAAGGACTTTCCATGTGTTAATGCATTTAAGTCTCACATGACTTTATGAGGGAAGTGTTGTCACTAACCCATGTGCATAGGTGGAAGCTGAGGCCCAGAGGGGTTAAGCAACTTGCCCAAGGTTGCACAGCTGCTAAACAGTGGGGCCAGGTGTCAAGCCTGGCTCTGGAGCTTGCTGGTTCAATACCATAATGCATTTCACAACCTCCGGATGCTACAAAAAGAAGGGAACATTGTATTTATTACTGATTCCAAGGCTTACTCAGCCTTTCTCCAAAGTTGTGTCTTGTTCTTAATAAAATACCTTCCCCATGGATCTGTCGTCTTTTGACTTTGCCAAACTTTGTATATTGTTTTGCAAAAATAACCCCATCTGCTTCAAGGGCCTGAGTTCTTTCTAGAAGTCGTGAGCACAGGCACTGGAGAGCAGATGACCTGGTTCCGTGCTCTCGGCTTTCCACACCAGGAAGATGGCTTGTGTAGCTTCTGGGCTAGCATCACCTCAACTTCGCCACCAGAAGAAGGGCTTTCTCCCTCCGTTTCTTCAGCAAATTTCCTGGAAGTGCTCGGATTGGGCCAGCTTGGGTGGCATGTCCCACATCTCCCCATGGTTGACTGGATGAAGATTAGAAATTGGCAGCTTCACTACAGCCCAAGGTCGAAGTGGAGGAAAGAAGCTGTTGCTCAAAAGGCCAGACACACTATTCCCAGAGTAGGCAGGTTGCCGGGTAGACCAAACAGATGTTCAGCACCACCCCCAGTGGGCGGAAGTTCAGGCTCCTTAAACTAAAGACAGTTAAGGACTAACTGGTCTAACCAGGCCCTCACATATGCAGTAACTTCCGGCTCTCTTGCAGTCAGCTGAAGTGCTGCATTCACAAGAGAGCGGGAATCTCTTCACAACTGCAGCTTTTCCTTTGTAGTACGTCTGGGAACAGGTGGGTAGATTTCCTACCCAATGTGAGCTGCAAAGCATCCAGTCTGTGCCTTTTCCTCCAACCACTCCTTATAATGGCCACGAGCTCTGGGGAAGCTTCCTTCTGATCGGGTCCTGGAGCTGTTGTCCCCCACGGTGGCTGGCCCAAGCAGTGGTCTCCTGTGAATTGCTATCTACCTGACATTTTTGTGAGGCTGGATTTTCGAGGCTTGAACCACTTTCTCTGCCCTCTTTTGACCCTATTTCTGGACTTAAAGTATCATTTTGGGATGGCCACAGACTGTTGGCAGATATTCTTTTTTTCAAACTCAGATAAAATTCATATAACCATAAAATTCACCATTTTAAAGTGTACAATTCAGTGGTTTTTCGTATATTCACACCATCACCACTGTCTAATTCCAAAAGAAACCTCATACTTAATAGCAGTCACTCCCCATTCTCCCCCTGTCCCCCGAGCCCTAAGCAACCACTAATCTACTTTATATGGATTTGCCTCTTCTAGACACTTTATATAAATGGAATCATACAATATATGGCCTTTTATGTCTGGTTTTTCACTAAGCATAATGTTTCAAGGTTCATCAAGTTGTATGTAGCGTTTATCTGTACTTCATTTCTTTTTTTTTTTTTTTTTTGAGACAGAGTCTCACTTTGTTGCCTGGGCTAGAGTGAGTGCCGTGGCGTCAGCCTAGCTCACAGCAACCTCAAACTCCTGGGCTTAAAGTGATTCTACTGCCTCAGCCTCCCGAGTAGCTGGGACTACAGGCATGAGCCACCATGCCCAGCTAATTTTTTCTATACATATTTTTAGTTGTCCAGATAATTTATTTCTATTGTTAGCAGAGACAGGGTCTCGCTCAGGCTGGTCTCGAACTCCTGACCTCGAGCGATCTACCCGCCTCAGCCTCCCAGAGGGCTAGGATTACAGGCGTGAGCCACCGCGCCCGGCCTGTACTTCATTTCTTTTTATGGCTGAAGAATATTCTGTTGTATGGATATACCATGATCTATCTACTCAACAGGTGACGGACATTTGAGTTGTTTCCATTTCTTAGCCTTTATGAGTAATGCTGCTATGAACAATCATGCACAAGTTCATACATGTGTGGACATATGTTTTCATTTCTCTTGCATATATACCTGAGAATGTACTTGCTGGGTCATATGGTAACTCTACATTTAACTGCCCAACTGTTTTCCAAAGTGGCTGCACCATTTTACATTCCTTCCGGCAGTGAATGAGGGCTCCAATTTCTCCACATCCTCATCAACACTTGTTATTTTCCATGTGCTTTGATCAGAGCCACCCTTTGTCAGATACTCTTATGGGTGAATACATTGCTCTCCCAGCTCTGTCTAGCACATTCTGCAGGGGTAGGGCTGAGGCCTCCTGTGCATCGTCCATGTCTGGGAAGCCTATTGGAGATTTGACCGTCCACCTACCTGAGTGGGAGCCCTGGGTTTGCTTTTGGATTTCACAGTGCAATAACTGAAGTCACACTTTCTTCCAACAGCCCAAGCCCGCTCCCCCACAGCAGGCCCACTCTGGACTGCTTCGACTGTTGGCCTTAGTTTCTCTGAAAGCTCTGGGCCTTCACATGTGGAAAGCGTGCCACAGAGTGGATCTTTTGTGTTAATATGCCTGCTACTCCAATGAGGTAGGTAATGGCTTTTTAAACACCAGTTCTACTACCCCTTACTAAAGCAAGAGTGGAAGGGAACCAGGCAGTGGCTATAACTCCAGGGGCACCCCCAAGCCTGCACAGCAAGAGGAACGCAGCGGTCAACACAGCGGTCACCCTCACTCACTCACAGTTCCCTCTTGTGCCTCTGGGAACTCAGGACTCCCTGTTTGCCTGATCATTTAAAATGCTATCTGGTAATCAAAGATGGGGAGTAGAAACCAGCATTTTCTGACTGTAGCATTCCCTTTCCCTGCCACACACTGTCCTTTCAACACTGGATAGATGGCAACAGAATTCAGGAGAAAAACAGAGTGACAACACCTATGAGATTTAAAACAGTCGCATTTAAACACATTTAAAACAGCCCCAGCAGGGGCGCCAACCTCGTCCCACACGTCTTCTCCCACCCTGGCCTTACCTTCTCTCTCTGGACCAGCTTCTTGTAGACAGTATCTGGGAAGGACCTCAGGGGACAGAACTTGCCGGTGCCCTCAGCACACATGAAGACACCGTTCTCGTACACGACGCGCCCGCGGCTAATGGTGACCAGCGGCACGCCATGGCAGCGCATGTTCTCATACAGGTTGAAGTCTCCTCCCTGCACCTGGGTGCTGGCCGAGATGGTCCTGGCGGGGAGGCAATGGCGGGAGAGAAAGCTCTAAGGAGAGATAAAGCTGTCGCAGCTCAATGGGAAGGGACGACCCCCAAAGGCTGGCTATCACGGACTGAATTGGTTCCCCTCAAAATTCTTATGTTGAAGTCTTCCAACCCCCAGTACCTCAGAATGTGACCACATATAGAGATGGGGCCTTAAATGTGATAATTCAGGTAAAATGAAGTCATATAGGTGGGCCCTAATCCAGTCTAACTGGCGTCCTTATCAGAAGAGGAGGTTGAGACACCAGACGTGTGTGCACAGAGGAGAGGCGGCTGTGCGTAAGCCAGGGTCAAACCCTCTATGCTAGAAGCAGTGCAAAGATTATACGCTTTTGGAGGTCTGTAAAATCCCAAGTCCCTCTAGCCCTGGACACTAGCAGCAAATTTTACTTTGTGGCTTCTGGGTCCCACACCACCACATCGGCGTCAGCCCCGGGGATGACGCGGCCCTTGCGGGGATACAGGTTGAGAATCTTAGCCGCGTTGGAACTGGTGACGGCCACAAAACGGTTCTCGTCCATCTTTCCTCCAACCTGAAACATGGCGGAAGCATCAAGTCAACCAGGCTCCGAGTGTGTGCCTCACACCCCAGTCCCCTCTGACACCTGCCTGAGGGCTGTTAGCTTAGTTGGGCAGAATAATGGTCCCAAAGAGGTCAGTGCTGTGGCCACCAACTCAGATGAGCCACCACGCTTGTCCCCTGTGCTCACTTCCGCCTTTCTCTTTTTATCTAGCAACAACGGTGAGTGGGCCCTTGTTCCAAAAGGCTGCCTACCTGGTGCAAATCTACCTCCTGTTTGTAAAACCAGCTCTGCTCACGTGCCCACTATGGATGAGTCAGGTGCTGCCCTGCATCTACAAAGGGTGATATAATCTGCTCTGGAAAAACATCTTATTGCCCCACCCATGGAAGCACGAGACTCTCTTCCAGGGGGACTTCCCCTCATGAGCTTAGTCTTGAGGACTTCAAATCTTTTTGGGGCTCATACTCTGTGTTGAATCTAATCCACGATAGATCAAGACCCAAAACACTTATTCATGGGCAGAATGGGTGGTGTTCAAATGAAGTCCCAGGCCCCATCTTTTTGAAAGCAATTACACAAAATATATCAAGAGACTTAAAAATATTCATATTCACCTGGGCCAAGAATCCACTTCTAAGAATCTGTCCTAAGGAAATAATTAGAAATGCTGACATACCCTCATGAACAAAGAGGTTCTCTACAGCATCATTTGTAAGGGCAAAAACTGGAAACAGCCCAAAGTTCCAAACATCAGAGAAGGATTAAATAAAGTACGGTACTTCCATGGAGGAAATATTATTCAGCCATGAAAAAAAGTGTTTTAAAAGAATTTTTACTGACTTAAGAAGACACTCAAGGTATACTGTTATATGAAGAAAAAAGATAAACCCAGTTATTAAAATAATGTACATGCATAGAACTAGAAATAAATACACCAAAATGTTAACAGTAGCTTAATTTTTAGGCATTGATTTATGGGAATTTTTTTCTAATACTTTTTTTGTATTTTCCAAATTTCTATAATAGGTCTTACTACCTTTCTAATCAGGGGAAAAAGACCTTTTTTGTTTTGTTTTTGTGTGAAGCAAAAAGCTGGGCTTGAACCAGCCCTTCTAAGAATGGCTCTTTGACAGGATGCGGGGTGAAAACTCCGGCTAGGATTAGAGCGGGGAGGGGTCTGGAACACATACCACTCCTCTCTCCCAGATGACACTCATGCGGTCCTGCACGCCACTCACTCCGTGTGGGATCTTGGTGAAATCCTCCTTGCCCATAGCCTTCTGCTTCGTGGTGAAAGGCCGGTGATCTGATGCCACAATGTTCAGAGTGTCACTGGGTGGAGAGAAGGACATGGCCAGTAAGGGGAGGAGAGGCCAGGACCCCAGAGGATGGGAACAGGCACAGGGAAAAAGCCTTGGCTTTGGAACAAGGCAAAGCTGATTCCAATTTCAGCTCTGCCACCTAGTAGCTCCGTGACCTCTAATGAGTTCCTTCATCTGCGTGAATCTGTTTGTTCATCTACAGAATGGCAAAACGTGAGGAGTGTGGTACAGACCGTCCATGTCACAAGAGACTTCGGTGAGAACCTTTGGGATGGCAATTTTTAAGAGTTAAAATAGTGGGCAGAGAAAAACCGAACTTAGGGTTTAGCTACAGTGAGACGGTGGGGGTGGTTTCGGCATCACAGAATCATGTGCTGACTCCCTCTTGCTGGCTCCTGACCCCCACCTGCTGGCCACGAGCATTCACAAATTCAGTGTTAAGCTTTGCTAAACAACTCAGACCCAAGCCTTCCTTGGATGTGGGGGCTCTAATGGCCCAGAAGGGGAAGGAGGGACAAGGCAGAAAAGCAGCCAGACTTATAAACCAATGGTGGTATGCAAGTCAGTCAGTTCATCCCCGAGCCGTCCGGGACCGTGGTCCTCAGACGGAATTAAGGCTGTGGGTGGACAAGGCACAGCCAGGCCCTGGAGGGGCTCCCAGCTAGCTAAGACTTAGGGCAGGACTGTGACAGAGGGCACATGGAGGCAGACCCTCTGCCAAAATGAGGGAGGCAGGCAGCTGGCCATGAGCGGAGATCTCTATAGCCCAGGCTCAGAGGCAGCGAGGGGCAGAGGAGAGAGGATGCCCACTTAGCCAGGACTGGGCCACCTTGGGAAGAAGAGCCCTTGGAGGGCAGGGAGGGGCTGGCTGGAGCAGGGGAGTCAGGTGGGAGGGGCACAACTGCCAGGGCCACACGGTGGGAGCCCTGAGGGTCAGTGAGGAGTCATTTGAGTCTGTAGGAGGCACCACAGCCTTGTGAGTGTGTGTGCACCATCTAAGATGCCTGCTTTGGAAGGATAACCTGGGAGCAGAAGGCATTATTTGACCTGGTGAGGAAGCATATTCTTGAGGCTCTCAGACGACAGCCAGTCAGGCTACACACCGGGCTGTCCCCACAGGGGCCTGGCAGGACTCGACAGTCACAGCTCTTGCCAGATGACTAGCGTCTCTGGCCAAACCCGCAGTCAGATGACTTAGCTCTTCCTGTGCTGGTATCTTCCTGGGCCAGAGAGGCTGCTCCGGGCCCTCTCGGACACTCTGTGGAGAGTCTGCCACAGAGCAAGGGGTGTGTTCTAGAGACCCCGAGGGCCTCCACATTCTGGACCTGCAGAACCCACCAGAGATGGATGGGTTTCACTTGCTCCTTGGGGCAGGTAGGGACCCCGAGAACAACAGGCTCAGCTCCCATTCTTTAACCAACAAGTCTTACTGAGTACCCCACTTTCTTATGAAAAGCTCCTACACAAGTAGGTGCCCCCTAAGCAGGAGTGAGTGAATATGATCACGTTCCAGGCTTTTGAGGTCTCCCAGCACTGCCCTGAATCTGGGAGACAGGAACACCCATCCAAACTGCTTAAAGTTTAAAATACGACTGGCTTTGTCAAGTACTTTAAAACTTTACAAGTTCAAATAAAAAAATTTCTGGTCCCTTTAAGAAGTCAGATTTTAAATAAAGGACAAATCCTTATATCTATGGATTGTATGATACATCTTATTCCAATATAGCCTAACAAATCACATCCTAAAGTAGATAACTATGAAGGAGCTCATATTTTCTTATAGACACGAGTTGCATCTCCTGAGTCTACTCGAATAGACTGTTCATCAAACCATTTTCTTTAAATTGGGATCGAATGGGAAAAAGCAGTGTTAGAAAGAGAGGAGCTGGAGGAAAGGAAATCTAGAGAGAGCAGGTGGGGGAAAGAGGGAGAAAGTGGAGAAGAAAAAGGGAGAAGGGGAAGGAAAGAAGGGAGAAACCTACGAAAAACGTACAAGCACGGAGAGGAAATGTGGGAGGCACGAAAAGAGAGAGGCGTCAAGAGAAGAGACGGAAAGGACTCTGTATATTCTAGGATAAGTCAGAAGCCACATCCTACAGCTCCCCACTGGGCTTTAGAGTAAGACATCCATGTCCTTATAAGTCTGAATGACCACTGTTCACAGTTTTGTATATGCTCTTTACTCCTACACTTCAGAAGTTCTCACTCCAAATCAAGTGGTCACAGAAGCCCACCAGGATGGCAGTTATCTGGTGAGCTCTGGGGAAGGCAATAAAAGCAAGATAATCCTGTGGGCACAGTGAAATCAATCCTGGGTCAGAGTTATTTCCTTGGGCCTCTATGACCTTCTTAAAGATCGACACACTCCCTGAATGGCTGTGCCATGGGGGCCACAGCAGTCCTGCTCAAACCTTACTTGGCCAGCAGGCTCATGAGGTAGGTTGAGGTGTTGGTGTCCAGTCTCAGGGGAGGCACCGTGACGTAGGCGGCAGCGTGGGACCAGTCCTGGTGGTAGTAGTGTAAGCCTGTCAGTGTGGCATGTGCCGTGGTGGTCTCGGCCAGGACAACTTTCCCTGGAAGAAGCGTCAAAACCATGATCAGGAAGCCACTGAACCTGAGACATGGTTGGTCTGAGACTCACATTTTACAGTGAAGGAGCTGAGATCAGAGACAGGAAGGGACTTGTCCATGCTCACTGGGGCATTTGAGAGCACAGCTGGGCTGAAGCCCAGAGAGCTTCCCTGTTCCCCTGCTGACTCCCCGCAAGGAGAAGAGAAGGGCACAGGCACCACGGCCAGGCAGCACCGAGTGGTGCTTCCGGGAGTGCGGTGTGGCTAGAGCATGGTGTGTGCAGGGTGCTGCTGGGAGACCGGGCTTGCTAGTGGGTGGACAGGCACGCAGGGCCGAGAATGCCATGCTAAGGAGCAGTCTGGGCTCTTCTCTGAACAGGCAGGTGCTGTGAGCAGCTTCAGAGAATCACTGGGGGTGGGCTCCACAGCAGAGCTGGGGGCCAGGGAGACAGGAGGTGGGAGCCCAGTCAGCAGGCTGCGACAACAGTCTGGTGGGACCCTACGAGGGGCTTCGGTGAGGGGAGAGATAGGGGGTGGGATCTAGAGGGGGACGCGGTGTGAAGGCTGGGATGCCCTTGCATCTGTTTCATGCTCCCAGGTTTGTGACCGTGACTTCGTGTCTCCTATGGCCAGGCCCTCACCAGCACCCTGGGCTGGGCTACAGCAACTGCAAAGCCTTCAGGAATTGCCAGGCGACCGGCAACAGGAGCCATACAAGTGCCCCTCAGGCTCACACTCAGGGTTCCAGCGTAAAGGGAACCTGGGCCCACACACTGTTCTTTTTCCAGGGACTTCCCAGACACCCCCTGAAAGGCCCAGTGGATCTGGTCAAGATTTTATGTGACTTGCCATGGCAACCGCTAGTAAAACCTAAGGGGCCAAAAAGACACCAATTAATGAGTGAGTTTAAAACTTGGAAAATTGTACCAGACCGAGGAGAGGTGACAGACAATTCTGTGAAGTTGTTATGCATACAAACATGCAGAGGAAACAGCTCAGGATCTAGCCAGACTAGTGTAGGGGGTTCTGAGGAAGATGGTGGTAGAGCAAAGGGAAGGGCTGGCTTAGGTCCTGGAGCCAGGGCCAGGGAGTGTACACAGGTGGTGGACCTTGTCATTCCCAGTCCGATCACATCATGTGCACTGCTCACCCAAGCCTAAGGACTCACCTTGCATCTTAGCAGCTGCGATAACGTCACCAGCCGAGATGCTGGACACGTTGACCAGGTAGATCGGACAGTGAGTCTAGACACAGGAAACAGCAGGAAGTAGGGAGCATCGGCCCATAAACCCAACAAGCACCAAAATAACCCCAGCAAAACCAATCCTGGCAACAGCACCTTCCCCTGGGTGGCTCAACCCCACCGTCAAGGTGACAATCTTATGCCGGGAATACAGGGCTGGCAGCCAGAGCATGGCTGCAGGCTGAGCAACTGCATGAAGCAAGGAGGCAGCGAGCAGCGTCCAACACCAGCGCCCACCACAAGGCCAAGTGTGGGGCAATGATGGGTCCAGACTGTTGAGTCTGAACTTCATATTTTCTCCCATCCAACACCCATGACTGCAATTTAAAAGGAGGGCTTGTGTTTTCTATTTTAATTTACTATTCATCAACGTGATGACCTAGAGACAGTCATGTATCATATTCTACATCTAAAATTATGACATCTGCAGCCTGAAGGCTGGTTATCAGTAGACAGAACGTATCCTGGAGAAGAACAGAAGATAAGCGGGTCAGGGTTCAGAGTGTGGCCAGACAAGATCGACCCTGCGAGTGAACACCTGCATTCTAAGACTGATTAGCTTTTTCTCTACTAAGCTGTGCAACCATGGTCGATGGCTTAACTTCTCTGGGCATACATTTGAACTAAACTACAAGGAGCTGCCTTTTTGTTGTTCAAGTCTTTCCTTATTCTGGGGTAAGTTTCTATTAGGAAGTAATTGATAAAATAACTATTGTCATGACAATGTCCTTGTCCAGCTGCCAGACCTATAAAGTGCTAACAGGAAACTCTGTTTCCCCAAATGTTATTCTCGTTACCTCTTTGCTTATCAAATTGGGAGGACATAGAGTTTAGGAACTGGCCTGAGGTTTGATGCTATTAGCACAAGCTTACTGAGTAATTCTGAGATCAGCTGGACCTACAACCTCTCTGTTTTCCCCTGGCTGTTCCTAAGACGACACTTTCTTGCTTACATCTTTCAAGAGAGCCCAGGCCGTTCCAGAGGAAAGGTTCCCAAGCATCCGTGCTCATTAGGACCATTGGGGGGCTTGTTAATACACAGGTTGCCGGGCTTCACCCCCAGTTGCTGATTCAGTGGGTTTGTGCAGGGCCTGAGAATTTGCATTTGTTTCTATTTCTAACAAGTGATGTTGGTACTGCTGGTCCAGGGACCACATTTTGAAAACCAACAGCTCTAGAGAAAGTAGTTCAGATTATCCGAGTAAATGGCACCTTTAATGGTGGTTTAGAAGGAGAAGTGATCTTTGTACAGTGTTCTATTATATATAAAGTGCTTTCCGGCCGGGCGCGGTGGCTCATGCCTATAATCCTAGCACTCTGGGAGGCCGAGGTGGGAGGATCGCTCGAGGTCAGGAGTTCGAGACCAGCCTGAGCAAGAGCAAGACCCTGTCTCTACTAAAAATAGAAAGAAATGATCTGGACAGCTAAAAATACATATAGAAAAACATTAGTCAGGCATGGTGGCACATGCCAGTAGTCCCAGCTACTCGGGAGGCTGAGGCAGGAGGATTGCTGAAGCCCAGGAGTTTGAGATTGCTGTGAGCTAGGCTGATGCCAGGGCACTCTAGCCAGGGTGACAGAGCAAGACTCTGTCTCAAAAAAAAAAAAAAAGAAAAAAGAAAAAAGTGCTTTCCCTTCCTCTGCTCCTTTGATCCCCGCAACCAATCCAATGAAAAGCAGCATAGCATTCCCCCCTTACCCACGGCTTCTCTTTCCGTGGTTTCTGTTACCCACAGTCAATCAAGGTCTGAAAATATTAAATGGAAAATTCCAGAAATCAGTAATTCATAATTGTTAAATTGTGCACGGTTCTGAGCAGTGAGATGAAATCTTGTTCCAACCCCCTCGCTCTGCCCAGGATGTGAAGCCTCCCTTTGTCCAGCGTATCCACGCTGTACACGGTCCCTGTTAGTCACTTACTAGCTGTCTCGGTGATCAGATCGACTGTTGTGGTACCAGTGCTCGTGTCCAAGTAACCCCTATTTTACTTAACAATGTCCCCAAAGTGCAAGAGTAGTGATGTTGGCATATTGTTATAATTACTGTATTTTATTATTAGTTATTGTTTTTAATCTCTTATTGTGGCTGATTTATAAATTAAACTTTATCATGAGTATGCATGTGTAGGAAAAACTTACAGGTATGCATGTATATTGTGTATATAGGGTTTGGTACTATCTGTGGTTTCAGGCCTCCACTGGGGGTCTTGGAACGTATCACCCACAGAAAAGGGGGGACTACTACACTATCATTGCAGTTTCATATTAATATAATAAAATAGTGTATCGGAGTGGCTGAGGAACTTGCATGTGGTCAAAAAGCATATATTTTGGTAAAGGCCAAAGCCAGAACTTCGGTGCCACATCTCTTGCCTGATCCACCACCACACTCCATCAGCACTCACTACCCTCAAGAGGCTTTACCCTGAACCACACCAGGGAAAAACATGTGAGAACAATGGCCCAGCCCAATGGCGTAAGTTTAAATTATGGTTCTTTAAGCAAACAGGTTCCAGTTGCATGAGGCTCTGTGGTCCCTGCACCTTCCCTCCCTCCCTGGGGAGCCATCTGCACTGGAGCAAGCTCAGTGGGGAGGAACAGAGAGCTGGGAGGGACAGAGCGCTGGGAGGGACAGAGCGCTGGGAGGGACGGAGCGCTAGCAGCAAGAAGGATGCACCCTGGAACGTCAGCATAACAGCGCTGGTTCAGCAAACAGTCCTGTGGGCCAGGCATGGTACTGGCACGCACAGCAGGATGAGATTGCATTGCAGAGGCTGGTGTCTACTCCCAGAGTGAACAGTGGGCTACTTACCCTGTTTGCAATGGTGATAACACGGTGAGTAGCCTCAGCTTCCAGCTGTTAGAAACAAACAATAGGGAGAAACCAAGCTTCACCATCTCCTCCAAGCAAGCCCACACTTGCCTGAGAGCCCACTGTGTAGACAGTGCTGGAATATCTGCACCCACAGGGGCTGGCTCGGGGCAAGACCTGGGCAGCAGCGCCAGGCTCTGACCACCTTGGCTCACACCTAGAGAGAATCCTAGGACTTAGATGCCAGGCACATCTTTGCTGGATGCTGCTCAGGGCTTAATTAAAAGACAATGAAACAAAATTAAATAAATAAAAACCCAGAGTCACATCTCTCCCTGTTTTCTGGTACATTCTCTGCACAGCCACCTCAGAACTGCAGAAGGAGCAATAGTGACTGATTTCAAGCTGAAAATTAGCCTTGATCAGGGAGTCTGAGCCTTGGCACTACTGGTGCTTTACGTTGGATAATCCTTTTGGGGGGTCGTCTGTGCACTGTGGGACGTTCAGAGGCATTCCTCGCCTACTAGATGCCAGTAGCATGAGCCTCCCCCAGATGGGACAACCAAAAATATCTCTAGACATTGCCAAATGTTCCCTGGGGAGCAAAATCTCCCCTGGCGTAGCCCCAGGACCCTCTTCTTTAACCAACAGATGATGATGGTGATAATTATTGCTGTAACCACCACTACAGCCAACGCCTGCTGTCTCCCTCGTGTTACTTAACAAAGAAAGCCCCATGCTGTGGCCACCGCCTGCCCACTCCTGCTCTCACAGGCACCCCCTCGGTGCACTTGTTGGGCCTTTTTCTCCAATTTGGAGGTGTCAAAACAGGATCTGTGCTCAAGGGCTCTGACAGACAGGGACAGATCAGGGCAGGGGTAGGTGGGACTCCCCAGCCGGTCCATTGTGGGCCAACTTGGTTCCTGAGCGATGGCAGTGCCACCACATCCTGCATCCAACTCCTTGTCCCTCACGGACATCCAACCAATGCTCCGCATTTAAGGCTTTCTCCCCACAAATGGTAGAGAATGTCTCAACAGGGTCACAGGGCAAGAAGGCACTACTTGTCCAGTGTGGTCCCTCCAAGGCAGAATTATTTAGCAGGGAGACTGTGGGGAGTTTGTGTCAACGTCCTGCAAAACTGTGCGCAATCAACCAGGGGGCAGAAGGAGAACGGGGCCTTTAGTGACCATCTCGGCAGTAAGGGGGAGGGAGCATGGACACGTATGTCTCCTGTCTCTGGAGGGAAGGGTCCAAAGCGTTCCTCAGTGCGCAAAGGGACCTCATCCCCGAAACGCTGGGTTCCTGGTTTGGAATTCCTTCTCACGCCTAAAGGCCTTTCAGTCTGTCTGTTGTCTCCTGACTCTGTGTTGGGCAAAGCACCGATGGTGTGCCGACACTGCCTCCCCCAGATCCTGGAAATCAGAATCAAATGGGTGGGTGTGGGCCCCCCTAATTGTCTCCTCCAAGAAAGCTCAAGGCCAAGCTGGTCTCAGCATGGAGGAGCTTTCCCTGGCAAGCTTCCAGCTGGGAACTTCTCCCGTGGAGAAAGGGATACAACTTATATCTTTGATGTCTCTTCCATCCTAAAAGATTCCGTGACTCTACATGAAGGATATCGACAAAGGACACAGAGTCTTTCTCACCTCCTCTGGGCGGCTGATCTCGATTCCTTCTGGGCCTGTGATACCCAAATCTAGTGCCTCCTTAGCGCCCTGAACAACAGCAAGAGAAAAAAAGTTGAAAGATTCATAGAGACACTGAGTAAGGAAACACTGGGCCCAAGGGACAAAAATCTGCCAGACACAGCCTGTTCCAGCAGGCTTGCTACTCTTATCAGTTCTGGAAGGTTCATCTTCTAAAGAGGGGAGGGCACGCACAGGCCTGTGCAGCAGGGCTGTCCTGATTCTCACTTCGAAATGACTGGACGTATCTTTTTCTCTTAAAAATACAGCTCAGTGACTGGCCAGTGGGCCTGGGGCACCAAAGGCAAGCACTCTCGATTGGTTTGAAAGTCAGAATTTCCTCACTGGAAATCTAGACAAGTCTCTAGGTTCCAGCAACTCCTGGGGCAGCTGTTACCCCAAGACTCAGGAGTACACAGAGGCTCGTCTTTCTTGGTCCAGTGAACAGATTTCCATAATACCTCAGCCCCCCTGCAGAGGGAAAGCAAAGTGGAAAGCTGATTCTTATTTATTCTGTGTGTCAAATGTCATTAAAAATATGTCTAAGAAGTGCTCCAAATTCTCTGCTATAATGGAATTTAAATATCATAGCACTAGAACTAAGACATTATCACCTAAGACTTAGAAATCTTTTTGAACCATAAAGAGGTGTTTTTTTTTTTTTTTTTTTTTTTTACAGACAGTAGAAAAGTTTGGATTTTCTGAGGAAGATTTGTCATCTGGGGCATTCATATCTTACACTTTGTCTACAACTTGTTTTATCTGAACCCTGTAGGATCAGTGAGGGGTCAGGAATTCCCCTGAGAACTGGCTCCATCGTTGCCCCCCCATCTGACATTCTCTATGGCACACTTGCCTCGGCCACCAGCTCCCCGTTTTCAGCATGGACGCGGGCAATCGCCCCAATGTCCTTGCAAGCGTGAAACACTTGGTACAGCTCACTGTCTCGAAGCATGTACAAGTCCTTGTAGGTCATGAACATCTGGAACGAGTTGACACCCTTCTCCCTCACCAGCGTCTCCATTTCAGCTTTCACCTGGGGAACAAATGCAAAGGCGATGCCATGTGAGCACGGACACTCAGGGAACCGACTGGCAGGAGCTGGCCCTGCATGCAGGAGATGAGGGGCCCGCCCCAGCTCCGTTGGTTGAGTCACCGTATGGCCACCCACAACCTCTCTCTCTCTCCTCCCACCCCACAGGCTGCTGTGAGGTCACCTGAGCAAGGGATGCAGAAGTCCTTTGAAAATTGTCAAGCATGACACCATTATAGGAACCATACTGTTATGTTATAGGCACGTTTCTCCTATCACATAGGCTTGGCCTGCGTTTCTGCCTTCCAACCAGCCTTAATGATGAACACAGGATTAATGATGCTGTCTCCTGTGGCCTGCTCCCCCAGAAACCATAATGCGAGCAGCGTCACAGAGAAGGCACACTAATGCTAAAAGTCCAGAGAAGCTGAAAAATTGAATTTAGGAACAAAGCAAAGCACGAACAAAGCTATGGGAATAAGGATATTCATCCCAACATGAGTTATACTGGGGGAAAAAAATGGAAGCAGCATTGGTCTGACAATGGGAAAATAACACCAGGTTCATCTACTTGATGGAGCATTCGGTGGCCATTACACTGACGGCCACGAAGACCACGCAGCAAAATAGAAAATGCTCACACTTCAGCAAACAAGTGCCTCTGTGAAAGCAAGCACGAAAAGCGACCGGGAAGAATAAGTTACACTAACAGTGGGGATTGTGTTGGGTTATTGGATTATGTGCTTCCTTTCTTTCCTATTTTAAACATCTGTAATTAGAAAAATTTATTTGATTATTATAAAAAATAATTTAAAATTCTAGACACATGAGAGTCCCCACAACCTCTGGGAACTGAGGGATGGCTGGCCTGGCCTCGGCGTTGCTGGGAACCTGAGTGACCCTCTGTTCCAAGCCAACTCCAGGGCAAGGGAATGGAGAGGGGCTCAGAGAAGGGGCCACGCACCCAGGAGGGTGTTCAAAATGGAGACCCCCCCATCTGACATTCCGTGCGATCTGCACCTCTGGCCCGGTACCAGGAAGGGGGGCCTTCATGCTGCGGGGATCAGGGAGCCCCCAAGGCCTTCCGTAAGCACCATTCAGGGAAAATGCAAGAGACTGGGTGAGCCCCCAGCTCAAGGCTAAAACCCGGGGGCAGCAGTACAGTGAGGAGTTAAATGGCCATCTTGGAAGGAAGTCAGGCCCTTAGACCAGGGTCTGTGACTGAAGAACTTTGTACAACTTCCTGATGCTTGTTACTTTTATGATTCCGGGGCACCCACCAATGTACTTGCACATGGAACTTAATAAATAATTGATGGCAGAATGACTATCTAGGCTGCTTCCCTGGGGTATAAGCAGTAAAACTCCAGAAACAAAGCAAAACCCAAATGCCTGTATATCTGTTTTCAGGAAGAGCAAGGAAGCCGGATTCCGGGGACAGGAGACTAGATTCAGACCCTGGGGCCTGGGTGGAAAGGCAGAGGCCAGGGGAACAGACACAAAGAAGGTGCAGAGGCTGGACTGAGGAAGGGCTCCGTGGAGCAGACTCAGCTGTGGACCAGGACAGCCTCAGGGCTCCTCAGAGCAGGAGCTGGGCCTCAGTAGGGAGGGGGTGCCCCTGGGTCCGTTCATACCAGGTGGTGCTGAACAAGGACGAAGCCCTCAATTTGGAGAGCTCGGCTCAGTGCTGTAGACTCTCAGTATGAATATGACAGTCCCTCTGCACCAGAGCCTTGCTCAGCCCACTGCCCAGCAGCACTGCCATGAGGTGACATCTCATGTAAATATCAGGAGATGCTAAGCACCTTGTCGTGAGAGCAAGGCCTGGCCTCTGGCCTTGGACTGTTTGTTGCAGGGCAGGGCTCTATGTGCTTGCTCTAAAACAGGCTCCTTAAGTTAGGAAAGACAGCCCATCCACGCCCCTTATGGAATCCCAAGCGTTTTTAATTTTGGCACTGGGGGAGGGCACAGTGTTGGTGGGAGGTGTCCCCCACACAGGCAGGAGGGCACCACACCCCAGCTGGCTTAGACCAAACAGCCCTGCTGCCACGGTGCCGCCTTGCACTGTTACCTTGGGTGCCCACCAGGTGATCCCCACATGGAGGGCGTAGTCACAGCAGACTTTGGGGTCAGCCAGCCCCCGGCACTTCTCATAGGCATCCACGAGGGAGGTGTCCTTGTCGGGTAGGACGTGGCCGATGATCATGGTGGTGCCTCCAACAAGTGCTGCCTGAGGGAGAGGGGAAAAGGCAGTCTCATCACAGCTCTGCCTGCACCCAAGTCACTGACATGGTGACACACGGTCCCCAGGGGTACATTCAGGACAACCACAGACCCGGCCTCACAAGAGGCTGCAGCAATGTTTGAGAAACTTTCAGGAGCTGTCCAGAGGTGTGGGAGCCAACAGGTGACCTTCATCTTTACTCTGGGTGACAGGTGACCTTCATCTTTACTCTGAGTCCACAAACCTGCTTCTTCCTCAGCTTGGGGTTCAGCGTGGCACTTTGGAAAACCTACTTAGTGTGTCGCCAAGCCTAAGGCCAACCCCGATTTTCCCAATGAGGAGATTCTCTCCCTAAACAAATTCTAGCCAATTCAAATATATAGATGACATATTAAAATGTCTATATATAATGTACTGTAACATAATATATAATATAATCTCGTATAATATAATAATATAGATGACATAATCAAATGTCTATAATATTTACTAATTTAGTTACACACATATACTTAAACCATAAAGTGTAAAATGTCAATTTGGATGTATTGTTTGTTTTATTTTCTCAAATTTCATGAGGCGATTTTATTCAAACTTTTCACATCCATCTTCAATATCAGGGTCTTTGTCTTCAGTTTTTCTCAGCTATCTTGAGACAGAGTACTTTTTAGCTGTATGTATGTAGTGAAAATTCACCCTATTCACAATCTTTGCAAAATACCTCTTTAAAAAGAAATCTTTAAAAGACTTCACTCATAATCACAAAGTGTATCCCCAGGAAAGATTATTCAGTCTGTATTAAAGATTGCCTCCCACCAACTTTTTAAAAACCAATTTGGCCAGGTGACTTCCATGAACTTCCAAAACTGGCATTGACCAAAGGCTATTTCAGGCTAATGTGTTGTTCCCAAACAAAACTTTGTCATTAAAATTTACATCAGTGAGAGAGTCCCATAATATGAGTCTTTGTGAGGACTCTAATATAAGGCGACTCTTCTTTCTGATTAAAAATAGTTGAAAAAGTCCTGTCCTCCTATCTGAATCCTTACAGTGGTTTGGAATCACAGCTCTGGGTTTGAGTCCCTGCCCTGCTGCCTCCTAGCTGGATAATCTCAGCCGGGTCACTGATCTTCGCTGAGGCGCAGATTCTTTACCTATACAGGTGGGGCAGCTTCCTCGTTGGACAGCTGTGAAAGTCAAGTAAGACGTCATTTATGGAATGGATTTGGTAAAGTGTCCTAACGTGGGTTTTCAGAACTTTGCTGTTTATCTCTGTTTTCTGTATGGGAGAAAAAGAACACAATGACACTGTAATGATTTCATGCTTCTCTATTCAATTAAGTCCTTGGTCACAAATCAGAAATATTGCTGGGGAATAAGGGGCTGCAAAAAAAAAATTGGTTCAGTGGCCCAATAGCAATTAAAGTGAAAAATTTTCCAACCTTGATTTTTCACTGGCAGGGCCAGTGACAATATTGCCTATGTTGTCCTATGGAACTTAGTGGTCTGATTTCTTGCATAGCTTAAAGCGACCAACAGAGGGTGGTCTGTGGTTGCACGTAGGAGATAGGACGGGGGCAGCAGAGAGTCGGAGAGAAGGGGAAACGCAGAGCAGATTGTAGCTTTACTAGCAGCCTTCTATTTCTGGCCTTGCTGGATAGCGCCAGGCTGATTCACCCTCACAGCAGGTGGTTGTACTCTATTTTGTCCTGAAATGCATTTCTTGCTTTTACACGTGCATACGGGGGTGTCTGACATACTGAGGTTTTACACACTCAGTTGTTTTATTTTTCTGTGGTTCTAGATTGCTTTACACCCCCACAGTACATCTGCCGCCTTGGATAGAAAACAGGAACCTGGAAACAGCACAGTGTGATAAAAGAGCCAGGACCATTCTTTTTTTTTTTGAGACAGAGTCTTGCTCTGTTGCCCAGGCTACAGTGCCGTGCCATCAGCCTAGCTCACAGCAACCTCAAACTCCTGGGCTCAAGCGATCCTCCTGCCTCTGCCTCCTGAGTAGCTGGGAAAACAAGCATGCATCACCATGCCCGGTTAATTTTTTTTTTTCTATTTTTAGTTGCCTGGCTAATTTCTTTCTATTTTTAGTAGAGATGGGGTCTCACTCTTGCTGAGGCTGGTCTAGAACTCCTGAGATCAAACGATCCACCCTCCTGGGCCTCCCAGAGTGCTAGGATTACAGGTGTGAGCCACCATGCCCGGCCCCCAGGACCACTCTTAATACCTGCAGGTCCCAGGGCAAGAGTAGAAAAGGAGGTCCAAGTGCTGAACCTCTAAATATTTAAAAGTTATAGTTCAAGCTAACAAACTGTTACACAGAATATGTTCTATCCTTCTACTCTGTCGAATATATCTTCATAATGACCAAAAGGGGCCAGGCTTAAATTCAGAATTCTCAGGGTCCTTGCAACTGTGAGCTACACTGCAGGCAAAGTCGGCCTTAGCCTCTGTGCCTGCTCCCAGCCCACACCCCCCACCCTGAATTCATCCTGCAGCCCATAGGTCTAAGCTCTGTCTACCTCCTGCAAAATGCTGCCCATGGGCCCAGTGTGCACCTACTGGTGGTCTGTCCTCCAGGAGGACAGTTGCAGATTTGTGTAGGCCCTGGAAACACGCTCAGGGCCATCTGTCAGGGAATCCCAGGGACCCAGAGTGTGGTCTAGGACTGGGCGAGTGGGCTCTGGGCAGACACGGCCCCGGGACCCATGGGGCAGGGGTACAAGTTGTTGGAGGGCCGAAGGAGGGTCTCCTGGAGTCCAGAGCCCAGGGCAGAGGCTAGTCTTGCCTGGGTCTAAGGATGGGAACTGAAAAGAGTTCTGGAAGGAGTCTGAGCATCCGGTGGTAGTTTAGACTTTCCCACCTATGGGCTGTAATCCAGGAGCAGCCATGTGCCCCCGAGAGGGTCAGGTGGCACTGGATGTGAGAGCATCGGTAAGCTGGGAAGGGCATAAAAGGATCCGGAATAATTATTACTGTTGTCACCCCAGGCCTGAAAACAAGAGTGTCACAGCGTCAGGAAACTCTGCCCCAGCTGTAGGCTCCTGAGCCCACAGCAGACATGGGATGCTCAGCACCTGTTTGCTCTCAGGCAAGACACACACTGAGCTGGCTTTTCTCATATGCACAGGTCCCACCCACGGGATGACGCTGACAAACTCAGTCCTCACAGGAATGCGATCCCACAGATGTGACAGATCTTGTTAGCGTCATTTCTACAGCCTTATAGAAATCTCATTTAAGGATTATGTTTAAGAATATGCGACTGTTGCACGTTCATGACTTTTTATGCAAAAATGGTGCTGGTTAAGTACGCTGTGGGAGACTTTTAATGGAAGTCAGTAAAAATGACGTTCATGGAAGCCAAGGCATAACGTGGAAAAGGGTTATACTGTAACGAACGAACAAGGCAGGATTCAGGATGCTCAGAACTATGTTTAAACATACATACCCACACACAATGAAAAAAAAATGGAAGGAAACAGATCAAAACATCAATAATGGCTGTTTTTGAATGATGAGATTCTAAGTAATCTATTTTTTTTCTATTTTTCCAAAACTGATTTAATAGAATATATTACTTTTTTCTCTTTTTTTAGAGACACGGTCCCACTCTGTCCACCCAGGCTGGGGTGCAGTGGCATGATCACAGCTCTCTGCAACCTCAAACTCCTAGGTTCAAGTGATCTTCAGCCTCCCGAGTAGTTGGGACTATAATACAGGCACACACCACCATGCCAAGCTAGTTTTTTCTTTTTTGTACAGATAGGGCCTCGCTATGTTGCTCAGGCTGGTCTTGAACTCCTGGCCTCAAGTGATCCTTCTGCCTCAGCCTCCCAAAGCACTGAGGTTATAGTACTTTTATAATACACATTTAAAAAATAAATTTGGAGGAAGCTAATACTATAGTATTTAAAATTTAGTTAGCCATGATTAATGTGTTTAAAATACTTTATTTTAAAGTTAAGAAATATTTCAAAGACAGAGCAGAAGTATAGAAAATAATAAAATACATACCCATGTACCCACTACTCAAATTTAACAGATATTAACATTTGCGCCATATTTACTTCAGATGCTTTTAAAAAAAGAAATAAAATATTTCTGATACAACTAAAGCCCTCCACCCTATTCCCATCCTCTCTTCCCTGTAGATGGTATAAATTCCTCCCTTCTGTGTTTTTATGCTTTTCTATGTTTGTTTTGTAAATTTAAAAAAACTGTATACAAATGGTATCTATCATGCTGTCTATATTCTTTTGCAACTTGTTTTTTTGAAACTCGACTTTTATCTTTAAAATTTATTTTTGTAGATTTATTTCATTCATTTTAATTGATTCATTGTATGAATATTCCTTCATGCATGTATTCATTTCGGAGCTCACACCCATTTACTGCTTCCCACGGCGCGCGAGCATTCTCACTCACGCACATGTGAACGGAGCCCACATTCAGGGTGTCCATTGCCAAGAAGTAGAATCGCAGCTTCGTGGAACACGCTCATCTCCAACTGTACCAGACCTGACCGTGGAACAGCTGGTCTCACTAGGGCCTCCTCAAGTCTGGTGGCTCATTAAAATTGCCCATTCATTTATCAACTTGAGCCCTTAAGTTATATATATATAAGCATATTTTTTATGTATGTCTAGCTAAGCATTCTCTATCATGTATTCGGGCTTTTTTTTTTATCCTGAATGTAGGACTTCACATCACTACTAAATTAACAGGGACATCAGGGCCATTGGTGTAACCAATAGACACAGTATCATTATACACATTTGGCAAGATACTAAACATAATCTTACTATTTCAAAGTGTCACCATTATTTTTTTTATATTTTAACATATGCTGGGTAAATCTGGATTTATCTGATGCCCAGTAATGCCATCCCCATTAGTTCCCCAAGAAAACCCAATATACTTAATGGTAATCCAATTTTATGACACAGTTTCCAGGCATACACTTGGCTAAGAGCAGGAATCTATATTCGAACTCAACCTAAGCCTTTTATAAATGCCATCTTTATGCTTCAGAAGTTCATCAGACCAACATGGGGCACATGGAGGTCTCCATACTGACCAGAGACCTGCCCAACAACTTAGAAAGATATTTCAGATCCTTGTGCCTATTTAGCTATGATTTATATTTGCTGACATTACAGAGCCAGAGAGAATAATGTACTGGTCCCTCCTAGCTTAATCAGGACAAAGACCTTTGAAGAGTCACTCTCCTGGCATCTACAGGACTGCAACTCCAGTCATATTTTGCTGAGCTTCCGACAGCAATGGTCACCCTCCCCTCTGCCACAAGACTTGCCTTTCTCGCTCCAAGGCCAAGAACCAATTGGTCAAGGCACAAACTTTGTGCTCTGCTGTGGAGAATGCACTTGGGCCAGAGCTAATCCATGGGGTTTTTCACTGAGGAAGGGAGAGAAACTTCCTAGAGCATATTTTCATCCTGATGTGTGTGTTTGAGGAGGGGACTGGAATCGGGAAAGTAGGATCTGCTACTACCTGGGTGTGTACAGATCAAGGGTAACTCAATCTTTAAAAAGGAACAACACTGCACTGAGACTCAAATGACAAGTGCTCGGACGTGTGTATAAACTGGTAACTGCAGTGCAGACATCTCTGCGTCTCTTCATGCTGTTGGGAAGCCATCACTTGTCCAGGTGGATCTACTTCTCTTGCAATTGCTGAACCACTTCCTTTTCTTTTCATGTTAAAATTATCTTCCATCTTTTACTCACACCTTCCCCAAGTGAGAAGAAAAATAGAGAATAAAATAAGAGAAAAAATAGTAACCAGCTCAGTGGTTTCTCTATTGTTCAGGGCAACTTACTGGCCCTCTGGAGCACCAGCTCTTAGCACCACGATGGCTTGGGACACGAACAACCCCCCCAAAAAGGCCCAAGCATGTCATCAAGTGGGATGATGCATCCGTGGTACTTGGAACCGTGCCTGGCACACAGGAAACACCTTTCCCATCCTGAATCCCAAGCCCCCCAGCCACGGCCAGCTCCACGGGCATGTGGCGTGGAGCTGCACAAGGCCTTGCACTTAGGAGGGCTCTGTGCTTGCTTTAATGTTCTGCTGTCACTGTCTTGAAATTCTTAATAATTTTTTAACAAGGAGTCCCACATTTTCCTTTTGCAATGGGCTCTACAAATTATGTAGCCATTGCTGCCACCAGCTCATCACCTACGCTGGCCTGATCAGGCTCTTAACAGCTGACCACTAGGCTTCACTGTCATCTCAGCCAGCTCACGCAGGGGCCTGAGAATACCTGATCACTGACCCTTTCTCTGATAATTCCCTTCAAGCATGCTGAATGCTGACCACCACTCCATCCTCTCTGAGTCTCCCTCAACACCTTCTATCAAATGCCTCTTAAGAAAGCACCCTCTTCTAGAGCATCCAGGTGATGCATGCTTAGTTCCCTGAGGCCAAGCTCTCCGCCCCTCTGGCTACATACAACCCTCAAGCCTTATCTTGACTGAGAATCTGCAGCCTGTTGCGCTAATCTTGCAGCTGACAGGTTTTCTCTAAATTGCACATATGTAATTAATTGCACTCTTAAACTTCCTTTCACTTTCCACTCCTGCCTTCTGGGTTTACACGTCATCTAGGGCACGGTCCAGCTTCTTGACCTTACAATGCTCTTACTCTAAGCATTACCATATCTAAAACTCACACTTCACTCTTTCAACTTTCTACAGAGGAGATAACATTTGATCCACACTATATTTAAGAAAAAAACATTTCTTCATACTTAATCTGCCTGCCATTATATAAATATGAATGCTATATTTAGTGGCAAAATAGTATAGTGACAAGAATCGGACTTTAAGGCAGGCAAATCTAGGTTTCAATCCCAGCTCCATCACTTACTAGATCTTGAGCAAGTTATTTCATCTCTTTGAGCTCCATTTCTCCATTTGTAAAATAGAGATAATAATACATGGAATTACTATGATATTTAAGTGAGAAGATGTATGTAGAGCACCTATCCCGGTGCCTGCATACAGTAGGAGTCCCACTAAATTGTCATGACTGACAATAGGCATAATTTGTAGGTAGAAATCACATGCATACCATATGTCCTCTGTTACGTACATCAGATGCTCCAAAAGAAGAAACATAATCACCTTAAGGTGCTTAGAGTCCAACTGGCAAACAGGACCAAAAAAAAGTTCATTTTTAATAGAAATGATTTCAAAATAATACGAGACTACAAGGCAGCATGAGATAATATTCCTAATGATGACGGAGAGCATCAAGTTCAAATGGGAGGAGAGGTCATGTTAGGATAGGAAGGCTGTGGGCATGATATGACCAGGCCAGGATGCTCCAGGGCAGCAAATGGTGTGGTGAAGTCAGGGGTGCAGCCAGAACACGGAGAATAGACCTGTTTGGTTTGGGCCGAGGCAGGTCAGATTAGGACCAAACTATGTGGACCTAGATTAACCTGGTTTCCACCAGATTGGCAAAGTCTGTCAACTCTGTGTGTGGAGGTGGCGGTAGTGAGGGAGTTTATGGAATGTGGGGTTTAGGAGCACATTTACAGGGAGGACTCTGGCCACACTCCCATCCCTGGACACATCGAAGGCCCACGAAGGGAGGCTGTCAGGGGTGGACCCCTCGTTGACCTCTGCAGTTAGCCACGTGCAGCCACTGCAGGCTTCTGGGCGGAGGAAGAACGTGCAATTGGCCTTAGGAACACGATGCTGCCTGCAGTGTGCAAGCTCGACGGCAGTGCTGGGCTGACGCACCTGAATTTGGGGGCTGGGATGGAAGGGACGTGTGTGAAACATGATTCCTGGAAGAAGAAACAAGTTTTGATGACAGATGAGGAGGTAAAAATAAACAATGGGGGTGTTATACTTGAGTGGCTGAAAAAACTGTTTCCTGAGAGGGAAGATCAAATTTAGGGGGGAGGGAGTTTTTAGACATATTGAGATAGAACTGATTAAGGGACATTCAAGTGTTGATGAAAATTGCTAATAACTAACATTACCGAGCACTTTCTGTGCCTATTTTATTCTCCCCCAAATAGGTGCCATCATTATCCCCATTATTCAGATGAGGAAACTGAGGATTGACATTCATATCTTTTAGGCTAGGAGGGACACTTCTTCCCCTCCATTCAGAAGGGGGTGGATAAAGGAGACAGTCAGAGGTGACACAGGGAGCTGAGAGAGTGCAGGCCCTTTGTCCCAGACTTCTCAGTGAAATGGGCAATGAGGCCAAAATCTTGGATGGAAGGTATTGGGGAAATCAAGAGTACTGTTATGGATGAGGTCTAGGGAAACCATATGAGAAATGCCCTGCAGTGTCAACAAGCGAGGCAGTAACGGGACTTGGCTGAAGTTAACGTGGCATTGCAATGGGGGGGAAGCCAGGCGTGGGGGCAGAGAAAGCAGGCTGGCAGTCGGGCACCCACGGGTTGGGGATGGCTGACAAAGCGGTCTAGGCAGAAGTCCAGCACAGCCATGAAATGGGGAGGGGTCCCAGGGCAGGCTAAGTTTGGATGGGGCTTAGAGTGACATTTGCATGCTTAAGTTTATTTGAAATGCAGTTCAGTTCTGACGGTGCCTGGAAGCAGCTGTAATGGTGGGAGAAGCCTGAACCTTGGAGCCTGGCAGGCCCTGATTCAAGTTCTGGCTGTATCGCTTAGGAGTCCTCTGGTCCTGAGCAAGTACTCCTCGGCTTGGGTGGATGGGGGGCCACTCCCTGCAGCAGGTATCCCCTGGAAGAAGAATGGGGCTGTGGTGGGAGACGGGGAGCCCAGCGGTCGATGTGTTAAGTCAGGCCTTGGGGCATCCAAGGCGAGGTGTCCCGGAGGGAGGTGCACAGGTGTCTGGGCTGTAGCTACAAAGTGGGAGTCACTGGTAACAGATTACCCAGGGAAAGAGGGTGGGGAAGAGGAGGAGACACTCTGGGAGAGGACCCTGAGAAGCAGCAACGTAATGCAACATCAAGATGAAGACAACAGCAGGAAGGAGACAGGGAAGGAATTGCCAAGAGGCAGGAGGAAGCCCAAGCTGGCATGGCGTTATGGGAGCCAGGCATGGAAACTCCCTGGGCTCACTGGCGTCAAGACGTGAGCTGTCCTTAGAGGTTAAGATGTAGGCCCTCCCCAGGAGACCTGAGCTCCCACTCCCCACAGGTGAGAAGACCAAGGCACCTTTCGTGTCTCAGAAACAGTGAACACATCTGCTTAGGAAGCCCCCGATTTCAGCCTGCTCTGGCTCCTGCTCCGCAGGTGGACAGACTCCAGGCGCACATCACACTGCCGGTAGCAGCACTCACTGCTGAGAACGGAGAGAAAGGTCTGTGGTTTGGTGTGAAATGCCCACTTCCCCTCCTCCCTTCAGCCTCATCAATAAAGAACAGGCCTCATGGCCAGCTGCAGGGAGCAGCCAGTCACACGGGGGCCAGGGGGCTGTGCAAGGGTCCCCGCCCCCTCTTCCCTTCTGTCACAAATAGTCCTAAGTACAAAGGGAGCTGGCTGCACGGGCAGCAGCACTGGTGGCAGAAACACCTGCCAGAGCCTGGGAAGGCTCATTGCAGAGGACCCCACAGGGAAAGATGGGTGCACGGCAACAAGGGGGTGCTCCCCTACAGAAGTTTTCACATGAAACTAGACCCAGAAAGAATCTCCTAGAAGGCTGCAAACCGGCCCAAGGACCTGGTCCCTCTGCCTCTGGTATGAAGTGCTCTAAGAGCGGTCATCAGTGCAGCAAAGCACTTTCCCCATCTAATCTTTACAACCGCCATGTGCGGCAGACATTGTCATCCTCTCAGCTGTTGAGAGACCAGCCACGGCTGCGATCCAGGTATTTTTATTCCAAATCTCACACTCCTCTGGAATACTGAGAACAGAGAACAGGTCTGATGCTGCTGAAATAGTAACTAAGCACAGAATTGAGGCGATATCAGCCCAGCTTCAGGGTCTCCCAGAGGGTGCACTTAAAATAGACCACTGATAAGGAAGTGCATATATCAGCCATAACATGTTTTTCAGTTTGGAACTAGGACCACATGAATAGCAACTGGTAGGAGAAATGTAAAAGTGTGTGTGGTTTCCATGCTGAGACATCATGCATACTTCCACAGTTCAGACATTTCCTTGAAACCCTGGAATGAATTGTGTTAATTCCCAGACACGGCAGACTAGCAAGTCCCAGGGATACAGAAGCAGTGACGTCACTCTCACTGAAGTCAACAGGCCACTGTGGCAGTAGCTCCTGGGTTTCACTCACTTTTAGGAAAAAAATTATCATTTACTGATGGCCTACTATGTGCCATGTTCTTAATATATATCTTATTTGATCCTCGAAATGACTGTAATGGAAAGCAGGGACTGGAACAGGTATGTGTGTACCTGTGTTCACTGCACTCACAGCCAAAAGGTGGAAGCAAGCCAAGTACTCACTGGCGGATGACGAGATCAGCAAAATGTGGTACATGCACACAATGGGATATTATTTAACCTCAAAAAGGAAGGAAATTCTGACACCTGCTACAACATGCATGAGCCTTGAAGACATTATGCTAAGTGAAACAGGCCAGTCACAAAAGGACAAATACTGCACGATTCCACTCACATGAGGGACCTAGAGCAGTCAAATTCAGTGACAGAAAGTAGAATGGCGGTTGCCAGGGGCTGGGGAGGGGGACAGGGAGTTAGTGTTCAGCAGGTACAGAGTTTCAGTTGGGGAAGACGAGAAAGTTCTGGAGATGGACAGTGGTGATGGTTGCACAATAATCTAAAAGTACTTAATGCTACTGAAATGTACACTTAAAAACAGTAAAAATGATAAATTTTATGTTATATACAATAACATAAAAGCTCAGAGGAAATCCCACAGCCAGACTGAAGGAGGGTCCATCTGCCCCCAGGGTCCCCGGGTTTTCGTTACATTATGCCACCCCAGCCAGAGCTTGGGGGAGCCCTGGCCTGACCACGGGGCGCCCGGATCCACGATTCCTCAAAGCCCGGAGAAAAGCCCAAGTGAAATTAGACCTAACTGCAGTTTAGAGACAGAGGAGTGGGCGTGGCTAGGGCTTGAATTACAGGGCTAAAACTGAGAATTGTGCCAACATTTAAAATGATGAAACGAGGAGCTCCAGGCTTCTCTCTAATCCAGAGTGATTATCCTCACTGCCGAGCATCCCATTTAAATTCATTGTGCTCGATACAAAGCCACAGTACCCAGCCGGATGTCTCCCGACATACAGTTGCCATGGAGACTGGAGATGATCCTCACAGGCACTGCGTGGCAGAGGGAACGTGGCTGCGGGCTTCTGAGGACCACTCCAAAACAGAGCCACGCAGAAAGGCCCTTTGTCACCTACCTCCTTAGCAAAGTATCTTCTAACCCCAAAGCGGACCACAAGGATGTTTATTTAAAGTCCAGGCTGCTCACAGATAACTGAGAGGAGGGATTCAGCCGTAACCGAGCGAAGAAGCATGGAATCCCACTCGCGCTCCATCCCTCGTCTGCTTCAACGTGGCGAGGTCCTCATTTTACCCCAGATCTAAGTGGTGACAGCACCGTAAACCTGCTGAAGTAGCTGCCAGGAAACCTCCCTGGAAATGTGCCATCTTGAACGGGGGCTGGAAGCACTGGGAAGCAGACAGGCCTGCCCAGCGCTTACGAGCTTGGCGACTTATGTCTCGTCTCTGAGAGCCAGTTTCCCACCTGCAAAGGAAGGACGATAAGTCTGCCTGGGAGGGTGGGGGGGGGGGCTTCAAAGATCAAATGAGTGATTCACGGATATAGAAGTACCCTGCCAGGTGGGCCCAGGGCCCAGGGCCCAGGCCTGACAGCTCAGGTATACCTCTGCTGCAGAGGGGGCCAGGGGGATGGAGGCTAAACCTTAGGTCCTGCGAGAGCCATGTGCTGCCATGTGCCAGGTGGGGGTCTGGGTGCCAGAGCCCATCAGGGCCTGAATATGCCCCATTCTGAGCACTGTATTTTCCATGGCAGGAAAAATATACTCTTAGATGGCCACCAAGTCTAGGGCTTTGAGATTAGAGCCAGAGTGCTTTCCCAAACACAAGTCCCAGAGTACGCTGTGCCTGGCAAAGACAGTCAAGGCACTGAACCAGAAAGGAGAAGCTACAGCCCAGGCTGGGTGGCAACAAAGGCAACCGCAGGAATGGAAACCTGGCAGAGGGCAGGGGAGAGGACAGTCATGGCTCAGTGGTTAGAATTTTAGTCCAGGAAAAGTTTTATCCCGATCTAGTCCGCTCGGGACTGCCCAGCCTTTCCCTCTTCTCTACCGACTCTAAATGTAAGACACAGAGGAAGCAGAACGAGATCTTCCCATGATGTTGTCACAATTTAACTTAGACATGGATTATATAAAGACAATACATTTACATCAATATTTATAATCATGTCATAGATTTCTTTCCCCTCCAAATAAGCTGAGAAACTTTTAAAGACAATTCCTAACTTTTACCTAACAGGGAGGTACTGCCAAGGACTGGGAATGTTTGTCAAGTGCTTGGTTAATACATTTGGTTCATAGTTCTTTAAGGGGTTTAGAGCCTGCACTAAAAATATCTGCTTACAAGGACATAAAATAGCCAAAACAACTTTGAAAAAGAAGAGCAAAGTTGGAGGACTGACAGTGCCTGCTTTCAAGACTTATTGTAAAATTATAATAATCAAGAGAGTGTGGTATTGGTGTAAAGACAGACAAACAGATCAAAAGAACAGAAAGGAGAGTCCAAAAATAGACTTACACGTGTATGGTCAATTGATTTTTGGCAAGGGATAATCTTTTCAACAAATGCTGTTGGAACAATTGGATAGCTGTATGTAAGAAAAGTTAAACATAGACCCTTACCACATACCACATATAAAAAATTAACTTAAAATAGATCATTTTCACCTAATTGCAAAAGCTAAAATTATAAAACTTCTCAAAGAAAACACAGGAGAAAATCTTAGTGACCCTGGATTTCATAAAAATTTCTTGATTACAGCACAACAAATAGCATGAAGTACAAAAAGAAAAAAAATCAATAAATTAGACTTCAAAATTAAAAACTTTTACTCTTCAAAAAACACTATTAAGAAAATGAAAAGGTAAGTAACAGACTAGGAGAAAATTGCTGCAAAACATATATCTAACAAAGTACTCATAACTCTTCTATAAACTCTTATAATCCAATAAAAATAAGGCCAAAAATTCAATTAAAACATGGGCAAAAGGTGTGAACAGACACTTCACCAAAGATATATGGAAGGTAAATAAGCACATGTAAAGAGATTCAACATTCGTCATTAAGAAAATGCAAATTAACACCACACTGAGGTACCACTACACATCTATTAGAATGGCTAAAATGAAAAAGACTGACTACAACAAGTGGTGGCAATGACATGGAGCAACCACTGGCAGGAATATAAGCTGTTACAACCACGTTGGAAACCAGTTTGGCAATTTCTTAAAACGCTAAACATACACCTAACCATGACTGACACATTCCACTTCTAGGTAATTACCCAAGGGGAATAGAAACCTATGTCCACATCAATGTTCATAGTAGCTTTATCTGTAATAGCCAAAAACTTAACAATACTGAGAGAAAGAAACCAGACAAAAATAGGAATGCATATTGCATTATTTCATTTACATAGAAATGCTAGAAAATTCAAGTTAATCTATAGTGACAGAAAACAGTGTTACCTGGGGGCGGGGTTATAGAGATACAAACTTTGGGGGCTGATGGATATGTTTGTTATATTCATTGTGGTGACTTCATGGTATATACATATGTCAAAATGTATCAAACTGCACACTTTAAAATGTACAGCTTATTGTACATCAATTATACCTCAATCAAGTTGTTTTAAGAAAAAGGTATCTTCTCAGGTTACCTAACCATGGCTTTCTTCTTTCTATACATACCTTTCCCAAGGGTAGAGTTCACCAGTGTATACCAAGTTTAATTTCATTTTAAAATATTAATTGAGAATACTGTGGAGAGTTTAAATCTAAACAGTTAAGTTATTTATGGATCAGGGGTTGGATTTATTAACTTCTGGGTACTACCAGCTCTAAAATTTTGTGTGTGAGTGTGTTTGTGTGTAAGTGTGAGTGTGAGAAAGTATTAAGTGTGTGACTCTGTGTGTAGTATGAAAGAGAAACTGGTCAGTAAAGTTCTCGCGATAGTTGGCCCATAGTTTTATGCAGTCACTAATTAAAGATCCGTATAGCTCTTAAGTTTCAATGAAAAATAAAAATAAAAAAACAGCAGATGGAGAGAAAAATGTGGCTGGCTGCCATGACAACACGAGGGACCAATGAGGCTGAAACTACCCAGGGGAAAAGATACAACACCTACACACATTTCTACCTGTTAACGAATACTCTAAGACATGCACCTTATGTTCATCACAGAAATGTGGCAATTTCAAAGGCAATCTCGGTGAGGTTTGGGAGTATAGATATTTTCAACTGAGATACGGCCATATTCAAATGTTTCTTGAAATATTAAACAAATATGCAAGCTTTGAGAAAAGAAAAAGAGGAAGAAGAAAAAAGGAAGGAAAATATGTCATTCATGTACAATATATATCATTGAAGTACACACAGAGTATAGGATATATTTTTCTTCTTCCTTTACTTCTTTTTTAAACTCCAGAGGATGAGTACAAAGGAAAGCTTCCTGTGCTGGGTATGACAGATTTCCAAGTTCCTCAGGCTCAATCACAGAGGGTATATTTGTTTCTATTCTGAACGAAAGCTTTTAAAAGTGCAACAATCTCTTTGTATAGATAAATTCTTTGCAAATACTATTCAAGGACTTGAGGAGCTGCTTGGTCATCACAGGAGGTTTTTTCCAGCACTAGATGTGCACGTTTATAAGGAAATGATAGATCTTAGTTTCAATTCTAAAAATTTATAAGAAACAATAGCCCTCCTCACTTGCATTTGTTCTCTGAACGGTCAGCCTGGCCTACATTCTGGCCTGCCAATCGGTGTAGACGTAGAGTGAGAGTTGCCTGCAAGGTTTTGTTAAGCAAGATAGTTGGTTTGAAGCAGGACATCTTTAAATAGCTCCTGATGCCTGCAGAGTTTAGAACTGGCTATTTCTGCTTCTAGGGAGAAACAGAGAAGAAAGAAAATTATCTAGACTTCATCACCATTGCTATTACACTCTATTTGAAATCTAAAACACACAGAGTCAACTCTAACAGTAGAAATGGAATCCAACTTTTTTAGTTCCTACTTGATGCTTAACAGTTTAATGTGTATGCTCATGAGGAAACTGTACAAATGGATTGAAGGGGTAAATCTTTGATCAACATGATCTGTTTATTTATTTAACAAACACTCATACAATGCTTCATAAGCATTGAGTACTATTTTAAGTTATTTACAAATAGTAACTCAGTTAATGCACATAGAGTTACATTATAATTGCCATCTTCTAGGTAAGAAAATAGAGAGACAGAGCCGAATAACTTGCCCAAATCACACAGCTAATGACTATGGAGATGGAATTCAAACTCCAGCAGTCACAGCCCCAGTCTGTGCTCGTGAGGACCACGCTATGCTGACATTCATCCATTTCTTGGATGTCTACTACTTGTTTAGAGTTACGTGAGTTCTGTGGTGAGTTACAAGTTAAACACAAGTTGTGGTCTCTTCCCCTTCAAAGGGCCTTCAATCTTGCTAAGACACACTTAACACAGGAAATGATTTGAAAGCCCCAGGATGGGGACAGCAAAATCACATCGGGAGGTGCCCAAGGGAAGATCCCCCTGTAAAACCCTGGGAATGAGACGGGAAATCTCACCCGGGATTAGGGTCTGCTATATGGCACAGCTGACTTTGAGCAAGGGAGATTATCCTAAGTGGGCCTGGGCTAATCAGGGGAGCTCACGAAGGGCACAGGTTTCTTCCCGGTGAAATAGATTCTAGCCAGAGATTGGAAACAGGAGAAGGATTCGAGGTGAGTCTGTTGCTGGCTTTGAAGATGGAGGGTGCAGGTGGCAAGGTGTGCCGGCGGCCCCTAGGAGCTGAGATGGACCTCAGGCTGAAAGCCAGCAAGGAAACAGGGACCTCAGTCCCTGAATCGCAAAAAACTGAATTCTGCCACAGCCACATGAGCTTGGCAGAAGATCCTGAACTCGATGACAATGCAGCCCAGCTGACACCTTGATGGTAGCTTGTGACACACCAAGAAGACCACCCAGTCACGACATGCCCAGACTTCTACCTACAGAACTGGGAGCTAATAAGTGGTTGTTTTAAAGTGCTAAGTTTGAGGCAATTAGTTACACAGCAGAAAACTAATATACCCCCTGCAAGTGGACTAGCTCCCACTGGAGGGGTGGAAGGGACGTCCTCCAGGTTGCTGGGGTGGGGAAGACACTTTACAAAGCCCTCATAGGGTTCTTTAGACTGTGGGTGACTCAGAGAAGACAGTGGAGCGAGAAGCCCAGCTATTCTGATCTCCACCGGCACAGCCAGGCTGGAGGGTGGCAGAGCAGCAGGACGGATGGGCACGGAAAACAAGCCAGGGGTGAGGACTGATTCCCAGAGAAGGCCGGCCAGGGTGCCCTGCTGGCAAAGCCCAGGGACACGGCAGCATGGTCACTTGCATGGACAGCGGAAGAACTTCACGGTGAAGCCAAAGTGGGTGGATCTTTCCTCCAGGGACCGGGAGACTGGAAGACAGAGCAAGGCCAGGTCTGAGGTGGTGGAAGTAGGTAGTCCCAGGCTGGGGGCTGACAGTTGCTTATTGTGTATTCTGCACCAGGCACCGCGTGAAGTGTTTGTCATGCGACACTTCACTTAACCCTTACAGCTACCATTTATATGTGGTACAAACTGTCTTGCTCCAAATAACTTTGGAACCCAAGGTTACTTCTGCAGGGAGGAGTGGTGTTTCATAAAGCTGTCATCGTGGGCAGGCAGAGGGTGCACTCAGCTGTCTGCCTGACGCATGTCAGTTCTGAGCTGCCTTCATCTGGTCCAGGCAAGTTTAGAGCCATGGAGTGTCAAGGGAAGTATTTGCATGCAGCCAACCAAGAGGTCACAGGCTGTCTGAAAGGGGTGAATGCCCAGTCCTGGGGTTCCAGGAGACCCCGAGTGGGGTGGTGAAAAAGGCCTCGGACTGAGAAACCTGCACTCCAGTCCAACTGTCTCTGGGACTTGGGGCAACTCATTCATCTTGTCTGGGTCTCCTATCAACGAGAGGGTGGAACTAGATGATTTCTAAGGAGCTGTCTGGCTTTTTACAGGAACAAAGAAATATGTGAACTTGGGAACATCAATTAATCAGCAAGACCATGTGAGTCTGGATCCCTGCAAGTGGGAAGTGCTGCTGCAGAGCTTACAGACTGGAAGGATATTTTGTCCACAATTAAACAGAAATGGACAGAATGCTGGAGTCAAAGAAGAAGAGGAAAGAAAGTGAGCAGCATTTAAAGGTTTAATTCTGGGCCAGATGCGGCGGCTCACGCCTGTAATCCTAGCACTCTGGGAGGCCAGGGTAGGAGGATCACTTGAGGTCAGGAGTTCAAGACCAGCCTGAGCAAGAGCAAGATCCTGTCTCTACTAAAAAATAGAACAATTAGCCAGGCGTGGTGGCGCATGCCTGTAGTCCCAGATACTTGGGAGGCTGAGGCAAGAGGATGGCTTGAGCCCAGGAGTTTGAGGTTGCAGTGAGCTATGATGATGCCACTGATCTCTAGCCTCAGTGACAGAGCAAAAAAATGTCTCAAAACATAAATTAGTTAATTAATTAATAAAAATAAAGGTTTAATTCCAAGAGAGCAAATTTCAAAGATAAAAATAGCAAAAACCGTCCACCCAATGGATAAATGGGGTCCTTGGTAAGGATGATGGCAGGGTTGAACACCGAAGGGAATTTATTTATGTCTTAGCTGGGCATCTCTCAGGGCCCTACCAGATAGGGTCCCAGCCTCTGCAGCAGGAGAGGGGAAGGGAGGATCAGGACCCTCCATAAGGGACAGGATGTGGCAGGCTGTCTTGGTCTATGCCACTGAATGTCCCCTAGGCTGATCCCGTGTTGGACAAGCACTCTTTGGTTTAGGATTTTGCTTCCCCTGTAGGTTGACTATAAGGAAAGTTCTGCTGATGCTACTTTTGAGTTTGTGGGAGGCTGTATCTGTGATTGCATAGCCCCTGGCACAGACAAGAGGGGGTCTCTGGGCCCTCAAAGAAGAGCACCAGCCCCACCTGGACTTCTGTTTGATGACATCTCTACCAGTGCCAACTTCTCTCTCTTCTCTCTCTTCTCCAGGCCAGGGAATCTGAGCAAGCACAGGGGCTCTAGGCATCTGTCTGGGGTTTGGGGGCCCAGCTATGAGACCCTGGAATGTGAATAGAAAGAGAGAAGCAAATACATAAGACCAGCAAAGGCAAGGCAAGGCAGGCCCTGGCTTCCACAGGGGATCCAGATGTTAGCTGTGGCAGAGCACCCCAGGCACGCGACGGTAGAGCCAGGGTGCTGTGCCATTCAAAAACCACCAAGAAAGTCCCTTAATAATCTGCCTGCCAGTGGTTAGAGTCACCAGGGATGATGGGGGAGGAGACAGAGCTAGAGACATTGATTTAATTGGTCTGGGCTTTTAAAAATTACCCAAGTGGTTCTAATGTAATTCTCTTCCAAGGGTTTGGAATCATTGGTCTAGACAGCAGTTCTTAAAATATTTTTGGAGGAGACGGAGGCAGAAGAGGCACGTAGGAAGCTTTTTCAGCTGCACATGCCTGCCCCTTCTATCAACACCTTAGTGAAGGGGCTGGTGCCTAAAGTTTTAGAAATCTGATTCTGGTATTTCCACCTGGCCCTGCAGAACCATGGGTGGGTGGAGCTGAAGAGCCTATAAGGGCCAGGTGCAGTGGCTCACGCCTGTAATCCTAGCACTCTGGGAGGTTGAGGCAGGTGGATCGCTTGAGGTCAGGAGTTCGAGACCAGCCTGAGCAAGAGCGAGACCCCCCCCCCCTTCCTCCCCCCCAAGTTCGAGACCAGCCTGAGCAAGAGCAAGACCCCATCTCTACTAAAAATAGAAAGGAATTATCTGGCCAACTAAAATATATATAGAAAAAATTAGCCGGGCATGGTGGCGCATGCCTGTAGTCCCAGCTACAGGCATGAGGCAGGAGGAGGCTGAGGCAGGAGGATCGCTTAAGCCCAGGAGTTTGAGGTTGCTGTGAGCTAGGCTGATGCCACGGCACTCACTCTAGCCTGGGCAACAAAGTGAGACTCTATCTCAAAGAAAAAAAAAAAAAGAGCCTATATGAACATTCTTTATTCTGCAATACTAGATAGGTAGCAAAGAATAAATGTAATTTCTACGTAAGTTAAGCAGAATAATAATATAAGACCCCAGGACCAGACAGAAATCCTGGACCTTTATCAACACAGTTGGTGTCACTGGGCTTCTGTCCTCACCACTGCCCCTATGGAGATAACCTTCTAGGATGGGGTCTGTATTATCAGCAAGCAAGTGGTACTGGCTGGCACCTTCCATAAACCCTGGTTCTGGGCCTGGGGAGGGCAGGACCTGCAGGTCAGCGGGGGTCGGGGAGGCGGTGCCCGGGGCAGGGAGGAGGGTCAGGTGACCTGGCCGTGAGAGGGGAGCCAGGCAGAGCCTGCCACAGAGCCTGCCACGGCCTCTGAAACAGGCGGAGGCCAGAGAGGCATTTGCTAAAGAAGTGCTAGAGAGAAATCCCTGTAGACCGAGTACAATGGAGACCCAGATGTTCTCAGAAAGGCCAGGCTTTCAGCTGTTTTGTTTTTCTAGCCATGGCTGCTGCTGCCAAATCAACAGGCACAAAATAGCCGAGGGGGTGCAGGGTTCAAGGCCCCATGATCTGTCTGTCAAGAACGAAAAGATGCAACTTGATCTCTCCTTCTCTCTTGGTTAATCACTCGAGTGAGCTTTTCCTTGAGATTATTGTTCTATTATAAACCCAGATGCTTAAAGTGAATCAACCTTTCTCAGAGTGTACTAAGTAGGTCAGCGGCGGTCTATCAGGGTGCACAGTCTCTGCACGAGCGCCAACGGCAGTGTGAATAATTAAATCCACACGTCCCCAGATCAGTGTTTCAGCAGGAGAGCATTTCCTCTCCCCAGGAGATTTTTCAGGAACTAGAGGCAACAGGAAGCCAAAGCATTTCATGAGGGGAAATCCAGGTGTGGAGGGGAGGGGTGCAGGGGCGGGAAGTTCGTTCTTGGGAGGCTGGGAGGATGTACTAAAGGGCTCCGGGCAGAACTGGGGCAGGGGCTGCGTCACCAAGGCAGGCTCAATATGAGGGCTGGTGCATAGGGACACGGTACGATCTTACTTAGGGGATGGATATAAAAAAGTGTCAGTTTAGGTGACACCAGCAGCCAAGATACTTAGGGTCCGTGGCCTCTTAAATTCCCCACAAGTAGGGCCTGGCATGGATTGGGGATCCCGAGGCAGCCTGAACCTTCAGGAACGGGAGATCTGGGGCCTTTAATCGCACAGGAGCCCCCCCATGGGTGGGAAGCTGGAGAAGATCAAGAGGTACGCATCCTGCACAAAGATACACGCGCACAGCTTCATCAGCTATAACGAGCTGATGGCTCTCTGGGGAAAACCTGCCACTCTTGGCTAATGAGGCCCCAGCAGATGACAATGGGGAAAATAAGACAAAGAAGGCCATCCTGCCCTCTGCAAGGTTGGAAGTCAGCATTATGACAGTGTGGCATCTGACTCTGGATTAAAGGGATCCCAAAAGCAGGGACAGTAACCAGCAAGCTGCAGTTTTTGGTGCAAGGCCTGAGCATACTACAGAATGGACCCCAGCACAGACAGGTGGGTTATCAGTTTGTCACTGTTAAATACTGTGGCCTACTCTTACTGCTGGGAGGATAAATTGTTGCCAGTCTGGGAAACTACTTGGCATCATCTATTAAAGCTGAACATACGTGTACCCTATGACCCAGCAATTCTGTTCCTAGGGATATGCCTAAAAAATGTGTATGGACGTGTTTGCCAAAAGACATGTACAAGAACATGTTCACAGTGACAGTGTTTGTAATGGCCCCAAACTGGAAACTACCCAAATGCTCATTGATAAATAGATAAGTAGTATGTGGTATATCACACAGTGGATAGAATACTATAAAGCAATGAAAGTGAATGTATTACAACAACATGCAACAAGAATGAATTGTGTGTTTTTTTTTTTTTTGAAACAGGTTCAGAAGGTAGAGAATGAATATTTGAGCAAAGGAAGCCAACACAAGGGTACACACTGCTTAATTTCACTGGCATAAAGTAATAAACAGTCAAAATCAACCTATGATGAATATACTAAAAACCATTGACCTGTATACTTTACATAGGTGAATTGTATGGTATTTGAATTATATCTCAATTAAGCTGTTATTTTTAAAAAATCTATTAGAGGTCAGGGTCATGGTTGTCCTTGGTGGGGACCAGTGACTGGAAGACTGGATGCTGGTAATGTTTGGCTTCTTCACCTGGGGGCTGGTTACAAGTGTGCTCAGCTGTGACAATTCTGTATACTTACAATTTGTGCACTCCTCTGTACATATGCTACACTTCAATAAAAATGACAACAACAATAACAACAAATAAAATAGTTTGTTGTGTTATGAGCCTGGCCTGGCTCAGCACGTGGGGGTGAGGAGCTGGATATGCCCACTCACTTCAGAAAGGTCCCGAATGCCACCAGGGTACCCTGCAAGAGGACCCTTAGTTTATGAGAATGGGGCTCCCCATTTCATTATCAAAGCATCACTTGCAGGGCCTGAGGGAATTCACACAGGAGAAGCAGAGAGGATGCCCATACGACCTGTCTTCCCTGGGCTCTGCTAGAGTGGGAGGTGTAGCCAGATGCCAGAGTGTTAGGCCATGGGGCATCCTTGCCTCCACACAAGCTGGGCAATGACTACTGTGACTCCTCACAGCCCAGTTTTCCAAGGGTCTAGCTGCAGCCCTTAGATTGGGAAGAGGATGGTATCTTCAGGGAGACCTTAAGGGGCATCTGTCTGAGGTGGGCCCCCAGGGCCAGCCTCTGCCTGCGTATTTACAAGGTAGCTAGTTCCAGGTCAGTGGCAGGCTCTGGAAAGCAGAGGAACACGGCCAGGCCTTGCCCCCAGGGAGCCCATAGGCTGATGTCCCAGGAGAGGCCTGCATGTGACAGATCACTATATGGAAGAGGGACGACAGCAACAACACAGGTCTCTGGAGAACATAGGAAAGGTAAAAGAACCCATTTGTGGCTCTTTTTGCAAAATGTAGTTTCCTCCTAATTCATGTGTTTCACAGGTCGGAATTTTTGTATTTGGCATTCAGGCACTTATAGCAAAGCAGCTCAGGTCCAGCCTGGGAACTGCTAAATTTTGTCCATGATAACTCACTCTGAAAAGAGAACCCACCACCAGCACTTTTCAAGCCATTTTTAAAGATAATGAACAAGGTAGTAGAGATAATAGAAGCTAGCTAATTGTCTACAAGAGGCATATTTGTCTTTCATAGTCTTCATACATACAGGAATCCATCAGTCCAACACCCTTCTCTACACAATAATAAACGCCAGTTTATTCTCTTCTTCCTCTAGGTTTCTATTACATGACATAAAAACATAAGCATAAAATCAGTTCCCAGCCTGGGTACATGAGTAAGTGATGTGATCAGCAAAACAGGCCTAAGTGCCGCCTTTTCCATAATTGTGGCAATCTATGACATTAAGCCAGAAATACCTACTCTAGTTGCCATAGTGGCCCCCTGAGATGCGCTCCTTCTGCTAGCAACACAGTGGAGGCACTTGGCTCACACGGGTCTGGTCTGGAGCAGCAGAATAAAGATGCCAAAGAGGAAGCTGCCTTCAGCACACAGGAGCATAATTACCTTGGTCCCATGGTAGAAGTCGTCCACGCACGTGGCGTTCATGAAGGTCTGGTGGAAGTGGGTGCTGGTGTCTATGCCTCCGGGGATCACCAGTTTCCCGGTGGCGTCGATCACCTTGGCCCCTCCGGGGATCATGAGCTCGCGGCCCACCTGCTGGATGACGCCGTTCTCGATGTAGACGTCAGCCTCGTGGGTGCAGTCATCGTTCACCACCTTGCCTCCCTTGATGAGAATCCGCACACTGGCTGAATTGGCAAGCATGTTCCTACAGAAGGTGAGGGGGCACCAGTCAAGGTCAAAGTCCCTTCTCACTGTTACCAAGGTCCCAGCCCTTCCTGTCAGAGCCAACCACTGTGGTCCGGGTAGGTGAGCAGAGAAGGGGAGGAAATTTCTCCACAGCCTGAGGAAACTGGTCCCACAGCCAGCTCCGCTCACAACCCTGCCACTGGCCTCCCAGTGGGATGTCCTGGGACTCAGGACACAGAGGCAGTTTAAGGGGGAAGCTGGGGCCCACAGAAACATCATTTATTACCCTTCCCAAAATGCCATGTGAGTTCTAAAGCCTTCTCACATCCACTGTCTATTTTACTCCCAAAACAACCCACGGAGTTGCAGTTTACAGATGAGAAAGCTGAAATTGCAAGTAGTCAGGTCAAACCCACACATCTGGTATAACCAATGTCTCCACTCCGTTACACAGTGTCCTGAAGACACCAGAGGGTCCTGGGGTGTGTTTCAGAGAGCCGAATTCTCCACGCCTCACAGCTGTCTAATTCACGACATTCTTTCACAGGATTCTACTTCATTCATGCTCCTGTGTTAGGCTCAAGAAGTTTCCTACCAACCCTGAAGCTCCGCAGCTGTATGCACGATGTGCGTATCTGAGGAGTTTTTGAAAAGCGCCTATGCCCAAGCCCCATCGCCAGAGATTCAGATTTATTTGGTCCAGATTGAGCCCTGAGCATCGATAGTTTTCAAAAGCTAGAGAACTCTACCATACATTTAAAGAAGAATTAACACCAATCTCATCCAGAAAGCAGAAGAGAAGGAAACCCTTCCCAGCTCATTTTGTGAAGCCAGTATTAGCCTGGTACTGAAGCCAGACAAAAATAGTACAGAAAACGAAAACTCCAGAGCAATATCCCTCATGAATACAGATGCAAAATCCCTAACAAAACATTAGCAAATAGAATTCATCAATATATGAAAAGACTTATACACCACACAGGTGGGGTTTATTCCAGGGAGGCAAGGCTGGTCCAATATTTGAAAGTCAGATCAACATAATCCACCGTATTAACAGGCTCCTGGGAGCGGCAAGGAGCAAGTATGGGAGAGGTGGGGGAGCCACTGTGGGGGCCTAGGAAGTGAACGGGGTGCACACAGGAAAAGGGGTGGGTGCCAAGGGCAGCTCAGACAGCTGTGGTCATGTGAGTTGATGAGAATTCCATCCAGGGAGCACACTCTGGTTGGATCTGCAACTCTCTTGACCCTTAGGTATCTGAACAGAAAATATTTGCATTTAGACTTAGAAAATGTAGGACAAATGACCAGCAGGAGGGAGATTACACCATTGCAGTGTGTCTCTGGGGCCAAAAAGCCCACCTGTATACTGAGAAAACTTCTCATTCTTCAAGACCCAACTCAGTTGTCCCCTCTTCTGAGAAGCTCTCTCTGTGCCGTCACAGGATCAGTTTCTTCCACGGCACTAGACTCTCCACCTACGGACTAAGGTCCCCAGAGGCAAAGTCCTATCAGTCATCTTTGTCCCCGACCCTTCCTCATTGTCAGCATCCAGTACAGGACACTCAAAACTGGTGAATAAATGAATGAATAACCCCATCTACTTGTTGCACCCTAACACAATCAAAATGGTCTAAAGCGCGATATTTGGCAACTCTGTGCCCAGACAACAGTCATCTCTCCTAACACGGCATATTGCTGTGAACAGAGGGAAGGAAGCAACATATTTCTCTCATCCAGCTAATTTCACTTTGCCTGGCACGAGGCAAGTTCCAAGAAGGTGGTGTCCCAGGAGGAAAATGCCTTGGGATCTCTTGCAGGAGCACCTCTCGTAAGGACAAAGGTCAGATATCTGGAAAGCTTAGCCTGCTCTCCTGGACGCAGCTGGTTCATTTCCTGCCAACTTGGCCAGGCTGGAGAGCATGGAATCTCAACTACACTTTCTTGGGATAAGCTACACCTCAACCACCAGGTTCTCCTGCTATCAGGAAAGGCTGGCCCTCATAGGCTGCTGCTCGAAGGAGTGCTGGGACACAAGGCAGGTGGCTGGGAGTGACAACTGTGCTCTGTGACCATCTGCTCTCTGCAGGGTATCACTCTGACCTCTGGGGAGAAGAGACCCTGCTCCCCTAGTGTGGAAGCCACCAGGAAGTGGGGAGGATTGGGCTGGAGAGACTGGGGATGATGGAACAGCCACAGCCACAAGCCACTGTCTGGATCTGGGATGAAGCTGAACATATTTCAGGGGACCTTTTGCCTTAAAATTTGAAACAGGAGTTTTAATTTCATATGCAATAATAAGGAAATACATTTGGCTCTAAGGTAATGGCCACAGCTACTCTGGCCAAAGGAAGCCCAGAAAGTCTGAGGGATGCACTCTCTCTCTCTCTCTTACAAAGACAAGCCCAGGTGTGACTACAAAAAGAGAGGTCCAAGTTCTCCGTTCACGTTAGAAGAGGGAAATGATGGTAGTGATAAGGTTCACTGAAAGAAGACACACACCTAATCCTCTGTGCAAATCCTCACCTTTTAAAGTAGCTTAAAGGTAAGAAGGAAAATAGCAATACTCAGGCTACAGAACTGCTCACAGTCATTACGTCGATGCTGTAAATGACAATACTGGTTTGCTCACATGCTCACGGCACACGCCTGGCAGGTGGAGAACCTGGAAGTGACTTACTGGGTTTTCTTGCCTGATCTTTGACGCTGGAACAAAACCAAAGGCATCATCTTCACTAGAAATAAGAGCTCTCAGTAAATTAACACGCCGTGCCTGGCACTTTACATGCATTTAATCCACAGCAATCCCACCAGGTGGGAACAAAGCAGCAAGTATTAGCCCCACTTTAGGAGCAGGCAACAGAGGTTTTGAATATAACAGGTGCCCATTCAAGGTCACACCACTTCAGGGGGAGGATGGGCTTCAGGCCCAGGTCCACCTGACTTAAAAGACAGGTTAATAGAGTTAACTCTGGATAGCAGAGTTACAAGTGATTTTTATGTTCTTCATAGTTTTTTGTATTTTTCAAATTTTATACAATAAATTGTATTACCTTTTCTAATCTGAAAATATATGTTCAAAAGCTTTTTCTTTATGCAAAAAAGAAGCCAGAAGGAATCCAGTGTGACTCTTCATTCAGGAGCAGCTGGCTCAGTCCCTCCCTCTGGCATCCTCCCTGGGAGGAGATGGGCAAGGGAGGGGGAGATGGAACTGCCGCCACCAGCTCTGAGACTTACTCCCTTTCTCTAGAACCCTTGGGCTGCCACCACCACTCAACCTGTCTTTTTCTACTTCCTTGCTGGAAATCCCTGGAGGCTAACCTGGCTCTGAGGGTGCTTGGCCCCCCGGGGAGAATACCCCCAGTCCAAGGAGCCCATTCACACAGGCCTGGGCCCTCCTGCAGATCCGACTACACTGCACTCCTAGGGCCACCGCAGAGGGAACACGTTCTCAGAACTCAGAGGACCCTACTAATAACATTAACTAACAATTATTGGACACCTACTATATATGGGGCCCATCATATACATTATCTTATTTAATCCTTACCATGCCCTGAGATAGGTACCATTACTGTCCCCATTTTTGCCAAGAGGAATCTGAGGTTTAGAAGAGCTAAAGGAACTTCCTCGAGGTCACGCAGCTAGTTATCCAATAGATAGAGACTGAAAGCCCATTTGTCTGTAGAGTTATTATGGACTAAATGTTTGTGTCCCCCCAAACCTAACCCCCAGTGTGGCTGTATTTGGAGATGGGGCTTCTAAGCAAGTTTGTAGGGTTAAATGAGTTCATAAGGCTAGGGCCCTGATCCGAAAGCATTAGTATCCTGGTACGAGAAGACACCAGAGAGCTCTTTCTCTCTCCATGCACGTGCCGTGTGAGGACACAGTGAGAAGGTGGCCGTCTACCAGCCAGGAGGACAGCCCTCACCAGAACCTGACCATGCAGGAACCCTGACCTTGGACTTCAAGACTCCAGAACAGTGAGAAAGTAAATGTCTGCTGTTCAAGCCACCCATCTGTGGTATTTTGTTATGGCAGCCCAGGCAGACTAATACAGGTTCCTGCACTCTTAGCTTGAGCCAGTACAGAAGGAGGGGGTGAGCCAGACCCCAGACCTGAAGCTGCTCAGTGGAGCTACTTCATGTAAATGATGGCTCAGACTTGAGGCCATCCCGCCTCTGGCAGAATCCCAGCCTTAGGCCAGGCCGGGTAGGCTGCTGTCATCAGAACTGCCTGCAGGGCTTCGGCCTCTAGGGGTTACCAAAGCCTTAGAACATTCTAGGCCTGCACTGGTCTGTTTGGAGAATAACAGCACAGTTGCTTAACACACTGCCTAACCCTGGTGCTTGTGGAGAATGTCTTTTTAAAATAAGCATTTGTGTGCACCAAAATATTCTGTAACTTCTCTCCTTTCCCCTGGAGATAACTCTGAGAAATACACATGCCCTGCTCTCAAGAAACTCAGTCTAGTGGGCGAGAGAGATTCAAAGAACTGCTTTACAAGGTGACTGAAGTGTAAAGGGGACATTTCTTGCCTAAAAACCTAAAACCTAACTTCACAGGTATTGGTTTGAACTGGGTGTCTCTCCCTGCAAAGCAGAGAGCAGAGCTGGACCGGTGAGACCAGCTGCTTGGGGATGGTAGGAAGCTTGTTTCATCAATGTCCTCCCCACACATTTCTGCACTTCCAAGGGGTATAAGTCACCAAGATGCCTAACTCCTTCCAATCTCCCCAGCTGCTGACTGTTGACATTCATTGTGCTCCTCACCTCCCCCAGTAACCTCAATAGCACCTCATTCCTACAGCTTCCCCAGTAGTCTCTGCTGAACTAAACAAAGGGAAGATGGTAGTGGAAATTCTCTGTTGTCTGTGTGCATGTGTGTCCGTTATCTGTGTGCATGGGCGTGTGCCTGTTGTCTGTGTGCATGGCGTGTGCCTATTGTCTGTGTACATGGTATGTGCCTGTTACCTGTGTGCATGGTGTGTGAACATAATGGAGTTAGTGGCGTGAATACAGGAAAATCCCTCAAAAGGAAAGAGGTTTGAGGGCAGTTGTAATAGGCTCCTAAGTGCCATACTGCCACCAGCTACGACTCTCTTTCCCTCTGCGATGGTTGTGACAGCATATCCAGAGAAAGCATTCTTGTCAGAGGTTGTGGTCAAAAAGAAGTAGAAGCTTCACAGAAGGTCAGTATCAGTTTTCCTAATTTGTGATGGTTCAAGTCACCCACTTTATTCCAAAACACAAAAACTGTGTAGATAGAGCCCATATCTGGCCCACTGGCTTACTAAATGCTATGAACTGAATGTTTGTGTCCCATTCGTATGTTGAAGCTCCAATCCCCAATGTGATGGTACCTGAAGGTGGGGCCTTTGGGAGGCAATTAGGTCACGAGGGTGAAGCCCCCGTGAATGGGATTAGTGCCCTTATAAGAAGAGACAGGAAGGAGATCTCTCTCTCTCTACCACGTGAGGACACAGTAAGAAGCCATCTGTCTATAAGCCAGGAAGAGGGTCATCACCAAGAACCAAATCAGCTGGCACCTTGGTCTTGGACTTTCTAGTCTTCAGAACTGTGAGGGATAAATTTCTGTTGTCTAAGCCACCCAGTCTATGGTCGTTTTGTTATATTAGCCCAAACTGACTAAGACATTACACTACACAGAAATGAGTGTTATAATCAAATCATCCCTAAGTAACAACTGGGCCTTAAAATAAATGACACCTCCTTTAAAGACTTCAGGGTATATTCCATATGCTCATATGTTCCACCAAAAATTTTGATCATCCAGCTATTTTATCTGTGGAAATGAAAGAATTCAAAACATGTCCGTCTTCCCTGGCAGAAATGGGAAAAATTCCAGATAGTTAAATGCCATTAGGAAGAATAAATCAGAAGTATGGAATTCTAGAGCTGCATAGATTATCAAGTTTATGCCAACTTTCCCTCCAGCCCCTGGACTTTATCAACAGTGACCTTGAACTGAAGGGAACCAGTCCAGGACTAATGCAATGGTGTTACCCTGCAAGTACAGGGCTCTTGGGAATTTCACAATTTATTTGGGGAAATAATGATGCCTTCTACAGCAAGACGGTGGATATTTTTGATATGTCAAGAATTATCCAACTGCACACAGCTTGCCTCCCCCAATTTCTGATTCTGTAGCATGGATTCCTCATGTTCCCGAACCAGTTACAGATTAGAGCTAAGGTGATGTGCAAGCTGGGAACAGGGACTTCTGGGTGGGGGTGGGGTGGGGGACAATACTATAACCAGGGAACATAGTCTTTCAATGAGAGAGCCTCTTCATGTTTAAAATAGTAACAGTTATTGCTATCCAACAACTGCCTTGCCAGAAAACAGAAAAGTCCCACCCCCCTAGCCTGTCACTTTTCCCTGCTGTTCAGTAGTTCCAATGCAGAACTGCATGGGAAGCATCTTGCTGGGTGGACAGACAAGGTTATGGCAGCTGCTGCTTCTTGTTCATGAAACGCACACACCCTGCGCTCCTAGAAGGCACACAGTGTTAGTACTGCCAAGGAAATGCCAAGTCCAACACTGTGTTTTGGAATTGTCTGCTCTGTCATCACCTTCCCCAGCTCCCCCAAGCCTGTAGGGAGGTGTGAGACAGGAGAGCCTGCGCAGTCTGTCCCGCACCGCTGCCCCTGCCAGCAGCTCAGCTGGAGGGCACTGGGGGGCTCTGGGGCTTGGCACAGACACGGGGCCAGAACGGGGCAAAGGGGACCTTTCTTGCATAAAGACCTTAAAACGAACTTGATAGGTATTGGTATAAGACATGTATTTCCTCGTTTTCACAAGCACTGGTTTAAAACTCACATTTCTTCTTTTGATAGAATCCACAGAAAAATACCTGATTTTACAGATAACCAGTCACTGTGATATCAAAGACACGCAAGAGGAGGCCACACACTGCCCTGTGACATGAAGGATCTGTGGCATTTAAGCCAACCCTAATGGAACCTCGAGGGGCAAGTGGGGACAGCTCAGGTCACGGAGGACACAGGTGGGTGGGCCTGGCTCGTCCTAGCTCCAAGCGATAACGTTTGTTAAAGGATCAAACACACTGCAGTTGTGTTTTGAAAGGAACAACGAAAAGCTGCAGCTATTTTTCTTCTGATCATCACAAAGGAAAGGGAAACAGTAGGCTGGCACTTCACAGCCTTCTCAATGAGAGAGCCATCCCTAAAATGGGGTGGGGTGGGGGTGCTGGCACTTACAGAACCCTGGGGTCACTCAGGGAAGGGATTCTCTTTGAGTTGAAGCATGGCAAATCAAAGGTTCACAGAACAGAACACAAAAGCCAAAGGGAAGTTTGAGGTGAGTGGGAAATGCCAAGGGTTTAAGTTAATAAATTTAATTTTAAAAAAAGTAAATTGCTTTCTACAGAGTAAATACTACACGGTGCTTAACTAATATTAAAGCATAGGATAATTTTATGATTAATTCTTAAATGTTCTGATCAACTATTGAGTAGATTTAAAATATTTATGATATACATGTAAGGTACACAGAGCAATGGCAGAGACCTGTGACCTCAGCATGTCATTACCATTCATGTTCCCACACCTCGTTCGTCTGACCCCAGGTCCTGCTTCTCAAAGGTAACCAATTCCCTAGTCCATTTATATGAACCAATAACAATTAGGTGACAAGTGAAAGAAAACCAGAGATCACAGCTGTTTCCGCCTTTCCTGACATCCCACAATCAAACTTCATCTGTCCTGGGACTGAGTTCCTCACACCCCCAGTTCTCTGCTTTCCAGAGTGAGCAGGCATCCGAAAAGCAACTGTATGCTAATGAGGGAGGAGGGCATTTTGTTATCATCCAGATGCTCACTAGACCATTCTACTGCGATGTTCCACTGGCAGCCGAACTCAATCTGTCCCAAATCAAGTCCACCACCCCAATAACCCCATCCAGAAACCTGGGACTCTTCCTAGATTCCTCTCCAACCTGGGCTAGTGTAGACATTCAGGAGGGCTGGTCTGAGCGGTGGGCCTGATTTTGGTCACCTGGGAATTTTGTTTAAAATGTTTAGAGAGATTCTGGAAGTGAAACCAGCCCTGGGGAGGGGAATTGGGGAGAGTGAAAGGACAGGCCCTCCATCTTCCATCTGGGGTCCAGGCACCTCCAATGGAGGACGTGGACACCACGGACCTGGACAGGAAGACAGATCGGTCAGGCAGAAGAGAGCCTATGGAGGCAGACACCCTGGGTCCTGGTCCATAGCCACAAACAGGTTTCTATACCAAACTGGCTGGTGAGGAGGCCTCCCCATGTCCCACCAGGCTCCACTTCCATTAACCCAGGGGCTGAGCAGGATGAAGCCCATGGATGGCAGGTGTCATTTTAGGGGAAGGCTGGCCTGAGGTGTTGGTAATTGGGGCCCATCTGTACCCTACCATGAAGCATGTGCAGCCAGAAAATTGCCACCACCTTTGTCACTGCATGGTGGAGAAGGAGAGACCAAGGAGGGCAGGACTACAGGTCAGAGCCCAGCACCAGGGCAGCCTCTTCCAGGCAGGAGGGGAAAGGAAAGGGAGCCAGGATCCTAATCTGCCAAGATGGTGCACGTGAATATGGTGAACAAGGGCCTGGCCCTGAGAAAGTCTAGAAAAGGAGCTGCTGCAAGTGAGCATCAAGAAGCAGTCATCTCTCGGGTCCACCCCAAGCAGGAGTTGAATGAAGCAAATAGCTTCTGAGAAGGTGTGGATAAATTCTCGGAGGTGAATCCTAACAGGCTGAAATCAAGTCAGAAGTTTTAATCCCGTGGGTTCATCTGAAGTGGCCTGGCCCGACGAGCAAACGTCAGTGTGCAGAGGGCAAGTGCCAAATTCCAGAGGATTAGCTGTGAGAGGGTGGTAAGGAACAGGGCACTGACCACTTGTTCAACAAGATTAGCTCTAAGACTCGGGAGAGAAAGGGGGCAGTTGTCAGGAGCCAGAGCTGAGTGCGTGTGGGTGTGGGCGTTGCTGGGATAGAATGAGCTTAACGGTGTGTTGATGCTCATGTGCCCACGTGTGCCTCCACACCCACGGTGCACAGCACCAGTCCTGGGCATTTGGAAGTGCCTCACTTACTCCTGGGGCCAGCAGGCTTCTTCACTTGCAGCTCGGGGAGGCCGAGGACCAGCAAAGGTGAGTGTTAATATGAGTAAATCCCACTGCACGAGCCCAGCTCCTCCAGGCATTGGAAGGGCAGACGGAGGTGTGCGCCAACTAAAGACAAGGATGCCTCACTCCTGACTGGGGCTTTGACCAGGGAAGACCAGCAGAGTCACCATCACCACCACCTAGCCTGGCCCGCTCCACCCCCGCCCAGCGCCGACCCCTGGCAGATTGCTCAGCCCTGCTGTGCCTGCCGTGCTCGCGCCAGCTGTCTGCAGGCCCCAGAAATAATTCCATCAGCTCCTCTGGAAGGACAGCAGCTGCGGCTCAAGGGCCTCCGGCAGCCCACAGGGGGCTGCTTCCTAGAACACAGGCCAAATGGTGGAAGGGGGCCAGCTCCCCATGGCCAGGGAACAAGGGGGGCGGGCAAAGGACTCTCTCAGTTTGAGATCTCAAGTCAGGGGTGGTGAAAGTACATAGCAGGAGGAAAGAACGTCTCTTCCTAGCTATTAAAGTATCAGGAACCTGGGCTGCCTAATAAAATTTGGATTGGGGGTAGAAGAAATTGAGCAGGAATACAAAACTCCTACTTTTTTTCTCCTTTAAACTGAAAATTAATATACAACATCTTACAAACAATAATTGAGGGAAAGAAGTGGATATAAAAGAGTAAATACAGTATGATTCCATTGCCCTGGCACAGTGGCTCACGCCTGTAATCCTAAGCACTCTGGAAGGCCTAAGGCTGGAAGATCGCTTGAACTCAGGAGTTCGAGATCAGCCTGAGCCCTGAGCACCAGTGAGACTCTGTCTCTCCTAAAAATACAAAAAATTAGCCAGGCATGGTGGTGTGCAGTGAGTTAGCCTGACACCATGGCATTCTAGCCTGGGTGACATCAAGAGACTCTGTCTCAAAAAGAAAAAAGAAAAAAGGAATAATTCTTTGCAAAACAAAGATTATAAGGAGCACATCTTACCACTATACAGCTCAAAAAAAAAGTACAATTTCATTCATATAATAAAAATAGGCAAAAGCAAATTATAGTGTTTGTATCTAGTAGCAAAACCATGAAGAAAAACCAAGAACTGATGATGATCAGGAAAGTCCAGATGGTGGTTATCTCTGGCAGGGAGGGGCCCTGTCTTGGGGGAGGGGCCCATGGCAGGGGGAGCTTCCTGAGGGCTTCAAATCTAGTCTTTTACCTGGGGGGGAGTTACACAGGCATTTGCTTTAAATTGTTCTTGAAACTGCACATATATTTTCTCCACTCTTCTGTAAGTATCACATCAAACATTTAAACATTTTAAAAATAACTTAGAATGATGGCATGCCAGTATAGAAATATATGTCAAGTATTATTACAACCAAAATATGCACACAAAACAAACCAGAAGAGAATAAACATCAGTTTGTGTTGTGGGATGATAGGTGATTTTCCCCCTCCAATTTTCCAAACTTTCTACATAATGTTATATTGCTTTTATAATTAAAAAGAAATATTGTGCTTTAAAATCATGCAAGTACTTTTATATTGTTTTTTTAAAAACTGAAACAAGGTGAAAAACATTCCTGTTGCTTTTCAGGAAGTCCCGCCCTTATCGTGCCACTTTCTGGAAGGTTTCCTGAAAGGGCCAGGCTTTAGGACAAACCAGTCTCCTTTATTTTGATCTTGAACTTAAAAAGATTTCAGAAGGGCACAAGCTATTCCCTTTTTTTCCCCCTCAAGATGTAAGACTCCTTCAAAGAGGTACCAGATATTTCATCTTGTGCTGAAAATGTGTTTCCAGCTCTCTCTCTCCAAGGAAGCTGCTTTTACCCACCATTCACTTTAAGCCAAGAATGCTTCTGCCCGATCAAAGGCGCCTTACTCCTGTGCCTGCTTCTGCCCGCTGCCTTCTCTTGGACCTGACGAACCTCCGTCACTGAGGCAAACAGGGAGTTTTATCCCAGTCCAGAATTCCTGGGCCCGAGAAACAAATCTCATCAGTGCTTGTGGAAATGCGTGACTAATGGCACCAGCTTGGACGGCAAAGGCAGTCAGGTGCGTGAGCCACTGTGAGCTTGATCCCGAGACGCCTGGGCGCATGCGGGAAGCCCTGTGCCCACCATGAGTGACAGGCCAGTGGGCTCTCTTAGGAGGCTAAAGAAAGGTCCAGGGGTGAAAATGACCAACTTCTCCTCTCCTGGGACAGCGATGCCACTAGGCCGATAGAGTCTGGATTTCAGGGCCCTGTTTTGGAGAGAAACCCCGGGGAGTGAGTGGGGATGCAGAGGGGGTGTGAGGAGGAAAGGAGGGGGACCATGAGTGGGGCGGTGCCCAGGGCAGCAGCCTTGGCCATGCCCTGCGACTGTGAGCCATCCTCACTGCTTCAGACCCATTTTCTTAGCTGTTAAATGGGCGTCAACACCGTTGGCACAAATAAATCTTACAGCAGCCCCGTGAGGTAATGAAACATTATTGTCCCCATTTTATGGCTGAAGAAGCAATGGGTTGGAAGCATGCTGATTAGACCAGAGCTCCTCGGGAGCCGAGCCTGTGCCTTATTTCGTCCTTCTAAGGGCCTGGCACATGCAGGAGGCTCATTAAATGCCGGCTGAAGGAAGGCTCGAGCTGGAGAATTGTGAGGATCAAGGAGGCAGTGTGCAAGCGCTGCGCGTTTACAAAGTGCTAGCCCCAGGAACAGGTTATTAGCTGCCAGCGACGGGAAGGCAGGCCTCTCAAAAGAGAGCTCTGTGCTGGTCGTGGGTGTTTGGTGCACGCAAGGGGCAGAGGAACAAAGCAGGCACTCTCCACGATGGAGAAAAGAGAAAGGGCAGAGGTAAGCAGATGTGGGCTGAGAACGGCAGGCAGACGGGTTGCCTTGGGGCCGAGAGGTGGGATGGGGAGGAGGACGCAGCTCAGAGTCAGGGTAGAAAGTCAAGGGCGCACAGCAAGAGGCTAAGGCTCTAAATAAGACGTATGTCACCAGGAATGCCCTGGCACAGCTAGAGCAGACCCGGTAGGGTCATGGGGTAGAAATGTGAGCTGGGGGCTGGTCTCTCTGCCTCTTCACCTGGCACAGGCTACAGGAGCCAGGGAGGGCAGTGACAGTGGTGAGCCAGGAACGAGGGTGCAGGGGGGTAATTAGGTGGCACCCATGGAACAGAAATGAAGGAGCAGAGCTGAGAAAGGATGAATGCTGGGAGCACCAGGAGTGGCAGCACGGGCGAGCAGAGCAGAGAGCCAGTGTGGACAGGTGTCCAGGTGGGGCCCCCTGTCCAGGGCATACCCGCAGCTTGTGGAAACCTAATAATAAAAGCTGATTTCACCTTCTCTCTCTAGGAATTCTTTAGGTCAGTCAAGAGGTGACAGCTGACCCAAGCACCCAGGTAAAGGGTGGGGGAAAGCAGAGACCTCACTGAGGACTACATGCGACCAGGACTTTTAACATGTGGCATGTCCTGGAAACTGCCACACAACTGGCTTTGGAGGGGGATATGCTAACTTCACTTGACAGATGACAACATGGAGATAATGACTAGGCAAGGTCACACCGCTTCATGGAAGGGAGGAGTAGAGGTAATTCCAAACAGAAAATAATGCAAGAATCCAAAGGACTGTGCTAATGGGTTAACATTTAGATTCTCCTGTTTGCTGAAGGTTTGGGAAACATCTCAAACAAATCACTGTGCTCAAGCACTGTCAGTTGTACCTACCAAGTCTGTGTCTATTTCTCCTCGGCCCTCTTTGTCCAAACCCACGGCCTCAGTCCAGGCCCTTATCCTCTACCTGGACTCTGACATCACTACTACAAGGGAACTTCTCATTGGTCTCCTGGCCAATTGCTAAAATGCAAATCGGACCAGAGGCAGGAGTAGCATCTACTACACAGCACTGTACTAGGTGCCACGTACTGAACCAGCTCTCAAGCGGCTTACAAGTTCGTAGTGGAAAGAAATGCATAAACCAACATTTCAACAGGAGACAGGGAGCTGGAAGTGGGGGAAGCACCTGGCCCTGACTGGGAGGGAGGACTGCTTTGCAGAAGTGCTTTGGAAGTGAGCCTTGACGCTTGCTTAGGAGTTCACTGGGAGAGGGGGAGAAGCCAGGCAAGGGCATTTCAGACAGAAGCCACATGGTGTGAGCTAGCTCGGTGTACTCGGGTGCCTGGTGTATTTGATGCACAAGGGTCGAAAGTGGGCAGAGGCTGAATCCTCCAAGCCCTGGTGGGACATGCCACGCAGAGAGTGCGGACGAGATGCTGGGTACAGTGGCAAGGCTCGCTGGTGTCTTAAGCAAAGAAGTGGCCATCAATAGATTTGCATTTTATGTAAAAAAGAGAAGTATAAACTACTAGAAGAAAACACAGAAGAATATATTTATAAACTCTGGTTGAATTAGGCTTTTCTTAATATAATCCAAAGCCAGAAACCATAAAAAATAAGATTGATTTAGATATGGGTATATAATAGTGAAAAACTGATATAGCAAAAGATACCACAAATCACTTTTAATAAAGACAAATAAAAACTGGTTTGACATGTTTGCAACATACAACCAAGGATTAATATCCATAATATGTAAGAGCACTTATAAATCTAAAGAAAGACAAATACTGCAATAGAAAAACCAGGCAAAGGATATGAATAGGCAACCCACAGGGGGAGGGGGACGTAAATAGCTAATAAGCAAATGAAAAGATGTTCACCTTTATTAATAATTAAAGAAATGCAAATCAGAACAATGAGATTACATTTTTCAACATTCATAATGGCACAGATAAAAGAGACAATGCCCAGAGCGAGTGACAGCAGCATGCACTCTTACACACTGTTAACAGGAGTTCAAGTTGGTACAATCTTACCAGAAGGAAAGCTGCCCATCTACATGAAAACTTAAAATGTGCATTTCATGTCTAAGAACTTCTTCTAAATAAATAATACAAAGATGTATTATGAGGGTATTCTGTTGCATTGTTGTTTATAATGGCAAATATTTTGAGGTTTGACAATAGGAGGACTATTTAAATAAATAATGGTATATTCAATAGAGGGCTACACAGCCATTGAAAAGGATTATGTAGATGTCTAAGTACTGACATGGAAGGTTATCCATGATACAGCACTAAGTGAAGAAAACTGGTTACAGAAGAGAACCCATGGTATACGTATCTATTTGTGTATTTATGTAAGTGAGATTTCATATATATGTGAATATGAAATCTCACATATATAAATGAACTTTTTGCATAAAGCACTGGGAAGGTTATTCACCAGACTATTAACTGCAGTTGTCCTAGAGAAGGGGAAGTGCAGTGGGACTCAATCTCTTGGTACCATTCAATTTTTAAAATATTGTTGTAAGAAAGTAGCTGTGGAAAGCTGGAGTACATGCCGAAGACATTGGTGCTCGGGCAGGCAAATGCACTAGCAAGCGAGCAGCTCTTGAACATTTATTTAACAACCATTAATCTGTATATCTAATGCCTATCAGATCTCTCTACTTTGATATCTTGCTGGCCCTTCAAACTCACATCCACAACTAAGCTTATCATGCTCTGTCTCCACCTGGCTCCTCTCCCAGTGTCCCCATCTCAGCGAAAGATACCCCTACCCCACCCCACTCCAGGACCAAGCCAGCAGCAAGGCATCATCTTCAAGAAGAGGGCAAATGATAGGGCCACCTCCACGAGAGGTAGCAAATGGCCCCCTCCCTCCATTCTGTTCACCAGGGTCCTGGACAAGTCAGCGTCTTCTCAAATGGCTGTAAAATAGGGGCAGAACACCCTTTATAACTCGGCCTATCTGGCAGTATGGAGAGATGAAGCAATTGATTGGGGTTCAAAAGGCTTTTCCTGATGGTTGAGACTGAAAAAGTACAGATACATTGATTCACTTAAACAAAAAGAGGTAATGAGCCTTTGCTCTGAGCCGATGTTGGGCTGTGTAGCACCTGCTGAGTACCTTCCGAAAGAGATGAATAAGTCTACATCTCTTGAAAGCAAGTAAATGGGAGGAATAGAAGTCTGGTTGTCTGCCCATCTAATTCATCCAGAATGCCAGCATTTCCTCCTTTGCTTGTCTACCTGCTCCTGCTAGGAAGGGTGGAATAGTAACTGATGACAGACACCAGCATTCTTTCTATAAATACTTAAAATTTATCCTCCTTCTATTCCCGGAAGGGCTGGCCAGATTCCTTTGGTTCCCAGTCTCTGGTAGCCTCCTTCCCACCCCCAGGCCACCCCCAGACAAGGCCAAGGACCAAACTCTGAAGGTGAGTTTAGAACCCAACACACTGAGGCTTCAGGTTGGGACAGCTGGCGCTGGGCAAGCCCTGACTGTGTGCTCCAGTTCTTCTCTTGCTGAGGGTCATACCCCAGAATCCCCATCAGATCCTGATCCCCTAAGCCCAAGCTCTGTTTGTAAAGGGCCCCGTATTTCTTTCCCAGGGGGCTGGCACACCCTTTTTTGCTGCACATCACCCTCTCCTGGAGTCGAGGCCTGCCCATCTGTGACTGCACACTCTCCTGACACCAGCTGTTTGCCCTCCCACTGCCCGTGTCTGTGCTCCTGCCACTGGGCTCTCCTGCCTGTGTTCAGCCGGTTACCCCCCGGCTGTTGTCTCTGCCATCGCAGGTGTTTTGCCCAGCGGAATGCAGGTGGCTCCAGTGTCTGTGATGAGTTGTCCTCTCACCCTACCCCACCCATTCCAGCCTAGCCCTTCCCAATCCACCTTATTCTGTTGTGGTTAATCAAGTGATCCCCTGCTTTCTGAGAACTGGAAGAATGAGGTGGCTTATGATATTAAAACACATTAATCTCATTTATAATGGCATCAAAAAACAGGATGAATTTAACAAAATAAGTGCAAAACCTATAGAATGAAAACTACACAACATTGTTGAGAGAAACTAGAGAAGAACTAAATAAATGAAATATACTGTGTTTGTGGATCGGAAGACTCAATGTTGTTAAGGTGTCAATTCTTCCCAATTCAACACAACTTTAATCAAAATCATAATAGGCCTTTTTGTGGACTATCGATAAACTGATTCTCAATTTATATAAAAATGCATAGGGCCTAGGATAGGCAAAACAGCTTTGAAAAAAAACAAAGTTGGACTCAAGCCAGAAATCCACAGCCACAACTCTCCCGCCTCCCAGAGCGCAGGTCTCCCTGCAGGGCTGGGCCTCCCGGGACACCCGGAAGGTGCACGTGGAGTCAGACACCTGTGGCTTTTTTCTTTTTTTAACCTGATGTCAAGACTTACTATAGAGCTACAGTAATCAAGACAGTGTGGTACTGGTGTAAGAACAAACAAATATATGGATGGTACAGAAAAGACAGTCCAGAAATAACCACATGTATATAATCAATTGATCTTTGACAAAGGTACCAATGTATTTAATAATTCAATGGGGGAAAGAGTAGTCTTTTCAACAAATGATAACAGAACAAGTAGATATCCAGGAAAAAAGTGAATTCAAAATAGATCACAGACCTAATCATAGATGCTAAACTATGAACTTCTAGAAGAAAACATAGGAGAAAGCCTAGGATTTTGGGTTAGGACAAAAAAAGCATGAACCCTAAAAGAGAAAACTGATAAATGGAACTTTATCACAATTTAAAACCTTTGTTTTTCAAAAGACACTGTTAAGAAAATGCAAAGGCAAGCCATAGACTAGGACAAACACTTGCAAAACATGTATCTGCTAAAGGATTTTTTAGACAAACACACACACACACACACACACACACACACACACACACACACACACGCAGAGATCTTATAAAGGATTTATATCCAGAAAATAAAGAGAAATCTTAAAACTCAATAAGACAACGCAATAGAAAATGAGCAAAAGATTTGAAGAGACACGTCACAAAAAAGACACAAACGGCAAATAAGCACATGAAAAGATGTTCAACATCACTGATTATCAGGGAAAAATCAAATTAAAACCATAATGAAATTCCTCTCTATGCCCATTAGAATGGTGTAATGGTTAATTCTGTCAATTTGACTGGGCTAAAGGGTACCCAGATAGCTGGTTAGACATTATTTCTGGGTGTGTCCGTGAGGATGTTTCTGGAAGAGACCAGCATTTCAATCAGTAAATTGAGTGAAGAAGATTCGTCCTCAGCAATGTGGGCAGGCATCATCCAGTTCATTTAGGGACAGAATGTTTATCATGAAATATTATTCGTTTTTTGATTTTTTCAACCACTTAAATATGTCAAAACCATTTGCAGTTTATGGGCTATACAAAAATAGGCAATAAGACGACTTGGCCACCAGACCCTCATTTGCATACCCCATCTGTATCTATAGCAGGGCTTCTGAATCTTGGCACTCTTGAAATTCATTGGCCAGTTAATTCTTTGTTCTGGGAAACTATGCTGTGCATTGTAGGATGTTTTACAGCATCCCTGGCCTCTACCCACTAGATGCCAGTAACACCTGCCCAGCTGTGACAACCAAAAGTGTCTCCAGACATTGCCTTACGTCCCCTGAGGGCACTGGTCTCTAGTGACAGATCACCGGTTGCCTGAGGAGGTGGGGTTTGAGGGGCTGGAGGTGATCATGGAGAGGAAGGGGGATTGACTACAAAGAGGCAATTTGGGGGATAATAGAAATATTCCCCATCTTGATTGTGGTGGTGATTATGCAGGTTTGAAACTCTGAAATGTACACGGAAAACAGTTATGTTTGTTATCTATAAATCACACCTCAACAGTGTTGATTTAAAAACAACAAAAACACATTTAAAAGAGGATTGCTGAAGGGAAATCAGAAAGCAAAGAGATATAATTTAGTAGGAATTTAGCACATTTAAGCCTCCTGGCACTTCAAGCAAAGGGTGAAATGGTTTGAGAAAGGGAAACCCTTGTTATTGCTGGATGAAAGGGAGGCTCTGATTCACTCACCACAGAATGTCAAAAAGAGGTTTCAGAAGGACTGTTTTAGAGACAGCAAGTCTGCTCTATATGTAGATAAAAATTCTAGAAGGAACTTGTTGGATTACTCTTTAAGCAAAATAAACATATATTTGACTGCAGTTTTGCAGAAAGTGCAGAAATATTTTTCCAATGGCCATTTTTAATACAGAACAAACATCAATAAAAGCTGAGAAAATACCATTAAATTTTTAACTCAGCAATGATACTTCTGTGGAATGATATCGTCCAATTATAAATTTGCATCTGGTGCTCTAACCTACCTGACAGAATGCAAATTATGTCTTGTACATCCTTTAACTGGAAATGGAAAAGCCACCCCAGATATCATCTAAGCCAAACTCATGCTTCCTGCTCTCCTCTCCCCTCAGCCCAGTGTTCCAAAATTGAGGAACACATGCACAGGTGATTTCAGGAGGCACATGTGCCCAGACTGAAAGGACATTGAACTATAAGAGAGAAGGCAGTTCCCTTCAGTTCTCTTTCTGCACGTCTGATCACATCAAGAAAAGAAAGCATCTCAGCTGGTGGGTGTGTAGCTCCTAATACCTCCCACTTGCTAATTTCCCTTTTTAGCAAAGGGAAGAGCAAGCTCTAGTTTCTAATTGAAATTTAATAATATTGTAGTTTTCATTGTATTTATGTTTCTAGTTATCTATTTATGGCACATATTCCCATTTATGGTGTTGGATATAATGTTTCTTTTAAAAATTTAAGTAAAAAAGGTAAATCTATTTAAAGAATAATATTAAGCAAACAATCTTATAGATGGCATTCTATAGAAAACTGATAAGGAGGTATATGCAAATGACTCAAGTCAGGAGACAATGTGCTAGATCAAGGATCACCAAACTTTTGTAAAAGGCCAGAGAGTAAATATTTTAAGCTTTGTAGACTGCATTCAGGGGCTCTGTCACATATTTTTTTTTCTTTTAAGTAGTCCCTTAAAACGGTAAAAAGCATTCTTAGCTCACCAGGCCATAAAAAAACTCCCCCGACCCCCACACTAAGAGCTTTGCTGTTCAGTGTGGTAGCCACTAGCCTTGCGTGGCTACTAAGCACTTAAAAGGTGGTTAGTATGACTGAGGAATTGAAAAATTTGAATTTAAATAACCACATGTGTCTATTGGTTAAGGCAATGCATAGTGCAGCAGCTAGCCAATGATTAAGAAAATGTACTGTTAACTATTATATAACAGGCATAAAAGACAAGCACAAATGAAAAGATAACTCCCTCTCAACCTTGTAGTTTTGACTCTCCCTGCCTCTACCAGTTCATCAAGAGTCATCAATAAATGACATTTTGATGGCAAGCTCCTTGACTTATTTTATAAAGCTAATATAACTTTAATATCAAAGGCTAATAAGGACAGTACTAAAATAATAAACATTTGGACAAGCAAATAGAATATAGCAGTGTATCAAATGGATACTGCAGTTTGACCTGGTAGAGTCTATTCCATAAGACAAGGACAATTCATAATCATGGAAGTTAGCAACATAATTCTTTACACATCAACAAATCAATGGCGAAAAACCAATCAAAATAAATAAAAGCTGAAAAGACATTTGATGAAATGCTATTCCCCCCCCCTAAAATTCTAAGAACAGTGGAACAGAATAAAACTGCTCAAGTGTAATAAAGGCAGGTTACCAAAAATCAACAGCAAATATCATTCTAAAGGGTGAAACACTAACGTCATTGTCATTATAATTAGAAATAAAGCAGGGATGCCTTCCCTGACCACTATGATTAAACAATGTTTGCAAGTTACCAGAAAATGCAGTAAGAAAATTAAATCCTCAGGATAAACATGAAAAAAAGATAAATTATGTTATGACCATATACCTAGAAATCCTAAGAAAATTGGTAAGATAATGGATTATAAGATAAATATAACAAAATCAGTACTTTTTATATAATACTAGCAAATAGCTAGCAAGAAATAGAAACAGGAAAAAATGATGTATATACAATAGTGAAAAACACTGTAAAACACTTAAGCACAACGAATAAAACACTAAGAATAGTCCAGGAAAAGGCAAATCTATATATCGTGTTCTCTATTTTGATCTATTTTGAGTGGTGGCTGCCTGGGGCTGGGAATGGGAATGGGAAGTGACTGAAAATAGGCCCAAGTTTCTTTTTGGGGTGATGGAAATTTTCTAAAATAGATCATATGATGGTCATACAATAAATTTGTATGACACTGTCAATATCTAACCACCAGTGAATTCTACACCTAAAACAGGTGAATATTATGGCATGTAAATTATACCTCAATACAGCCTTACCAAAAACAAACAAGCAAAAAAAACTCTAATGCATAGATGGCTTATCTTGTCAAAGATAAGATCCAAACAAAACGAAACAAATATATTCTTAGATGGGAAGACCTAATATCATAAAATGTCCATTTACCCCAAATTAAGGTATAAATATAATGCAATTCTATTAGAATCCCCAATGTGTTTATTTTTGGAATGGATAATAATGAAATTGAAAAGAATCAAGAAAATTATGAAAAGGAATAGTATGGGGTAGGTGAAGGACTTCCTTAGTAGAAATCAAAATCCGCTCTCTGAAATTGCTGTGGTTAAAACTGTATGGTAACGACATGTGATTAGACAAATTGAAGAGTGGCACAGAATAGAGTGTTTGGCAGCAGTTTTCAATTAAATCCAACAAAAGTGATAGTTCAGTGGGGACAAATGATTTATGCAATAAATGATGTTGGCACAACTGCCTATTGGTCTAGAAGAAAATTAAATTGGCTCCCTACCTTACAGCATATATCAAAATCCACAATCCATATGGAATTTATTTAAATGTAAAACATAAAACCACAAAAATACTGGAAGACAACCCAGGAAACTACATGCACAACCAAGGAGTAGGGGAAACCTTTTAACTCAATCTGGAAACCCAGAAACCATAAAAGAAAAGACACACTTCTGAGTTTATAAAAATTTTAAAATTTGGTAAAGTGAAAGATACCATAGAAATAAAGTCAATAGATACATGATAAACAGCCTGGGAAAACATGTGCAATGCAGTGCATATCACAGCTGGGAGCTCTTACATATTGATTGGAAAAACACAGCCAAGAGAAAGATGGGCATAGGAAGAGAAAAGAGCCTCATTTTTTAAAAGAGAAAGAAAAATATCAACAATTAAAGCAGAATGGACAATGTGTGTGTGTATCTGAATGATGACATGCATGAAAGGTGTCACCAAACCACTAACAGTGGCTACCTTAGGGTTGTAGGACTTTAGGTGCCTTTCATTTTCCCCTTATACATTTTCTCCTGTATAGTATTGTTTAAATTTTTCACAGTGAATATGTACTGTTAATAGAATCAGGAAAAAAGCAAAAAAAAATCATTTTTGCTGAGGCAAAAATTATCTGCTCATCCTTTAAGACCAGGCAAATGGACTGAGCACCCATGATGTGCCATGCTAGGTACTAGATGTTCTACATACTTTATTATTAATCCTCACAGCAACACTGCAGGGTATGAGGCCAATGGGGTTCAGAGAGGTTAGGTAACTCGTTTGACATCACACAGATTCTTAGTAAGTGTGGAAAGGCAACACTTCAACATAGTGTTTAACTCCCAGATGTTCTCTTTCCTGCTTTTGCATTGCATTCTCATTTAGGGGCCATGCTGTTCCCAGGGCACCTACCCTTTGTCTGGCCAACCAGGTCCCTTCACTCACCATGCATACAGACACCTACCAGGTGCCCCTCACTGTCCTGATGGTGAGGTTCAAAGTGAATGCTACAGAATCCCTGCCTTCAGGAATCTCAAGTCTCTATCTGTTAGCACTTCAGTCTGTAATTGCTGGGAGGGGGAGGGAAGGACTATGTATTACAGATATTTCTGTGTTAATACTTGGCACAGGTCTCTGCAAATGTTCAATTCCTGGACTACTACTGTGGAGTTTAAAGCACACAAAAGAAGCCCTGAGCTATGACTTCCATGCTCTCCACTCTCTTTTCACCCTAGAGTCTTTCTCATGGGCCACACCCATTACCGTAAAATTTTTATACAATAAAATATGCTCTAATTATTTCAAGCTCACTATAAACGTAAAAACAAACACAAAGACCTATCTCCACATCTTAACTGAGAACAGAGACTCTACAGTTAGGAGGAAGAACCATGGTTATATGCTATTTGTTGGCTATTTGGAGCATGAAGGATGTGAACAAAGCTTCCCAAAGAAAGGATGAACAAGAGATGTTATTTTCATACAAGTCTAAAATGAGAAAAAAGCCATGTTGCACGTATGCACACAATTTTCTTATTTAAACACATATAGAAACTAAAGTAAATATATTTTTAAAACTTGTCATTGGACTTGTCACTGATTTTAATTGGGAAAGAAAAATTGCTGAGGGTGGTCTGGAGGCTCAGGGTAACGGAGGGGTCTGTGTCAACTGATGTAGATAAAGACAAGGTCTCCTCACTTCCCACCCTCTCGGGCCCCCTCCTTCGACCGAGCAGCCTGGACTTCCCTCAGCACACAGACCCCAGAGGGGAAGAGCCAGGAAGAGATGGAAACGGCAGAGGGGGATGTGCTCAGTTGCCCCTAACCACCCTGAGAATCTGTCCCCCTTTCCCCTCTGCCCAGACCTTCCTCCTCCGACAGGCCAGCCAAGCAGATCCCTCCAAGTCCTTGGACCTGTCCTGTGGTTTCACACCCATCCTCTGCCTGGTGTCCTCTTCCCCAAATCCTGTCCCAACCCCCCATCAGTGAGGACCTTTGCTGCATCCCAGTGGCTGGGAGGTTTCTCTCGGCCATGCTGCTTACACTCTACCACGTCACTGACATTGCACAATCTCCACCTGCAGTGTGACGAGCCTTCTTCAAGGCCAGTGCCTTGGTCCACCTTTTCTTCCCGAGGTACTCAGCTAGTGCCTGGCTAGCAGCAGATGCTCAGAGAACGTTAACCATCTTCCCCATTTTTCCCATGATCTACTCAAATTACCCTACTTTGGGATTTTAACCAGCTCTGGATAGAAAGGCATCTAGATGCTGTCAGTACTGTCTAGGTCTGCCCCTTTCAGACTGGGGCGTGGCATGAGTGAGACCCTTCTTCCTGGGCCTCTGGTTTGCCTAAATTCTTAACTGCATGTAATTTCCAAAATTGCCTCTATCTTTCTATTAAAACGAAAAATGGTATAACGTGAACTGGAGTGCAGACATTGTATTAACATTTTTAAGATTAAAAAAATGAGGCTTCAACGGCCACAAAAGGCCACATCCTGCATGATTCTATTTATATGAAATGTCAGAATAGGCAAATCCAGAGGGACAGTGAGTAGATTGGCGGTTGCCAGGGCCAGAGGGGTAGAGAGGAGATGGTGGGGAAGAAATGAGGAGTGACTGCTAATAGGTATGGGGTTTCTTTTGGGGTAACAAAATGTTCTAAAACTAGAATACGGTGATGACTGCACAACTCTGAACACGATAAAGACTACTGAATTATGCACTTAACATGGGTGAACTCTATGGCATGAAAATTGTATCTCAAGAAAGCTGTTCAAAAAGCCTTCGAGGATATTTCCAACTTGCATCAGGATGCCTCAGGCCACACCCACAGGCTCCTGGGGGTAGGGGCACCTTTTCCTTGACCATTCCGGACAAGCTTTAAGAGCAAACCCTTTGGATTAGAATGTAATCCTCCAATAAGACAAACTATATGAAATCGAGTGGCATCATCTTACTATAAATAACTATTCAAAGACGCTGTATTTTAAAATAAACTCCTCCCCTTGCCTTTCAAGCTAGTGATGTTGGTTACAGCCAATTACATTAATAATAAACAAGGTACAGTTTTGTTAAATGTTTAATAAAGTACCATAAATACAAAAAAAAAAGAAGAAGAAGAAGTAATGGGAAAGAATAGAAACTCCAGCTTGGTCTGCAAGTCAAGAAAACAGGTTGCCAGGAGGACATGTGGAGGAACAGGTCCGGGGGGTATGTCAAGACTGTCCCCACCACTCCTGGTCAGCAGCTGAAACTGAACTGGTGTAAAGGCGGACGAGTGCCTGGAGCCTGGAGCTGGTTCTGGAGGCTGATCTGGAGCCCTCGCATGGCAAAGGGTGCACGGCAGGTATGGCATGGCTGGGCAGTGAAGGACGGGCCAGGCAAGGGCATGCAGGTGGCTGGCTCGGTGTAAAAGTAAAGGGCCATTGAAAGCTGTGCTCCCCACATGGGTTCCGAGGAAGATGATCATGACGGTGGGTGGTGGGGAAAGGGGAACCTCTCCTCCCCCTGTGTGGAGAGAGGCCCTCAGAGTGCACGTGTCAGATGTTACAGAGTCTACTCCAAAAAGAAGGCTCAAAGGGGACGGAGCCTCAATAAGTCCCCTCCCCACCACCAAAGTCAAACACTACAAAAAAAGGGACAGGCTGAAACAACTTCGGGAATAGGCTGCATATATCGAAAAGAGCCACTTAACTAAGTGTTGACCACCCATAAATGCTTCTAGTAAATTCCTCTGCACAGCTCCACCCCAGCCTCCCTCCCCACCAACTTGGGCAATACAGCCTCCCCCACGCTGTTGGACCTCTGCCACACCCGGCCAGGTGACTTCCATCAGCCTTGTCACAGTCAGGAACACAGCAGCCCTCCGCCCCACTCCAGGCAGAAAGCCAGGATCAGGAAGGGACAGTAGCAGGAAGGAAGAGTACAGACTCAGAAGGAAAATGATAAACAAATGAAGCAATGGACGCATGGGGCAAAATGGGCAAGGAAAATATGGACTACAAACAGTGCAATTATCATATCATCTCCTAGTTTATTGGCTCTGACCCAGTTATGCCTATAGACCCAAGTAAATTATTAATAGCAACTTCTCTTCACTCCCCAAAGTGCTCTGCTTTGAAGTATACATTATATGACCACCCAACTGAGAGCACTTCAGCCAATTATTGTGACATACATTCATGAAAAGGAAGAGAAATAAATTCAACTCAACATATTCTTTGATAATCAACTTGGTGAGAGTCCTAGAATCAAGTGCTACAGAAGAGTCTTCTATTAGTTTTCTACACTGTGTAACAAATTCCCATGAACTTAGTGGCTTAAAACAACCCACATTTATTTCCTCACACTTTCTGTGGGTCAGGAGTCCTGGGTCCTCTGCTTAGAGCCTCACAAGGCTGTAACTGAGATGTTGGATGGGCTGTGTTCTCATCTGGAGGAAGCAACCATGCTTCCAAGGTTGCTCAGGTTGTTGGCAGAATTCATTTTCACATGGTTGTAGGCTTTCAGCCAGAGGCCACCCTTAGCTCCTAGAGGCCAACAAATTCTTGCCAGGTGGGCTTTCTCAAAATAGCCACTTCATCAAGCTAGCAAAGAGTGTCTCTAGAGTGAGTTTACTAGCAAGACAGGGTCTTATATAACATAACCACATAAATGACATCCCCTCACCTTTGCTGGATCCTATTGGTTAGAAGCAAGTCACAGATCCTGCCCACACTCAAGGCGTGAGGATTACACAAGGGTGTGAACACCAGGAGTTAGAGATCACAGCTGGGGGGCAGAGGGATGAGTCTGTCTTCATAGTCCTCAGAAAACATGTCCTCAAGTAACCAAAACACAAGGCAAAATGGAACGAACACTATATGAAGGAGCTCTTTCTATAGGAGGATCTAGAGGCCTCTTAACCCATTGTGCAAGACCAAAGACTCACCAGATATTCTCTCTGATAGAGCTCACTGGAAGTTAAAGTGCCCTGGAGGGTCCTCCTCTGCGACATGACTGAATGTTGCCTAAGGGTCTTTTGGGCCCCAATATCCTACGATGACACCTGGCCCACTGTAGGTGCTCAATAGGCACCTGCTGTCTGAAGGAAGGAAGGAGCAAGCAAATGCACACACTACTGTGACAAGGTCCATGGTGCCCAGTTAGCATTTCTCATCTTCTGCATCCTACAATTTAAACCAAATTTTCCCCTGAATAAAAATGACTACAAGGGAAAATATCGGAAATACTATTTGTTAATCAGCGGTAATGGGCCATCCCCACTTCCTGATCCCTGAGCCTTTTTTTTTTGAATGGGCAGCCAAGAAAACAGCCTGTCTCGTCACTAGGCCTGAAAGCCCAATTGTGCATGCTTGGGTCTTATTTCGGGGGCTTGCACCTGGGGCATATTTTAGAATATAAGCCATGCAAGTGGGCCCAAGAACTTCATGCCCCTCAGGTTTCTTATGTCTCTGACTGGGTGGGCCAGAGCCAGCCAATTATTATTATTGTTGAGACAGGTAAAACATATACATGATAAACATTTAAAACCATGTAAATTGCGAATTGTCCTAGCCCCTCCTCCAAAGACAAGCACCATGGTAGGTTTTGTTGTATTTCCTCCCAAGGATGATCTACACATATTTAAGCATGTATATATATATATACATATATATATATGTGTGTATATATATATATATATATACACATATATATATATATATATTGCAGTACATAAGGTATTATATTAAGGGCACATGCATTAAATATTGTTCTGCATTATTTTCTTCCCATTCAATGATATATATTAAAGATTGTTCTACATCAGAACAAAAATATCTGGCTTATTCTTTTTTAACAGCTGTATAGTATTCCTTTGTAAGGATGTATCATAATGTATTTAATTTTTTCTCCAATGATCGGCATTTATATCATGTTTAATTTTTTGCTGGTACAAAAATAATAGCCATTCATATTTTCCATCACGCACATGTGCCTATATATCTTTGGGATAAATTCCTAGTGTGGTATTGCTGAGTTAAAAGGGATTTGCAGTTTTAATTTTGATAGACATTGCCAAACTGCAAATCTGCCAGTTTTCAGTGGTCAGGAACTGTGACAACTCAGCAGCAACACTAGCTGCCTGTCACAGAACATCAAAGCTGTCAGACAGCATCTAGTCTGCATCTTCTCATTTTACAGAGATGGGAAGGGAGGCATTTTGATAAACTTCTCCTATGTGTTATTAACTCAGCACCAATTATATTGCCCAGCTCATTTCCATTTGATAATCACATACCTTTGATTGTTTTTATATACTTTGCTCTATCTCTAAGCACCTAGCACCTAGCTTAGCACCTAGACAATACCATTAGCTACACTTACTGAGTGCTTACCATGTGCCCACTAAACTTGGTGCACCTTATCCCATTAGTCCTCCTAAAAGCCCATGAGGATGATATTAATATCCCTCTAACCCACAGTGAAACCAAGGCTTAGGGAGATGAAATGACTTTGCCCAGGGTCTCTCGTGCTTAGAAAGTAGCAGTCAGAATTCCAACCCCATCTCTCTCCCATGTGCTAGCTCATTCCCGGAAATCACACTGCCCACTGCACGCACTCATGAACAATGTGCAGGCTCGAGAGGAGGTTCGAGCCTATCTCAAGTAACAGCACAGGGCAAGTTAAGTCCATCACATTCACTGGCACAGTTACTGGGCGGTTATTAAGCCCCTCTCACGTGCCAGGCAGTGCCAATATCCATTTCCATTTCTGACTATTTGCACTCTATTCCCAGATATTCAGAACTTAACTAGGGATTGGTCACTCCTCATAACCGTTTCATCTCTCCATGACATGGAGACCGTTTAATTGCTCTCACAATGGCCAGCTTCAGTTGCTATCTGCTACTAAGAGATGGCACAATTTTACAGAATTTACTAGTGAAGATCTGCTTTACTTAGAATCTTCTGCCCTCCAAATTATTATTGCAGGTCCTGTTAATGACTGATTATCTCAGACAATTTTATTCCTACTTTTACACAAATTCTTTGATGACTAACTTGCCAACTAAAGCTGATTAGAAAGCATCTCTGATCAGGGAATTTTGTGAATTTAAGTCAAGGAATTAACACATATTACTGCACTTCTCTTCATGTGAGAACTATCAGGCACTATGGGTAAAAGTACCCCTCACACCAAAACAATTTTTTTTAAAAAAGACAATTTCTATTCTTAAAAACATATTATCAGCTGGATATTAAAGTTATGCATGTGATGTTCACAAAAATATGGACAAGGATTTTCAGGGCTGTACTATCTAAAATAATTAACAACTTGTACATAACCTTAATGTTCATCAGTAAGTAAAGGTTTAAATAGAATCTAATAAATTCCAACAGAACAGCAGGCTGCCATTTAAAAGCTTACATTTGTAAATTTGGTAGAGATAGGGAAAAGTTTTTTCTTTTTTTTCCTTAACATCATGTGGAAGAACAGAATACGAACCAGCAGCTGTGTTGTGTTTACAACTCTTTAAAAATGTTGTAACTATATGGACAAGGGCTCGAATGGAACAAGCAAAAGTTACAATAGCTGGAGTAAGAAAATGGTCTATGGGTGGTTCATAATCGATTAACTATTGGAGTATTAGATTTATACATTTCAAAATATGAAAATTAAATCTTATGATTATAAAAGATATGAAATTTCTGAGTGCTTAAGGGACTCAGAGTTTAAGCAGTAAATCTAGATTTTAAAGATATGTGAAGTCTGAGTTCACTCACTTGTTTGTATGAAGATAAATACCAAACATGGTAGGCCACATGAGAAGAAAAAAATCTTTTTCGGGAACAATCTGGGCTGTGAGTGGGTCTCATAAGGGAAAACCAAGCCAAGTAAGGAATTCATCACCACCTTGTCCGGCTCCATTACCATCATCTTATACTTATGCCCAAATCACTGCCCTTGATCCACACTGGCCATGTCTCTCACTGCCGTCTCTGCTGGGCCACACCTAGCCATAGACGCAAGATGGTTTCCCCTCATAGCCACGGTCTGAAGGTCAGTGCTCACATCTGATGCCTCATCTTTATTGCTTTTCATTAGTTGTACAAGTTCTTTCTCTTATAATCCAATTCAAAATTGCTATTTGGCACAATACAGGAAATATGAAATAGTTAACAATAAAAACCACTTGTTAATCTTGCCCAAGACTGTCAGGACATCTCTGGAACTATCTTTAGACTATTGTTGCAAATACAGTCTAGATTCTCTATTTTCTGTAAGAAACAAGAGTAAAGAAAACTGCTATAGCAAGACTAAAGCTGATGCACACCACTAGTCTAATATGTATATAATTTTTTTAACTGATAGGCTACTGTGGAATCCAAGACACAGCTTAAAGTTCTACTTTTTGGTGAAGAGTAAGAGTTTGAAAACAACCTCTGATCAAAACATAACATCACACCAGTCTTCAAGATTTCTAAAAATAGTTTAATCACCGCATTGCATACCTCAGAGGATTTTTTTTTAAATTTTACTGTTAATCTTACTGTTTGGCACAATCTGCTAAAATGGAACATATGTGCATCCTCGACCCAGTAATTCCACTCCTAGGTATACACCAAACAGAAACACACAAGTGTTCACCAAAAGACACATACCAGAATGTCCATAGCAGCGCTGTTCATGAAAGCCCCAAACTGGAAACTACCCAAATACCCATTAATAACACAATTAATAAATAAATTTGGTACATTTATACAATGGAAAGCTATATAGCCATGAAAATGAGCAAATCAACTACAATAGTAAGAGGAATCTCACAAAGACAACGTTGAGCAAAAGAAGCCACTCACAAAAGAGTATCTGATGTACGATTCCATTTCTAAAAAGTTCAAAAACAGGCAAAGCTGATCTATGCGGTAAACAGTCAGGAGGTGGAGGAAAAGGAGTAACTGGGAGGGACTCGGGGCTTCTGAATTCTGGAACTCTTCTGTGTCTTATTCGGTGATTACACAGGTATGTTTAAGTTTATGAAAATTCATCAAGCTAAACACTTATGTTTTGTATACCTTTCTTTGTATCTATTATATTTCACCAAAAAGTTAAAAAAAAAACTACACCCTTAGCCACTCTACCCAAAAGTCACCAATTTTACATATGTGTATTGCCATGTGGCAATATGGCAAAATTAAAACAATCCAAGTAACTTCATTAAAGTTGAAAGGGTTTCACATATGTTGGAAACAAGAGCAAAAAGACATTAAATGAAACAAAATTTTTTAAAATTTTATAACAGGACAAATATATGAATCCACAAGGACAGAAATCTGTTTGAAGTGGTAACAAAGATGAGAAAGGAGGCGACTTCTGTGTGAATAGTGGATCTAGCTCTGCAGGACAAAGGGAAGGACAGGACCAGACAAAAGAAGGGAGAATAAAGATCTGAGGCCTGAGAAATCAGAGCCAGCCCGTGCAGATTCGAAATCAACAAAGGGGCAGCCTAGAAATGTACACGGGAATGACACAAAGATGGTTTGATTGAGCACTGGGCACTGGTAATCTGTGGGAGACGCACATTCACAAGGAGTCCAAGCAGTGACGGACCCAAAGAACTCTGCCGAGCCACTGAAAGTGGACAGATGTTGGGTGGCGACAGTGACACCTGCTCAATTTAGAATGCAGAAATTCTCCTCTTTTTTTTTTCTTCAAGAGAATCTTGAAAGTCATTCACAAAACCTCAGTCTTACTTGGGCCAGATGACATTAAATTTAAATGTCGTGCCACAGGAAAATTCTGTAAAATACAATCTAAAATCATTTAGTCATTCTTCGAATATTACCTGTTGAATGCTTACTCTGAGCAATATTTTGTGCCAGAAACTACACAGATGAAAAAGCAGGTCCAAATTCTGCTTAAATAAGGTGAGGCACACCATTTTGTAACAGGATAGCCCATTGCTAAATTCTTTAGTTTATGTAAATTTTATACCCAATTCATAAGGTTCTCAGCTTAGGGTAGTGTTTAAAGGCACAGATCCTGTGATGGTTAGTTTTTTGTGTCAACCTGGCTAGGCTATAGTACCCAGGGATACGATGAAAGATTTATCTAAGTATTGCTGTGAAGATGTGGTTAACATCTACAGTCAGTTGACTTTAAGTAAAGGAGATTTTCCTTGACAATGTGGGTGAGCCTCATATAAGAAATTGCAGCCTAAGAATGTAACATCAGCTCCAGCCTGAGTTTCCAGCCTGCCCTGCTGATATTGGGCTTGCCAGCCCTTGATATTGACATAAACCAACCCTGCTGGTTCTGTTTTTCTGGATAACTCTGGCTGATATAGACCCTAACCAGATGCGTTGGGCTTGAGGCTGGCCTCTGTCACTCTCCTACCTGGGTGCCCTTGGGTACCTCTGTCGCCTCATCTGTAAAATGAGGATAAAAATAATACCTAACTGGTAGGAATTAAAACCCACTTCCCCTACCCCCGCCGGCACAGAGTGTTCTGAAAGTGTTTGTGAAATAAGTAATTATTTATTTATTTCGCCAAGTTGTATGAAATTCTGTATTTCTTAGCTGGAAAACTTGAGCTATCTTTATTCCCAACAATGTGCCATCAACCAAACATGATCACTCTTTCCCACACCAAGAGAACAGGCTTGGAACAGCAGCTCCTTGCCAGTCACAGGTGTACAACTGTTCCTTTAGATGGTGTGGGAGCAGGGTGGGACGCCAGGCTAATCCCACACACAGGGATGACTCAGCAAAGCTGAGGTTAGAGCACTTCTGGAACATTCTTAACTTCCAAGTTCTCAGCTGCTAAAAACATCTGTGTTTAAAAAGGCTACTGGGGGAAGGACTCAGCACAGAGCTATTCCTATTTGCAAGAGCAGAAGTTTCCGAAAGGGGTCCTAATCATTCCTTCTGTTCCCACTGTTGATACCCTACAGCAGCACCCTGCCCTGGCCCCTTGGGATGAGATTAAATGGGGGAATCAAAATGTTGTTTTTGTGGACACACATACTGGAGGGAGGGAAGGATGATAATTATGATGGCGATAACTAACATTTATTAAGCACTTCCTGGATGCCAGACCCTGCTCCCAGTGCTGTGTATGTCTTATGTATGTATGAACTCATAGAAACCTCAGAACCACCCCAGAGGTAGATACACCCATCCTCATTGTACAGAGGAACAAACTGAGTCCCTGAGAGACAAGTAACTCCTGTAAGGACAGACAGAAAAGTGGCTGAGGGGGAATGTGAACCCAGGCTCTCTCTCCTGTGCACATGGCCTCTGAGCCTGGACCAGGAAGTAGGGGGTCCAGAGGTGGGGGGAGGAGGGAGGCAAGGGACAAGTACAAACCTGGGCTGTGATTGTTGGGGGTGCTCAACAGGCTCAGGGTAAATCAATGCTTAAATCAATTTATTTTAAGTAAAACAAGTTTCAAAGACTGAAGTAGAAGAAATCATAAACCATGTTCCTTCAGGAATTTCTTTAGTTGAAGTATATAAATTGTCCCCACTTTTTTTTTTTTTTTTGAGACAGTCTCGCTCTGTTGCCTAGGCTAGAGTGCAGTGGCATCATCACACTGCAACCTCAAACTCCTGGGCTGAAGCGATCCTCCTGCCTCAGCCTCCTGAGTAGCTGGGACTACAGGTGTGCACCACCACATCTGCCAAACTTTTTCTATTTTTTGTAGAGACAGGGTCTCCCTCTTGCTCAGGCTGGTCTCAAACTGCTGAGCTTAAGCAATCCTCCCGCCTCAGCCTCCCAGAGTTCTAGGATTACAGGCGTGAGCCACTGCGCCTGGTCTCCACTTTTATACAAAAATATCAACATGCATAAAAGATTCATACTATAACATTTGAACCTTTCATCTGAATATAAAAAAATTTAAGGGAAAGTGATTTTGAAATTATCTCTCATTTGTTCACTAGCAGTGCAATAAAATCAAACACCCACTTACTTGAAAAATGGTAAAACATACTTAATTCTTATTCGCTTTCATATTACACCAATTTCTCCCTATAGGATTTCACATTGGCAACAATGTTCTGTATTACTCTTCTTCTACAGGATACTGTGAACTAAGTCTTAGAAGAGTTTTTTGAAATATTTTCTCTAGCTCAGAAAACAAAAAAGGATACACAGGATCCAATTCTATCAGAAACTGGTAAATTTTTATACCAGGAATACTGGGTCTCAGATATTCTAGTCTAATACTTCTCTGGCTCTCAATATTATCCTAAGCCCTAATTTAAAAGAAAAAGAACTGTAAAAACAATTTGCCTCTACCCCAGAGACGTGCCCGAGTCATGATGTCCTTTGGCCTACAGTTGCCCGTCGCAAATGCAGGACTGCACCAGATCGTGGGTCAGAGGTGCTATCAAGAGGGGGAAATTCTCAGATTCCATGGCAGAAGACAGAGAGGTGGAGGTACCTCAAATGAAGTCTACACCAAGTCCCCACTCCTAATTTTGACCAATTGTATAAACTCACCCTGCCGTGTGTCTGATAGAAGCATGCAGCACGTTGAGAATAATGTCAGGTCTTCAAGTGCCATGAACATCTATGTGTACCTAGCTGAGGTGCCTAAGCTGAGGTGCCTAAGCTCAGGGGGTTAAGAATGGCACCCCAGAATTCTAGGAACATAAATTCCTTCTGTGGGGCCACCTGCCTCTCCCCTTGCTGGGTTCTATCTCCCAGGCATTCTCACTGGAGCAGCCCCAGCAGAAAGTGGGGGGCTGTGCTGCTTTCTCTCCATCTTCCCTTTAACCCCCACTGGGTCATCCCGGCATTCCTTGTCTGTGGACTCCCCATATGAGGAACAGACTGGGTTGGATGTTCACAGAGTACTTTAAGAGGATTACGCCCTTTTAAAAATCCCTAAAATTATTACAAAAAGAATAAACCAACAAAGCACTCCCTCCTGAAACTTTTCCCTTTGGGTAATAACATGAAAACATGTTTCTCATTGGAGCTCTTTCACAAGAAAAATCCTTCACTGTCAAATTTCTGGCTTTCCAATTTTGGGATTCCTAGTTTTTATGTAGTCTGGATGTATGTGTTCAAGTGTGTGTGTGTGTGTGTGTGTGTGTGTGTGTGTGTGTATAATTTAGTTAAAATGTAGTTAAAACATCCAATGAGCAATGTTCCAGCTAGTCCTTCTAGACCAGTTTTGTAAATTCTGAGAGGCAACTCCCTCTGAGTTGCACCATCCTTTAAAACCAGCAAGACATGGCCTACTGTTGATTTCCTGTGGCCAGTCAAGACATCCAGACAAGAAGCCTGCAAGTTGGTAACTACCATCTGTCCTGGGCAAGAGCCAACAGTCACATCACAGTCCCTAATGCACCAACCTGGTTAAGAAAGAAACTTCTGAGATTTCAAGGCTGGGTTAAGAAAGCCAAAGGCTCATCGGCTAACTTAATGGCAAAGGTAGGTGACATCGATTAGTTCTATTATGATCAGTAATTTAGCCAAGTTTCCACCCGTCTTAGAACCTAAATGCTTCTGTCTTGCCTTTTTTTTTTAACAAATGACAATTTCAAAATAATAAACCTTATGCTAAAAATCCACATTTAACTTATTAGCTAACCAATTATCAAAGCAAACATGTAAAACAAAATTCTGGCTTTTGGCTGTCAGTTCACGTGTCAAGACATTGCAGCTCTGACTTGCAAGGTGTTCCGACAGCTGGCAAGAGACTAAGTACATCGAACGTCCAAAGATCTGCAGAATCCCCGTTTTCTGCTTCAATTCTGTTCATCTGCTTTCCCACGGGCAATCAGCCACCACCTATCATGGAGCCACCCCAGTTTTAGGTCAGCAGACAATACGAGCGAAATCCGCAAACGACGCACTGGCTTGGGTGTGGTCACCGGCAAAGGGAAGCCCTGGTCCCCTGGCTGCAGGCTCTAAAGCCAAGAGCCGCACCCTCGGCAGGGCATCTTCATGACCGCTCCTCCCCAATTTCGCCACAATCCGCACCAGCCCTGACCGCTCCCGCTAGGAACGCGCCGGAGTCCTAGACGTGGGCCGCCTCGGCAGACAAAGCCGGCTGCTCGGGGAACCCGCTCTGCACCGAGGCGACCTCTGGCCTCTGGGACTTGCGTCCCCGCCCGGCAGCCCCGCGCCACCAACCACGCCGCGTCTCGGCGGCCGGTCAACCGCACGGGGCAGGCGATGGCGCTGCGGCCAGAAGGCACCAGAAGCCGGGCGGCGGCTGTCTGCCGACCCCACGGGCTGGGGACCGCGCGACTCCCACCTGGAATCCCCGGCGGGGCCGGCTGCCCCAACGCAAACCCCAAAGAGACAGCACGTGCTGGGAGATTTCTCCGGGAGTATTCTCGGCACCAGGAAACTCAACACTTGCGTTCCGGGGGACCCTGGCTCGTCGTCTGGCGGACACCAGTGTCGGCTATTGTTCTCCGGGTCTCCCTGGCGGGAGGTGTCCCCCATTCTGCCGCCCCGGCAGCATCTGCCGCTGGGCAAAGCCTTTCAGCTCCTCGAGAAAAGGGCGTGCCGCGGCGCTGCGGATGATCACAAAATCCTAAACGAGTCCCTACGGCCTGGTTTCAAGCCGGGAGACAAAGCTCCTCGCCGGGCCAGCTCAGCTGGGTCCCGGATCTGCAATCCAGGGTCCCTCCAGCAGTCGGAGGACCACGCCCAGCCGGTCACCTGGGCCGCCGGGCCACGGCCTGGAGCTGAGGGTCTTCAGGCCCAAGACCCGCCTCTCAGCCGCCAGCCCCTTTCTCCGCCGGAGCCCCCTCCCCCAGGGGACCCCTCCCCCGCACGTGCGGGTCTCCTCCTTCCCTAGTCGTCCCTCCTCAAGCCCAGGCTGGCTCCACCCGCCTGCAGCTCCCTCCCCTCCCATTCTTCACGAGACTCAGCCTCGCCTCGCGCCACCTGCACCGAGCTCCAACCCTCGCTCCTCAGACCCGCCCCCCTTCCCCTTCCTCCCCAAACCCTACTCCCCACTTCTCCTTCCCCCCCAGCCCCAGTCACCTGTTCCCACCCAGCTCCCCCAGTTCCCCAGCCATCCCCCTCTTTGCTCAAACCAAGGCCTCTGCCCCCGCCTCTCCCCTACTCGGCTTCTCTCCAGCCAAGACTCCAGCCCTCTCCCCAGGCCCGGGGCGTCGACGTCCCTCGCCCGCCGAAGTCGATGCTGCCGGGCGGGCTCCCGAGCTGGGCTCCAGCGAAGGGACCCAGCCAGGCGCCCGCTCTGGGCTGGGCATCGGCAGGAGGCCTTTGTGGTTCGAGCAGGTGCCTCGGAGGCAGCAGGCGTCCTCCGCGGGGGTCTGCTCTGTTAGCTGGGCGGGTGCAACGGCCCGCCAGGTCTGGTTCAGGCTGGGCAGAGCCCGACCCGAGGCGAGAGAGCGGAGGGTGTGTGTCTGGGTAGTGTATAGGGACGGGGGACAGCGCTGATTCGGGGACCCCGCAGGACGGGCCCGCAGCCAGAGAAGCCCCCGCCCGGCCTTCCAGCGGTTCACTGCACCTGGACCCACTAGGGTAGGGCGCCACAGTGTGCTAGGTGCGAAACCTCTTCAGCCAAGTCGCGTCTTCACCCTAGTTCTTTGCAATCCACGAACACATATTAAACGCCTACTGTGAGCAAGGCTCCGCACGGCGCTCTGTTGGGCGTACAAAGAGGACCCGATTGGCGCGCCCCAGCTAGCCCGATGGCCATCTCCCAATCCCAAACCACACATCCCCCCGCGTCGCCAGCAGCTGGGCCCCTAGGCGCACTCGGATCCCCGCCCTTTTGTGCGCCTCTCGGAGAAACAGAAAAGGGGAGAAATGGATGTCTTAGCCCCAGGAGGGTAAGCCCACCGCCCCCACTGCCATCACCCACTCCTCCAGGATGCTGAGGCTGCGAGGGTCTGTTGGTCGGTCCGTCTCTCCGTCTCGCCGCGGCGCCGGAGCTGCGGGTGCTCGGGGCGGCGGCGGCTACAAGCACGCTCGCTCGGTGGCCGCCTCAGCGCGCCCAGCGCCGGAGTCCGAAGTGGCTAGCGGGGGAGGGGACGCGGGTGGGGGCTGGGAGCGGCCTCAGCCAATCACCGATCGAACGGCTCCTCCCCAGCGCTCCCCACCTCGCTCTAGCAGGTTAGGGGGAGGCGGGGACTGGCGGCATCCCGCGTCCTCGGCGCCGCGCGCGTCGGCGCCTTGGGACTACAACTCCCGAAAGGCCCTGCTGCAGGGCCGGGGTCCGAGAGGGGACAGAGGGCGCGGCAGGAGAATACGCTGACCCTCTTCGTGCCCTTCGCCGCGTTCCCTTGAGTTTCCATGGTGACTCAAGACACTTCACAAAGCCAGAACGCGCTGATGCACTGGTCCCCAGGGAGGGCCACGGGGCGGGTCCTGAGGCCACACTGCCTCCCCTCCCCCTGCAGAATCCCACCGGAGGGGCTGAAACAATGCCGCAGCCGCCTCTCCCAGAGCCTGCCCTGCGCGGTGGGGCCCGGCTGAGGCCGCCTGGTTCGCGCCAAGCCCTGGTCCGACGCCGGCGAGATTGCAGGATGGAGAGGGCTGGGGTGGTCCTTATGGGAAAACTCTTCTCAACGTACAAGTTGGACAGCCACTGAGGGCCACGTCAGGTTGCATCTGCGCCCATCGAGATCGCGAACCCGGAGCTAATTCTTTCGACGGCGAAGATGTTGCCCCGCGCTGCGCTGGGGCTTCTCTGTCCAGAGCGCTCGGGCCCAACTGCCTGTCCTATTTCTGGCATCTCCTTTCAGAGGACGGTGAAGCCTCTGGAAAGGTTTTATAACCCAATTTACATTCTTCACCTTTTTCTTCACGTTTGAAATATATACATAATTTACCCAAAACAACAAACCTAAAAAAGGAGAGGGAGGATCATCACCGCTTTGTCCTACCTCCCTAGCTCACCCAGGCCCAAGCCATTGCCGTAGATCTGTGTTGTCTTCTATAGTTGTAATAATAGTTTAGATGCCGTTTAGTAATTTGGCTCTTTTCCCTTAACGTCAGGCCAAAGGCGTGGCGACGCGGTGTTAACATGCGGCCTCGCGTCTTCACCTCCAGCCCCAACCTGGGTCGCCGCGGAACCCTCACCCTGGGTCTCCCGGGAACCCTCGCCGGCTGCCACAGAAGCCCCTCCCTTCCTGGGCTCCGACAGGGTCTGGTGGGGGTGAGGAGTCCCCGGCTGCTTCCACCCACAGCCATGGCCTGGTGAGCTGGTTCTCTCTGCAGGGCACGTTCAAACAAAATGGTGCTTCACTATTCCCGGGGTCCCCTCTCCCCTCTCAGTAAAATCTACACCGGCGCGGGACCCGCAGAGCCCGCCAAGGCGGCGTCCCGTGGGCCACTTTCTCTGCTGTTCTTCCCCGGCTAGGCTGGCACATAGGGGACGCAGTTCTGGATTGCCCTACTGGGTCTCCGCTTGTTCTGCTCCCCCTCGCTCCCCTCCGCAGGTTGTGAGTTGATGCAGGGAACCCTTAGATGAATGAGCCTAGGGCCCACCCACAGCATCCCCAACCCAGAGGAACGCGGGATGTGGCTGTGAAAACTGGTCCTGTTTGGGGCCCCATAGACTCTCCAGGCTGGCCAGGCTCCGCCCGCACCAGGGATTTAGGCAAAATGGATTGAGCCTCCGGGAAGCGGCGTGGAGCGCCACGCGAGCTCCTGGCCGCGGAGTTCGCTGGCACCACTGTCGGCGGTGCTGCGCTTTCTGCCTAAGGGAGAGGGAGTCCTCTAGTGGCAGTAGATGTTTTCTGCAGGTTAGCAGGCCACACATTTGGATTCTTGCTTCTTTGCTTTCTTGGGCTACCTCACCTGGTCAGAGTAAGGGCTCTGCCTTATGGTCATCGGTCGGGGTGAAGTGCAGTTGGGCAATCATAGCTCATTGTAACCTCCAACTCCCAGGCTCAAGTGATCCTCCCACCTCAGCCTCCCAAGTAGCTGGCACTGCAGGCGCAAGCCGTAGTGCTCAGATGATTTTTTTTTTTTTAAAGATGAGGTTGCCCAGGCTGGTCTTGAACTTCTTGCCTCAAGCAATCCTCCTGCCTCTGCCTCTCAAAGTGCTGGAATTACAGGCATGAACCACCATGCCTGGTGGCTTGGGACATTGATAAATGTTACATGTAAACCTGAGGTTGCAAATATCCTCAGTACTTGATTTTAGTTAGTTTTTTTTGCTTTTTTGTTAAATTTAGGTTCTTTCCTGGGAAGTGAAAGAGCATAGAGCTTGGAGTTACACATCTCTGAGTTGGAGTCCTGGCTTCCCCCACTCTCTCTCTACCTTGGGAAAGTGACTTATTCCATCTGACCCTTAGTCCCCTCAGAACATGAGGGTCATAATACATTCTTTTAGCCTTGTGAACATTACATGAGGAAATGCATGGGGCATAGTGCACTGCCTGGCATATAGCAGGCACTCAACAAATGTAGCTATTGTTATTATTTATTTATTCAGCAGAAAATGGTTATCGGACAGTGTGATGGATATAAGAATATGTGACACACTGATAGCCACAAAAAGCAATATGAACTTCCTATTCCCAGATCATATAGAGTAGGATTTCAGATGAGAGAGAAATCAGTTCTGAACAGACCATCAGAGAATAGAGGAGCTAAAATGCGGATTTCACCTGGACAGTTCTAAGCAGAGGTCTAAGACTGCAGGGTGACAGAGGAAAAGCTTGTGGGAGACAGCTGAGAAGCCCACCACGTCTTGAAAGTCAAGTCCATGAATGGAGGTGGTGGGAGTAGAAAGGGCATCATAAGGTAGGCAGGTGTTGGGGTCAGACTTCACGAAGCCCGCAGCTACTGGTTTATATGAGTAAATGTGTTCTGGGTTCCAAATAGCCTTACCAAACTTCGGATTAAGGGGTAAGATAAGGGCTACCATGCAAGGAGGAGCGAGGAAAATCACACTTTCTGAACTTCTACTGTAAGCTAGTGTCTATTCGGTATTTTACAACGCATCATTTAATCCTTACAACTCCACAGAGCAGGTGGCACTGCTCCTTGCTTACAGATGAGGACCTCCAGACTTAGAGCGGTTAAATAACTTGCCTGGAAAGTCACGCTGCTCCAAGTACCAGAACCGAGATTCCAAATGCCGTCTGCCTGATCCAAAGCTGAGGCCTCCCTGCTCCAGCACGCCCTTCCCTACGACCCTCCAGAAGGCCGAATCTCCAGTGCGGAGAGAGACCGTGACGGTGAACGGCTCTCAAGGAGAGCCTGTTGCCAAGCCATTGGCACCCAGACGGTACTTCTTCTGCAGTTCAACCTGCTCCTCCTCCCAGTGTCCTCTGGGAAAGGGGCTCTCTAACTCTGAAGAACTGTGTATTAAGTTTCCCGCTCAGCCTTTTTTCCTCCTCATATTTCTCAATAACAACCCTGATGTGGGGAAAACATTGTGAAGTCTACTCAGCCATTAAAAAAAAATTGAATTGTGAGCCAGCAGTTAAACCTCTATATTCAGGGCAGTGCCACAGAGCAGAAGCCAAAAAAGGAGCAAGAAGACAGATAAATGGACATGGGGAGAAAGAGGGAGAGAGAGGGAGATGGAGGGAGAGAGGGAGAGAGAGAGACAGGACAACAGAAGCATGTAGATCTAAAGACATGGAGAGATCAGGTATACAAGCAGGGATAGCGGAGAATGACACAAGGAAGCTTCCAGACTCCAGGGCTGTGACCACCCAGCCTGACACAGAGGGGGCTAAGGAGGGTGGCAGGGGGCCATGTTTGAAAACATCAAAGTAAATTCCAATGGCTTATCACTACCCTTGAAATGCTGATGAGCTCTCCGAAAATTTAAATCATCCCTTCTGGTTCAAGGAAGTTTTTTTTTCCTTTTCTTTTCTGCTTTTATTTTTAAATTGCAAAGCTTAATTTTGAAATAAAAGTTTATCTTCTTTTGGAACTAGAATGGCCACAAACCAGCATAAAGGAGGAATTGCTGGATGATTCCAGCTGCCCTGGCCTCACAGCAGAAATCTACAACTTGAAATTCGCATTTATTTCACAGGCATATAGAAATTCTTTAAGCCAAACCAACCTAGAAGTTGCATGGTCTCACAACTCACAACGCCGACATTATACAGATGAGGATAATGAGGCTTTGTTCTGAGCCCTTTTCTCCCTTAACAAATAAAATTCATTGGAGTATTAGGAAGAATAATAATGAGGACAAGAAACACAACTCAAATATAAACAATCACTTTCAGAGAATAAAAGAGTTACTTAAAGAGCCAGATCTTTAATCATCTTTTTGTCCCCACCTGTCACACGGGGCAACACAGGCTGCTTTATTAAACCCCTGCTGGTGTGAGGAGCTGAGAACACCAGAAAGAGTCCCCTTGCCCATGCCCCCGAGTTGGCTTTTTATTTATAAAATGAATCCAAAGAAATGAGACAGTAAGAAATACCCACTTCAACCTTTACCTGATTTTTTTTTTTTGGTGTTCTTTTATGAAGCCAGCCCTTCTGTTGAGCTCATTTTCTTTGCATTAATCAGAACTTGTCTTAATAAGAATTAAAGCCAATGTGTATTGAGCGTTTTGTGCATACTTTATGTACATTGTTCATTTAATCCCACAGCACCCCTGTGAAAAAGATACCATGATATTCATTTTATGGAAGAGGGAAACAGGACCTCAAAGGAACTTGTCCAAGGTCAAACAGCTCAAGGGGGCAGAGCCAAGATCAAAATCCCAATTTGACTCCAAGTTCCATGTTTATTCCATTAGACCGCACTCCCTGCTACTGAACATTATTCCATTTACATTCGCCCTTTTCTCAAGTCTATTATGGTCATTTTTAATTCATATTGTAATTTTCAGGGTGGTGGCCACCCCATCCAGCAGAGCACCTACTTTTGGAGGTGTTATGTGGATTAATAAGTCAAATGTATTCTAGTAAGTTCTCAAAAACTGTTAGCAATTATAATCATTATTATCCGTTCAGTGAAACAAAAGTCCATAAAGTGTCAAATTACAGTAGACAGATCATAGTTCTAGTAGAAATAAAAGAACTCTACTTGGCTTTACCATACACTGAATGGAAATAGTCTTCGGGATCCTTGTCAGGCCCTGCCTAGGAACCTTGACCCTCCAAACTTGCTAGATGTTTGGCCAGCTTCTTAACAAGATCAATCCAGGAGTTGTAACTGGACTGAAGTCCATCAAATGAGCTGTGGAAGTTTTGTTATGTGTGTCCAGAATCTCAAAATAGAGCCCCACCTGTCTCCCTCTCCCATCCCTTTCTGGCAAGGATACCACATGCTCAGACTGTTGTGCCTGTCATTCAGCATGCCACACTCCCTAAAGAGGGCCAGGCCACCCAGAGCCAGGGAGTCTCCCGTTAGGAGGGTGAAAACAATGACTCTCAGCCCAATAATGGGTGTTTTACCCCACATACCTGTAGTGCCAGAGCCAGAAGGTGAACAAACACATTACCCCCTCCAACTCACCCCAGCTTTTTTGTCTTGGGGAGGAGAGCCTGTGCTCAGGCTGGCTACAATTTAGGTATTATCTGAGACATGGCAGCAAATGTTTGTGCTGGGAATTGAGCTCCCTTGAGACCAGGCAAAGTGCCTGAATATCAGATAATGCCTTAGGATACTGGATCAACTAGGATAACATTTAAAACATTGCCCAGCTTTTTTTTTTTTAATCCACCACTAAGAGTTGCATTGCCCAGCTTCTTGTTTGAATTGAATATAAAGCAGTATTCTATCAATGCCAATTATTATTGTCATTATGATTTGATCTGAGGCCTAAAGAGTCACCAAGTTTGGCTCTCTTTTTGTGTGTGTGGGGGCATTCTTAGCAGCCCTTAGCCTTGAAATTATGCATCATCTGGATTGATAGACACATGATGGGAGTGGTTTATAAAGTCTATCATTCCCTGGACTCCAAGTACAGAAAAGATGAGTTAAAGAATCAAGAAGTTTATTGAAAACCCTTCCAGATTAATACTGGCATAACTTTCTCTGAAAATAAAGATTTAAGTTTCAAACTGATTTAAGATAGAGTAGCAGGTTCATTATTTCTATGGGAATTCTTCCTCTTGAGTATGTAGGGAAGAAAACGGCCATTCATTAGAAGGAAAGTCAGAACTGTGATTTGATGGCCTGGGAAACCCCAAGAGTTCTGAAACTGGCTGGTAGGGTCAGGCAGTAAAGGATGATCAATTTGTAGTTATGGTTCAAAGAGCCATCTTTTTACCCTACTCCTTGTGGAGATGAAAATTCTAGAGTTTCTGACTTTATCTCCTGAAAAGCCCTGATAAGGGAGAAACATAGAGCTGTCCAGATTTCTAGTGCTGAAACTTAGTTATTGTTCTCATAGTAAACGAGGAAAATCAAATTAGAATTTACTGTAATATGGAGAGGGTGTCAATCTAGATAACAAACAGAGAGAGGCTCTCTAAAAGGAAAAGATATGTATTTGAGAGTAGAGTATTGCCATGGGAATACACATGCTGTAGTAAACTATGTGTGTATTCAGGGAGTTAAAGGAAGACAAAAGTTTTTAAAGGAAAAATTGAGGAGGATTACATAATTATTTTGAAATTATCCTTGGCTACAAAGATCAGTAACAAGTGTGATGCCAGTCTGAGGTTGGATGGGCAGTTGCTGGCAAGATGTCCTTGCAGAAGTATTTTGCGTGTAAGGTTGCAATGACTTTTGGGCAAGGTTGTGGTTTTACTGGTTTGTGATAGTTTTTGTTATCATCATACAAGTGTGAGAACCTCTTCTTCATGGCCTTCCCTGGCTCTATTTGTCAGGGTTTTTTTGTTTTTCTCTTTGTTTTTTTAACATTAGTGACTCCATTTTGATTCTGACAACTTTCACAGAAAAAGCCCCAAGGATGAGGCCTAATCTTGTGTGTAGAGTGTTTTATTTACCTAATAAATCTTGCGATCTTATTCAACTCTTTAGGTAGATTTCTGCCTAAAGAATAGGACCCCCTGCCCAATAGCTAGCATGGAGAGGTGGGATTCATACTGTAAAGTGCCATCAGTGGCTTGCTCTCTTTAGAAAATGCATTTATATTAGTCTCTGTCAACTTACCCTGGGAGAATAGCCCACACACTCCGTGTAGGTCTCTCAGCCTAGCTTCTGGACCAGCATAAAGAGGTTCTTCCATGTCTTTTTGTGGCTTGATAACTCCTTTCTTTTTATTACTGAATAATATTTCATTGTATGGCTGTAACACAGCTTGGGTATCCATTCATCTGTTGAAGGACATTTTGGTTGCTTCTAGTTTTTGGAGATTATGAATAAAGCTGTTATCAACATTCATGTGCAGGCTTTTGTGTGACATAGTTTTCTTACCCACTCAATTGAGTAAACATCCAGGAGCACAACTGCTGGGTCATACAGTAAGACTGTGTAGCCTTGTCCTGCAAACTGTCTTCCAAAGTGGCTGTACCATTTTGCACTCCCACTAGCAATGAATGACAGTCCCTGTTGCTCCACATCCTCTCCAACATTTGGTAATGTAAGTTCTTTGTATTATATTCATTCTTATAGGTGTGCAGTGATGTCTTATACTTCAATTTATAATTTTCCAATGGTAAATGACGTTGAGCATCTTTTCATATGATTATTTGTCATCTGTATATCATCTTTGTTGAGGTGTCTGTTCAGATCTTTTGATCATTTTTAAATGTTTTAACCCTTTAGAAAAGAGTTGTTTGCTTTCTTGTTGAGTTTTGAGAGATTTTGCATATTTATGTACAAGTGCTCCATCAGATGTGTTTTGAAAATAGTTTATATTTTACATTATATCTTCTTGGAGAATAGACCCATTTATTATTATGTAATAAAGGTCCTCTTTATCCCTGATGATTTTATTTGCTCTGAAGTCTTCTTTGTTTGAGATTAATATAGCTACTTTATAAAAATGAAAAAGGTTTTTTAAAAAGTAATGTTAGTTGGCCAGGCATGGTGGCTCATGCTTGTAATCCCAGCATTTTGGGAGCCTGAGGCAGCAGGATTGCTTGAGTCCAGGAATTTGAGACCACCCTGGGCAACAGAGCCTCCTCTCTACAACAACAACACAAAAAAATTAACTGAGTGTGGTGGCACGCACCTGTATTCCTAGTTACCGGAGAGGCTGGATCCTGGGAGTTCAAAGTTGCAGTGAGCTATGATCAAAGAGCCACTTCTCTTCAGCCACAGAGCAAGATCCTGTCTTGAACAAAACAAAAAACAAACAAAAAATTAGTGTTAGCATGATATATCTTTCTCTAACTCTTTATGTGTCTTTATATTTAAAGTGGGTTTCTTATAGACAGCATATAGTTGGGTCTTGTTTTTTTAAATTCACTCTGACAGTCTCTATCTTTTCATTGGTGTGCTTAAAACATTCAAATTTAAAGTAATTATCGATGCATTTGGATTAATATCTACTGTATTTGTAACTGTTTTCTATTCATTGCACTTGTTCTTTGTTTCTTTGTTTCTTTTCTTTTTTTCTTTTTTTGAGACAGAGTCTCACCCTATTATCCAGGTTAGAGTGCCGTAGGGTTGTCATAGCTCACTGCAACTTCAAACTCCTGGGCTCAAGTGATTCTTCTGACTGTGTCTTCCAAGTAGCTGGGACTACAGGTGTGCACCACCATGCCTGGCTAATTTTACTATTTATTATAGAGATGGGGGTCTCACTCTTGCTCAGGCTGGTCTCTAACTCCTGGCCTCAAATGATCCTCCTGACTGAGCCTCCCAAAATGCTAGGATTACAGGTGTGAGCCACCACGCCCAGCCTTAACCTATGTTTCTGACATACAATTTTCTTCTCTCTGAAGAACTTGTTCTTTTTTTTTTTATTTCAGTTTATTATGGGGGTACAAATGTTCAGGTTATATATATTGCCCATGTCCCACCCATCCCCCCTGAGTCAGAGCTTCAACAGTGTCCATTCCCCAGACATTGCACACCGCACTCATCATGTAGTTTCCCTCCCCGTACCCCCAAGGAACTTGTTCTTTTAACATTTCTTGCAAGGCAGGTCTACTGGCTACAGATTCCTGCAGTTTTTGTGTTTGAGAAAGTTTTTAATTCTTTCTTACTTTTAAAGGAAAATTTCACTGAATACAGAATTCTAGGTTAGTGGTTTTCTCTTTCAATGCTTTAAATATTTCACTCCATTCTCTTCTTGCTTGCATGGTTTATGGTGAAAGGTCTAATGTAATTCTTATCCTTGTTCTTTTCTGGGTAGGATGCTTCTTTCTCCGACTTCTTTCAAGATTTTCTCTTTTTCTTCAGTTTTCTTCAGTTTTAATGTGATATGCCTAGGTGTGGTGTTTTTGTATTTATTCTGCTTGGTGTTCTTTGAGCTTACTTGATCTATGGTTTGTTGTCTGTTATTAGTTTTGGAATGTTCTCAGTCATTATTACTTTAAATATTTCTGCCACTCTATTATCTCTTTATTTCTTCCCATCGTGTACATGTTGTACCTTTTATAATTGTTCCACTTTTCTTAGATATGCTGTTTCTTTTTTTAATTCTTTTTTCTCTTTTCATTTTATTTGGTAAATTTCTATTGACATTTTTACAAGCGTGCTGATTTTTTCCTCAGCTGTCTTCAATCTACTGATGAGCCCATCAAAGACATTCTTCATTTCTGTCACAGTGGGTTTTTTCCTAGTGTTTCCTTTTGATTCTTTCTTAGAGACTCCATCTTTTTGCTTATAAGATCCATCTGTTCTGGCCTGTTATCTACCTTGTGCATTAGAGCCTCAACATATTAATGACAGTTATTTTAAATTCCCTGATAGTTCCCAAGTCTCTGTCATGTCTGAGTCTCATTCCTATGCTTGTTTTGTCTCCTCAGACTGTATTTTTTTTTCCTGCCTTTTAGCACGCCTTATAATTTTTTTTCAGATTCATAACTGGCACAGAACCTTATAATTTTTTGTGGAAAACCAGACATAATATATCCGGTAAGAGGAACTGAGGTAATTAGACTCTTAGTGTGAGGCTTTATGTTAGTTTGGCTAGGAGCTGAGCTGTGATTAATGCTTGGTATAGCTGAGGTGCCAGAGGCTTGTTTCCTCTAGTTTCCTTGTCTTTTGGATATTGCTGTTGTTTTTCTCCTCTGATGTCTTTGAGTTTCCCCTAAGAACTGCTTAAATAGTGTCTGTGATCTTTAGCGTTCTCTGTTTGTCATCACTGTTGTCATGATCCTGGAGCCCTGTGGATGCGATGGTGAGGTGTCAGAGTGGGAAAGTGTTCTATGATCTTATGATTAAATTTTGAGTTGTTTAGTGGGCTGGAGTCCCTGAGCTGCTGTGACCCTCTGGGTGAACTCTGTTACTCACTCACTCTGCTCCCATTCAGTTCTGGACTTCAGGAGACTCAGAAGCTCCAAGGAGGCTGAACTCCAGCAGCTCCACAGATACTTCCGGTTTTTTAAATAAAGTGCCCCCTTGTGGTAGAAACCTGCAGGTCTTTCTTGCCTGCACGCATAGTGTTTCTCATTCCCCAGTTGGACTCAATTTTCTACCCTGATATCCCTATCTATTATCTAGACATTCACAGACTTTAGTAAATTAAATGGGTTTCCACAGAGCAATAACATTTGTTTCTTTTTTTAATAAGTTTTTCTGACTAATATTTACTGAGCACTTACTATGAGTCAGGTGCTATACTAAACACTTTACCTGTGTTTATTTAGGTAGTCTTTATAAGAATTCTCTCAGTGGCTACTCTTAGCATCATTCATTTATAGATGAAGGATCTGAGATCCAGAGAAGTAATGTAATGCCCCAGGTTGAGCTAAGTGGTGATGTTGGGCTTAAACTCAAATCTACTTCACTCCCGATCCTAATCCTGTTTAACTTACTGCCCTTTAGCATTTTAAAGCATGTTGCAGAGTTGACAAGCTGACAGGGTTTTACCTTTGCCACAGATCACTCACTCTGAAAAGCTTTCCAGCCCCAAACCAAAATTGTCATTCATACGGGGGAGGGGGTGTGGGTGGGAGAAAAAGTGCCTGTGCAGGACACAGAAGGCTGTGTCCAGTGTGTCCCTCCGGAGACGGCTGCTCCGTCAGCCAGCAGCATTTCCAGGCACACGACTGTGGCAGCTCTAGCTCCCCATGTCTCTTCAAGCTCATTCAGCGAGCTCAGACCAAGTTTCCAGGGAGTGGGTCAAATGCCAGAACAGGCTGGCTGAGGTGATAACTCAAGCCAAGACCCACAGAGAGATGTGAGTAACGACTATGGAGCAGTCTTTTTTTTGCAGGAACTGAAAAATAAGTTAAAAATATTTAACAGTTTAATATAAGCAAAAAAAATAAATGTGTGTAGCAGCTAGCACAATGCCTGGTACCCAGTAAGTGCTCAGTAAATGTCCGCTATGATAACAACAATAATGTTGATGGAAGGAATCACCATCTACTGCAGCTACTTTCAGGGTGGGGGTGAGGTTCCAGAGAACAAATGAGTGTCCTTAACATGCATATTTTCCAGCGTTCATCTCCCTCCACCCCAGATACTCCATCAATCCTGCTTCCAGGCAAATAGCTGACATGTCATGCCCTGAAGATGTGCCCATACACTTTGGCTTCTCTGTGTAAGGTCTCATGTTGACCTTACTTTCTGGAATTCTCTTCCCTAAAACTCTCCAACCAGCTACCATGACCCAATATAAAGGTTGCCTTTTTTGCAGGGATTTCCACAGTAAGAATGAACTGCCCCTCCTCTATGCCTTTGTTGTTTTTAATTTTTCACTTTTTTTCCCATTAAAAAGTAATAGGGGCCTGGCACAGTGGCTCACACCTATATTCCTAGCACTTTGGGAGGCTGAGGTGGGAAGATTCCTTGAGGCCAGGAGTTCAAGACCAGCCTGAACAAGAGGGAGATGCCGTCTCTACAAAAAAATAGAAAAACTAGCTGTGTGTGGTTGCACGTGCCTGTAGTCCCAGTTGCTGGGGAGGCTGAGGCAGGAGGATCACTCAAGCCCAGGAGTTTGCAGTTGCAGTGAGTTATGATGATGCCACTGCAGTCTAGCCCAGGCAACAGAGTAAGACCCTGTCTCAGAAAAAAGAAAAAAGAAAAAAAAGGGGGCAGATGGACACATTTGAAGCTCTGACTCAGGTGGGGCAAAAGCAATATATGTAACCTAAACATTTGTACCCCCAAATACGCTGAAATTATAAAAAAGTAATAGGGATCTTCAGTTTCAGCTCTTACATGTAAAGAACTTGGGAGTCATCATGTCCATCCTCACAATAGAAAAGCTGAACAAAGTGAACATTAACTTTTTTTTAGATCCATCTGAGAACTGAGGTCACGGGGCAAACCACTGCTTTGAAATCTGGAGGAAGAGGTGAGTACAGAGAATCACAGCTGAGATCGTCTTCCCTGAAGCAGGAGCCACGGGAGCCAGTGACTGGCAGGAACACTTAGGCGGGAATTGACCAATGGCTGCAGGCTGAACTTCGGCTAGTTTGAGAATTAAAAACCCTGGGGCCTAGCCTTGCTGGGTGGCCCACACTTTCATGGTTTTTACCTCCAGGAACTCCACCAGGTTCTCATGGAGTATTTTTATTAACTGCATGTCACACATTTACAATACATTCTCCTACCAATTTCCGTTGCATACTCTTTCACTACCTCTTCGTATGAGAAAAGCATGTGTGCATATGCGCGTGCATGCATTTGTGTGTGTGTGTGTGTGTGTGTGTGTGGCTTAAACCCATGGGTTTATTTTTCTTACATAACAAGAAGGCTGGAACTAGGCTAATACTGGTGTCTGCAGCTGCTCTGGGATGCCACAGGCTTTTTCTGGTTTTTGGCTCCACCATCTTTAGTTCTGTCCCTTTATCTTCAAACTTGTTGCCTTCTAGTTGCAAAATGGCAGCAACAATTTTATAATAACATTTGTTACAGAGAAAATAGAAAGATAATTCACTTTTTTATAGCACAGTTCAACGAATATGCATGTTCTTCATTTAATTCTTTGCTATCCACTTCACCCACTGTCCAAATACAGGACAAACAGTACCATGGAGCTCAGTTTCCCATTTGAAGACAGTTAGGGTGTTTAGGGGGGAACTCCTCACAGGACCATCTGGGAGCTACTCTAGGTGTGGCTCCTGGCTTTTTTCTGATTATGACAAAGGCTCCAACCTCTCCTCTGAAGAGCATGAAGTCCAACGTCAGTTTTACCCAGTGATGTCCAACCTTCCAGCCAGAGTGGAGGGAGCAGATTCTTGGGTCACCATCTGGCATCCTGGGGCGGAAGAACAGACCTCCTCCGGCTGAGAAGCTGCCCACCAGGCGGAGGCTGAGGATGGTGCAAATCCTGGTTCTACCTGAAAGGAAGCCTGGCTTTGCCCAGCAATACGCAGGGTCAGATCGCTGACAGTGGGTAAAGGTAAGTACTATAAGCAGCTTTCCTCAACACAGCCTCAGCTGCTCTGGTGGAGAAGGTTCTCGTGAGCAAACAACACGAACGGCCAAGACCAAGTGCATATTTCCGTGTACTGGTTTCGTTCTTCACACTTTCCTATATTAACAACGTTGACAAAGAGGACACAGGCTGAGAGGTTGAGTCATGTGCCTGAGATTAGTAAACAGTGGAGACAGGATTTGAACCCAGGCCGGACGCGGTGGCTCACGCCTGTAATCCTAGCACTCTGGGAGGCCAAGGTGGGAGGATCGCTTGAGCTCAGGAGTTCGAGACCAGCCTGAGCAACAGCAAGATCCCCATCTCTACCAAAAATAAAAGAAATTAGCTAGGCAACTAAATATAGGAAAAAAAAATTAGCTGAGTGTGGTGGTATGGCCTGTAGTCAGGAGGATTGCTTGAGCCAGGAGTTTGAGGTTGCTGTGAGCTAGGCTGATGCCAGGGTGCTCTACTCAGGGCAACAGAGTGAGACTCTGTCTTAAAAAAAAAAAAGAATTTGAACCCAGACAATCTGGCTCCAGAGTTCCTAAACATTGCCCCAGACTTGGCCAGAATGGGGACCTATCTTCACCATGGCTAGTGAGAGAGATGTGAGAATTGACACTGGGATTCCCCAACAAGTGTTCACAGTGGTTCATGCTCAGTGTGCTTAAAGGCACAGTAAGTCCTAACCCCTGCCTGTAGGACAGATACTACGTGAGGAAGGAACAGCTCTGGGGGCCAGGATCCTGCAGGGACCTTGGGTGTGTCCCTCATCCCTCTAGCTGGAGGATGGGGCACTGGGGAATAAAATAACCCCCAGGCTCAGTGATTATCACTTGGAGAGGTCCAGGGGAGTAGGGAAGTTATACTCAAGGCCCAGAATGGCTTATAGACTGGCCCCATGAGGGCCAGTGGTCAAGAGAAGCCACAAAGACATGTGCAATGGGACCTTGACTTTCAAGGGCTATTTGACCTGTACCTGGTCAAAGCCTGAAGGAATGGAAAGGAGAGAAGAAAGGAAGGTGATATTTACTGAGCATTGCTGAAGGTCCCAGGCCTGGCTGCTGGCAACATTCCATTTTCATTTCATGATGTGAGTTTAATCATCTTCCTCAAAGCCTTTGTTATTCTCATAAAGACGTGGGTTAAGAACAACCCCAGGTATCACTCCAGACAGATAGATACCCAGGAGAACCTGGCTTGATATTGCATCAATATTTGCTCATAGTAAATAAAATTCAAGTTAGCAGCTTTTAAATTTCTCTTTTGTTTTTCCTTTAGCAAGAAGCAGAATATAAGTTGTCTTTTTAAAATTACATTTTATTGATTTCTTTTTATTGCAGAAGTAGAACGTATTTGCTGTGGAAAATTAAATTGGATAAATATGAAAAAAATTCATAATTTTACTACCCAGAGAGAATCTGTAAATATTTTGGCATATATCTGTCCAAAACTTCTTAGCACAAATTTTTTTCATAAAAAATGAGATATTAAAAATGGCATTTTTTTAGCCTAAGAAAACTTTCTGTGTTAATTCATGTCATCATTTTTATCAGGAAAAATTACAAAGGACTTTGAAATGGGGAAAATAATTACTGGGTATGCTTTTGTTGGCATGCTAGACAATGCACTGCCCTATCCAATAGGGAGTCCAGGAACTACATCTGGCCACTAACCAACTGACCATTTGAAATATGACTACTCTGATTAAGTTGTGCTATAAGTATAAAATACACAATGGATTTCAAAGATGTAGTACCAAAAAAAAACCACAGATTGCAAATAAGTATTTTTAATACTGATTACATGTTGAAATGGTACTATTTTGGAGATACTGGGTTAAGTAAAATATATTATTGAACTTAATTTCATCTGTTTCTTTTTGACTTTTTTTTTTAGCGAACTCAGTTTTTCTTTCACTGTTTCTTTTGACTTTAAAAAAAACATGGCCACCAGAAAATTTGCAGTTATATTTGTGGCTTACATTATATTTCTTTTTCTTTCTTTTTATTTTTTTATGACAGGGTCTTGCTCTGTCACTCAGGCTGGAGTGCAGTGGCACAATCATAGCTTACTGCAGCCTTAAACTCCTTGGGCTCAAGTGATACTCCTACCTCAGCCTCTTTGAGCAGCTGGGACTACAGGTACACTTAACCACGTCCAGCTAATTTTTTTATATTTTGTAGAGACAGCATCTTACTGTGTTGCCCAGGCTGATCTCGAACTCCTGGCCTCAAGCAATCCTCCCGCCTTGGCCTTCCAAAGTGCTGGGATTATAGGCGTGAGCCACTACACCTGGCCCCTGCATTATATTTCCACTGGGATTTCTAGAGGACTTTTCTGGATTGTCTGATACTATAGGAGTCTGTGGCATTCATTGTCTTTGAATATTTTGCAACTCTGTAGATAAAAGAAGTTCCCTTGTGGAAGGCTGATAGTGACGCAAATGGTTCCTGTTTATGGGAAGGCAAATGGGTTTTACCTGGTAAAGATGAAATTGATTTCTGCCCTGTGTGAGGAGCCAGTCTTGCCCTATCAGCAACTATTTGCAGCTTTCCCAGTGGTCTGTGCTCTGTCCTTTGGATTCTTCTTTCAACCAAGTTTTACAAATTATGAGTTCTGTCATTAATTAATGAGTTAAATCTTTGATGCATGTTTATTCTATATTAGTATGAACTAATCATGAGAGATAGGATTTTACCATTAAAACAGATTATCCTTTAGTAGTTCTAGAGGTCGTACTAAGATGCCCAGTGAATTCACCTGACGGAGACAGGTAGTCCATTGCCAGAGAAGCTCACCTCATGGCTGCTTAAGACTATCCCTGTCTTTTCTTGGCTTTCAGAGTGACCCCAAGGGGCAATAGAACTTTATTCTGCTTCTCTATTCTGCGCCCCCACCCCTCTGCCCCTTTACTGATTTTGTATTTTGCTTTTGTTTCTGGTGTGAACATAGCCGATGTTATTCCCCTGGCAGCAGCAATAATCGGAAATTTGGATTTATGACCTGAGCGTCTGGGAATCTCTGTAGGTAGATGACAGAAATTACTCTCTACTGGAGGAGAGATGACAGAGAATTTTTTGCTTATTTATTTATTTTGAGCTCAAACCAATTAAGAGTATCCTGCCCACTGGAAAGAAGAACAGCTCTTTGAGATTAGAACCGGTGAGTTTTTGTGTTTACTCTTGATCTTCAACAAAAGCTGCAGAACAGATACTATAAGCTCTCTACGGGGTCTTATATTAACAATAGTTATATTTTATGTCATCTTGAAGATTGTTGCCAAGATTTTTGGGCAACTTGGACTAAAACTAAATTGAGTTAATTGATAATCATTGGATACTTGATTTCCAAATGAGATGGAATACTGAAACATTGATCACTAAGGTCCGTTGATCACTCGTGCTTGTTATGTTTACGTGTTATGTAGAGGTGTTATAGAGAGGCTATCTCTTTGGAGAATGTTAATAAAGGTGTTCAGTTCTGCCACTTTAGGAAAATGTAAAAAGAATGTGTCTAGCTATACAAAATTGTGTCATATGTATTTAGAATCGTGTTTGTTTGCAAAAATATTTGTGTATGACAGACATTTCTCAATTATCCAGCACTCAATTTTCTTTGTGAAATAGAAGTTAGTTACTTTGGTTAAAAGTTATAATTAATATATATAGTTGAGACTATTCTAGGAGCAATAATAAAAGAGAAATATAACTGTGCAGGTGCTTTTCTTCCCCCAAGGAAATAGAGTAGTTTTTCCTAAAGTAGCAGTTCTCAAACTTTTGGTCTCAGGACCCCTTTACGTACATAAAAAATTATTGAAGACACCAGAGAATTTTTGCTTATGTAGGTTACATCTATTAATAATCCCCACACAGAAAGTTAAAACAGAATTTGTATATATTTATTTCTTTGAAATGAGCAATGATGAAATCATTGCATGTCAATGCATTTTTGTGCAAAGTAATTATATTTTCCCCCCAAAATATGAGAAAAGCGGCATCATTTTGAACTTGCAAATCTCTTTGATGTCTGGCTGAATAGAAGACAGCTGGATCCTCATAGCTGCTTCTGCCTCCAATCTCTTGCCATGTCACATGTCACGTAGCGTCACTCAAAATGAGAGGGAAGAAAAATGTCTTAGTATGATTATGAAAATAGTTTTGATGTCATGAACCCCCTGAAATGATCTTGAGGGCTTCATGGGGGTCCTCCAGACCACACTTGGAGAACTGATGTCTTGTAGTAAAGTGTGAGTTTGTTCCAGGATATGAAAGACAATAATGAAAGACAAAATTCAGAAAGTGATTTTTATTGGCCTCAACATATAACAGCTGAGTCCGAAAAGAAGTTATATGAATACATAAAATGCATTAGCATATGGAATATGTTAACATTTTGGCAAAATTCATTGTTTTCTTGGTTTTGCTTACTTGATTTACTGATTAATGCCTTCACATATAAGAAAAAAAGGAATTCTTTATCTCTGTGAAATCTACCTACATATAAGGGATTCTGTGTCTTACCAGTATAATTTTCTGTGCTTTATGGTGATTTTATTATGTCCTTGATTATTTAAAAATAAGAGAAAACAGACTAAGAACAAAGTTTTCTCACTTGTGAACGAGCTAAGATTCTTTACAGTTCTTTACAATTGCATTGCCTGCTATATTTATTTTTAAATGTTTTATTATTATTTTGATTAAATAGGTAACCAATTATAGTTTCCTAGTCACTTATGATCTTAGGTTAATCATGTGCCCAAATCTCCTCTGACAACTCTTTATTTTTTTCCTTCCTAACTCAGACCCTAAATTTAGAAAACAATGAAATAAGATTTTCAAGATGTCTTTTATACCTAAAACTATCTTTGAGACAGGGCACCCTGGCATGTCATAAAAAATTTGTCTGACTTTCAGCTTGAGAAGAGAGGTACTAAAAATAATTAGGTGTGTTTGATGTGTTACTATTCTGAGTTGCATAGGAAATGCATAAATATTTCAGAAATTGGTGTTCTTTATGAGAAGTTTCTGGAAATTTTTCAATGCCCTCATTGTTCATAATGCTTTCATTCTCAGGAAAAACACTCATCAAAACTCTTGTGAATAGTTAACGAACTATGTTTCAATAGAGAATTTCATTCTTCTCCATTGTGACTTTATGGTAAAGTAATAAATTAGCTACAGCCATTAAGAATCTGCCATCTGTAGATAGGTTTTGTTCTGCCCTGATGCTTATTGAAGGCTCAGCTCTAAGCTACAGGCCAGAATCCACGTCTCCAACAAAGGACAGACTCAGAGTCTTGTGGGAAAGAACTGTACCAGGTGCTTTAAACTATTGATATTTTAAAGAATAGACTCTTGGGTACAGACTGAGTTGAAACCCCTGAGACAACTTGGAGACTTTATTTATGGAGGCAATGCTTACAGAACTCTCCCAGGAGGACTAGCTAGTATTGTACCCTCCCTACAGGGTCCCAGCCCTACAGATAGGTGATAAGGAAGGTCACCTGTAAATCTGGCCAGGACTTAGCAAACTTTGGGACCTTGAGAAGGGAGGAATTCATCCAAAGTTCTATGTACTAGAGATGAAACAGTGGAAAAATTTTGGAGGGAGGATGGTTGGATTCCTACCCTCAGATGAACAGACATAGAGGTGTTAAAAAAAAGTCCAATCGTGGATTCCCAGTGAAAACTTTCAGACAGATGTTAATTCTGTGGCCTTAGATATTAATCAATGCTGTATGACTTCAGGTTTGCAAAGCAAACTCGAAGAGGATTATGTGATTAATTAACACTCATGTTGCACTTATGTAAATCATTAGCCCACATCTAATGAGACTAGTGTTTTGTGTGTTGCTATTAAGAATAAGATTATTATGATCACAAGAGGGTGGGGGAAGGCTGTCAGGAAAACAATGGAGGATACTTTTTAAATTTCAGAATATTACGGGGGTACAAATGCTTCGGTTACATAAATTGCCTTTGTGCTGCCTGAGTCAAGAGCTATAAGTGTGCCCATTCCCCAGACAGCTCACACTGCACTGTTAGTTGTGAGTTTACCCATCCCCTCCTCCCCACCACCTGCCCGATACCCGATGAATGGTACTTCCAGGTGTGCACATAAGTTTTGATCAATTAGTACCAATTTAATGGTGAGTACATTGGTGTTTGTTTTTCCACTTTTGTGGTACTTCACTTAGAAGAATGGGCTCCAGTTTCACCCAGGATAATACAAAAGGTAGTTCACCCCTTTTTTATGGCTGAGTAGAACTCCATAGTATACATATACCACATTTTATTAATCCAATCGTGTATTGATGGGCACTTGGGTTGTTTCCACATCTTTGCAATTATGAATTGTGCTGCTATAAACATTCGAGTGCAGGTGTCTTTTTTATAGAATGTCTTTTTTTCCTTTGGGTAAATACCCAGTAGTGAGATTGCTGGATCAAATGGTAGTTCTATTTTTCTATGGAAGATTTTTAAATAGACAAAAAGATTACTGGGTGTCTGTTGTTAAATTAAGTTTAGCCTAAAACTGCTTCCTTATGTATTTTAAGTTCCGTCTAAAGGTTTCTCCGTATATGGTGAACTGTAACCTAACTGGATGTATAAGCAGATTGTAATCTACTCATGTACCAATCACAGAGTTTTGCCCAATCACAGGTGGCCAACTGTTCAAACCCAAACCGTGTTCAAATAAGGCAACCCCCAAGCTGTAACCAATCTAGCTGTTGCTGTACTTCACTTCAGCTTTATGTATGTCACTTTCATTTTTCTGTCCATAAATATGGCAGCCCCAAAGTCGCTCTGAACCTATTCTGGCTGGGGGTTGGAGGGGGCAGGGGCTGCCTGATTTGCGAATTGTTCTTTGCTGAATTAAACTCTGTGAAATTTAATTTGTCTTAAGTTTTCTTTTTAACACTATTATGGGTTAAATTGTGTCACCCCAAAAAGATATGTTGAAGTCCTAACCCTCAGTACTGTGAATGTGACCTTTTTGGAAATAGGATATTTGCAGATTTAATCAAATTAAGATAAGGTCATTAGGCTGGGACTTTATCTAATATGACTGATGTACTAATAAGAGAGAAATCTGGACCCCCAGGAAGAATGCAGGGGGCTGTGGAGGCAGAGATTGGAGCGCTGCATCTGCAAGCCACCTAAAAAAAGCCAAGGAGTGCTGGAAACTAGCAGAAGTGGGAAGAGGTGAGGAAGGTCCTTCCCTAGAGTCTGGAGAGAGCTGGCCCTGCCAACACCTTGATTTCAGACTTTGAACCTCCAGAATTGTGAGACAAATAAATTTCCGTTGTTTTAAAATACCCAGTCTGTGTTGTGGTACTCAGCCACAGGAAACAAATATGGTATCTTTTTCATGCAAAGCAAGACTTGGACTTTTTGTTTTTTGAGACAGAGCCTCTCAATGTCACCCCAGGCTAGAGAGCTGTGGCATTAGCCTAGCTCACAGCAACCTCAAACTCCTGGGCTCGAGGATCCTCCTGCCTCAGCCTCCCGAGTAGCTGGGACTACAGGGATGCGCCACCACACCTGACAAAGACTTGGACTTTTGTAGCTTATCTGATTCTATAGGGTCTGTGCTTTTCACTGTCTGGGATTGCAAATGACTCCTATTTATAAACACATTTCTATTAAAGATGTAATTCATTTCATTCAGTGAAAGAGCCCATATCTCAGTAATTCATTTCAGCATTCCTAGTTGTCTATGTATTTTTTGGGCTCTCCTTGGAAACAGTTTTTATATCTTACTGGTTCTCTTGGTAATTGAGCTAAATAAAATCTTCAACATGTGCTCATTCTGTATCAGTATGAGTTATGATTTTACCTTTCTGAAAAAATTATCAATAGGCAGAGAGTGTCAAGGGCTATTATTTTAAATGTCTGCTCCACATCTCCCTGATTCTTTCCCAGTTTGGTCAGCTCAGATATATTCTCCACTTGATGCCCAGGAAACGGATGAAGACACTCTGGGAAAGCCGAGAAAAACGGGGTTAATTCCTGCCTTTTGACTTCCAAAAGCCTAGCTCTGGGGAGAGCAGAAAGAACTCAGGCACGATCAATAGATTTGGAAGAATATACGAGTCTGAGCAAGTGTTCATGCTGGGGCCAGATAAAGGTTCCAGGCAGGGGCAGAGGAGGGGAGGGCGGGAATGAGGAGGGCACAGCACAGCTACTGAGGATGCCAGGACAAGAAGCCCCGGGCCACCCCCTCACCCCAGCCCAGCCATGGTGGGAGGGACAATAGACTGCCGAATGAAATCAGCAAACCTAGAGCTGAGGGCGTTTGCTGTGGCACTGTGTAAGCCCGGGGAATTTAGATACATCTCACAGAAGGAGGACCACAAACTCCCTGAGATTCATTTGCCAAAACTACTCCCACTCCAGCTGAATGAGCATTTGGAATAAAAATCAAGCTCTATTAGAAAAATCTAATTTGTAGGTTTAGATCCCGCCCTTACAATAATCTCTCACTTGTATTCAAGGATCATTATTGACTTTACCTATTTCCTCATCTAGTGCACACTTGTCAACCTTTTTGGCATCTCAGCATCCCGACTCCCTTCTTGTGTGAGAGGAGGCAGGGCCAGCCAACCCCTGTAGGAGCTGAAAGTCCCAAGCCAGTTCCCTGCTTCTTTTGCCACTGGCAGACAGGCCTGGGGCCCCGGCCCCACCCACCGCATGCCACCACCCCAGGCCCGGAACTAGGAGCTGGTAGGAACCCAGTCTGGCAGGGTCTCTGGGAGCAGCTGGCGGCAATGAGCAGGGGTTTAGTGCCAGAAGTGTTGGAAGTGCACACTAGACTTGCAAAGCAGGCTGTCCTGCCTGTCCTCTCAGGCACCTGCCCTTTCCTGGCTGCACAACCTACAGCTACATCCTATCCTCTTAATAAATCCCTTTCATGTTTGCATCAGCCAGAATTGACTTCTGTTGCTTGCAATTAAGAACTCTGATAGACTAGTTTTAGCCTTCCAGGTTGTTTGCATTTTTTGCTGTTATAAATAATCTGGAACAAACATTTCTGGGTATCCATCTAGGTATCCTTGCCTAAGTATTTCATTAAGGGAACTGTAATGACAGAATTGTTGGGTGCTCATATTTTTAAGGGTTTTGACATAGAAAATATCAGATGACATTTCACCCTGCAGTCTGTAAATATGCCCGTCTCCCTACAGCCTTCGTATTGTTCCAGAATGCATCTTTAGGTTTATTTCTTTGTGTGTGTGTGTGTGTGTGTGTGTGTGTGTGTGTGTGTGTGTACAGATGCAGACCAGCTGGAACGCTACTTCTCCTCCCCATCTTGCCATCGTTGTGGAGCTAGGTGCTACCCCCATGCCATGCCCTCCAGCCCCACAGATCAACCAGTAACTGTTAGTGAAGTAGAATATTCTTCATTATGTGGTTTTGAGCTACTCCCAGCTCAAAAAATTAAAATAACATAATCAAACGGTAGCATGAAACGGACAAAAGAAAACAAGTCATGAAGAAAACCTCTGTCAGACCCTGACCAGGGATGAGTCCTGTCTTGTCCTCAGGTCCCTGGGGAAACTTTATTGATTGGCCACAGTTACTGATAATAAATTTAAAGAAGCTCCTATTTGTGATGACTCCTGGATCTCCATCATAGAAAAAACAATTTGTGAATCCTGATTGTCCATAAACAGACCTGTGGGTCATAGCGCTGGGGCACCTCTGGGCACAAGAAGGGGAGTGAGGCCACGGTGACCTCAACCTACAGCAGAGCTCAGACCTGCAGGGGAGCTGGACGGTGGGGAGGCGAGGGAGCCGGGGCCTGGCTGAGTCCTGAAAGCACCCCAGGTGGAGGGAAACACCCAGCTCCTGCGGGGGCGGGGCTGCAGGGGCTCAGCCTGTGCACAAAGGGAGAGGCCAGCCCAGCCTGCACCCAGCCCGGCATCCCTGGAGAGGAAGTGGCCTTCTCTGCTCCCAGGATGAAGGCTGGCTGCTTGTGCTGGTCCTGGCTGTCACCTAGGGTGGTGTTGTCTCTCAGGCAGGTAATTCTTCATTTCCCCTTAGCATTAAATGGGCTTTCAGTGTTGCCACATGCTCTCCCTTTGCAGAGGACTCCTTAGGGGGCATCTTTGCCCCTCCTGCAGCAGAGGGGCCACCAAGGCTGAGGCTGAGGGTTTGGGGGTAGTAGGGGGTGGGGAATATTTCAGTCTCTAGTAAAAATAGCGGCTACCACTTACTGAATGAGGTACCAGGTAGTACGCTTAGTGCTTTATAAATATTAACTGATTTAGTCTATCCAACAATTTGATTACATTTTCAGATTAGAAACCACAGCTTCCGAATTTATTTGGCCCCTTTCTGGTTGGCCTCATGATGTACACCAGAGTGATTTCAAAAAGCTGAGAAGTTCCCAATCCCCTCCCCCAGGTACTGACTGATGCCTGAAGCAAGACAAGCTCCTCAGGGCTAAGGCTTCAACCCCTCTCACCCACCCCTCACAATGTCAGTTTAAAAAGTCTAATTAGTCACTTACACTTGAGCATGAATGAGTCACTTGTTCTTTTTAGCTCATAGATTTTGATAAAGGAAAAGCTGAGGTATCTACCTAACCAAAGGAAAGGGACAGGGAACAGAAGACTAACTAGTGTCTGTGCTCCTCTTAGTACTGAGGTGCTCTCTCCTCCTGCGGCTTCTCAGACACGACCCCATTTTGTTTTCATCTGTAGCATCACTGTTTCCTCCACTATATCCTTATATCTTTTCTTGACTCCTAATTCAAATTCAAATCTGTCTTTGGATATCTCTTCTAATCTCTACCGTTGCCTCTGAAACATGCACAAAGAAATAACAACGAAAAGCTTCTCCACCCTGTTTCTCTGTTCTGCTTCCTCACCTCCGAGTCCTGGCTGCCAGGAAGGCTCCCTGCCTCCCACTTGCCTGCCCAATTCCTACTTTCCAGTCAGGACAGTGGAAACTTGAGCTCACCTCCTCCGACTCCCTAAAATTGGGTGGGATGCTCTTCCCTCAGGCTCCTACAGAACCCCACGCAGAACCCTCTGGCCGCCTGGCCCACTGCCACACCACAGGTGCCCAGTGGTGTTTGCTGGGGCGGCGAGTGAGTCAGTGGACTTCAGCTCCCCTTTGAGCGAGGCCATCAGACTGAAGGAGCCCCGGCTGTGGACAGTGAGCCCAGTGGTCTCAGGAGAAGCAAATTCAGAGACTGAAGATGGAGGCCGGTCCAGGGAACGTGGTCTTTCTGTAGAGGGCTTTGGCGAGTGCAGTGCCCAGGTTGGGGAGCGGGGTTACGTCGGGAGGCCAGGACTGAGGAGCAGGCCCCTTTGGTCCACCTGAAGGAAGGCCAATCCCACAGCCTGTGCAGCAGACACGGGGCCCAGGGCCAGGGGTGTCCCAGGGGCAGGCAAGATCTGCTGGGCAGATGACAGTAGATTAGTTGTGAGGACAGGAGGTGAGGACATGAGACAGTACAGGAGGTGGACTTTGGCCACCTGCCTGAGCCTTGAGCCAAAGCTGAAGTCTGCTTACAATGCTGAACAAAAGCCTTGGAAATGATTAACACCCGGCTTCAAGCGAGGGCAGTGCTGCTTCCCTTCACAGGACCTGGCGGCCACTGGAGCAGGGGGCTGCCCGACCCAGGAACGGGTTGCTGCCAAGATGAAGCCCAAAGTTGACTGTTCATAGACCTTTTCCCTCATTTTAATGCTAAAAATCACACCCAAGGGTGGAGACTTAACATGCTAATGAGAATGCTGTGTACAAGGAAGCACGATTGATTGCCGGATGGGCCGCTGCCAACAAAACCAGCCGCTACATGCTGTGATTTCAATGCTGGCACTAAACTTTCTCTCTCTCTCTCCCCCTTAAAAGTTCCCCAGCCCTCTGGTTGCTTCTCAGCCAGCACTGGCTCCCTCGTGTTGGGACAGGAGCCCCAGTAAAGCCTCTCCTGGGACTGTGTTTGGTGCCTGGCTAGTTCCTATTGCATAGAGAGCCCAAGGGCCTGTGCCAGTATGGGAAGGAAACAAGGGTTTTGAGAGAAATAGGAGGAACTGTGCTTTGGTGACCGGCCTGGAGGGGGAAGGCCAGGATTGTAGAAAGGCCCAAGATGACCGGGAATTCCAGCATCGCTGGGAGACGTCAAGGGGGAAGCTTCTTGGAAGAGCCACACGATGGAGACGGGTCTGAGGGAAAGACGAAGGGCCTGGGTTCTCACACATTATACTGGAAGGTGCCAGGAAGTCCCATAGCTGAGGGGCTGGCACCTCATGAGTTTGGAGACACAAAACCCGAGTCCGGCAGGGAGACTGGAGCCAGAGGGTAGGTTTGGGGACTCTCTGCAGAGAGGTCCCACTGAAGCTTGGGAGAGTAGAAGAGTTAGGTGACAGGAACCAGAGAAGCAGCTCAGGATATGCCTGGCCTGGGGGGCAGAGAAGGAGTGGCGGGAAGAAGCGGGTGCCAGGCGAGTACTGCAGCGTGAGGAGGCTGAGGCGCAGCCCTGGTTCAGACTTATGCTGCTGTGAGCTTGGCCCAGACACTTGCTGAGGGCCTCAGCTGCCTTGTCTGCAACCAGGCTAACAGTACTCTCCTCACAGGTCATTTTAAGGTGCCTGGGACAGCACGTGCAGCAGTTGGCCCCTCAGTGTGTGGTAGTTATTATCATTTGGGAGAATCGGCATGCTAACTGGTGAGCAGTGGCTGTAAAGGACAAAGGTGACAGGCTGCTCGGAGGGCTTGGAGTGTGTGGTGAGAAAGTAGAAATGACCCCTGTAGATAGATCCAGGGGAGCTTGTCAGGAGAGGAAGTGCTGGGGGTTGGCTAACGGGGGGAGGGTCGGAGAAAGATTTTTCCCAGGAGGGAGGAGGACATGGCCACACTTGTAGACAGAGAAATGTCCCTACGAGAAGGAAGAAGCCAAATGCAGAGGAGAGATAGAGCTGTGGGGGACTGAGGAAGATGAGTCCTGGGGGAGAGGGAGAGGGGAGGGGGTTGAGAGCACAGGAGGAATGTGGGGCACCCCAGGAGGGAGAAAATGGCAGTCCTGGCAAGGCAGGGAGGATGCCTCCCGGTCTGAGACTTGCTGGAGTGGTCGGTGGAGCTGCTTCCAGTGTATTCAGGCACCGAGGCCTTGGGGATTGGAGACTGGGGCATTTGTGGCGTTGTCATGAACTGCTTGATTCAAACGCCAGCCCCATCCTGGCCTTGCAGGGACCTGGCCCTGTTGGGATGTGTGTGGGTTTGACGCTGGGCCTGGGGCATGCCAGAGCTCAGTGGCGGTCTGTGATGGGCAGGGCCTCGCTAGGGCAGGCGCTCAAGCCCCCTGGGCTCTCGTAACCCACCTGTAAAATGGGGTCAGTCCACCTGTTTACCTCCCAGAGAGTCGCTGAGGATACATGCCAAAGCCTCTGGAAACCAGAAAGAATTCTAAAATGTCAGAGACTGTGACTGCTGTCAAGCATAGATCATAGATGAAACAGGTTTTTATCACTGGCTTCTTCTTAGAAAAGTTCCCAGGAAATTATTTTGAAATGCTTTGATCTCCTTGGCAGAAAGGCACCAAATAAATTCAAGATGTCATGGCACCTTAGGCCTTCTGCTTTGGAACTCCAGGTGACAAATTTTATTCAATAGCTGGTGACAACCTTTTGGAATTGCTTAAAATCCCTGAGCACCGTCAAGTTCTGGCCCACTTATTATTTCTGGTTCCCTCTGAGCCATCTTCACATGGGACCCTGAAATCAGGCCCAGGCTCCCTGTGAAGGTGACTCGAGGGCCAACCCCTGCTCCTGCCTACATGTTCCTTACCCGGGTGTCCATTCCTGGTAGTTTTGCCCATGAGGGGAAATAGGTCTGTCTCCTGAGTGGAGAAGACCCTGGGTTTTACCACACTTCTACTTTTGTGTCTACACCTTATGATATACTAAATGGTGGGTGGAATACACATTATTTCTCTGGGAAAAGGGTGGAGAATTCTTAGAGCTAAGGGCCCTCCCCCAAATTTTATCCTTATGGGGTAACTTCCAGGGGTTGCCTTGACATTTGTAAACTGTCATGGTGCTGGTGGGTGTGATTTTTACTATGCTAATGTATGTTAATGATGAAAAGGTTACCTTTGAACATAGGCTCCTAGTTTCTGTGCATGTTCCTGGCCAGGAAAAGTCCCTAACCTCAAGTTCCTGCTGTTGTGAGTTCGGTTCTAAATGCTCATTGACCTCTTCATTTTTGCCACCCTCCTCTTTTCCTGTGGTTAGTGCTGCCAACCTGCACCTGTCCCTAACAACAGTCTCGCTGTGCTGCCCCAGGTAGAGTGCAGTGGCCTGATCATAGCTCAGTGCAACCTCACACTCCTGGGCTCAAGTGATCCTCCTGCCTCAGCCTCCCAAGCAGCTGGGACTACAGGTGCATACCGTGATGCCCGGCTAATTTTTTTCTATTTTTAGAAGAGACAGAGTCTCACTCTTGCTCAGACTGGTCTTGAATTCGTGGCCTCAAGCGATCCTCCCACCTCGGCCTCCCAAAGTGCTTGGATTACAGATGTGAGCCACTGCACCTGGCTGCAGTTTCTTCATCATTAATAAAGAGGCTGTGCAGGATGTCCTCTCAAGTCCAATTATTAAGATTCTAAAATTCTGCATTTTACTGACTTTTGACTCTTCAGTGCATGGTTGTTATCCAGCTGTTTTGGCAAGTACAGTGGCAAATATGGTCCCTTTGCCACGGCTCCGGTGTAGGACCTTGAGAATGAAGTGGTGCTTGACTGCCCCCCTGAGCCATCACCCCGTAACTGCAGACAGCCGGCAGTTGGTGCTTGCCCAGTGTAGCCACAGCAGCCCACGCTTGGGCCTCAGCCAGCCTCCCTCTCTGGGTCTCCTGCCCGGCAGTGCGCCCTCTGCTGGGCGAAGGTTCAGGATTCTGTGTGCCACACAGGCTCATGGGTTTTGCTAGTGGGTGATTTTTACCGTACATACATGTTAAGTGGCAGGGAATATAAAACCTGTGATGTTTACCTTTAGGGATCAATACTCTATCAGAACCTGGGGTTCCTACTGGGCCCGCGTCCCGGCAGGTGCCCGGTCTGCCTGTTGACTCTGTTTGCAGTGGTCATTGCCAGGTGACTGTGAGAGACAGCAGCTCTCTTGCCTCTTCTAACCTGTACGATCAGTGGAAACCAAGACCAAACACATCCATGGTTTCGACACCTCCTGGGAGTGAGGGCCTCCTTGCAGGTTGTGAAGCCATTTCCTGCTAACCCAGCTTCAGGATGAGGGACCTGCCTTTCTCTTATGAGCATCGCAGACATTCCTCTCTCACAGCCCTCGTCCCCTGGACTGCAGTGACCCTTTTCCATGTCTGACTCCCTAAACCTGATTAGAGACTATTTGGGGGCACAGAATGTGCCTTTGTGATATTTAAGTCCCCATAGTAGGTATTTAATAAGTGCCAAATGAACCTCAGGGACACTGCAAACATTGTTGGGAACAGTGCCTGCTGTGATGTGCGTTCCAGACCCTATTCAGTGGCTCTACTGATGCACCCTGGGGGCAGTGGAATGAAAGAGGTGAGAATCTCCAGTGTGCTGCAGGATTCAAAAGACCAGGAAATGCCCCCAGGGACTGAACTGAGGCCCAGTGAGGAAACTGGCCTGCAAACTCTATTCAGAAGGAAAACTGGAGGGCCTATGAGGATCTGCCAATTCCTTCCATAAGCATCTAATGAACACTTCCTGATCCATAACAGAAAGATGCAGACATGGATGCCTTCCTGTAGAAGATTCATGTCCACCAGAGATTCCAGGCTGCCCTTGAACAATAATGCTACCTAAGTAGGCCTGCCCTTTCCTTTGAACTTAACCCTGGAAATAAAAGTGTCAGGTAGGTTTGGCAGTTAATATTGACTTCAGAATTAGAACCAAGCTCCCTGATATCCTGGCCAGTGTCTTACACTGAGAGCCCCATCCCTGGGACATCTCCTGTGCAGCCAGGAGTAGGGAGGTGAGGGGGACCTTCCCCTTCCCTTCCAGGGGAAGAAGGTGAAATGGGGTCTCCAAATGTGCCACCATAGCTAGACAAAGACTTTGACCCAGAATATTCTGTTCTCTCCTGCCATCTTCTGCTGCTTCCCCCGGCTGACCTCATTGCCATGGAAACAGAAGGGGAAGATAATTTCTGACTCGGCTCAGCAATTCCTATGCATTCAGCTCCTGGAAGGCGGCACAGGAAGCAAAGGGAGAGTGTCATCTCAGAAGGATTCGTCCAACCCTTGTTTATCAACTCTGAGTCAGTATGATATATCTACATAACTTTATATAGAAAGAAACACAGAAATCTTAGAAAATTCCTGCTGCTTCCATTGTGCTATGTTTATCAAAAAGCATGCTCATGTTGGCTGTCAGTTTAGCTGTACGGCTTCCTTTTCTGCCCTTTTTTCTCTTCATTTAACAAAAATTTCACTGTATGAGCAGTCACATACTTGTGATCTCTTAAAGTTTTTTTGTTTTTTTGGTTTTTTTTGAGACAGTGTGTCACTCTGTTGCCCAGGCTAGAGTGCCGTGGCATCAGCCTAGCTCACAGCAACCTCAAACTCCTGGGCTCAAGCCATCCTTCTGCCTCAGCCTCCCGAGTAGCTGGGACTACAGGCATGCGCCACCATGGCCGGCTAATTTTTTTGATATATATTTTTAGCTGTCCATATAATTTCTTTCTATTTTTAGTAGAGATGGGGTCTTGCTCTTGCTCAGGCTGGTCTCGAACTCCTGAGCTCAAAAGATCCGCCCGCCTCGGCCTCCCAGAGTGCTAGGATTACAGGCGTGAGCCACCGCGCCCGGCCTCTTTTAAAGTTTTATTATGAAAATCTTAAATAAACCATCATGTTTACATGTAATGGGTAAAAATGCATGTAAGTGTTCAACAAACTATAACGAAGAAAGAAGTTCCCTGTGACCACACCTACCCAATGATGGTTTCCATTTTACCAAGTCTTCTAGTTCCTGTCCATGGACATTCAGGTATCAGCGGTATTGCCTTGATCAGAGCAATCCCTTTTGGTCACTGCATTTAATCCTGCTCTGTTGAGGATGAGGTGTTTTGTGGCAGCTGATCTGCCCTGCTCTTCTCCAGGGCCAGGCTTGGCATTTACCCATGAACACATGGTGACCAGCAGAGGAAGATGAAGATGCTGTCTGGGTCAAGGCTGCAGGAAGGTGACTTGGGAGGCTGGGGAGGTCTTGACTGGAGAGAAAGAGGGGGAAACCTTTGTGCCAGGAATAAAGAAGCTGTGAGGACCTGGGTGTGGCCCTCCAAGCCCATGTGTTTGATCCTCACTGCCCATTCCATGGCCTCTGGTCCCCTTCTGCCTCTCTTTGGGACTTCTTGGCCTGGATCCTTCTTGGAATGAACCCTAGGCAGCCACCCTAGAGGGTGATGCTCTTGAGTATCCACTGGTACCAGATGTGCCTGTCCCTGAGGGCAGCTGCGTGGACAGAAGAGAGAAAGCCCGTGACAGGGACTGAAGGTCACAGCTGCCCAGAGCCCTCACCAGCTGGAGCAGCACTGCCCCCAGGGCAGTTCAGGTAGAATGTCCAGATTTCTCTTCCCAAACAACATATGCCAGGGAATTGTGAAAAACCAAGCATTTTGAGTGGTTATTGTCCAATTCTGGGAGCAAAACTTCCTTCTTCAGTAGCAGAAACCAAAAATGGGTATGTGTGGATCACCATTAAATGCCAACACCATTTCAAGTTGAAGCCCCACCGTCTCTTGCTTCCAGTAAAAGTATACAGTGCATCTCCTTTTATTATAGTTTACAGAACACTCACATATATATTATTTTTAATTCCTAAATCAACTCTGCAAAGTAAGGTAGTATTCCTTATTTTGAAGCTAAGTACACAGACTTAAGAATAAGACTTTGACCATAAATCCTATGTTCTTTTCAATGTATTTCCTCACCCTCACCCCGAACTACTTTAAGGATACTGATGAGTCAAACTATAGCCTGTAGAGAGAGGCCCTGAACCCTGTGATAAGGAGAGCAATTGCAGAAAGTGAGATGATTAGCCTGCAGAAGGCAAAACTGACAGAGCAGGAAAGACCATGAAGGCAGGATTCTCATGCATAAATTCCTAATAACAAAAACTATCACAAAAGACTCTACAAAAGCCATGATCTTGCATAAAGATTGTGCACAACCTTACACACAAAAATATTTCATTGAGGATATCTGTCTAGCAACTGCCTGTCCAACCTCTGACTGGTGCCACCCTTGTTTTTGATACTTGTAGCCAAGGACAATGATCTCAAAACAATTAAGTAATCCTCCTCATTTTTCCTTTAAAAACCTTTGTCTTCCTTTACCTCCCTGAATATGCACAATGTTTTCTATGGCACATGTATTCCCATTGTAATGCACTACTTCTCAAAAAATATCATTTTCTTTTAGAGAAAATGCTCTCACTGCTCTCTCTCACTGCTTGTTATTTAAGTTAACAAAGGGAAGACTTAGTGGGAATATGATTACTCTCTTCAGTTATGTGGGAGAGAAATTATTCTCTGGGCTCCCGAGGCATAATTAATGAGCTGAAGATAAAGGCAGGCAAAATTAGAAAATATATTAAAAAAACATGCAGAGCTTCCCGAAACGTAATTCTTTGGGTAAATAGTGAGTTCCCCATCATTGAAGGTATTCAAATAAAAGTTGGATGTCACAGAAAAGATTCAAGGATTTGCTAAAGGGTTAGTTTAAATGACTTTGGACCCTGAAATTCTATTAAGAATTCAAGCTAAACACAAAGTATAGGCAATGGCGACAGGTGAAGAACCACATTAAGTGTCCTTTTAGCTCAAAACAATGGTCAATGAAGCGTTTCAGACCTATAGCCTTCAATCTAGTATCATCCTGGAAAGTGCCAGGGACCTTTTCCTTCCCCGCTTGGAGCCTCTCTGACTCTCAAACTGCCCACAGCTGGACAAGACTCAGGCATCCTCCCCTACCCTCTCCAGGAAACTCCACAGCCTTGAGAACGGAGGGAAACTCAACCTTGCCTCCCAGAACCACAGTCACGCAAAGCGTTACCATGCCAAGGGTTCCGGTGACTGTGTACAACTAAAGCCAACTCTCCCCACGGCCTATGCCAAAGCCCAGGCTCGAGGCTTCCGTGGCTGAGGATTCCATGTCTCTCAGGGATGGATGGGCAAAGATTTTATAAAAAGTGATCAATAACGTTTAAGCAGCGAAAGGTATGTTAGCCCTCATGGTGTTTGAAGGGTGCTGGCTGGGGCTGAGGAAAGGAAGACAGGTGCCTGAGGAGAGAAACAAAGGTGGTTTGGGGCCAAATGGAATTGGTGGGTCAAGCCAAATAGCGGTGAGTCAGGCAGGACACTCAAATGCAAACTAGACGGAACTGCTTCTCTAGACAGCATGGAAGGGCATGTATTTGAAGGTCTGCAATAACTGAGATTGCAGAAAAGGAAGGAACTTAAATGAATCCTAGAAACAATTAGGAATCTACTTCTTCTCTTTGGGTGTCATGTGGGGTAGCAATGTTGGCCCAGTGCCAGGAGGGGAGGAGAGAAATTCTCAATCAAAATGCTTTGGCTGCTCTTTCAAGATGAAGTTGATTTTTCAATCCACTTTCTGAGAGCTCCAAACTTATATTATACAAATAATGTCTGCAGTTGTGAGCATCAGATAGATGCTGAAAGAGCATTATAAGCTGAAAAGCTGTATCAGTGTAAGGTGTTACTATTATTTGCTCACCCAAGTGGAGGGATGTCCTGTGGGATGGAGAATTGAGACAATTGAGGTAAACATTCCATAAATATGTGACAAATGGACTTTGTCAAATTTGCAATATACTTATGGAAAATACTAATGTGAAATTGGAGGCAAAATAACTCATATAATTCTAGAATCGGGGTTCATGACCATCTACGGCTGGTGGACTTGAGGGTCTCATGAAAGTCATGGCTCTTCTCAGAAAAGTGTAGAAAATATTCTTGGAATTACATACATTGTGCCCATTAAGTAATCTCTCATCAACCACCCCCTCCCACCTCCTTACCCTTCTGTCTCCATTGTCTATCATCCCACTCTATGTCCATGTGTACATATAATTTTGCTCCCACTGGTAAGTGACAACATGTAGTATTTGTCGATGTCTGACTTGTTTCATTTAAGATAATACCCTCCAGTTCTATCATGTTCCTGCAAAAGACATGATTTCATTCTTTTTATGGCTGAATAGTATTCCATTGTATATGTATACCACATTTTCTTTATCCAATCACCCCCAATGGACATTTAGATTGACTCCATATCTTTGCTATTGTGAATACTGCTGAGATAAACTTATGGGTGTGGGTATCTTTTTTTAAGAGATAGGGAGAGTCTTACTCTGTCACCCAGGCTGGAGTGCAGTAGCATCACCATAACTTACTGCAACCTCAAACTCCTAGGCTCAAGCAATCTTCCTGCCTTGGTCTCCCAAAGGGCTGGGATTACAGATAGGAGCCACCTTGCCTAGCTCCCTTTTCCACTTTTAATGGCACTCGTGATTACATTGGGCCTACCCAAATAATCCAGAATAATCTGTTTTAGTGTCAGCTGATATGCACCCTTAATTCCTGTGTCATACAACATCACATGTTCACAGGATCCAAAGGCCTGCCTAAGACTGACACTAACAAAAGCAGCAGAACCAAGGGTGAAGAGAGAGACCAAATCTTGATGACACTGTTGGAGTCCTTGGATTCAGCTGTGGCTAAACCAGAAACATCTCTGGACTCTTCAGTTACATGAGCCTTTTCCTCTTAATTCAGTTTGAGTTGGGTCCTCAAACTTGCAGCTAAGACTCTTGATTGTTACATATGACAGCGTATGTTATATTTGATATTGAATAAATTTAAATTATTTTTGTTTTAATGGTAATAAGTAATGATGAGTAATACTCAAGTAATGATGGGTGTAAGAAAATCAAGAAACACATCAAATTTCAATTTCCAGTAATGGTAAACTAGGTCATTTTGGACTACTTTCCTACTAAAGAAAACGGAAAACTTTGGACAAATATATATGTATTTTTCTTAAAAGCATTAAATTGCTAACAAGATAGTGATTATTAGTAATTACTAATCCAAGATCAAAGAGAGGATGGAAATCTAGAGATGGGTTTAATAGCAGATTATTCTATATATCCACCAGGGTGTTTTCCAGTCCCGAAAAGGTAGCTGAGAAATGAGCTATGCTTTGGCAGCCCTGTAGGGTTAGGGAGACTACAGTGGGAATACAGGCCCCCAAGGCAAGCATAGTAAGCTGACCGTGGAATGCTGGTTGTTCCCTAGGAGGAAGGTAAATAAGAAGCAATTTATACCTTAGCATAGGCTGCATCTTGGCTTTGAATCGTCTGGGTGACTCAGAAAATCTTAAGGCTAGAAATTGAATTAAGGTGATTCTGAATGTTTACTGCCTCCAGGCACCTGGTAGAAGAAAAAAAAATCCTCTTTAGAGGACAATATCATCCTAGGCCTCAAATTAGTTCCACATATAGAAGTATGAGATATACTGTCAAGTGTAATGAAGCACCAAAGACGAGATCATGAGTGAGAATTAACAGAAATCATGAATAGAAACAGACCTACAAGGACTCTAAACATTAGAATCAGACATAGTCTATAAAGTTAACTATGCTTACTCTGCTAAAGGAGATAAACACCAGATTTGAAAATTTCAGCAGGGAACTGGAAACTATTAAAAAGTAACAAGAAAATTTTGAAAAGAATCAAATAGAAATTCTAGACCTAAAAAATGCAATAGGCTGGGCGTTGTGGCTCATGCCTATAATCCTAGCACTTTGGGAAGTCGAGGCAGGAGGATTGCTTGAGGTCAAGAGTTTAAGACCAGCCTGGGCAATAGTGAGACCCTGTCTCTACAAATAATAAAAAATTTAGCCAGCCGTGGTGGTGCACGCCCATAGTCCCAGCTACTCAGGAGGCTGAAGCGGGAGGATCGCTTGAGCTAGGAGTTTAAGATTGCAGTGAGCTATTATAATGTCACTGCACTGTAGCCCAGGAAACAGAGGGAGACCCAGTCTCAAAAAGAAAAAAAAATGCAATAATGAAAATTAAGAAAATGGGTAGGTTTAAAAGCAGATTAGACACAGCTGAAGAGAAAAATCAGTGAACTATGAGGGATGGCAGAAGAAACAATTCAGTATGTAGCTCAGATAGACAAAAAGATGGGAAAGAGAAGAGGGAAAGAAACGTAGAAGATACAGTGAGGTGGGCTAGCTAATAGATAATTGGAGTCCCAGAATAATAAAGAATGGGGAGAGGCAATATTTGCAGAGATAATGGTGAAGAATTTTCCAGAATTGATAAAAAGAAATCAATCCATATTCAAAAAGCCTAGTGAATGCCAAGCAAAGTAAAAAGAAATCCACACTTAGACACAACATTGCACAATACCAAAAAAAAAAAAAAAAGAAAGAAAAATCTTTTAAATAAAGATACTTGGAGAAATAACATTAGTTTCAAAGGAACAACTGACAGCTGACTGACTTCTCAACAGCAAAAACAGAACCCAGAAAATAGTGGAATCATCTTTCTCATATGAAGAAGGAAAACTGCCAATATATAATTCTATAAAAGAAAATCCAACATAAATTCTCGAACATGGGGAAAACAGAAGAGAAGAAAACACCAACAAATTTTAAAAGTTAGAAAGCAGATGGACAAGTAGAAAGTACTTATCAGACCTAAGGGAGTGGAATCCTAAACTAGCAGTAAGAAAAATTCAGAAGCCATAATCTACACAGCAAAATCTTCACAAGGCTCAGAAACTGAGAGCATTGAATATATCCATAGCTGGGGGTAAATGAGCGTTGGTTAAAATAAAAAGGATTGTTTGCAAGTGGCTTAGGAAACAATTAAATCCCTAGATGCTTCTCTCCTGCCGATCACTGGATGGCTGCCTTTCCCCCATCACAGCAGAATCTCTTTATCCAAGAGAAGATACAAAGAAGGTCTGCGGACTTGGGGAGACTCAGAAAGCTTATGTGTTATGAGTTTTGAGTATGGATATCCTTAGCTCTCCTTCTCCACTCAGCTCCTAGAACCAGCTAGGCTTTCACCCGCCAAGAAGGAGGTTAGATGACTCTCCTCCATGGCAGAAATAAAAAATTCAATGGGAAATTTAGAAAAGAATGTTGGTGAAATCACCCCAGAAGTAGAGAAAAACAAAATAAAAAAATAAAACCAAATAAAAACTCAACTATATCATAGGCACTTGAAATTTACAGTAAATTATTATAACCATGTCATATAACATTATCGTGATATAAATGACTTATTCTTATGTTATTGTAGTAATGTAAATACTATGTGGTGCTGAGAGCAAAAATCCTGCCTGGTATTTGAGTGTGATGCATGTGTATGGCAGTGATGAACTGATTAGTGTAATTTTGAGAGAGCAGAGAAGTGTCTATTTATTTATTTATTTATTTATTTATAGACAGAGTCTTGCTCTGTTGCCCGGGCTAGAGTGCCGTGGCGTCCTCCTAGCTCACAGCAACCTCAAACTCCTGGGCTCAAGCGATCCTACTGCCTCAGCCTCCCAAGGAGCTGGGACTACAGGCATGTGCCACCATACCTGGCTAATTTTTTCTATATATTTTTAGTTGGCCAGATAATTCCTTTGTTTTTAGTAGAGACGGGGTCTCGCTCTTGCTCAGGCTGGTCTTGAACTCCTAAGTTCAAATGATCCACCCACCTCGGCCTCCCAAGTGCTAGGATTATAGGCGTGAGCCACCGCGCCCGGCCAGAAGTGTCAATTTAAAAAAACAGTAGGGGATCCACATTGTCTGCTCCTGACGCGCCCCCCTGGAAAAGATGCGCCTGAGTGCAGAACTCAGTAACTCCTTTCTTTCACTTTTCTGGGGGCCCAACGTTCCTTCTCTGAGAATCACTTTGCTTCTTTATGTGTCTACCCCTGGCAAGGATGTCACACAGTCCAGCTTAATCTCCATTCAGCTTTCACTTTGCCACTAGCATTGGAAGACGCACAGGAAATGAATGTTTTCCCGTAATTTGTAATGCTGATAGTAATACCTCCTTCTTGCATTTGATAATGCTTGTAAAAGTTGAATTATATATATATTTATTATTTATATATTTTATAAAGAATAAAGTTATTGAAGGCAATGTAAAGTTATCCGCACGCGACTTAGGTAATTCCAAAGTATAATACATGTATTAACATAAAATATCTTTTCTTAACAAAATTATAATCCTTTTTTTTTAGTACCTTACACATTCAATAAATGTTTAGTAGTTCTGAAAAAAAAAAAACAGTAGGGGAGGAAGACTATCATCCTCTAATTAATAACACTGTAACAAGAACATTAAACATATTTGTGGACAGATAAGCTTTACTTGAATGCCTGCACAAATAATAAGTTCATGTCAAACAGGAAGAGGTTTTCCAAAGGCTTAAAATTTATTAAATAGAACCTGGTGGTTCCCTTTAGTCTGTATCTGACTGCCACATCATTATTAGTAGTCTGCCCTCACTAATCATTTTCACCACACATAGATCTCAAATCTTTGGGTGGTATTTCCTGTTTCTCTGGAAACCTCTTAAATTGGTCTCAGTTACAACAGAAGGGCAAAGTTTTTGTCTGCTCAAACTCTACTCCATCAGAGGCAAAACTGCATCCCTAAATTCTCATTGAAATTGTGGCTGTTTACAAATAGTGTACAAATGAAGAACTTAATGTTTGCATACAAAAAATACAGCATAATCTTTGCTATTGCAGTAACTTCATTTTAATGTTTTCATTAAAAAATTATTTTTATTATCACTCCACAAAGAGGCTATAAAAACACCTATAAAAACATTGAAAAGTCACTTTAAAATCCTAGACTGATATACGTTCTGTGATTTGCAAGTGAGAATAAAATGTTAGATTCCACATTTAGAATGTAGTTAGAATTTCTGAATGATTTTGATAGGAATTTACTAGAAGGAACAAAAACATCAAACCATAAAGATTTTCCATTTAACCCCAATTAAGTTTTTGAGAAGCTACATGTTTGTGGACAAGCACAGCTCACTCAGGAACTTGATGCTGCCACTAATGATAACGCTGAGCTGAAAGGCAGAGATCTGCATGCTAGACATGCAACTGGTCAAAGTGGTCTTCTCTTATTTTTTCCCTTATGTTTAAAATAAAAGTACAAATGGTAAAAGATGTAAATTGTACAGAAAGATCTAAAATAATATGTAAATTTCCTTTTCTCCCATAAAACAGCAAATCTGGTATCTTCAAAATCCTTAAATAGTCATATGAGTAACTCACAAACTGAAGTCAACCTCGGAATCTCTTTATCTGCAAATAATTTTCGGGCCTTTGGAACTGTGTTGATTGTTTCATATGTTACCTCTGTTACAGAGGAAAGTCATGCTGTCTTGCAACACGCACACAGTGCTCAGAGACAGCAAAGTCCAGGCAGCACCTCAGACTCCATTGGATCTAGCTGTGGCTCCAGAGAGTCCCTGGCATCATCCCTGAAATTTAGGAAGCACACTTATTAACAAGCCATTTTCAAAAGTAAGAAAACAGTCTCTTAATCAAAATGAGGTCATCTGGTCCTCATAAAATGGAGAGGCTTAACTCTGTTAGAAATCTGGGTCGGCCGGGCGCGGTGGCTCACGCCTGTAATCCTAGCTCTGGGAGGCCGAGGCGGGTGGATCGCTCGAGGTCAGGAGTTCGAGACCAGCCTGAGCAAGAGTGAGACCCCGTCTCTACTAAAAATAGAAAGAAATTATCTGGCCAACTAAAAATATATATACAAAAAAATTAGCCGGGCATGGTGGCTCATGCCTGTAGTCCCAGCTACTCGGGAGGCTGAGGCAGTAGGATCGCTTGAGCCCAGGAGTCTGAGGTTGCTGTGAGCTAGGCTGATGCCACGGCACTCACTCTAGCCCGGGCAACAAAGTGAGACTCTGTCTCAAAAAAAAAAAAAAAAAAAAAAAAAGAAATCTGGGTCATCTGGTCATTACTAATAGAAAATATCTTAATATAATATTGTACAAAAAGGCATGAGTGATATAGTCCCAAGCAGTCAAGTTAAAACTAGGTCAACCTTTACCAGAGAATAAAGAAAAGATGAGATGGCAAGGGACCAAAGATGGAGAAGGGAAATTCCTTCAGAGAAATGCCAACTCCAGTGAGGAGAAGCTGGGAGTTTTTTTTCCCCAAAGCGCACTTACTCCCTGAGTGAGCAGGAAAGACTTACAGACACACTGGTGTAGGAGCTCAGCCGAGCCCTTCCTGAATGCCTCGGATCCTCCTGGCCAGCTGCACGTCCTTTGGGAAAAGAGTAACTCGGCCGGCATGTAGGGTGAGGAGATAAGCATCCTCAAAGAGATGGACTAGAAATGCTTCTGCAGCCTGGGGACAGAGAGAGGAATAAGACTGACACACAGGAAGGGGCATGGGCTAATTTTTCTTAGAGACCTGCTAAACCTAATCTCCAAGGGTTCAAAGGACTGTAGGAAAGATTATTCAAAGAATGGGACTAAACTTGGCCTGGGAATTCTGCTACTACCACACAGAATCCAGCCTCCAAACCCTCAGGTGTTACCTTGGTACTCTTTTCAAGGAGGCCAGATTTAGCATGTGACAGTCCAGTCAGGCATGTAGAATTCCAGATTGCCTCCTTCTCCCACGCTCAGCCCTCACCCAATTATGCCTTGGCCCCTTCTCACCTCTTGTAGGGCCAACAGGGCCTGGGCTTGCCAATTGAAGTCCACACCACGAGTGAATTTAGTACATACTTCTCTTGCCTGTGAAGGAGTGGGGATGGGGAGGAGAGTAACAGAACAGAGATTCAAGGGAAGGTGGACCTTCTCCATGAGTTCCAATGACTCCTCATTTCCATTATTCCTTCCTGGCCCTGAATCTTAGGACCTACCTAAGAGTGGGTGTTGACTTCTGGGGGCTTAGGAACTGGCATATCTCCTATTGGTGGTGGGGAGATGAGGACGCAATCTCCCAGGGTAGGAAAGGGGACCAAAGAGAGCATGAATGAAAGGGTTTCTATTTTTACAGTCAAAGAATACAACTTCAAAGGTAGTGGGGGTTAGAAATTAATTCCATGAAGAATTACAAGGTGTCCTTAGAGGGCTCATGTTTTCAGAAGATGAAGTCCTCTACTGGGTTAGAGAAGAAGTTCTTCAAACATTTAGGTAAGAGACAGTTCAGTCCCCAATACCTGGGAAATTTAAAGGAAGGTGACAAGGGGGTTGGCGGGATGGTCCCTGGAGCTTACCACGCGGCTGAAGGGGGCCTTCCTTAATAAGAGGTGTGTGCTCTTCTGAAGTTTTCGGATCTCCTGTAACCATCCAAATGTCCTCCGACGATGTTGACGGGGGGTAGGGGCTGAGGAAAAGATTTGGGCCATAAAGGGAAAGTGAGTGAACAAGACTCCAAAGACAATCACAGCAACAACAAAAATAAATAAATGGAATCTGATCAAATTAAAAAGCTTCTCCACAGCCAAGGAAACTATCAGGAGAAGAAACAGAGAACCTACAGAATGGGAGAAAATACTCGCATGCTACACATCCAATAAACGGCTGATAACTAGAATCTATAAAGAACTCAGGAAAATTAGCAAGAAAAATCAAATAACCCCTTAAAAAGTGGGAAAAGGACATAAATAGAAACTTTTCAAAAGAAGACAGAGTAATTGCCAATAAACATAGGAAAAAAGGCTCAACATCTCTAATCATCAGGCAAATGCAAATCAAAACCACAATGAGGTGTCACTTAACTCCAGTGAGAATGGCTTTTATCAGAAAGTCCCAAAACTATAAATGTTGGCATGGATGTGAAGATAGGAACACTCATACACTGCTGGTGGGACTGCAAACTAGTACAACCTCTGTGGAAAGTAATATGGAGATACCTCAAAGAGCTACAAGTAGAACTACCATTTGATCCAGCAATCACATTACTGGGCATCTACCCAAAGAAAAAAAAGACATTCTATAAAAAAGACATCTGCCAGCCTGAGCAAGAGCGAGACCCCATCTCTACTAAAAAAAAAAAAAAAAAGAGAAAGAAATTAACCAGACAACTAAAAGTACATAGAAAAAAGTTAGCCAGGCACAGTGGCACATGCCTGTAGTCCCAGCTACTCGGGAGGCTGAGGCAGGAGGATCACTTGAGCCTAGGAGTTTGAGGTTGCTGTGAGCTAGGCTGATGCCACGGCACTCTAGCCTGGGCAACAGAGTGAGACTCTGTCTCAAAAAAAAAAAAAGACATCTGCACTAGAATATTTATTGCAGCACAATTCACAATTACAAAGATGTGGAAACAACCCAAGTGCCCATCAATACATGAGGGGATTAATAAAATGTGGCATATGTATATCATAGAGTTCTACGCAGCCACAAAAAACAATGGTGATCTAGTATCTCTTGTATTATCCTGGATAGAGCTGGAGCCCATTCTACTACGTGAAGTATCACAAGAATGGAAAAACAAGCATCACATGTACTCACCATCGAATTGGTATTAACCGATCAACACATGTGCACAGATAGTAGTAACATTCATCGGGTGTTGGGCAGGTGGGGGAGGAGGGGATGGGCATATTCACACCTAATGGGTGCGGTGCGCACCATCTGGGGGATGGACACGCTTGAAGCTCTGACTCGGGTGGGGCAAAGGCAATATATGTAACCTAAACATTTGTACCTCCGTAATGTGATGAAATAAAAAAAAGAGAAAGTGAGTGGAAAATAGGTGATGCCTCCTAGCTTGGCTGAGACAGGCAAACTGTCAAACCCCTACACTGTAACCACGTGTGACTACACTCCACAGAGCAAGATTTTTGTCTATTTTATTCACTGTTACCTTCAACTAGAAATCAGTAGATAAGTGTTAAATAAATACTTATTAAATGAATGAATGAATGATCCTTTGAGGTTTATTTTAAATACTAATTCTTCCATGAAGCCTTTCCCGAATCCTGATTCCTTTCAAACAGATGGGTCCCCTCCCTCCTCTGGACCCTACAGTACCTCATACATCTCTTACTTCTTTCTCATCTAGATTGGAAACTCAGTTATTTTGTTTTTAGGGTTTTGTTTTGTTTGTTTTTTTTCAGCTAGAAGGAATCTGAAAAATTATCTAGTATAATTCCCTTGTCTTGATTATCCTGAGGCCCAGGGAGGTGAAGACAGATGGCCAGAGCTCATTAGTGGCCACGCTGAGACCCCAGGAGTGACCTAACTCAGTGTCAGTGTCAGGCACTTGGGCTGTGGAATCAGAGACTTTGGATCAAATCCTGGTTCCAACAACAAAAAAGAAAAAAAATCTTAAAAACATTCCCAAAAGTCGAAATCAGAAAAGCCAAATTCTGGCCTGGTGCGGTGGCTCACGCCTATAATCCTAGCACTCTAGGAGGCCGAGGAGGGAGGATTGCTTGAGCTCAGGAGTTCGAGACCAGCTTCAGCAAGAGCGAGACCCGATCTCTACTACAAATAGAAAAATTAGCTAGGCATCATGACATGTGCCTGTAGTACCAGTTACTCCGGAGGCTGAGGCAGGAGGATCGCTTGAGCCCAGGAGTTTGAGGTTGCTATGAGCTAGGCTGATGCCACGGCACTCTAGCCCAGGTGACAGAGCAAGACTCTGTCTCAAAAAAAAAAAAAAAAGAAAGAAAGAAAGAAAGATAGGCAGTTGAGTTGGATATAGGCATCTGCGGTCATAAGAAAGATCTGGGTAGAGAATATAAATTTGAAAGTTGTTCTTGTATTTAGAGCCATGGGGATGGATGCGATCACCTGGGAAGAGGGTAGAAAGGAAGTCCTGCAACAAGGAGCTGGAGAGAGTAGCACAGGCAGTAGAGAACACTAAGCAGGAACTGCCAGAGAGTACATGGTGTCACAGAAGCCAAGTGAGCAGAATGCTTCAAGGAGAAAGTGGCCCACTGGGTCAAATGCTTCTGAGAGACAAAGAAAAGGACACAGACCTTTCTATTGGATTTGGCAAAATGAAAGTTGCTGGTGACCCTGACAGGAGTAGTTCAAGTGGACTAGAACTACTCCTACTATGGGTAGTGGTTGTGAGGGGGCGCTCAGACTGGACCAGGTTGAAGGGTGACTAGGAAATGAGGAAACGAGACAAAATGTGTGTAGATTTCAACAAGTCTGGCTATTTGAAAAGGGTAGCTATGAAGGGAAGTAGAGAGAAATTGGGAATATAAGGAGATGGGAGTGTGTGGTCACAGAAACACCCCTGCCGTTTTTCTTACAATGGTAAATACTAGAGCACATTTGCCAATGTCAATGTGAGGCATTTGGATTTAATTCTAAGTGCAGGTGGCGAGGCCAACAGAGAGACCCTGTGAAGATGAAAGAAGCATATGACCAAAAGCCCATGCAAGAGGAAAAGTGCCTTTTGATAGGAAGGGGGACCCTTAGTTAAGGTCATCATCAGCTAAGAGTAGGGGGACTGGAGCTGTAGGAAGTTGAAGAGGGGAAAAAAGGTAGGAAATAGTCATGGGGTGAAAGGAAAAGCAAGATCATCAGACAAGGCTGGTAGGACTGCCAGGAAGTGTCAAGTGCCCATTTGAGATAAAACTTTTCATCTAATCAGGAGTATAAGGATGCATCTATGACAGAAAGCAACAGCAAACATCGTACTTAATATTGCCATTAAAATTACAGACAAGACAAAGATGGTCAACAACACTGCTCTTAGTGAGTCTCAGGGCCTTGCTAATACCATACAACAAGAAATAAAATGTGTAAAATTGAAAAAGAAAGATTAAAAAGTCATTATTTGCAGATGATATATAACAGTCTACTTAAAAATTCCAACTGAATGTAATCCCAGCTACTTGGGAGGCTGAGGCAGGAGGATTGCTTGAGCCCAGGAGTTTGAGGTTGCTGTGAGCTAGGCTGATGCCACAGCACTCTAGCCTGGATGACAGAGCAAGACTCTGTCTCCAAAAAAAAAATTCCAACTGAAGCAACTGAAAGACTATTAGGATTCATGAGAATTCAGCAAGTTGGTTGGACGCAAAGCTTAAATACTTAGGTTTTGGGAAAGAAAACAATCCCATTCACAGCAGCAACATCTAAAATAACCTACAATACCCTTTTTTTCACCCTGCTCTTAGCTATGTAGCAACAGAGTTAGAAGACAAGTGAAGCAGCAATTGCCACCATGTACCACACAGGCACCTGCCACTTCCTGCCCTTGGGCCTCCCATCCACCAGCCCACAATACAGACACTGCGGACCACAGACTCTATCCCTTTCTAGGGACACAACCTCCACAAGGGAACAGGGTGAGCAGCGCCCAGAGGGCCTTTGTCCAAGGCCCAATAAAGCCACTCACTGAAGGAAAGAAAACCCTGAATGACAGACACCTCCTAAGAGCAGGATTGTTATTTGAAATCGTCACAAAAAGCAGGCAATACTTTTGCAATTTAGAAAAGCACAAACACAGACATTTAAAAATCTCGTGTCTGCCAGAACAAGTTGTGTGACTTTGCTCAAGTTCCCTGGCCTGCCTGGGCCTCAATCTTCTCATCTGCTGTAAATGGGCAGGATAGAAAGTTGAGATAATGCATGAAAATAGTTTCACACAATGCCTAGTTAATGGTAAGCGCTCCATAAACGCTAGTACTGTGGTAACAGCAGGAGCTAGTGTTGGCAGTCAGGTTGCCTCGGCCGGTCCTTTCGCCTTTTCAGAACTGCCTGCTCCAGGCCTTCGCTGGACTTGGCACCCGAGCAGATGCGGGACGGCAGAACCGCCTTGTCCCTTGCATAGGAGGGTCACGGGGCCGGGAGTCGGGGGTGGGGGTGGGGGTTCGGGTTCCACAAGCGAGCCTCGGTCTTCCGGTATGTGAAGTGGGGATGCGGGGCCGGTCGTGCTCCCAGGCAGGTGGCAGAAGGGCCGGCTCGGAGTGGCAGGTGCGCAGCGCTTACCTACGGGGGGCCGCCGCCGCGAGGGGCCGGGGGTCGGGCTCTCGACGCGCCTCGTCGGGGTCTCGGGCTTGCGCCTCCGGCGGCGCGGGCCCATGGCGGGCCGCGGACAGTCCCGGCGACCAGCCCCACGGCTCCGAGTGCTCGGATTTCCGGGTTCGGGGGCGAAAGGCTGGCGTATGGGGGAATTCTGGAGGAGGCCCGGCCGCCTTCTGCACAGCCTAGCGTTCAAATCGCCCGCCCTGCCTACCTCTCCGCCAGCGTTTTTTAAATCCGGAATCCTGAGCCTCTCAGTGGCCGACTCTGGAACGTGGGGACGGCAGGAAGGACCAATGAGAGTGCGGGCCAGGAGACCAAACTGCTGCGGTGATAGGAGGACAGCGGGAGTTACAGCGGAGCCAGCCAATGGGCATTTGAGGAAGTGAAAGGGGCGGGGATTTCTCCTGCCCTTTGCTTGTTCGTGGGGGTGCGGGTCTTTTGAGCGACCGGACTGAAGTCCTCGAGTGCCCTCTGGTCAAAAAAGGAAAGCTAAATTCTGCACGTGGATGGTGTGTTTGTAGGACATGTTTCTGTAGACAAATCACTTTCCTAAAACATTTTATGTTTTGCCGGGTCAACACTGAGGTGGGGGTCGAGCTCATGGGGCGCCGCGGGTAGGTCTGGGGCGGTGGGAGTGCAATCGGCGTGCGAGTTCCTGCGTGTGATTGGCAGTGACCCAGTGAGCAAGTGACCTCCGCTGTGCGCGCGGTGATTGTTGTGACGGTGTGCGGCGTTTGGATCTGACTCGGCCTGGGCCGTTGTGTGTGTGACTGGGACCGTTTAGCAGGGATATACACTCGCGTGACTGTGTAAGTGTCCGTGTGAGGAACTTTGTCGTCCAAGAAATCACCATTTCCGCCGAGCGGTCATGTTGCCAGAATATTCGGAAGCCTAAGAGTTTGTCTGGTAACTAATTTTATTTATTTTATTTTATTATTTTTATTTTTTTGAGACAGAGTCTCATTCTGTTGCCTGGGCTAGAGTGCCCTGGGGTCAGCCTAGCTCACAGCAATCTCAAACTCCTGGGCTCAAGCAATCCTCCTGCCTCAGCCTCCCGGGTAGCTGGGACTACAGGCGTGCACCACCATCCCCGGCTAATTTTTTCTATGTATTTTTAGTTGTTTCTAAAAATAGGATTACCGGCTAATTTCTTTCTATTTTTAGTAGAGGTGGGGGTCTCGCTCTTGCTCAGGCTGGTCTCGAACTCCTGAGCTCAAGCGATCCTCCCGCCTCGGCCTCCCAGAGTGCTGGGATCACAGGCGTGAGCCACCGCAAGCCAACGTGCCAGGCCTTGGTAACTAATTTTAAACATTATACCTATGGTGAAATAAATGTGGATTGTGAAGGACAAAAAAACAAAAACAAAAACAAACAAAAAAACACTGAGGTGGCTTTTAAAGATGAGGAAACAGACCCACGGGGAATGTGACTAACCCTTGTTGCACCTGTGACCCTGGGGGAACAACCCTCAAATATAACTCAGCAGCCAGTTTAACTGCATGAACTTAACTGACAATTGGGTCGGGGTCGTGGAGCCAGACCGGATGGATGGGGCTCTGAGGACAAGGTCCAAGCAGGGCCTGATGGCAATAGAAACATCCCAGGGAAACAAACGCTCTCTTCTCTGTTGGGCATAATAAAAATTAAGGGCATGTCCCCCGGTGTGTACAATTAAGGACTGAACTCTGATCTTTTTCTTTGCCCAAAAAATTCTTTTCTAAGGGGGCCTTGGTGAGTCTTGCCTAACTGATAAAATCTCAGTAAACAGTTTTTATGTGTTTTACTTCCCAAGCTGGTTCCGGTATAGCATCACATAAATTATAAGAGACCCTTATCTTAACTCAAGCGTTCCTTTCCACTGATTCCTAGTCTTTGGGACAAAGCTTAACTCTTTCAATTGTCAACTAAAGAATCCCCAATCCACCTATGACTTGTAAGGCCTGGCTTTAAGATGTCCCACCTTTTTGGGCCAAACCAATGTATGCCTTCCATGTATTGATTTATGACTTTGCCTGTAATTTCTCTCTCCCCGAAATGTATAAAACCAAACTGTAACCCAGCCACAGCGAGTCCACTTGCTCAAGGCTTCTTGGGCGTGGCTCCGGGGTCATGGTGCTCAAATTTGGCTCAGAATAAACCTCCTTAAATTATTTTACAGAGTTTGTCTGCTTTCTGTTGACAGAATAAAAGGAATTTTAATTCTCTACATTTTTCTTTCTTGCATTTTCTAAATGTTCTACAGTAAACATGTACTGTAATCAGGAAAATTGTTAATTATAAAGTCAATGATTTTATGGAACACTTGTGCATTGCGGGTGGGAATGTAAAATGGTGCAGCTGCTGTGAAAAATAGTATGGTAGTTCTTCAGAAAATTAAAAATAGAATTACCATATGGTCCAGCAATTCCTCTTCTGGCTATATCTCCAAAAGGATTGGTACATAGCCAGGGACTTGGACAGATATTTCTACACCCATGTTGACAGCAGCATTATTCACAACCAAAAGGTGCAAACGACCTGAACGTCCATCAGGGGATGAATGGATAAACAAAACATGGTGTATACAATGGAATATTATTCAGCCTTTAAAACGAAGGGAATTCTGACACATGCTACAACATGGATGAACCTTGAAAACATTATGCTAAGTGAAATAAGCCAGCCACAAAAGGACAAATACTGTATGAGGTACCTAGTGTAGTCAAACTCGTAAGACAGAAAGTATTAATAGGATGGTGGTTGCCAGGGGCTGGAGGAGGGGGATGGGGAGTTAACGTTTATGGGTGCAGATTTTCAGTTTGGGAAGATGAAAAAAGCTCTGGAGATGAGTGTTGGTGATGGTTGCACAACCATGTCAATGTACTTAATGCCACTGAACTGTACACTTAAAACTTGTTAGGATGGTAGATTTTGTTATGTATGTTTTACCACAATAAGGAAAAAAGAAAGAAAGAGAGCAAAGGAAGGAAGGGAGGAGGGAAGGAAAGAAAGGAATGTTTTGACTAAATACACTGAGGTATAGTCAAATCATAGAAAGATGATTGTTTTTCAATAATCCCGGTCAACATGGAGGCAAGAAATCCAGATACACCAGTCCTCAATACTCATTAATCAGACAAAACAAATCTTCACTCATTAATTCTACCTTAGACATATAGCCCCTTTGCTCAATTAGAAGTAGAGGCTGGGTGCGGTGGCTCACACTTGTAATACCAGCACTTTGGGAGGCTGAGGTGGGAGGATCGCTTGAGGCCAGCCTGGGCAACATAGTGAGACCCTGATCTTCATGAAAAAAAAAAAATCAGCTGAGTGTGGTGTGGCATGTGCCTGTAGTCCCAGCTACTTGGGAGGCTGAAGCAGGAGGATTGCTTGAGCCCAGGAGTTTGAGGGTGCTGTGAGCTATAATTGTGCCACTGCATTCCAGCCTGGGTGACAGAGCAAAACTCTATCTCAAAAAACAAAACAAAACAAAACAGAAAATGAGATTTGAGCCGAAGCCTAAAGTATGAGAAGGAGCCAGAGGTGGAAGGATTGGGAGAAGGAGAGGGATGTTCCAGGCAGAGGGACCCACAAATGAAAAGATTCCTGAAGCAGGAAAGAGCTTCTTAGCATGTTCCAGGAAACTAAAAGGAGGCCAGCAAGAAGAGAGTGGAACTTCCTGTCAGGATAAGAAGGCTGAACTTTATTCTAACGGCACTAAGAAAGAAGCCACTAAATGATTTAGGCAGAGGAGTGACATGATCTCATTTTCACTGGGAAGATCGCTCAGGCTGCGGGGTGAGGCCTGTTGCAGGCATGTCGGAGGAGAGATTCCAGGTAGGAGATGTGCAGGCCAGAGATATTGGAGGCTGGGGCCAGGGTGATGGCAGTGGGGAAGGAGGGCATGGGATGGGCCTCAGATACATTCTAGGGGTGAACTCACACCCCTTGCTGATGAATTGGACATGAGGGATGAGAGAGGAAGCATGAATGTCACCTGAGCTTTTGACTGGGGTAACTAGATGTTCTGTAACCATTTACTGAGGTAGGAAAGTCTGGGAGAGGAATAAGTTTGTGGGAGAAAACCAAGAATTCTGTTTAGGGATGTGTTGTCTATTATTTAACATAATGCCCATTACTTAGCCGTCTAAGTGAGATGTCAGGAAGGTAGTTGGATATGAGCGCCACCATGCTAGTGCCGTCCAGTAGGAATACAAGTGAGCTACTTACATCATGTAAAATTTTTTAGGAGCCACATCAAAAAAGTAAAAAAAAAAATGGATGAAAGTTTCCCCCTGCTTTTTGCAGTCAGCACACTGCATTGATGGTGTTATTAGCATATAATGGTATTAGCATTGTTAGCTTATACTGGTATTTAAAATCATGGGATTAGATGAGATTATCAGAGGGACATTGAAGATTTAAGTGGGCAGTGTCATGGAAGTCAAGGGAAGAAAGTGTTGCAAGAACAAGGACATGGTCACTTGTATCAAATGATGCTGCTGAGAGGTGGAGAAGGATGAACTCAGTGTAGCAACATTTGGCCTTGCTTCATAGAGGCTGTGGGTGACCTTGACAAGAGCAGTTCAAATAGAGTGTGCAGATGGAAGTCAGAGTGGAGTGGATTAAAGAGAGGCTGGAGGTAAGGAAACGGACAAGGTGAGTGTAGACAATACTTTCAAGACTTTTTCTCTGAGAAGAACAGAGAAACGCGAGATGTGGAGTCGAAGGAAGAACTGGCATTTGATAGGTAAAAGGGAGGTAGAAGGGGACTGAGGATCCAGGTATAGCTCTGTGTGCGGATTTAGTGGAGTGAACTTGATCAGCTTGATAGCTTCTGTTATTCCAGGCAAGTAGGAGGCAAGCTGGGGCTGTGAGCGCATGTATGTTTTTGAAATTTTTTTTAGTAAATTCATAAAACTGTAAGAGTCAGAACAGGCTTGATAGAGCTTTTAAACATTGGAGACTAGGACTCAGATGCTTGGGTTATGACAGCACTTACTAGCTGGTCAGGAGTGAAATGTTGAATAACACCCTTCATTCCTCTAGATCTCAGTCCTGTAATAGTGTAATAATGCCTATCTCACAGGATGGTTGGCCACAGTGATGCCCATACCCCATGAGGGATCAACAAACAGGTCTTTCTAATTGAGGGATATAAGCAGGACAGACAATAGCAGTCCAAAGCCACTGGAAGAACAACTGTGGGTCTAACAATTCTTTTTTGTCCCTAAGTACTCTGTGCATGTGACCATGATGTGGTGATGGACAATTGGACCTCCCTTTGCACTGTTGAAAGTGCCCTCATGTGGTCTGGCCTGTCTTGGTTCCTTCATCTTCAGTGAAGGAGCCAGGGGATTGCTCCCTGGGCAGTCCCATCCCCTGTAAATGGCCCTCCTCCCCCTCCAGTTCCCCAACCCACAGTAAGAGTCTCCACCTCCTAACCCCCATGGAGGCAAAGAGAGCCCAAGAACAAGAGGCTGCCCAGGAAACTGAGTCATTATGTAAGATTCTTACAAAGCCCTGTGAGGGAGACAGGCGTCCAGCAGGGAGTAGCATTCCAGGTGTCAATATAAAAAGAGACACATAGGCCAGCCGTTGGCTCACGCCTGTAATCCTAGCACTCTGAGAGGCTGAGGTGGGAGGATTGCTTGAGCTCAGGAGTTCAAGACCAGCCTGAGCAAGTGCGAGATCTCCTCTCTACTAAATATAGAAAAAATTTCCCGGATGTGGTGGAGTGCACCTGTAGTCCCAGCTACTTGGGAGGCTGAGGCAGGAGGATCACTTGAGCCCAGGAGTTTGAGGTTGCAGTGAGCTATGATGATGCCACTGCACTCTAGCCCCGGGGGACAAGAGACTCGGTCTCAAAAAAGAAAACACCAAAAAACAGGCTGGTTTGAAGGTAGTGAGTTATCTCACTTGATTGTTCACGGTCAGTTACAGATTGAACTCCTTGTTCTACTACTTTCCCCCTCCTCATTACTGTACTTGACTAGTCAAAAAAAAAACAAAAAACAAAACAACAAAAAAACAGAGACACACAATTCATGACTTATTTACAAATATGAAACCTCTTAAGTCCAATTCCCTTAGGACTGTGGTTGAAAGCTCCTCCCTGCAGGCAGGCCCTCACCACCTTCCCTCCCACTGGGGACATTTAAGGAAGGAACAGAGTGACTGAGATCTAGCCCTAACAGAGGGAAGCTAGCAGATGAGAAAGGAGTGGAGAATCCAAGAGAGACTGTATGTGCATTCTCGTCAGGAAGATGTGACTGTTTAATGATGAGACAGGGATGTACAGTAAAGTCTGAATGATGGGCCGGGCGCGGTGGCTCACGCCTGTAATCCTAGCTCTGGGAGGCCGAGGCGGGTGGATCGCTCGAGGTCAGGAGTTCGAGACCAGCCTGAGCAAGAGTGAGACCCCGTCTCTACTAAAAATAGAAAGAAATTATCTGGCCAACTAAAAATATATATACAAAAAAAATTAGCCAGGCATGGTGGCTCATGCCTGTAGTCCCAGCTACTCGGGAGGCTGAGGCAGTAGGATCGCTTAAGCCCAGGAGTCTGAGGTTGCTGTGAGCTAGGCTGATGCCACAGCACTCACTCTAGCCCGGGCAACAAAGTGAGACTCTGTCTCAAAAAAAAAAAAAAAAAAAAAAGTCTGAATGATGTGAGGGGATAAGAAAGGGAGCTCAGGGCCACCAGGATGTGAGACCCAGAATGTGGGGCTGTGTGGGAGAAAAAAGTGGGGAATTGGTTGAAAGTACAAATACAATCTTATTTCCAAAAATTAAAATGAGAGTGAGGCTCATAAAAGATAAATGTGAATTAAAACTTTCCTGAAATAACATGTCTCACTTAAGAAACAGAAGTACAAACACACTATTGGTACCTCTGTAAGAAATGTGTACTCTTACCTTGCTTGTGGGAAGGCAAACCAGTATAATTCCTATAGATGGTGATTCGGCAATACCTGTTGCAAATTACAAATTCATTTACTTTTTGACTGAGTAATCCTACTTCTGGAAATTTATCCTACAGATATTCCTGAGAGTGTATATGTAGAGAGGGGACACACAATGTGAGGTACTTACATCATTGCAATTACAAGGTGATTCATTGAAACATTTTTTGTCTTTAGGTTGGTGCAAAAGTACTTGCAGTTTTGGGCCTTGAATTTGAAATCATTATAACTAGCCTCAAACATATCTTATTAACCAAAATGGGAACCATTACAATCAACTCATTTTTGCCAATGAGAAATACGTTTGTTTATTCCTGTAGTGTAAATATCCGTGCTTCGGGATTCCACGAACTCTTGGAAAGCATTTTCTGCACCCTGTTGGTTGTGGAAATGTTTTCTCTGCAAAAAGTTGTCAAGATGCTTTTAAAAGTGGTAGTGGGTTGGCAAGAGGTCAAGTGAATATGGCGGATGAGGCAAAACTTCATAGCCCAATTCATTCAACTTTTGAAGTGTTGGTTGTGCAATGTGCGGTCGTGTGTTGTGGAGAAGAATTGGGCTCTTTCTGTTGACCAATGCCGGCTGCAGGCATTGCAGTTTTTGGTGCATTTCATGGATTTGCTGAGCAAACTTCTCAGATGGAATGGTTTTGCTGGGTTTCAGAAAGCTGCTGTGAATCACACCAGCAGCAGACCACCAAACAGTGACCATGACCTTTTTTTGGCACAAGTTTGGCTTTGGGAAGAGGTTTGGAGCTTCTTCTCAGTCTAACCAGAGCTGGTTTTCACTGGTTGTCACATAAAATCCACTTTTTGTTGCACGTCACAATCTGATTGAGAAATGGTTCATTGTTGTTGCGTACAATAAGAGAAAACGACACCTCAAAACAACAAATTTTGATTTTCGCTCAGTTCATGAGGTACCCACTTATCTAGCTTTTTCACCTTTCCAATTTGCTTCAAATGCTCAATACTGTGGAATGGTTGACGTTGAGTTCTTTGGCAACTTCTCGTGTAGTTGTAAGAGGATCAGCTTCAATGATTACTCTCAATTGGTCATTGTCAACTTCTGATGGCCGGCCACTGTGCTCTTCCTGTTCAAAGCTCTCCTCTCCTTTGCAAAACTTCTTGAACCACCACTGCACTGCATGTTCGTTAGCAGTTCCTGGGCCAAATGTGTTGTTGATATTGTGAGTTGTCTCTGCTGCTTTACAACCCATCTTGAACTCAAATAAGAAAATCTCTTGAATTTGCTTTTTGTCTAACGTTTCCATAGTCTAAAATAAATATCAGATAAACAGCAAGTAATAAATCATTAGCAAAACAAATAGAGCTAGAAATGTGCATTAAAATGATGTATAACATAACCACATTTGTAACAGATGGAATGGTCTGGAAAAAAATGGGAAAAATATTTTCTGTCTCTCAAGGATGCCTCTCTGCCTCAGACCAGTGGCTGGGAGGGGCAGGGCAAGTCTTTTGTTTATTTGTGCAACAGGAGCTGGCCCAGCCCAACCTGGTAAAGGGAGATCCCCGGTGGAGGTCAAGAGATTGTCCTCAGCAGAGATGGGATGATCAGAATTATCAACTGTAGTTTAACAGTAATTGTCTGAAGCTCAGAACCCATCCTTTAAAAGCTCTGTATTTCTGTGAATTTTCAGGAAATTTGGGATTTTGAGAGGAGAAGTTCTCCCATTTTTTCTCCTTTGCCAGCAAAGTAAACTCTCTTTCCTTCCACCTCAAACTGCTTGTCTTCGTTCTTCTTCGGCCTCATGGACAAGTGCCGAGTTTTCAGTAACACATTTATTTAAGAATGTATTCCAATATCAAACCACCAACGTCAACAATGCTAAAACCACAATTACTTTTGCCCCAACCTAAATAGAGAGGCTGGTGTGTGCCCATGAGTACGGAGGGGGCACAGTGTTGGGTGAATTTGTGTGTGTGTAGGGAGGGGACACTCAGTGTGGGGTGTATATCTGTGTAGTAGGGAGAGGACACAGTGCGGTTGGCAGAGGGTTTTGGTAAGCCGGCAACAGGCCCCCCAGGAGTGTCTTAGTGAGGTCACAGACATGGCACAGCTGGTGAGGGTAGAAGAGAGGAACCTGAAGGAGCCCAGGTGGCTCCTGGAGTCTGGTGGCAATGCCTTCCTACTAGGCCGGTGGGCAGGGAGGACGGAAGGGGCGTGGGAAGAAGTCTTACCTGCACCTGGTGGATGATCACGCACCGGCACAGCTGAGGCAGCAGGCGGGACCCAGCTGCCAGCACAGAGGACAAGCCCAGCTTAGTCTGCTGCTTGGCGTGACTCCCATCCACTCCTGCGCCTGGGGCCAGGGCCCATGGAACTAAATTTTCACTCTGTCATCTGCCCTTCCTCATCTGTCCTCTTTCTTCCTGTTCTATCTTTTGTGATGAGAGCAAAACCAGAAAACAAAATCCCTCACTTTAAAGGTAGGAAGCACATTGCAGACCAATTTAAGGAACAATCTATGAAAATCTATATATTTGATCCATTTAAGATTCATTGAACATCTGCTATGAGTGAAGCATTGTACTAGGTGCTGGGGATGATGTGGCTGCCTAAGATGTGGTTCCTGTCCTCATAAGTTTGTAATCTATTGGAGAAAACAGGTCATGTACACATTTAACTCCAGTATGGAGTGCAGAACTAATAATAGCTAGTATGTAGGGAGTGTTTACTCTGTGCCTGGTACTCTTCTAAGTACTTCCCCATTGGCTTGCTCTGTGATGTTGGGGATTCACTTGGCTGCTCTAACCCTCAGTTTCTCTTCTGCAAAACAGGGAGTGTCAAATGCCTACCAGGCAGCCGCATTCCTTCTTTACCTTGAGCTATGGCTTTCTTTTTGAGCAAATGATCATATTTATGGATCTGAGCCTCGAGTACCTCCTGTGTAAACTGGGGGCAGTGTTTCCTCACAGGGCTGCTCTAGGGACCAGTGGAAGTGGTGTATGGTGCCTTATAAGTGGTGAACAGCACCAGAGCATGAGTGTGAGGCATTGTCACTGTGAGTAATTGCCTGGCTGTGTTCAGGGACCCCCAGAGGTGTGCACAGGTGTCTGGGACAGGCCGAGGTAGGGGATAGGAAGTGGAGCTCCCAGACCAAGCCTCTGACCCCCCTGCAGCAGCCCCGAGGGCCAGCACTGGCTGGCAGGTCCTGGTAGACTTGCACAGGGACAAGATAGCTGTCTTGAGCTGGGATTCTTGGAGACTTGTGCCATCTCCTTGTGTGGTTCCTGCCTGAGGGTCAAGGGGTTGGGGTGGGACAAGGCCTAATCCCAGTGGACAAGGGCTCTGTGTGGAGTCCACTGTAAAACCACACCAGACTGCACATACCTTTGTGTGGCAGAGGGGAAAGGCCTGCACTTCCCTGACAGATCTTGGCAAATCTCAGCTAATTCACTGCCTTGCTGCATGAACTCCCAAACCCTCAGTTACTTGTGGAAGTGGAAAACAAATCATTAAAACAAAGGAAAGTCCTTAGCACCCATCAAGTGATACTGGGCTCCCAAAGCCCTCCCTGCAATGCCCTCTCCCTCGAGTTCCCACCTCTTGCCTTTGGGGTTGAAAGAGTCCCAGGGAGGCTGACATGAGTGTGGGCAGGACAGGTATTTATGAAGCCCTGTGAAGGAGCCGGAGCCATAGGCAGCCATTGGGTAATAAATCTATCAGCAGAGAGAGTCAGTTATTTGATCAAAACAAAGAGACAAACATACTCGCATCAATCATCCTTCTCCCCAGGGGAAGGGAGCAAAGGGGTTTGCAGCCTGAGTAATCTGTCCCAGTTGTCATGACAGGTGACAGCATGCTTCCTGTGAGTCCCAGCTTGGTGAGCAAAGGAGTTCTGGAACAGATTATGATTTTGGCCTCAGGAGTGAGATTTTAACAAGCACCCAGCTGAGCTGCATGCCAGGGAAGTTTGGGAAGCAGGGCTGCAATGCAAGGATCGGATGAGTTTCAGTTGGCTAATCAAAACGTCTTTGGCATGCACAAATTTTTCCATCCCCGCCTTCCCTATCCCCTTCTTCACACAGAAACCTTCCCAATGGAAGAGTCATCTTTTAAAAAGTGAAAACATGCAGGGCAAGATGGCTCATGCCTGTAATCCCAGCATTCTGGGAGGCCGCGGTGAGAGGATCTCTTGAGCTCAGGAGTTCAAGACCAGCCTGAGCAAGAGTGAGACCCCCATCTCTACTAAAAATAGAAAAATTCATCAGGTCTAGTGGTGCACACCTGTAGTCCTGGCTACTTGGGAGGCTGAGGCAGGAGGATCGCTGGAGCCCAGGAGTTTGATGTTGCAGTGAGCTATGATGATGCCACTGCACTCTACCAGGTGGGGGAAAAAAAAAAAAAAGGATAAAGGAAATACAGGCACTGATCATAGTGCACTGCAGCATACAGGCACTGATCATAGTGCACTGCAGCTTTGAACCTTGGGCCTCAAATGATCCTCCCACCTCAGCCTTCTGAGTACCTGGGAATAGATGTAAACCATTGCTCACTGCGTACTCATTAATCCCATTCAAAATTGTTGAACTGCCTGTAGGCAAGGTGAGGAGATACAGATAAATAAGTAAGATTCAGCCTCTGCACTTAAAGAGTTTTTGATCTAGTACTTGGACCATTATTTTAATAAAGGATGCATTCTTGAACACACAAAAAAGCAAATGTTCTAAAGTTAAATGATAGAATTACAGCTGGGTTTCATTTCTAGGGAGCTAAAAGATATCAAACTTCTAACTGCCTCTTGCCTTTTAGATAGTATTTGTGGATATATTCCCTGCATGTCCTTAACACTCAATTGCGTTCTTTTCCTTCATACTGAACACACTGTGGCTGGTTTCAGTAAGTATCTTGGCTAAAGTTCAGGAAGGTTCTCTTGCCTTCACTTGCCTAACAATTGCCATGTTCAATGTTCAGTCACTTGTATTGCTATGAGGTTGGTATTTATCACTAAACAGCATTTTCATCTTTCCATCTTCTACTCTTTGTGTTTTTTTTTTTTTTTTGAGACAGGGTTTCACTCTGTTGCCTAGGCTGGAGTGCAGTGGCATCATCATAGCTCACTACAACCGCAAACTCCTGGGTTCAAGCAATCCTCCTGCCTCAGCCTCCCAAGTAACAGGGACTATAGGTATGTGTCACCATACCCTACTAATTTTTGCATTTTTTGTAGAGACGGGGTCTTACTCTTGCTCAGGCTGGTTTCAAACTCTTGGCCTCAAGTGATCCTCCTGCCTCAGCCTCCCAAAGTGTTGGGATTACAGGTGTGAGCCGCTGCATCTGACCTCTACTCATTTTTATAAAAAATTGAGGTAAAATGCATTAAAATACTCCAATAATGCCAGAGTTAAAAGTTTGGGTGGCAGGAAGCCCCGCCAGGCAATAGAGGGAATGTTTTTCATCAGCTGAGGTCCAGAGCCCAGACTTAATAGCGAAAAGGCAGTTCAGGGTGCCTGCACAAGCTGAATGCATGACTAACTGTTTACAAATCCCCAGGAGTTTGAGGTTGCAGTGAGCTATGATGACGCCACTGCACTCTACCCGGGGTGACAGAGCAAGACTGTGTCTAAAAAAAAAAAAAAAAAAAAAGACCTAAAAATAGAAAAGTTACAGTAAAAATACAGTATGGAGTTTGCAGGACTGGAAGTTTCTCCTGGTGAGTCAGTGAGTGAGTGGTGAGTGCATGTGAAGGCCTAGGATGTTACTGAGCACTAGTGTAGACTTTGTAAACCATAAATACTTAGATACACTCAGTTTATAAAACATGTTTTTTCTTCAACAATAAATTAACCTTAGTTTACTGTAATTTTTTACTTTGTAAACCCTTAAATGTTTTAAAACTTTTTGACTTTGTAATAACACTTAAAATACAAACATTGTCCAGCTGCACAAAAATATTTTCTTTCTTTATGTCCTTATTCTGAGAGCTTTTTTCTATTTAAAAATTTTTATTTTATTTTTTACATTTTAAACTTTTTTTGCTAAAATCTAAGACACAAATACACACAACCTAGGCCTACACAGGGTCAGGATCATCAAGACATCACTGGGCGATAGTCTTTTAGCTCCGTTATCCTCCATCTCGTGGGACCACTGTCACATATGTAGTGTGTCGTTGCTGGAATGTTGTTATGCAGCACGTGACTGTACTCTGACCAAATGTAACTAATTGCTAAAGAAACTGGGGAGAAAATGAATAGTGACTTGATGAAGAGAGAGAGACAGTCCCATCCACCCTCGCTGACCCCTGCTGGGACCGGGGGCAGGGTGCGAGAGACTGGGGCTGGTCCCCATGGGAGGGCAAGAAGCTTCTTTCCGCTTATCAGAGGAGCCAGACACTGCTGGGCCTCCCGTGCTCCTAACAAAGGCTGTGCCCGGACAGCTGCCGCCAGGAGCATGGAGGAGCTGAAGGGGCGTCTTGGTGGAGAGTGGACCGAAGACTCTCAGGGCGTGGGGCTTGGGAGGATTATTTCAGTGGTTATGGGAGTGGATCCTACCAAAGAGAGTAGGGGGGAGTACAGAGGAAAGGCTTTTCTTCTTTTTTAATCCCCAAATAGTCCTAATCTTAATTCAGTTTCTAAAGCAGATGAACATTTAGACTGACCCTAGGAAAAAAACTAACTAGGAAAAAGATAAGTCACCTATTTGCCAGGTGACCCATCCAGCATCAAAGCCGGGATGAAAAGATGCAGCAGGACCTTCATCCTGAGAGCAGGACCGGGCACTTCCAGAGAGCAGGAGGCTGGCCCCACCACTAGAGCTGAGTTCTGGTTTCTGCAGAGGCCCAGGCCTGTGCCTGCATATACAGCACCTGCTCGGGGTGGGGCCGAGGCTGGCGTCCCACCAGGTCTCATCCTTCCAGAACTGCAGGAAGTCGCTGAATTGCAACGAGTGAACTCCGCCAAAATGGCCTCATTTTCTTTGGCCATTAAGGTCTTGAGCCCTAACCTTGCTCTCTGGGGCCCCCTGCTGATCAGCCACGGAAAAATCTCTACAATCAGCGAGGACAGACCACAGATTTCTGGGCACCTCTCTGGTTCAAGTCAGATCTGGAACTTGGGATTTAGTCAAGAACCCTGCCCCCTGCATCAAGTGGCCACAAAATTCAAATGGTCTAACCCAAGTCTTTACCTTGGATTGGTGATCAGAACCTCAGAATAATAATCTATATCTTGATTTCTGTGGCCCTTCTCCTCTCCTGATACCTAGCTGTGGTGACATCCACCTTGGCTGTTCCAGAATTCTGGTGGGAGTCCCTGCCCAGCTTGTGTGGGCAATGCCTAACTCTCAGCAATGGCAGGCTTAGTGCACAGGGTCTGCAGTCCTGTAAGGCAGAATTTTTGAGGCTGGTCCCCTAAAGCTGTACTTGGGGATGTTCATTAGGTCCACTAGCAACGTGGATGGTGTGAACAGTCTGTTCCAGAACATCCACTCTCTGGTGGAGACTTATGCAATAGAAGATCCCACAGCTACAGGCTCTAAAAGGTAAGAGTCTATTCCCTGAATGACTCTTGTATTCATCCTGTCTGGTTCAGACCCTAGTTAATCAAAGGTTGTTTAACTGGTCTCTGCCTTTAGGACCTCCTAACTCTCACCAAACCTGTCTCCATGTGACAATCACATGGTCTTTCTAAACAGCAGTTTGGATCAAGTCATTCCCCTGCCTAAAACTCTCCACAGCACTCTCCTGTACTGTCTACAGGATAAAGTTCTAATGCGTCACAAGGTCTATGAGGCACGGCACCCACCGGCTCCTGCCTACCTCTCTGGCTTGGCCTCCTGCCACTTTCTGTGTGGCACGCTTACTGCCAGTCACAGCAGTCTACTTACCTGCAGTTCTTAACACCTCATCTTGTCATGCGTATACATGCTTCTGTGGTTTTTACAACCCGTTTCTTCCTCTTTGCCTCCCTCCATCCTCCCTAGACTGGATGACTCCTGCTCATCTTCCAATCCCCAGTTCAGGTGTAGCTCTCATACCTGTGCCCACAGCCCTCTCTCCTGTGCTTCCTCCCCTCTATGTCATACAGAGGCCTCTCACTGCATGTCATGCAATGAGAATTTTTTCTTTTTTCCTTTTTTTTTTTTTTTTTGAGACAGAGTCGTGCTCTGTTGCCTGGGCTAGAGTGCCGTAGCGTCAGCCTAGCTCACAGCAACCTCAAACTCCTGGGCTGAAGTGATCCTCCTGCCTCAGCCTTCTAAGTAGCTGGGAATACAGGCACTCGCTACCACTCCCGGCTAATTTTTTGTTTCTATTTTTAGTTGCTCGGCTAATTTTTTTCTATTTTTAGTAGAGATGGGGTCTCGCTCTTGCTCAGGTTGGTCTCAAACTCCTGACCTCAAGTGATCCTCCCACCTTGGCCTCCCAGAATGCTAGGATTACAGGCATGAGCCACCATGCCCGGCCTTGGAATTCTTTCTTTACCATGTCTCTCTTATTTGATGGATCACAGTCATTGGAGCACATCAATTCTCAACAAAGTTTATTGGATTATGTGATAGAAATCCCTCATTAAAAAATTTTGACAAGTCTGCTTAATGAAGAAGGATAATTTATAAACTTTTATGGCTGCACAGGGAACCCCCTGCTGGCCTCAAGTTTTGAAAGGATATAACCAACAGAAGGCCAGAGGGACACTTAACCAAGCTAAATACAAAAGAATAACAATCTACAAGAGTCAGGGAGGTGAACATGTTTAGCAATGCAAAGAACCTCTCCCTTTTACAGGCAGTAGGGTCTTGAGATAACATGATTTATCCAAGGTCACCCAGTCAGGGTTGGGGCAGAGCTGAGGACACTAGTGCCCTGCCCCTCGTCCTGTCCTCATCATGGCCAAGTGCTGGCTTCCTGGAGTGCTGTTTGCTAGTAAAACTACACTGAGACCTTAGGACAAAGTGAAGGCAAATAGATCACTTGGCACGGTCCTCGGTCTGCCCTGTGGGCAGACGCTGGCAGAAGAGGATGAACCCAGCTTCCAGGGATCCCCCAGGATTGCTCTGGGTGGGGTAGGGACTGATCAGTTCACTAGAATGCAGACTTTTAAAATTAGACTGTATTTGAACCACATTTCTACAAGTCTATTTTCATCAATACTAATTTCAGGTTTAGGACCTCCGCGCCCAACTCCCACCATTCAGGGCTCCCCGTCCACTCAGAACAATTGGCCACAGCTAGACATTCCCATGAGCCCCCAGACTCAGCGGGAGCGTGGAGAGCCTTGCCTCCCTCAGACATGCCCACGACGGCACGGCAAGGCCTCCTGAACTCACCCTCCCAAGCACATCCAGCTCCAGGGGTCTGGGAGGGCACCTACTGTTGGGATAAACGTTTCTCTAGGTATCCCGTTTCAATTTATAATCAACATGAATTTTACATTTTACTCCATGATGGTGTGTTCTAATAAAATGTTTCTCCACCTCTGAGTAAATGACGCTTTGCTCTGGGTGCCGGGCCTCTGCTGGGACTTCTTTGCTGCGGACGCACCACTCCTGGACAGCGCAGCTCACACAACTCCCCACTGGGCCTTGGCAGTTTCCAGGCATCTTCCATCTATTATCTTATGTAAGTTTCCTCCTGTCACATGGAGCCTGGATTTCCCACTGTAGAGATGGGAAGACCCAAAGTGCTTGGTGGTGATTCGCCTGAGCTGGTGGCTGGTCTGATGGACCCCTCCCTGCACTCTGCCACCTTCACCACCCCAACGCTTCAACGTTAAAATCAACAGCCCCCTAGGGCAGTGTTCAAACAAAGGCCAAGCGCTCCCCTAACACCCTCGTAAACACTTTGCCCGGTTGAGCACACAGGTGGGGCAGCATGTAGCAGGTGAGCAGTCCTGGACTCTGTGTGGCCTCCTGGCTACACTATCTGGGAGAACGCGACAGGCAAAGACTGAGAACCTGGAAACCTGGCTTTGCATGTAAGCGGCTATGTGATCTTGGGCAAGTTCCTTCACCTTTCTGGGGTTTAGTTTCTTCATGTGAACAATGAACTGAGGCCTAGGTGACTCGCATGCGCTTGGTACATCAGAGCTTTTCCAATCCAACATTCTAGACCCCACCCCCAGGTATCCTCTTGTGCCCCTTCCCTTTTACTGAAAGTCTAATATTGTCAATTTTCCTTTTCTTTTATTAAAAATGAAAGTCCGAGACAACATTCTAAGGCCCCAGGTTTTGGACAAGGCAGCTGTAGTCTCCACCACCCTCACTGTGCATTTCCTTCTTCCCTCAACGGACACCGTGGCCCAGAGAAGCTCTGGCCCCCTGGGATTCAGAGCTGGTGGAATGGACCTGCCCGCAACAAGCCACATTAATAACCTGCTGGAATCCCACACAACCTGAGAGCTTCCCTTGCCAAAAGCTCCCTTCTCTCAGAGGCTATTTTAAGGAAGGCATTAGTGCTTTGTTTGACTAAGCTGCCCAGGAAAATGGCTTGAGGCTGTGCGTCAAGCCTGACCACGCACCCAGCGCCCAGGGCCCAACACTGCAACTAGGGGCTGCTCAGCTCCCTGGGGTCCTGTCCTCCCTTCTCTTCAGGGTGGGGTTGAGACAGGGAACTGGCAGGTTTGGGCATTGCTGTGGCATTACCTGAGTCAGGACGTCTCAAAGTTTCAAATTGCCCTGATCAAAACAGGATGGAGGCAGGGCAAGTTCCAACTGGTGAGAACCAAGATGGTGGAGGAACACTGCCCCTTCTGTGAATATTCCTCTCATTGTTTAACCTGTTGCTTACATAGAAAGGCAACAGGGAACCAAGGGGCAGGTTCTCTTCTGCAGGGAGGGCCAGCCTTTACTCTGTGGAGTAGACTTTTTGGAGTTTCTGAGTAAATCTCGCTTTCACTTTATACTGTCTCCTGAATTTAATTGCGTGAAGCCAAGGACCCACCTGGACCTCAAGTGGCTCCCAGCGTCAGGAGTCACTTTCCTGTGTCAGGGTTACCTGGAGGACAACAGTACAAGAAGCTTCCAGCCCAGCCATAGGAAACCTGCCCCGAAGACCCCACAGAGACCCATATGGCAGGTGGGTCAGAGGTCTAGAATCAGGTAAATCTAGGTGGGATACTGGCTCCATGAAGAAGTCTCTTCACCTTCTTTGGGCCACAGTTTCTTCACCTGTACCCACCTCTGAAGGGTGTTATGCGACAGAATGTGTTAAGTTAAGCACTTAACACAATGCCCGGGGTCCTGGCGTTACTCGGCACTGGGCCAGTTAGGTAACATGCTGGGGGCAGACACTGAGCAGAGTCTGGGCTGAAACCCAGGTCTCCAGACAGGTTTAGGGATTATCTTATAAGTTTTAGGAAGTACAATGCTTAGTTCTGGCTTAAACTTGCTCACTGACTTCTTCCGAGAACCAAATTTAGCTTATAGCACATAAACTAGATAATCTATTATGATAATCTAATTTATGATCCGGAAACACTAGGGTTGTAAATTCCTGCAATTCAACTTCATGATTTAGCGCTAGTGGTGCAGGAGGGGCTCAGAGGCCTGTGGGGGCTGGGTACGACCACCCTGCAGGGGGTGGCAAGGAAGGAGGACTTGGGTGTTGTGTCTTCTGTGGCAGCAGCTGCCCTGGGGGTCTGTAGGGACAGGGCACTCGAGGCTCACCAGCCTGTGTGGCCTCAGCCTCAGGGTGAAGGAGCACCCGGGTGGCCGCAGAGGCCTCAAGGGAGGCTCAGCTGGTATCGTTGATGGGGGTCCGGGTGCCACCCAGCAGTCTCTCCTGCTCGCCCTCCTCCGCCAGGGGCCGGCTCCGGGGCAGGCGGGCCAGCAGCGGGCGGTGCAGCCCGTTGTAGAGGGCGGTGCCCATCAGGAGGATGAGGAAGCCGAGGATCTGCAGCGCGTGGAAGGCCTCCCAGCCCAGCGCCAGGCTCACTGCCCAGATGACGACAGTGCGCAAGCTGTCCAGCACCATGCGGGTGGTTGCGCTCAGCTCCTTGGTGACGCTGATGCCGGCAAAGTTGAAGAAGGCGATGCTGCTGATGTTGCCCAGCAGCGCCAGGGCGATGAGCGGCTGCCGGCCTACCTGGCAGAAGGCATCCAGGGCGTCCTCTAGTGTCCCTCGAGGGTTTCCGCTGAAGGAGCCGGCGGGGATGTAGTACATGGGTACCAGCAGCAGGGACAGGATCACGAAGCCGAAGAGGCCTGGGAGGTGGAGGGAGCGCGTCACGTTCTGGTCCAGACTCCCAGCATGTCCCGCCCGCTCTGTCTCCTCTGATCTCTGGGGCGCTCCTTCCAGCAGCCCTCACGTAGCTCTCAGGTCCCAGGGCCTGCTCCTGGAATCCCTCCCTCAGCCTCTCAGGGACCTCCTGGCCTGCATGGGCTCCCGCTGCCCCTTCTCTGCTTTAATTCGGCACTTTTTGACATGATCAAGGGTAAGACATACATTTCCTATTGTGACCCAGCCCACATGTGCACAGGCGTGCAGACACTCACAAAACAACAGCTACCCTTGCTCTGTACAACGCTCTGACATTTTAAAATTCTATTCTATTAATTTAAAGAATTGATGGCTGCAACTCACTACGCTGCTTCTACCAGTTTGGAAAAACAGCTCTCTAATTCAGTTTGTTACCGGTCTGTGGCAAGAAGCTTGCGCCAGAATGTAAGGTGATATGCTGTTTCATTCATAAAGTCTTGCCAGAAAGTAGAAAGAGAAAAAACAAACAGCGTGCTCAGTGATGCCGCTGACCTGGCTGGTTCATTCTGCTGTGAGCTCCTCAGCTTGCTGGGCCAGGCACGAGCAGCTCCTAGCCAGGCACCACCCCACGGGCCGTTCTTTGGGAGCATGGCTCTAATCCATCGTGCTAGCCTTATATTCTTAAAACATAATGTTGATAGCTACTTCTCTGCTCAAAAACCTTCAGTGGTTTCCGCCTGCCTATCATTTAAAGTCTAATCCACTTGCCTGATGTCAAGGTTCTCCATGGTATGACTCTAACCTACTTCACTGCTGATTATTTCCCCAGCAATAACCCATATTGCACTCAAAATATTTCTCACTGGCTTCCAAATTCATGTCCAGCTCCTTATTCCTTTGCTCTGTCTGGAGTTCCCTGCTCCCACTTTCGCTTGTTGAAATCTGCAGCTCGAATGCCACCTTCCCTGCCCCGAGAGACTCAGATATGCTTGGCAAATGAGACATCACTTGAGCACAAGTGGTCCAAGCTCAAGTGCTCTGCCTGGCCCTTCCTTCTGGCTGGTAACCTCCTCTGGAGTGGGGCCTGCATCTCGATCGTCTTTGTCCTTGGCCTGCCCTAGCTGCTGGCACAGCAGGCGTCAGAGGATTTGTCAACATACACCTGGTGAAGGCATGGGGGCAGGAGGGTCCCCTCCCAGAGGTCCCTAGCACCTCACCCTGTGCTCCATGTGTGCAGTTCACTCCCCCTGCCACCCTCCAGCCCCTGTGCCCCCCCCCACACCCTCAGTGCCGACGGCCCGAAGTGGGTGCACGTTGTGTTTGTAGACGAACTTCTCCTCTAGCACCATCTGGATGGCGACGATGATCTGGGCCATGATGATCAACAGGTCCCCTGTATGGAAGGAGGGGCTCAGGTGAGGCCAGGGATGCACTGGGGCTGGGGACCAGGACAGCATGGCCATGGGGACAGAGCAACACACCAGCCCCGACCTTTGCGGGGCCTTATATGGTTCACGGGCGCAGTTTCTACTGCCTGTGCCTGATCCCCTGGGCTCTGAGGGGCAGGCCAGGAGGCCAGGGCTGAGGCTCCGGAAGGTGCAGAGGCCTGTCTGGGCCTGAGAGCTGCCCTTTGGGTCAGCAGGTCTTTTAAGAAGCAACAGGCTTTGAGATAGACATCCCTGGGTAATCCCGGCTCCGAGTAACCCAGGATGGTCACTTGGTTGTAAAATGGGCTGTGATTCCCCCCAGGGACTGTGAGGGCCACTATGTTGATGAATGCACAGTGCTGAGCACCAGGCTGGGGACTTGGTAAGTGCTCAATAAGTGTCTATTCCTTTCCATTTCCAAATCTGGCAGTTTCTCTGTCTAAATCTGTACTATAGGACAAAACATTTGCCAGTCTTCCTTGGTGCAGCCACATCCCTCTCCAGTCTTCCCTACACTCTGTCCGCCACCCTGAGAGCAGGTGCACGCCCTCACCCAGGGCCTGTGCCGGGACCCTGGAGAGGATGGGACAGGACGGGGCAGCCCTGGGTCCCCATCCCTGGCCGCACCTGTGATCACTTCGCTGAGCTTGTGCTGATCGTCATGCTTGCTCAGGAGGTCGGCCAGCCCCACAACCACCAGCCCCGCGATGGTGGCCAGGATGCCCAGCCACTGGCTCAGGACCAGCCTCCGGCCCAGGAAGGCCACTGAGAACAGGCCAGTGAATATGATCACTGCGCCCCGCAGCATCTGGAAGCTGGAGGCACTGGTCATGTTCAGAGCTAGGAGAGGAGAGACACACAACTGTTAGCTCCTGAGGGCTGTCTGTCGCCGAGGGGTCCTTGGGGCTGGAGATGTGCCAAGCACACAGTAGGGTACTCCATCAACCCCAGCTGTGTGCATGCGCGTGCGCGGAGTCTCGGGGAGAGTGGTGGGGTGGGGTGAAGGTGAATGGGGGGCACTGTTTCACCTGTGGCCCTGCACCCGCCAGCCCCTCGGCCCTGCATCCTTCTCAGCCCAGCCTGGCTACTCACCCACATACATGAGGCTGGTCCCTGTCATGTCACAGAGGGCTGGGGGCAGGAAAAGAAGGGGGTTGAAGGGCTGTTGGGGGTCCACGCTGGAGTCTGACTGGCCTGCGGCTCTGCACTGGAGGAGGTAGAAGGCAGCCAGGCAGGAGAACTCTCCCAGGAACATGCCCACTGCCTGCAGGGACGAGAGTCCAAGGACTTCAGAGCTTGAAGGGACCTCGGGGATCATCTTCAACACTTTTTTTTTTAAATGCAAACTTTCTTCAAACAAGAGCTTACCTAGAACCCCAACATGTAAAACACACAAAAGCAGAGCTGCCATGGGAGGCCAGAGACTGCTTCCTAGGTCTCCCTCAAAATCCCAAAAATATCTCGATGAAACTCTAAGTCTATGTAGAGCCCTGTCTGAAAACCACTGATCCAGGCCAATCCCTAGTCAAGTTGCAGATGGAGAAACTGAGGCCCAGAGAGGTTCAGACTTATGTAAGGCTACAAAGTAGGTTGGTGGCAGAGCTGGGGCTGACATTTGAGTCTCCTGATTCCCAGTCTGGCAAATAGGGGGTCTTTCATTGATGGCGTCAGCCCTGCCCCAGCTGAGTCTGGGCTCCCAGTGGATGGAGAGCAGGCTTTTGCCACTGGGGGTGATGCTTTCCCTGTGTCCTGACTTGATGTGGTGAGGGCATGACCACTCTCCAGGCCTCTTGCAGAGGCCTGTGGCCTTTGCCCACTTCCAGACCCTGGCTTCTGTTCTGTGGAGGGAGAGAGAGAAGCGTGCAGCTCTTCTGGGAGCAGAGGAAGGCTGTACCCCTAGGTCAGGAAGCAGCCCAGCCTCATAGGGGATGAGACCTGGGAGATGGGAGGAGGGGAGGGACAGGGCCAGATACCTGGAGGAAAGGATGCTGGAAGCTGTGTTCCTTGCTCCCTCCGCAGCCCTCAGCCGTGAAGTTGTCCGCCCACCTGTAGCAGAGAGAGGGAAGGTCAGACCCTGGCAGCACAGCAGGGCTCTCCACCCTGCCCTGATGCTAGGGGAAAGGCTCACTCCTTTCAACGCCAAGAGGCCCGGACTTGGGTGACTCGACCCCAGAGTGGAGCTGCCTTGCAAATGGGCCAGTCTCCACAGCAAGGAGTTTTTTTGTTGTTTTTTTTTTAAGATAGTCTCACTGTTACCTGGGCTAGAGTGCTGTGGTGTTAGCATAGTTCACAGCAAACTCAAACTCCTGGGCTCAAGTGATCCTCCTGCCTCAGCCTCCCGAGTAGCTGGCACTACAGGTGTGTACTACTACACCCAGATAATTTTTCTATTTTTAGTATAGATGGGGGTCTCACTCTTGCTGAGGCTGGTCTCGAACTCCTGACCTCAAATGATCCTCCTGCCGTGGCTTCCCAGAGTGCTAGGATTACAGGCGTGGGCCACTGCGCCCAGCCCAGCAGGGAGTTTTGACCCAGCATTTCCTCTAATTAGGAATGTGGGAGTGAGTATCTGTGCCTTTGTAACACCATGGAAATCACAGATATTCTCATTATCACATTAGAGTCACTGTATATATCACGAAGTATCATTTATTCTCATCACTCATAATAATTACAGCAATTAGACCCACTTCTTAAATTATATTAAAAAGCATATAGATTACTATATCATAAATTTGCTTTTTAAATATTTGATAACTCCATTTCAATTTAATTGGCTTCTTTTGTAATCCTTGGTCTTTTATTTGCACATTTTAAAACATTACTCTAAGAAGAGGTCCACAGGCGACACCAGACTGTCACATCCGTGGTGCAAAAAGTATCAAGAGCCTCTGGTCTACAGTAGTATTGGGGGGAAATGACCACCTGATCATCTTCAAAGAACCAAAGCGGCTTGGAAGATCGCTCTACCGTGGACTCTCAAGCAGGTGGCAAACCCATCGCTCTCCTGCAGTGACCTCCCAGTCAGGCCTGGCAGGTGGTGATGACTGATTATGACAAACTTCCCCTCCAAGCCCAGATACGAGCTCAGTATCCTTTGCGACACGGCGCTTTGGGCAGCTTACTTACCAATCACTCTGAATTGTTTGCCATCTGTGCAGGAAAACTCCCTCTCCCGAATTTCACTTTTGCTGGGCTTAGTTATGTCTCTGGAGTCTAGTCTAATCTTTCACTGAAAGCTCTTCAGATTTTTGGGGACTTTTCAATATCCTGAATCTTCTCATCTCCTAGCTGCACAGCCCTTCCTAACCTTTCACCCTCCTGGCTGCTGACCTCTGGAGGTGCGCTGGTGGGCCGAGGCCCGGGGCCAAGAGCATGTGATCTGGCCCAGACTGAGGCTGGCAAGATGTGGCCCCTCCCTTGTGTTGGACACCCCGGGTTAGCTGACACAGCTCCAACTACACCAGCCACGGCACGTGCTGACTCAAGTCAACAGAGACCCAGAGATCACGTCTGTGGCAAGCCTCTGCTCCCAAAAGGTGGGGAAGCCCTCCCCCCACCCCCGGTTCTTGGGCCTCCCCCACAGGGCCATGGAGCACACACCACTGGCTATGCTGCAGTTAGGGTCTGGGGTTGACACACAGCTAGGGGCTGGGACACTGGCAGTGGAGAGGGCCGGCTTAGTGGTGATGGGGTTCCTGGCCAACCATGTGGGGAGCACAGACCTGAACACATCTCAGGGAGAGTGAAGAATATAGGGCCATGGCAAACCTACCCCACAGCAGAGACCCTGGCCGCTCCTGCAGGTACGGAGGAGGAGCAGTTATGAGGGCCTGCGGTTCCTGGGGCTGGTGGGGGCAAAGGAGAGTTGAAGGGGGGAGAGAAGTTCGGACAGGACTAGTTAGGGGCAGAGAGAAACCTGGAACCCTGCAGGGCTCACAAGACGAGGCTGTAACCAGTCCTGGTACCAAGGGGACAAAGAAAGCCCCTGCTATAGAACAAAAGCCACCTGCTCTCTGGGGTCTCATTTCTGCCTGATGTACTGCTGGTTCTGGCTCCTGGATCCTGGGCAGGGCGGGACATGGATGTGGGTGTGGGCCACACACCGACCGCACAGTCCACCCAGGCAGGCCTGCTCTTGGAGCCAGGCTTGCTTTTGCAGAAGAACCCACTGAGGAGGCCTGCGTGGGGCAACTGAGCAAAACAGGAGAAGCGAGGAAGAGAGAAGAGGTTGCACCTTACCACGTGCACAGGCCCAACTGGCCCACAGCAAGTGAGCAGGTTGGAGGGACAGGAATTGCCAGGGCTGGCGCCTGGGCTCCTCCAGGGGGGATAAGGGACCTGCTGCCCAGTCCACGAAGGATGACCAGAAGCCTAAGGCGAGGGCTTTTTGTTTCTGGAGTGGGCTGTGGTACGCATGGAAGCCACTTCCTCATCCTGGTGCCACACCCAGACCACAGACTGGCCAGCTCAAGAAGTCTCCCAAGATAGTAGTGGTGTCACCACCCAGAACGCACCGTGGCTACTGCCTGCACAGCTTATTTCAACGACAACACACATTCTGGTTCCACATTCACTGTCATCTAAGAGTGAGCTCAGCATCTGGCTCTTTCTCCATCTCTCAGTCCCCTGCTCCTAGCACATTAGTATACAGGAGCTCTAACATTTTTGCTGAACGAATGAGACTGCCAGACCCCAGCTAGCCAACTGGCCAGGCACTGCAGGCCAGAGGCTACGAATCCAAGACTGGGACTTCCCACCTGGGGCTGGGTACCCCCTGCTGTGGAACAGGCTGGTAGGAAGGGGAAGGGGAAACCCCTCTGCATCCTTCCCCAGGGCTGGGCCCTTCTGAGGAGTTGGCTGCAGGGCTGGTGCTGTGCTCCCTCCCCTGCCCCAAGGGTTGTCTTTGCTTTCTCCATTGGTAGGTCTGCCTGGACAAGCCTGGCTGGCAGTGTTCCCGGCTGGGGAAATGAAACCTGTTTGTATCTGAGGGCCCAGGGCAGGCTCACAGCCCAAGGGATTGGGTGTCAGCTGCACCGGCTGCCCTGCCCAGCCCTGAGAAGCTCAGGCCTGCAGGTAGCTGGAGGCTAGAAGTCAGGTCTCTCATCCTTGCCTGGAGACAGATTTCAGCTCATTGTAAAGGCTCAGAAGAACACAGGCCCTACAGACAAGAGCCAAAATCCAGCCCCAGTTTATCTGGGGTTGACAGCAATGAGCCCTATGTGGTGTGGGGGGTTAGCACCTCGCTGTCTGTCCATGCTTCAAAAACATGTTTTTTTTTTTAGTGCACAAGTCACTGAGCACCAATTTTGTGCCAAGCCTGAGGTGAACACTTCACAGGGGCTGTTCCACTTAAGCCTCAAAAGAAGGATCCTCATTTTACAGATGGGGGCTCCACAGCTAGGGTTGAGGAGAGCTGTTCAGGTAACAGGCAGACCCAGGGCTAAACCCTGCTCGAATTTACACTCAGAAAAGGCAGCAGAGTACAGGGGAAGCCCAGAGTTTTCAGTCATACAGGCCTGCAAGTTATGGGCATAATCACACCAACATTGATAAGCTGTCAAGAATAATAAATGATATAAGAGATATATAACCTGGCACATGGCAGGTATTCAATAAAAGTCATTTTCTGTCCCTTCTCCCTCGTCCTCTCATTGAGCAGGGGTCAGCTCCCTTGTGTGGGGTCAGTGTGGCTCCACCTCTGCTCCAGACTGGAAGCTTCTGGGAGAGCATCTGGAACCTGCCCTGCTGGCTTGAGGCAGAGGTGGCTGGAGGGGACTTGGGCTACTGTCCCTGTGGTTCCACAGAGCCACAACACCAAAGTAGAAGAAACTCGGCCATCATCTCAACGCACTCCCTATTTGACAGACAAGGAACCCAGGGGTCAGAGAGGGCTTGAGGGACACAGGGTTCATCAGGTGCTGAGACAGGAATAGTACTCAGGACATTTTAAAGGTCTCCTCTAACCTTGTAATTCCAGAATTTTCCCACTGCCTCCGCTGGGGTGAGGAGGTCAGCCCGGAAGATGGGCTTCTGTCCTCTGTAGACACTGGTTCTAGGGGAAAGCCCTGACCTCCAGGGCAGGAGGCCTGTGAGGCCCTGGCAGGGGCAGGCCTAGGCCCATTGAGGAAGCACCTCTGTTAGAGGCTGGCGGCCCCTTTTAGAGCTCCTGAGCCTCAGCGGCGGTGGCGGGCAGGCTGGGGAGTGAGTGGTGAGTCACTCCCTAGCACGGCCCAGGCCAAACTCAAAGCTCAGCACTCTGGGAGGCGTGCACATCCATGTGTGGGCCGGGGGTGGCAGGCAGAGACTGAGGAAGTGGCTGATTGTGTGTCCGTTCCCGCAGAATCTCTGCCATTTCCTACACCCTCAGCTTGTCAAGCCCATGAGTCAGCTCCTTTCTCCTGCCACGGGACCTACAGCAGGGCCAGGGCTTCTCCACTCTCCGGCTGTCACAGCAGGTGGCACTGGCTCGTGAGGTGATTTTTATGAGACTTTTCATCTCTATGGATTAGAAAACCTTCCTCAGTAGATCCCAGAGTATCTGGGAGGAAGCCAGGGCAGGGATTGTCAAGTCCATTTTACAGATGAGGAAACTGAAGCTCAGAGCAGCCCAGTGGCTCATCTAATCCCACAGCTCCCAAGCCTCATGCTCTTCCCACTCTACTACCCTGCTCTCCTGATTTAAGGCTTCCTCAACCCCTCTGACGAACTGAGGAGGGGAGCTGAGCCTTGGTGAGCATCCACTTGACCTCTCTTTAGATGCCGAACCTCAGCCGATTCAGGAGAATGGGGCTTCAAAACGGGCACCACCCTGTGCACGACACGGCTTAGGAAGACAGAAGTGGTTTGGTCTCAAGGAGACGATCGATAGCAGGTGCTGGTGAGGAGGTGAGAAAACAGCCAAAGAGAAGCAGCCACTTCACAGGGAGGGTCCCTCTGTCAAGACCCAGGGACGGGGCCACAGGGCCAGCCTGATCAATGGCAGTCTCCCAGCAGCCTTCCAAAACCTGCCGAGTGGGCAGAGAGGAAAGCCGACCAGCACAGCAGACAGCACGTGCTCACACGCACTTCCTTATCCTCTGCCTTTTTCCTCCCAAGAACCCAGGGAGGGAAACGTCGTGCTCCTTTTACAGGCCACCAAACTGCAGGCTACCAGAGGCTCTCGGTCTGAACCTTGAGTGGCCTCCGGCTCCAGGGGGAAGACAGGCAGGATGAGGATAGCAGGATCTCCTGGGCCAAGAGGCTTGCTGCCCAGTCCTAGAGGGAGGGCACCCTGAGGCCTGGGCAGGGAGACGCTGCTTCCAGGATTACAACTTCCCAGACACCCGGACATAGGCTTGTCTGTCCTTGTCTGGGAAGATGTGAGAGGACATCCCCAAGGAGGAGGAACTTTGGTGTACCACAGTCGTAAAACAGGACTGAATTGAAGTCCTGAGGCCTGAATTCTAGTCCCCATTCTGACACCAACCAGCTGAATCGCAAAAAGAAACTTCTCTTGGGGCCTCCCCTATAAATTGTAGGGATCAGATTCCATAATTTCCATGTTTCTAGCAACTCTCAATGTCCCGAAAATGACTGGAGAAGTACCCAGCTTCACCTTCCATTGGAGGTCAAGAGCATGGATTTTAGAGCCAGATCGTGTTGGTGCAACTATAAACCCTGATACTTAGTAGCTGAGTTGAACTTGGGCAAAGTAATTTAATCTTCCTGTACCTCAGTATCCTCATCCAGGGATAAGGAGTACATCTGCCTGATAGGGTAGTTACGAGAACTCTCCGAGTTCACACATGAAAGGTGGCCAGAGCAGGGCCTGGTGTGTGGGAAGTAGGTGCTCTGTGTAGTAGCTGGTTATGCTGGTTGTGAGCACGTGCTTGTCTGTCTGTACCTGCCAGAAACTGCAGGTCAGAAATGTGATTTTGAATCAAAACTTCATTCAAGGTATATATCGCTGCTCCCCCAGGTTCTCTCTCTGAGAGTATGGTTTGTCCTTAGAACATTGTTTAGGGTCCAATTCTGGGGCCCGTCTTGGGGTGGGAGGGTCCTGAGTGGCCCCATACTAGCTGTAGGGCAGGGGACAAGACCAAAGGCTGGGTCTCCCACCTGGGAGCCCCTTTCCTGACTCTCAGGCAGTCTCCAAGGGCAGCGCCTCCTGGGACTGAGGCTTGCCTGGCTTCCTACCTGACAGGTTTGGAGCTTTTTAAGGAAGGAGCTGAGTCAGCACAGTCTCCCCCAGCAGTAACTGGCCATCTGGACTCTCCTTGGGGACGGCAGCCCTGGCAGACTTATAGCTGCTCTCTAAGCACCTGACCAAGGCCTTGGCTGGTGTGACTGATGGAAGGGAAGACTTGTTCTGCTGCGCTCATCCTGAGATGGGAGCCCTCAGGTTGGGGCTCCTTTATAGCTAAGGGCTCAGGAGGAGGGGTGACTTCCAGGAGGCTGCAGGGTCCAGGAGGCCAGCAGCTCTCTGCAAGACACAGCTGGCCAGATGTGAACCAGAGAAACAGACGCTTACCACTCAGAGTTTCACTGACTTTTCCCCCGTTTTGGGCAGGAGGACACTGTGACTGCCATGTGTTTTACACACCTGTCTTCTCCACCTCAGATTCCAAGCATCTCAAAGGCAGGGACCTTCTCTAGGTCACTTCTGTCCCCTTTCCTCACACACCTTAGGCACCTTATACACGCCTGATGAATTAAACTGAATACTTCTCCCTCAGACCTCTCTTCTGAGGTACCAATCATATCACTGATGGAGTGTGCTAGCTATAAATTTTGTGAATGTAAATCCTCAAAAATGATTCAGAAATGGCTGCTCCCAAAGGTTCCCAGTCAGTTTTTCAAAGTGTGGAGCCTGACAGAAAACCCAGGGACCTGGAGCACTGCTCACAGGGTGGAAAAGCTTCTGTAGGGAGCTGGGAGTCACCGTGCTGACTCTGCCTTGCTCTGGTGGTCAAGCGTCGGCCACCTGGCAGGGCCCGGGTGGAAGTGAGGTCTAACTGGGAGATGGCCACAGCCCACTGTTCTCCACATGTACCATGGAATCAGACCACGGCCAGCTCTGGGTGCTGGGACTCTTAGGTGGTGAACAGAAAGGGCAGGAAGGCCCTACCCTGAGGCAGGGGTTAGAGAAAGAGGCAAAGAGCTGCCAAGAGAAGGAGCTGCCTCCCTGCCCACGACAGAGAGGAGGCTATGCCCCCATCCCTCAGTCTCATGACTGCCCTGGGGACCGTCCTCACTGCCTCACCCCCATACCCCAGGGTTGAACACCCTACCTGCCCTCCCTGTCTGAGTTAACAACACTTCTCTTCCCCCCACCCAGGCAGAAACCAGGAATGGCCCTTGTCTCTTGACCCTGTGGTGCGTCAGGCCTTGTTGCTTCAGTCTGCACCTGGTCTCTGCCCCCATTCCTTTCTCATCACCACCTCCTAGTTCCCCTCTGGGGGAGCTGCTATAGCAGCCTTGGAGAGGTCTTCCCTGCACCAAATGACTCATGTTGATCACCAGGTTAATCGCATGACCTTTTTCTTTTTCAATCGTATCACTTTCAATATGGCATTCCCCAGCTCAAAAGCTCTTCTCTGATCATGGGATAAAATCCAGCCTGGGCATCTGGTGTTGGTTACAATCGATTTCAATGTGGCCTTTCGGTTCCCTGCCTCACAGTCTCCCCCACTTACTAATAAAATCCCACCTAAGCTTTAAGGTGCAGCTCTAACTCCTCCTCCAGGAGGGGCCCATAGGCCACCCCCTTCTCTAGCGCTCAGCCCTTCACGCTCACTTATGGCCACTACTGTAGCTCGTGTGCACCGGTCCTGGGGCCTCCCTTACTGGCCCCCAGCTCTTGGAGGGGGGTGCGCAGGCTCTGACGCCAGCTTTGGAAGGGTTGTGGACTCCTCCCCTTTAAGGATAAGGAAACTGAGGCACAGAGACAGGAGGTGACAGCGAATCAAAGCTGGGGTTCGGATCCCCAGCCCGGCGTGCGGCCCCGCTCTGCATTTCCCGGACCTCGCACCCACTGTGTGGTCATAAAGCGCGCGAACCGACCGGGGCGACGGGGAAAGCCAGTGAAGCCAGGAACGCAGAGCGGGGAAGGGGGTGGCGGAGAAGGTGCGCGGGGGTCGCCAGCGCCCGCAGGCCCAGCGGACCCCCTTCCCGGCCAGGCCCAGACTCACTTTGCCGAGAGCGTGTTGATGGAGCCGGTGACGAGCATGAGCCCGGCCAGGAACAGCTGGTACTTGGTCCAGGCCATGGCGGAGGGCGCAGGGGCTCCCTCGAGCCAGCAGCTACCAACCCGGTCACCCCGGGTCTCCTGCTCGAGCGCTTCCGGGCCGGGTGTCACGTGACCCGCGCGGGCCCCGCCCCGCTCGCCCCGCCCCCGGAGAGCGCCGGAGACGCAGTGCCCAGGCTCTGCAGGTCCGCCGGCGCGCGCTGGTGCCCATCGGGTGGCTCTGGCGAGTCTCGGCCCGCGTCTCCCCATTTGTAAAAGGAGCTGATGGCATAGGGCAATGAGAATGCATCGTGGATGTCAGAGCGTTTTGTAAACCGTAAGGGAGGTTGAGCGGACCAGTGTCAGAGACGGTGCCCCCCCGAAGTGGAAACCGCCAGCGTGCAACTCTGGGGAGGCCTGGGAGGTGTCCCTAGGGATCCCAGCCTGCGACTTGCGCACATCTTCCAGCAAAGAGGCATAGGAGTTTAGTTCCTGCTGCCGAGGCGACCATTTTATAGTCCAGGAAACTAAATTGAGAGAAGCCCAGTGATTTGCTTAAGAGATGCTGGGGGGCAGTGTGTTGCACTGAGATTCTTCATTCTCCAAAAATCCGGACCTTCTACATAGCCCCTGCACCATGCCCTGCCCCACTGCTCCTTCGTGGGCTGCTCAGAGGCATCCAGGCAGAAAGACGGTCCCTAGGTTTGTTTGCAGAGGTTTTGGCCTTTAAAATCCTTCTCCTGGTTCTCAGCTGCCAGCTGCCCGTCTTCCCCTTACCCAGCGCTCCCATTTGCATCCCATGCCTGGTCATTCCAGAGGCAAGACCCTTTGGACGCAGCAGGCACATTTCCCTCCTTATTGCAGATCTCGGTACTCGAGGTACAGAGATAGTGCCTGTCTGCCAGCTCCTCCTGCTTACCTGAAGACTGCCTTGAACTTGTGAAAATGGGCAGTGTAGACTCAAAAAAACTCTCAAGGGACTGCACGAGACCCCTCTATTGCAGGAAAATCTGATGGAGGTGTGTAAGTGGGGTCCTGGACAAAATGTGGGTTGCCAGATAGACAGGGGAAGGGCTTTCCTGCACGAGAAAGTGGCGATGGTGCAGAAGTGTGAGTGAGTGTGGAGCATGTCTGGGATCTGCAGACCGTTCCAGAAATTTCCTTCCCTAGAACCTGACCGCTCTCAGTCAGTGGGGAGATGGAAGGCCCAGAGGAGGTTTCTTCTGAGCTTCTTATCTCCAACAACACCGCTAGTTTTGTGTGATTTCAAAGGAATTCATTCATTTATCCAAAAATGTTTACTGAGACACTGGGGCCTGTAGGATGAACGAAGCACAGCTTCTCTCCCAAGGGACAGACGGGGGCAGGTCACCCAGCTGATAGCCCACCCCTATCAGAGGCCATTCCCATAGGCCACGGTGACTCACCCAGTGGGGCTCTGGCCATTTCCCCCACATGAGTCCAGGCCAAGGGCACTGTTTTGAGGTAAACATTACTTATGACCAGCCGACATGATGTCACTAGCAGCACAGTCTCTGTCTGTCTCTATAGCCATATCATAAAATGAATTTTAATTTATCATGATGTTCTGACCATTCATCATACTGCTATCTCTGGAGCCCAGGAAACAGGAGGATTCACTGGTAAATACACATGGAGCCCACTAAGTGTAAAGCCTAGAGTCAGGTGTGGGGCCCTGAAGAGAAGCGAGACAAGGTAGCTGCCCTCCAGGAACGTGGGTTTCAGTGGAGGAAAGGTTAACTGTGCAGCAGTGTGAGGATGTGTAAGAGGCAGAGGGGCTGGGGAAGGGATGGATTCCTCCAGGGGGCAGGGAGTGAGGGGATGACAGTGACGATCCGAGCTGTCCTGGATCAGGCACCCCTGTGTCAGGCCTGTGGCAGGATCCTGACCTCTGTGGCCTGTTTTTTCCCAGCAGCCTGTGGAACTGGGGCTCAGGGGAGACCTGGGCAGGGACTTGAAGGAATAGCAGGATTGCTCCAGGTGGAGAATGGGGGTCATCCCAGGCAGAGACAACCACATGGACACCATGGAGGTTTCTGGCCAGCCCTCTGAAGAGATGGGAATCCCATCTATGCAAGTTTTCCCTAACTAGGGAAGGGAGGTGCTTCTGGCTGACTCTGCTGCTTAAAGCAAAGTGACCCTGTTCAGTTACTGAATTACTCAGAGTCCACTTTCCTACCTATAAAATGGGAACAGCATTCACAGTTTGTTGTGTAGAGAGGACAAGTGTGGAAGTACAGTGCGAGGCCCCCAGGGCGAATCAGTGCAGCTCCTGGGAGACCAGAGCCCACCCAGCAGGAGGTACAGGGAAAGAAAGACCTCAGGCTGCTCTGCAGTAAAAAGCACTCCTGATTTGCGCAAGAGTTGATCAGTCTTCCAGCCTTTTCTCCCAAAGTGGAAACATTTTGAACAAATTTGCATGCTACCTTCAAAGAACCTCTGATTTCCAGAGTGAAATAAAGTGCTCACTGCAAACCCTGCATTGGCATTCAAAGCTTACTGCCAGCCTGTGGCTTGTCTGAAAGATAGAACACTTTCCTCATCAGTGTCATCACATTCTGGGTTAGGAGGGAGTTGCTTTACCCTGGGAAGGACAGAGAGATGTGAGCAGACAGGCCAGGCCAGACCTGGTCTTGTGTCTGTGTGTGTGTGTGTGTGTGTGTGTGTGTGTGTGTGTGTTTTAAACAAGTTTTTGCTGTCTATTCTTGGGCCATTTCCTTCCCGTGTAGTCTGTTCACTGGCTAGAATGTGACCTCTTCATGGACAGGGACTGAGTGTCTGACTGCTTGTCTCTCCCAGTGGGGTTGGCACTGAAGGGCAGCCATCTGAAGCTGTGGCTGGGAAGAGGAATAAGGGACTTGGAGGATGAGGGCTGGGGTAGGTCCCGGCTGGAACCAGGCCTGACAAGACTAGGTCATGGGGGAAGGGAATGTGGACCACTGATGGTGGTCACCTGCTCTGCTCTGGCTGACTTTACAGCTGGTTTCTATGGTGACCAGAGATGATTAGATTAGAAGTCACCTGCTCCTTCTAGCTCCAGGCCTTCATAAGGTCATTCTCAAACCTTTCTTTTCTTTCTTATCATCTTTGGCCTCTACCCACTCCCCCACCCCCGCAGTCCCATTAGCGCTGCCTTGAGGCAGGTCATGGGGTCTTGGAAGCTGGTGTTTGCCTTGGTCCTCTGGGAGCAGGACCAAGTCAGATCCAGATAAAACACAGACTCCCAGTTAAATTTCATTTCAGATAAGTGAGGAATCATTTTATAGTATGACTATGTCCCTAATATTGCTTGGGACAAACTTATAGTAAAAATGATGCATTATTTATCTGAAATTCAACTTTCACTGGGCATCCTGTGTTTCATTTCTCGGTCTGGCACCCGGCTGGCCTGGCACCCAGCTCAGTGTCCTTGCTCAGAGAAGGTGAACCACGACAGTGACTGAATTGAATTGGTATGTCCTAGGCAAATGTTTTCCTTTGACTATACTGTTGACTAAGCTCATGATAGTTTCTTCCTTGACTCTGTTAAGGCTCTAGATTGACACCAGCTTTCTTGGACATGAGCCTTACCCTGGGGAACTCCAGGCTCCTGTGTTTAATATCTTTCTCATGGGGATGAGGGGATAAGCAACTTCAGTAGTCTGGGGCCAGGCATGGGAGAGTCTGCGGCACAGAGCTAAGAATCCCTCGCTCTTTTGCATACAGTTTCTGAGTATTCCCAGATCCCATGAAGCTCAGACATAGATCCCCCCGGGACAGCTTTTCATCCAACCCCTCACTTTTCAGATTTGGAAACCCAGACCCAGCAAGGTCAATAGTTAGTGACTTGTGAGCTGGTTGATACCATGTATTTATATGTTTGGATTCAGTTTTTATTAACTTAGTTTAAACCTGATTGTGAACCAAAATAAAATCTTAATCCCCCCAGCCAAGTGAATGGACTTCCTCTTGGCCAAGGAGACCCCAGAAAAACCTTAAAGCTGAGTTGCTGGCCTTGAGGAGAAAGGAGGTCAGACAGGCCTTGTTATGCCCTCTCTCCCTTTTGGAGTTACTCATTGTTACAATAAGAGACTGTTATGAATCATTAACAGGCCTAAGGCCTTGCAAGACAAACCTAAATCACACTTGGCAGCCATCAATTTACTTAATAGATCGCTTGAATTTCTATAAATGTCCATGTCCTGTGGTTTGTTTCTGATTAACAGACATCCTTAAGTTACAACATTCCAAGCCTTTAGAAAACGCTTCATTTCTTTAACCAATTACAAATCAAAAAAATCTTTAAGCCCATCTATAAAAAAAAATAAGTACCCCTGGTTCGAGATGTCTGACCTTTTCTGGCCAAACCAATGTATGCCTCTCGTGTATTGATTTATGACTTTATGTGAAACTCCTGTCTCCCTAAAACGTATAAAACCAAAGTATAACCCAGCTACCTCAGGCACATTTTCTCAGAACCTCTTAAAAACCTGCTCTGGGCCATCACTCACATATACTCGGCTCAGAATAAACCTCTTTAAACTATTTTACAGTTTGGGCTTTTTTTCTGTTAACATAGTAGTAAAAATATTCACTGGCCCTACAGATACTTAATTACTTTAAAGTAATACAAACTGTGAACAAATGAACTGTAAAAAGATATTTTTGGAACATTTGGGAGAAAGTGAACATGGTCTGCTTTGTGCGTTATTGCTAATTTTATTGGTTGTATTAGTTTCTCATTGCTGCTGTAACAAATTACCACAAATGTAGTGGCTTACAGCAACACACATTTGTTATCATATGGTTCTAGTGGGCAAGAGTCTGAAGTTTAGTTGCTGGATAGAAATCAAGATATTGGCAGAGCTGTGTTCCTTCTGGAGGTTTAGGGGAGAACCCATTTCCTGCCTGTTCCAGCATCTAGAGGCTGCCTGCTGCCTGCATTCCTGTGCTCCTGGCCCCACATCGCTTGGAACTTTGTTTCTATAATCCCATCTCCTTTTCTGACTCTGACCCTCTTGTTTCTGCAGAACTGTTGTGATTACATTGGCCCTGCCTGGATAAAACAGAGTACTCTGCCTGTCTGAAGATCCTTAACTTAATCATATCTGCAAAGTCCCTCTTGTCACCTAGGGACCAAAGTCCCTTGTCACCTTGGCAACTTTTTCACAGGTTTGGGGAATTAGGACATGGATATCCTTGGGAGCCATCATTCTTCCTACCACAGTTGTGATAGAGGTATCATGATTACATTTTTGAAAAAGTCCTTAGCTGTTAGAGAGGGAAGTAATTATAGGTGAAATGATTTGCTTTAAAATACCCTCCAAAAAAAAAAGCAAGGAACAATAAACCAGGAGACAAGAATGGCAGAAAGTTGATGATTGTACTATTTTCTCTAAAATACTTAAAATTTTCCATCATAGAAAGTTAAACATGAAGTCTTTATGGTTCATGGATAGACGAGTGACTGGGAAAGAACAGGAAGTCAAGAAAAACACCCAAACACATGCAGAAATTTAGTAAATATGGTACGAATGTGGCATTTCAAATCAGTGGGGATTATTTATATGTTATTGGAACAACTGGATAGATAATCTGGAAGAAATAAATTTGAATTCCTACCTTTCACAAAATTAAATTACAGCTGGACAAAAGATTTTACTAAAAGAAAAAAATTAAATCATAAAATCACTAGAAGGAAATACGGAATAGCCATTTTTAAGAAGTTGTAAGTCCTGGAGTAGGAAAGACTTTCTTGAGTACAATACTAAACCTTGTACCGGGGAAAAAAAGCAAAAATAAAATCAAAGGTATATGACAATCTATGAAAAATATTTGTAATTCACACCACATATAAAGAACTAATTTCCTTTACATATAAAGAAGTCTTAAAAATCAATAGACATTTTTCCAAAGAAGATATACAAATGGCTAATAAACACATGAAAAGGTTCTCAACTATGGTTAACTATTAGGAAAATGCAAATCAAAACCACAGTGATGTACCACTTCACACCTAGTAGAGTGGCTATTTTTTTAAAAGGAAAATAACAAGTACTAGAGAGGACATAGAGGTTATATCCTCAAAACGTTAAACTTAAGAGTTATCATAAGACCAAAGCAATTCCACTCAAAGATATCTACCCAAGAGAAATGAAAACATGCATTCACTCAAAAACTGGAACATGAAAATCTACAGCAGCATTATTCATAATGGACAAAAAGTGGGAACAACCCAAATGTCTATCCACTATGAATGGATAAACAAAACATGGTATAGCCAGATAATGGAATATTATTAAACAATAAAAATGAAGTACGGATACCTGCTACAATATGGATGAACCTTGAAATCATCATGCTAAGTGAAAGGAGCCAGTCACGAAGGACCACACACTACGTGATTCCATTTATACGAAATGTCCAGAATAGCAGAAAAGACAAAGCTCTGGACACAGAGAGTAGATTAGTGGTTGTTTAGGCCTGGTGGGGTGGAGGTGTGTGGTGGGTGGGGTATGACTGCTAATGGGTTCTGGGTTTTTCTGAAGGGGGAGACAAAATATTCCAAAATTAGATTGTGGTGATGGTTGTACAACCTTGTGAATATACTACACTGAATTGTACACTTTGTTAACGGAAAAAAACATAAAGAAGCTTATAATTTGGAAAAGGAAAGCTTTGTTTTTTGTAAAGGGTTTACAGCTGTGGTAGCCATTTCGGCAGGCTGGGAAGCAGGGCTCCCAGCCACAGGGAGCACGTGTTTCAAGGGAGGGACAAAGAGAACAGGATTTTATACTGAGCTGAGTGGCTAAATGTACATATTTAACACGCTATAGGAGGAGTCATGAATATTTATGCAAAGAGAACTATGCACCCATGTGATGGGGCTTTCTGTCCTTTTATGGGGCTATGTTTAAAAATGGCCGCCCCCACGTCAAAAAGGTGAAACAAGGACACAGAAGTCCTTTCTGTGCATGTTCTGTAGACTGTCAGAACCCCTTTATGGTTGGTGGTCTTTTATCGTGAAAGAATGCTGCTCTGTGGCCCTTAGGAATAAAGCCTGATGGCCGTTAGCAAGGGAGGGGTAAAATGATGCGTGTCCGACCTCCCATCCTGTCATAGCTGGGACCTCAGTTTTAAGGTTTCTCTGGGGTCTTCTTGGCCAAGAGGGGTCCGTTCAGTCAGCAGCAGGCTTAGGATTTAATTTTAGTTCACAACTTTATGTGGATGACTTTTATGGTGTGTAAATTGTGTCTTAATAAAGCTGTTCACAAAATTCAATACAAACAAGATCATAAACACAAAAAGAAAATGGGCAATGAATACAACAAGGCAATCCATGGGGAAGAAGTACCTCTCAGGCTCATGAAAAGATGTTCAACAGTGCTCGTAATAAAGAGAAATATAAATGAAAAGTACAATGAGTACCATTTTCACCTGTTCAATTGAGAAATTGTAAGTAAAATATGGTAATATGATGTTGGCCAGGCTGTAGGGAAACACCGTACACTGATGGTGAAAATCAAGATAGGCAATTTGGAAATATCTATAAAAATTTCACAAGCATACCCTTTGCCCCAGCCTGGAGCTGCCGTGTGACCCTGAACCGCATGCCTCTAGACTTGTTTGACATGAGATAATGAGGCCTTGTAACTGGTTCCATGAACCCCTATATGTTTTTTATAATCTTCTCCCTTAACTAACTATTGAACCTTTGAGTTGTTTCCCAGAAATGATGGACTCGATTGAACTCCTGGCTTTAAGTGATGCTCCTGCCTCAGCCTTCCAAAGTGCTGGGATTATAGGCATGAGCCATCACACCTGAAAGGATGGATTTTCTGCAAGACAAAGGAGTTGAGATTCTCAAGGTTCCAGAGCAGACCTCCTGACACCAAGATTCACCAACCCCATAACCTACCTCCAATGCAGGTAGCCCCTGTAAGATATACCAAGACCTGCCCCAAGGCACATGGCCTCTCCTTTAGAAGCCCATGATATCCCTTAGTCGGAGAGACACATTTGAGGCAACTTCTCCCATTCTCCCAGTAAGACATCTGTCATATTAAAAATTCCTTTCTTCCTTGGCAATCCTTGTTGTCTCAATAATTGTATCTTTGTGTGACAAGCAGCTAGACCTGGATCAAAACCCCCTTGTGATTTTGACAACAGCCTTACATATTTTAGCTCTTATTATGTTGGGTTTTCTGATATAAGAGACCAAAATGAATACTGATAATCTTAGCAATTCCACTTCCAGGAATTAATTCTAAAATGTTTTCCCACACATGTTTGTTATAGCAATGGATTGGGAACCACCTAAATATCCACCCAAAGGAGATTGGTTAAATAAACTATGGCACCTGCGTGCGGATGTACAATGATCTCCAAGATGCATTGTTAGAAGCCCTGTGTATGATTGCTACCATTTATGTAAAAGATTAAAATACATGTGTTACTTGTAATATACAGAAAATCTCTGGACGGAGATATAGAAACTGACAATTGGGTGGTGGAGGGCTGGGGTGAGAGAGACTGACTTTTCACTGCATACCCTTTTTGTGCCTTTTGGATTTCATACCCTTGTGTAAATTTACCTATGCAAAGTGATAAACAAAATAAAGGATGCAGTACTGGGAAGAGGGTGCACCCTGTATGGGAGCCTACCTTCACTGCATAACTATCGGAATAGAGACCTCGTTCCAGATATTCACATTCCCCAAAACACCAGGGAAATTTGTGAAGCATAGTATTCATGCCCAAGAGCTGGGTTATGGTCCTGGAGACTAGATTCTAGTTTGCTGTGTGTCTTTAGGCTGGTCTCTTCCTCTCTCTGAACCTCTCAGCTGGACCACCTGACTCCTAAGGGCTTCCCAGATGCAGGGCTTCACTCCGGCAGTTGGGCCAAGCTGAGGTTCACTGGATAGCCACTAGATGGCGCGCTGACTCTGCTGCTAAAGGACAGATGCTGCTGGGGCCCAGCCAGCTTTTTATTTTATTTTTATTTATTTTTTTTGAGACAGAGTCTCACTCTATAGCCCTGGGTAGAGTGCAGTGGCATCACTGTAGCTAACTGCAACCTCAAAATCCTGGGTTCAAGAGATCTTCCTGCCTCAGCCTCCTGAGTAGCTGGGACTACAGGCGTGTGCCATGGTGCCCAGCTGATTTTTCTATTTTTAGTAGAGATGGGGTCTTGCTCTTGCTTAGGCTGGTCTCGAACTCCTGAGCTCAAGCTGTCTTCCCGCCTCGGCCTCCTAGAGTGCTAGGATTACAGGCATGAACCACCCCTCCTGGCCCCAGCCAGCTTTTTAAAAATGATTGTTGGTCACCTGAGGGAATTTTAATATCAAAAGCATCAAAAAGGGTGAGTGATTCGTGGAGATGCAGAATAACAAACAGAGGTGCTGAGGGCTGGGTTTCTCAGAGGTCAGATGGTGGAGGCCATAGTCACGTGTCCTCAAACAGGATGGCAGGGTGGTCCAGCTTGAGAGGTTGGTGAGACCCCAGGCCTGGCTGGAGGTTTCTGCCTCCTCGTCAGCCCAGGGGTGCCTTGGCTGGGGCAGAGGGCCGTGAAGGGCATGGGCTGTGGAATCAGGGGTGGGCAGGTCTGTTGACCTTTCTGAGCCTGTTTCCCATCTGTAAAATGGGTAGATGAGTCATAGCTGCCTCAAAGGGCTGATCTGTCAAAGAGGATATTGGATGTAGTTCTTTTAGCAGTCTTTGACCCTGACACGTTAGAGCGCTCAGTAAATACAGCTGTCATGCTTGCAAATAATGGGAAGCTGCCTCTACAGAGGGTGCCTTCTCCTGGGGAGGGACACCCACGGCCACCAGCCCAGAGGGGAGGCACGAGGGCTTCTTGGAGGAGGAGTTTCCTGTCTGAGGCAGAGGCATCCCATGCTGTTCTGTAGGAGCTCATCATTGCCGGGCTCAGAAGGAATTCCCTAGCTGTCTAGTGTAGACATCTCCCAGATTTTCCTTTTTATGGGGATGTGAGGAAAGCCTTGCATATCTTTGCTTAAAAGTGGTTCTGTGTAAATCTTATAAAATGTAAATGCTATGAAATACGAAGGGAAGATGGCCTTTTTAAGAGTTTTTTTGCCAAAGTCAGCATTTGGAACTGCTGGAAACCACTAGGGGTGGTTTTAGTGGGGAGGGGTGCAGCCAGGGAAAACATGTGTGTGTGGGGGGAGATGCTCTTCCCCTGAGGGGAAAGTGACCGAGGTGTGGGGGCATCAGCCACGGCCTCTGCACATCCTTCTCCCTCCCAGCTGAGTGGCTCTGGAGCTATGTGCTTGAAGGAAGGGACACCCCTTTTTCCCCCACAGAAGGGGGCTATTTGCTCAGTGCACGAGACTGTACCTCCTGAAAGGGGATCCCTTGTAATTCCACCAAGGGGGCATATCAGCTTGCTTTGGTTCTGGCTCTAGAGTGGAAATTGGTTTTCCTTTCTTGAAAACAGACCCAAAGCCCTTCTGGAGAGAAGCAGATCCTAGTCTTTATTTCTTCAAAACAGTGCTTCCAGAATGTTACTGTTAAAACGCAGATCCCAGTGCCCATAATGCAGTGATTCTCCAGGGCTGGGTCTGGTGAGGTGGTCCTGGCAGGCCTTGGTGGAGAAGCAATTCTAGCTGCCTCAGCCTCCAAGCAGGGCTTGGGGAGAGCACTGAAGACCCAGAGCACGGGAGGGAGAGGGCCAGCTGAGGGGCCATGGGGGTACTGGCTGAGCAGATGGGGGCAACTCCATCCCAAAGCAAATAGCAGCATGGCGGCCTAGTTCCGAGGAAAGGGAGGTGGAGTGGAAGGGCATTGTGTTTTCAGTCCAAGCTCTGCCCCTTACCACCTGGGTGAGCTTAGGCAGGGCAATCGACCTCCCGAGCCTTGGCCTGCATCTGTGAGACGGGGGCAGTGATTCCTGCCCTGTGCAGTGTCTGGCATCTGGTAGGAACACATGGAGGTAGCGGTTCTCTTCCCCCCGTCAGATCATCTTAACTTGGGCCAACCTGTCCGGAGCTCCCCCTAGGTCTTAGCTCAGGGCTACTGACAGGACAGACTCTCACAGCTTCCTCCTTGGTCTTAGCAGGGCTCAGTTTCCTGCTGGGTGAAACGAGGCAGGTTGAGATGCCTTTGGGGTTCCTTCTGGTCTGGCCACACCTTGTGTGATGACTGGGTCCGCCTGTGCCGACCGCGGCAAGGAAGGGGAAAGCTACACCATCCTTCCTGGCCCTGCAGCAGACTTCCTGATGGCTCTCAGGACATTCCCAACCACATGGGGCTTTGTCTGGTTGTAACAGTCCCATTTCTCACCATGAACCAACAGGAAGGAAGGGGAGAAGTCCTCTCCATAATTGTTAAATTCAGAGGGACTCTTTGGCCCTGGCTGGTTTCTGTTACTTTTCTCGTGTGACTTTAGAGACATTGCTTCAGCTTTCTGCATGGCCTCTCCTTGCTGGCAAATAGGTAGGTAGGGTGAGGTGGTCCCTGTCTGGACTTTCAGTAACGGCAGACCCCCTGGGGCTGGGATAGCCTGGTCCTGCTGCACAGCCCTCAGGAAAGCCCTCTCTGAGGCTGGCTAGGAAGCCGAGACTCCCTCACCCTAAGCCTTTCAGCTGTGGGACTATAGACAAGTCCACTGGCCTATCCGAAGTGTGGAGCCCTCGTTTGCAGAGTGGGCGGGATTTTGACTGCCCTGCCTGTGTCCCAGGCTCAGAGAGTGGATGAAGGGGCCAACTGTAATGTGCTGCGTGGGGTACGGTGGATTGTAGGGTCCATTTTAGCAGCCCAGAGCGGGAGGGGATAGGAGGGAAGGCAGCCATTGTTCATTGTGGATGCTTGCACAGCAGCCCGGCCCCGGCAGAAATCTGTCAGCAGCATCCTGGGGCCCTTCACGCGCCCACCGCCACTCCCAGCCGGGGGCTGACCCCAGGGGAGTGGTGTCCTGGGGGAGGGTCGAGGGCCTTCCAAGCCTCCTTCCCTGTTGGGTGATGAGGGAGCCAAGCGGACAGGTGGTGCCTATGAGTCTCTTCTCCCCTCCCTGCCCTGGAGGCAGAGCCACTGGGGCCGCAGGGGTGGCTGCCGGGACATCTGATTCATGGGCTGGAGGCTGGTGTGCAAATGTGAGACCAGGAGGGCAGGGAAGATTCCACCACAGGGTTTTGATGATCTTCTCCCTTCTCAGCTGTGCCACAGGCTCTCCTTGGCCTCCCTGCCACCAGGGAGTAGCTTGACCTCAGCTCTGGAGGCAGCAGCTGGGCACCCCAGGCCTCCCAGCCCGCGGAGAAAGGCCTGCTTCTGTGCCCTGCTGCTGCTCCCCTGCCAGGCTGGTGTGGAGAGAGAGCCTAGGAACAGCCATCAGAAATGAGTGATGCCAGGTGGACCTTCTGGAAACTCTAAATTACGTGGATTTTTTTCTATGCTCTGAAACTTTCCCTGGCTCCCTGTAGCATGTGGGACACCATAGCTAAGCATCCTACCTTGGTGGATGCCCCCAAGGTCTCTCTTCCATTCTCCCGTCTTCCCTTCCTTCTTCCCTCTTTCCCACACTTTCATGATCACCTTTTGATGCCTGTCAGGTGTAGGTGTGGGGTGAGGATCCAGAGATATGACCACAAAGGGGATGGACACAGTCCCTGACTCATGGAGCCCATGTCCTCCCCTTTCTAATGAGCCCCTGGGCTCTTCTCATCGTTCTAGATCCCTCTGAGAACATTCCCCTATTGGCTCTTCACTGGATTTCCTGCCTCTGAAATGCTGTCACCAGTTGCTGGATTCCACTATTCCCTTAAGGCCCTGTTAGGGACACCCCTCCCCAGTTTGGGAGCCCTCTCTGTTTTAGCTGGCACTCGGCCCACACCTTCACCTTGACCTTCATCTCTGCAGAGCTCCATCAGCCTTGTGCCCACACTTCTGGTGTGCAGGAAGCAGCAGGCCCTGTCCACTCTGTCCCTGGGCCCGGCCCCTAGTGCTGGACTGGTCCGGGAATGCAGACCTGCCAGGCTGGTCTGAAGGGCTGTGGGGGTCATTTGGCCCCAGGGCCCCAGGTGCTTCTTGGCCAGCCTCACCTGAAGGCAGGCAGCCAGCCCACGAGGGCAATGCCAAGGGAGCATGGCACTGGGGTTCGCCTGGGTCCTGCCACTCAGCCCCGTCCTCATGCCCTCAGGAGAGGAGCCTGAGTCCTAGGAGAGAGGGGTGTGGGTAAAATCCTGAAGAGTTTTCGCTAAACCCACCACAAAACTTCAGAGCACCAGACAGCATGCTCTGAAGGTATAGAACAGAGTGTGCCACTAGGGTGGGGTGTGTGGACTGTCCTCCTTGGGCAGAGCCCCACAGCCTGAGTAGCAGGGTGGCCCACCTGTCCGACTGCTGTGGAAGAGGAGGAGCCACCCTCACCCATCACCTTCGGCAGCTCCAGCCCAGGCAGCAGGTGGCAGGATGACTGGGCCTCCCGGTGCCTTGTCCCTGACCCCAGTGTGGGTGCCAGTCCGGGAGCTGAGAAGGTAAATGGTGGCCACTCCATAGCGGTTTAGATGGCGTGAGATGCTTCAGGATTCCTGGAAGGAGCCAGGAGGGGGATTTTAGAAGGTGAAGAAACAGCCAAAGAAATGCTCTTTTGTGGATTCTGGGGACTTTCCATTTACCCCCAGCTTGGCAGGCCTGGGGTCCCCATTTCACTAGGCAGAGACGCAGTGTTTCGGGTTACCTCCCACCTTGCTGGCCTTTGCTGGACGTCTGCCTTGTGCCAGCAACCTCTCACAGGGGCCCTGGGGGTTACCTGTTCCATCTACGTACCATGATGTGTATCCGCCTTCAGATGACACTGGTGACACCCATGGCTGCAGCCAGCCTGGGTTGGGGTGGGCAGAAGTTGGCCAGAAGCATTGGTGGCCTCCTCACAGGCCGTCTGATAAAGAGGTGTGGGGGACTTATTCCCCCACCCCGCCCCGGTCACCAGGACGAGATGGGGGTGGGTGGGGTACTCAGCTCACCTGTGGGCTGTGCGCAATGCCTCTGTAGCTTGTTTTTTTTTTAAACAGATTTTTGGAGGTAAAATTGGCATGTAATAAACTACACATATTTAAAATATAGAATTTGATAAGTTTTGACATATATATATACACACACCTGTGAAACCATCACCACAATCAAGAGAATCAATGTGTCCATCACCCCGAATCTTCTCTCGTTCCCCTTTTTAATCCCTTCCTCCTGCACCGCCCCCACCCAGGCACCCATGGATCTGCTTTCTGTGCCTCCAGGTTAGTCTACATTTTCTAGAGATTCATATAAACACATACAGTACGTGCTCTTTTTGTCTGACTTCTGTCATGCAGGGTGATGATTTTCGGACTCGTCCATGCTAAAGTTCCTCTCTGCACGGCTGATAGTACTCCTTGGAACACGTATACTCAGTTTACCCATTTCCCTGTGGATGGACACGCAGCTAGTTTGCAGTGTTGGCCTGTGACGGACAAAGTTCTGCAGCAGTGCGGGTGTGGAAAAGCACAGGTCAGGACCCCGGGGGACCGTCGCCTCCCCTCCCTGAGCCTCACTGTTCTCTGAAACAGGAAGAGCTGGACTGGAGGTTCCTAAGGGCCCCCCCCCGGCTCTGACTGTTGGCCACCTTTGTGTTTCTCTGTTACTGCTGTACCCTGTGTCCTACCCCAGCCTGTGGTGCTCATGTGACGGTGAGGGCCATGGCAGAGGCGGGATCTGGCCGGGAACCGGGTGCTCTGGGCACCATGCTGCCTGAGCCTCACTCTGGAACCTGAGCAGTTAGTCTCTGTAGCTGGTCAGCTCTGGTGGGCTTAGGCTGCACAGGTTGGAGTTAGAAAGGACATGAAATGTCCTCTGTGTGACCACTCGACTTGGTGCCCGGACCTCTGTAATGCTTGCTAAGGCTCTGTTTTGAGTACCCTCCGTTGGCAGCGCCCACCCAGGGGCCAGGGCAGGGTGGGTGTGCTGGTCTTCCCTACACCTACTCTTCCTCTCTCCACCCCCCCATTGTCTGACTGGCCTCCCTCCCGGCCTCCCAGCAACCTCAGCAGTGCACTACCTAGACCCCCCAGACAGGGTCTGCCCATCTGTCCACCATGACGGGGCTGGAGGGGGCAGGTGGCAGCAGATTCTTATCGTGTCTGTGGCGCCAGATTTGGAAGATTAATCCCCAGTTGCTTGGGTCTCAGGAACACTGCAGTGCTTTCCCCACGGCCTGACGTCACCATGCCAACCTGCCGCTGTCTCAGGAGATGGTCAGAAAGGGCTGGGTGCAGGTGTACCCTGTCTTCCAGAGCTGCTGACACAGTATCCATGGTCCCCAACTGCCCTGGGGTAGGGTAGGGGATAAACATGGGAAGGCAAGAAAATAATGTGGCACCAAGAGCCAGAGGGTGTAGTGGCTGGATGGATGTAGAAGGTGGAGCCACATAGCCTTGGGTTCAAAACCTGGTTCTGCCACTTACTGATTGGGTGACTTTGGACAAGTGAAGTGACCTCCCTGAGCCCCATTTCCTCACCCCTGGATGGAGACAATTGTGCCTACTTCCACAGGGGTGGTGGGAGGATTCACTAACACTATTCGCCCCACACACCCAGCGCCCGCTGACCTAAGGACATGGCTGGTAAGTCTCCTGCAGCAGATCTCAACACTTGGAGGCCATCCTGAGTGTTCTAGGGACAGCCCCCCTACTCCCTCCTGTCAAGGACAGACCGGTTACCTGAGAGAGGACCAAGGCTGGTCTGGGAAGGGGCTGAGAAGGGCAGTGCCCACCTCAGGAGCTGGGATGGGGTGTGGGCGGGGCAGAGCTTAGTAAATGAAGAGGCCAGACAAGGTGGTGGTGGTTGGGGGGAGGAGTGAAGGCTGAGCGGAGCGAGGAAGCACCTGCTGTCTTTAGCAAGTTCAAATCCCCAGCCCAGGTCACTGACATCCAGGGATGAGGGAGCTATGCCAATGTGCCAGAGCCCAGCCACCTGCCAGCTTTGATTAAACAGACAACTTTAGAGCACAGATAAAAGGAAGCGGTGAGTAGCTGGAGCCAGCAACAGCTGACCAAGAGCATGCTGGAATAGAAGTTGCCCTGAATTAAGGGTCCTCTATCTGGTCTTGTCCTCTTTGATATTTTCATCAAAGGCTTGACTAATGGCACAGAAGGCTGGATTACCAAATCGGTCAGTGCTGTGGGGCTGGGAGAGAGTGGGGACAGATTTAAGGTGTCAACACCTGGAACATCATCAAAAGCCTGGAACCAGCCAGTGACGCTAAGTGTGCAGTCTTGCACTGACATTAAAAAGAGCAACTGCTCAGCTTCAGCACAGGAGAGGCCTGGCTTGAAAGGTTTGTGACAGGCACAGATTTTTCTCTTGCCCTGGAATTTGCCACCATAATGCACAGCGAAGAACTGAGAGATGCCTTCAGTTTTCCCCAGCCTGGGTAACTATTAATAAGAGAGAGGAGGGAGGATCACTCTAGCTGTGGGTTGTCAGCCGGGGAAAGAAACCCAGCCAAGTTGCCAGGGATCACTCACAGAAACTGCAAGAAGGGGAGGTGGCATTTTCTTCCCTGGTTGGGTGTCGTCCACTTTTGCTGGACTGAGGTGATGCAATCATAGCTCACTGCAACCTTGAACTCCTGGGCTCAAGTGATCCTCCCACCTCAGCCTCCCTAATAGCTGGGACTACAGGTATATGCACCACCATGCCTGGCTAGTTTTTAAAATTTTTTTGTAGAGACAGGGTCTCACAATGTTGCCCAGGCTTGCCTCGAACTTCTGGGCTCAAGCGATCCTCCCACCTCATCTTCTCTCGTAGCTGAGGCCACAGGCAAGCGCCACCACCTGGCTGGTTGTCTACTTTTAAAACAAGCTTGCTGCTCCACCCTCAGTGCCTGTTCGAATGAGGGTGGAGAGCATGGGGACAGACAGGGGGTCACTGGGGACTGTCTGCACTTCAGCTGTCCAGCGTGTGTTCCGTAGTCAGGGATGACCTGGTCACATGTTCCCTCTTCAAGGAAACAAGAACTGTGGAACAGTGTTGATTTGGGGAGTTATCCCATGTCAAAGGCATGACCTTTTCCCCAGGGACCTTTGTCCCCTCCAGGGGAAGGGCAGGGGTTGTTGACTGGACATTTTGCTGCCCTTGGTCCCAAGTCTAGGGCTCTGGGCAGAGTTTGCCCAGGGCATGTGGTGAAGTAGGTGGAGTATTCCTAACTCCCATCTCCTTTGGCTAATGGGTTCTATAAACTGTATGTGTCCACCTGAGAGCTCCCCAACCCCTGGGAACCAACCAGCCCAGCAGGCTGTGAGGCTGGCAAAGTGGGACACTGCCACCAAGCTATTGGGACTGGGCTGCAGCCCTGGCCCAGCACTTCATCAAGGAAACACCTGGGGCTCTGTCCAGAGCTTCAGATACAACAGAGGTGGGTGTGGAACAATCCCTGCTCATAGGACCGGGGTCTTTCTGAGTTGTAATTTCATCATCTGTAAAATGGGGGTGTTAATCCTCAACTAAAGCACAGTGTCGCTCTGATGATCAGATGAGAGAATGATGTGAGAGAGCTTTGTAAACGCAAAATGCCACTAATGTGGATTCCTGGGGGCAGGGGATCACCAGCCAGAGAGGGTCATTCATGGAGGTCAGTTCCATCACAGTCCCCGCCCTGAGGGGCTGGTACCACCCACAAGCGCCTCTCCTGTACCCGGAGCTGAGGGCAGGAGTGTGAGTCTCCATGCTTGTCCAGATGTGGATGTGGTAAATTTCCAGCATCCGAATGACTCAACCCCAGAGATTAGCAGCTTTCATCTGAAATCAGAGTCAGAGAAGGCTGGGCCTCTACTCTGTGTGTGTGTGGGGGGGCGGGGGTGGAGTTAGGATATGTGGATACTAATTCTGGCTACACCATTATCTTGCCTCATGACCTTGAATATGTCACTTCCTCTCTGTGAACCAAAATCGCTTCCTCTGAAACAGAAGTTGGACCAATGATCTAAAGGAGAATGTGTGAATGTGCGTGAGTGTTTCTTTGCAACACCCCCCCCCCACTTTTTTTAAGGGACAGGTTTTCACTCTGTCTTTCAGGCTGGAGTACAGTGACTTGATCATAGCTCACTGCAGCCTTGAACTCCTGGGCTCAAGCAATCCTCCTGCCTCAGTCTCCCCAGTAGCTGGGACCACAGGCATGCGCCACTGCTCCTGGCTAAATTTTTAAAATTTTTTTGTAGAGACAGGGGGTCTCTTGCTTTGTTGTCCAGACTGGTCTTGAACCCCTGGCCTCAAGTGATCCTCCCATGTCAGCCTCCCAAAGTGCTGGGATTACAGAGTGAGCCACCATGTCCAGCCTCTTTGCAACCTTTGACAAAAGGTGCTGGCAGTGCGGGAGGGCTACCATTCTAGCATCAAGGCTCCTGTCTGGCTGGACAAAAGGAGGGGTCTGAGTCCACTATAGACTGGGCTTTTCAGGGGCTCCCTGGGAAACAGTCACTTGGCCTTGTTACCTGAACTCGGCTTTGGGACTGAGAGTGAGCAGGTTCCTGTTGCACAGTGGATCTAGTGAGAAGAGCCCTGGGGGACGGAGCTTGGCTTGGCCAATGTGGGCAGTTGCTCTTCCCTCTGGCAATGTGTCCATCCTGAATAAATCCCTCCTGGCCCCAGACGGCCCTCTGCTGCCCTGGCTTCCTGACATAAATTGTAGGGAGGCTGCTGGGTTTTGGCAGGGGGTGGGGGTGGGGGAATGCTGAGTCTGCAGCAAGAGCTAAATGGCCCTAAATGTGGGCATGTGAGGGCCTGAGGCAGAATAGGATTTCTCAGCTCTGTCGGAATCTGTCATCTTTGAAGGATGACATATTTAGGTTACAGCCTTCCCTCTCACCAAGGTCCTGAATAAGAAATGACCACATCATAAATAGCTCTGCAACTTCTGCCAAACCTTTGCTGAAGACATGGACCGTCAAGGGACAGTGCACAGCGAGGAGGGTAATGCTTCGCAGCCACTGGCCTGGGTTCAAATCCTAGCTCTGCCACCAATCCCCTGCCTGCTTTTGGGGCAAGGCGCTGCTCTGAACCTTGGTGTAATCTGGCACATAATTGAGAATGCTGTGTATATTGTATTGTTATGGTCTTCAATTATAGAAGGACTTAGAAGCTGAACTCCTTTTAGAATTTATTGGGGATGAGGAGGAAGGATCAACCTCCTCTCTTTGTCAATAAGACTTTGACAGATCAGTATTTCCCAAAGCATGCTCTGTGAGACACAGGACTTGAAGAGATGTTACGCAAATGATGCAAACAGAGGGTCTGATGTTTAGAATGAGTTTGGGCAATGGTGGGTTAAGCAAAGGTAAACAGTATCTTTGCTGCAGATGTTGCAGGACTTTTTTTTTTTTTTTCTTGAGGTACTGAGACAGAGTCTCACCTTGTCATCCAAGCTGGAGTGCAGTGGCATCATCCTAGCTCACTGCAACCTCAAACTCCTGGGCTCAAGCGATCCTCCCTCCTCAGCCTCCCGAGTAGCTAGGACTACAGGTGCGTGCCATTATGCCCGGCTAATTTTTTTTTTTTTTTTTTGGTAGAGAAAGGGTTTCACTATCGTCCAGGCTGGTCTTGAACTCCTGGCCTCAAGAAATCCTCCCACTTTGGCTTCCCAAAATACTAGGATTACAGGCGTGAGCCACTGCACCTGGCCTGCTGTAGGACTTTTCATAACCTTGACTAAGCTAAAATGTCTTGTGAAGCTCTGTGAGTGGGTGATGTGTACGGTGTTTTCCTAAATTCATTTGGCCAAGGAACCCTTTTCCCACAAGACATACCATGGGACATGTTTTGGAAAGAGTTGTCATTGTATCTCCCTTTTCCTCTTGGCTCCTGGAAGCTTCTATCTCCATCTGATGCTCACCCCAAGTAACCAAATCAGCAGGGATCTTGGTATATTTATACCCCACCTCCACTCTGCGGCGCTGGTTTTCTATTTTTGTTTTGCTGTACTTATATCTTTTAGTGCAGGATGTCTCAGCTGTGTGGCAGTGAGGCGGGTGGGGATGGCGCTGTCTAGAGATGAAGAGCCCATGCTAGAACCACCGGCAATTCCGAGCTCTTAGGAGCTGTGGGCAGGGACAGCGCTGTGCTCCCCGGCTGCTCTTCCCAGCTGCCACACTCTGGCCACCCCTAGAGACACTGGGTTAAATGCAGCCCCTTGGGGATGTCTTCAAGGTCAGTTTGTGATTATTTTGCCCCAGGCGGTGAAGAAGGGAGGGTAAATGTCAGCATGTTTATGTCTTGCCAGAACTGCTTAAGAAAATAAAGGTAACCTTGGATTGGTCACTGCCGACCTCAAAAGCAGACTGGTTTCTGCTGTTGTTGCATTTAGCTGTCCTAAGAAAGACAGAGGCAGGTAAGCCATGGACAGTGAGCCCCAGATTTATTTCCTTCCTTCCTTCCTTCCTTTCAAGAGACAGGGTCTTACTCTATTGCCCAGGCTGGAGTGCAGTGACGTCATCGTAGCTCACTGCAGCCTTGAACTCCTGGGCTTGAGCCATCCTCCTGCCTCAGCCTCCTAAGTAGCTGGGACTACAGGCTCACGCCACTGTGCTGGGCTAAGAGCCCCAGATTTGGATGAGGTGGCCTTAGGAGTGGATGAGCCAATGGCAGCCAAGTCCCAGTTCTGCTGTGGCCACCCTGAGGGCTGCAGGCCAGCAGGAGCCTGCCCGAAGCTGCAAGGATCAGCCAGGAGCACCATCGCAGGGGGGCTGTGTCCTGTCTCCAGGGGTGTGTGGGTACCACCACTTCTTCCTTTGAACCCTGACCCTCCCCATAAGTTGTTTCCTCTCTGTATCTTTCAATTGACCTACATAGGTAGGAGGGAGGACTGGGAGAAAATATACCTACCCCCACCCCCTTATTTCTCTAGTGTATTTGCATTTCAGTCTGCAGGTAGCAAACCATTAGTGGGTAGAGACATCAATTTAGTGCATCATGACCAGCATTTTATAACATGAAATAGAATAGACTGTATTAAAGCCACTGGATGTAGCAGGGTTGTTAAGTACCATTATTTCATGAAAGATAGGTAGGTATGTAGATAGGTAGATACGGAGTTGTGGCATAAATGTATTACCGTGGGTTGTACTCAGTGAAGTGTGAAAGCCACTGGCTAGCTGACTTCGGGGCTGGCACCAACTGGGCAGGGTGGATCGCTCTCTGGGTCTGTCCTGGGCTTCGGGGCCCAGTCCCAAGCCTGCGGTATCCCGCGAGACCCAGAGAAAAATGCACCCTGAAGAAAGGTGCTTGCGATGTGTTCTCTTTGAAAGAGACATCTTTGGGTCAGTTAGGGCACCAAGCCAGGGGACCCCTATTGGAGGAGAAGGGTGCCCCGCTCTTGGCTGATGGGGGCTTTCACTGTCGGCTGGGGTGGGTTCAGCAGGACTCTGCAGGCTGTGTGAGGAGGGGGAGTGCAGGACTAGGAAACCCCCAATTCGGGCTCTTAACCTAGGTCTGTCACTCACTGCTGTGTGATTCAGGGCAGGTGACTTGCCCTCCCTGGGGCTCTGTTTAATCATGTACAAGGGGGACAATAGGACCAAGTGATTTCTAAGGTCTTGCTCTAATAGTCTGTTCCAGGATGACATTAAGAAAATCTAGATCTTCTGGGAAATCCCAAAAGGGCAGCCAGCAATGCCACCTGGCTCCTCCTGAAGTCCCCTGAGGCAGAGTCCGGTCAGCCCGGGTGGCTCAGCCAGGTATGTCTGTAGACCCAGTTGGGGTGGGGGCGATGCAGCAAGGGTGTACGATGACAGAAACAGCTGGAGCCTGAGCCTGGTCTCCGTGGACAGCATTTATTAGGCGCCATTCTCAGTGTAAAGACAGATAGGCAGGAGGAGCTGAGGGGAGGCCTTGGCAGCCACAGCCTTTGGAGTCCAGGGGCTGCCCGGGGTGGGGGTGTGGGCGCAGGGCATGTCACCCACACATATTGCATATTCTGTGGCAGTGTGCCCAGGCATAAGGCATTGGGGAAGCAGAGAGGCTGCCTGCAGTGGGAGTGGGTGAGGGGAGAAGCGACACTGGCCTTCCAGTTCCCTAGGAAAGACCCCAGTGGAGACTGAGCAGTCTGCAGCGCTCTGCCCTGGGGCCATTCTGCTTCCTTCCCCACCATCTCTCTGCAACTTTGGTTGTGGCTCCCTCGGGAATGACAGGACAGGACCCTTCGAGGGCAGGGTCACACACAGGACAGAGGCAGCCAGCACTGCCCCCCACCCCAACATAAACACAGAGGGCACCCCCAGGTGTGGGCCCTGCTCTCCTGGCACGTGGGTGGCCAGCTCCTCCACACTGAGACAGGACTCACACACAGGCTAGACTTCTTCCCCCAGGGGTCCCCAGAGACTAGAGGATGTGCCTGGGGTGGCCTGAGGCTGGCCACCCTGCAGGCGGCCACCCTGCAGGCCCCTCCCCCCAGCTTCCCTGAATGCCAGGGCTGGCATTGCTGGCGGTGTTAGGGAGCTGACGTGGGAACAGCATGGGAGGGCAGTACCGCAGGAGGAGAGGTTCCTCATCTGCCCTCTGATGCTGTCCTGGTCACTATACCAGCTTTACCTGTGGGTCCCCAGTAGTGAGCCAAAGGCATCACCTCCATCTGCTGCCCTCATCTGGGTTCTGGGTTGCAGGTGGGGTGGGTAGAGGGCACACCAGGTCCAAAACCTCCCTCAGCTGGGAAGGCTGTTCCATGCTGCAGCCTCAGCTCATCTCTAACTACTAGGGACACAGGCACCAACACTGGCTGTGGGGCCAGGGACGATGTCCTATAGGATATACCTGCCAGTTCTCTTGGCCACTCTGCCAACGCTTAAGAGTCCCAGTTCCTGGCCTTCCTTCCATAAGACCCAGCCCTGCGTACCTTGGTCCCAAGGACTTCTCTGTAAGCGGGCGGCCCAGAGACAAAGGCCCCCATGCCACCAATATGTCAGAGCCCTGGCTCCTGGTCAAGCGTAGTAGAGCTGTGTCTCAGCAGTGGCCGAGCCCTGGGCCTTTGGTTCTGGTTTAAGCCCCAGTCACCCACAATGCCAGGGTGTGTAGGGCAGGAGCTTAGCTTTCAAGAGCAGGTTGAGCTGGAAGGAAAAAGCCCGAAAGAGCAGGCTGGGTTCTTGTCCCCCTTTGCCTTTTGCTATCTGTATCACCTCGGGCAAGTCACCTCACCTATCTGGGCCTCAGTGTTCTCATCTGTAAAGTGGGAATAAGAATTCCTGCCCTGGGGACCTCACTGGGGTGTTGTGAGACTCAAATGAATGAGTAGCCAGCATAGAATTTTTGGAGGCCAAAAATCACTTCCCAAATTTAAGAGCTGGTAATTATCAGCAACGGCTGGAGATGATGAGTCTAAAGTTTTCTGTAGCAGAATCCGAGGGCAGTGTCTTGAAGGCTGAGGTTCCCCCACCCCCCTTGAGAATGTGGTCAGAGGCCAGTTTAGCTCTCACCTACCCGTGCAACCACCCTATAGACTGAGGGGCCACTGCCTCCCCCACTCCCCTGGCCCTCCTGCTGCCTGCCTGTCCTACCTGCTTTCCGTCCTGCCCTCTGGGGACTAGCTTTAGGGACTTCTGGGTGTCCACTTTCTCTGTAACTGCAAAGCCATGCAAAACAACACAAAGGTAGTGGGAGGTTGGGAGACACAGCTGGGGATGGGGAAGGGGAGCGGGACTGAGTGGGGTGACCTGGACAAAGACACCTTGGCTTTTGGAGCCAAGGGAAGGTGGGAGACCTGGCAGGACAGAGGTATAAATAGAGATGCAAACGTACACGGAACATGGAGTCCCCTCCGGGGGTGGGGGTCTGGGTACCAGCAGGGTCTCTGAGGACTGGGGAGCTTCTTAGATTTCCAAAGGGATGGAAAGCTCCCAGCTTCTGCCCTCCCCTCAGACCCCCCCAAGTTTCACATTTCTCGGAATTTTCAGGGCTCGGATGGGGGCTCCAGGGGTCCTCAGAGCCCGGCCTCCTGCCAGCTGGTGCGAGCAGGCACAGTCGGAGATGGGGGGCTGGGGGAGAGTGGTGAGGGGTGTCGGGGGCGTCCCACTGGGCTGAAGGCAGCTGGGGAGGGCTTCCTGGCCAACCCCTGCCTCTTCTCCCCGCAGGAGCCCCCGCCCCCGCCCCCAGGCGCTCCAGGCCCCTCGGGGCGTTCACACGGAGCTCCTGCGTTTCATGAGGCCGCGGAAGGTGGACAGGCTGTGCAGGCCCGTGGACACCGAGCTGATGGCGGAGCGCGGCGCCACACTGCAGAGGCAGCGGCGCGACGGCGTGTCGCTGTAGCGGCCGCCCATTCCCGGCGACGAGTGGCTCTGCTCCATGCACGTGTCGGACGTGGACAGGTCCCGCGGGATGATCATGGGGATGGAGTACTGCAGCTTCTCGCGGCTCTTGTACCAGAGGCACGAGCACATGGACTGGAAGTGCAGCACCTCGGCGTACACGTTGCGGAAGCCGCCGGGGCCCGCCGCCGGGGACGAGGCGGTGTCCGTGGTGTGCACGCTGCCGCCGCCGCCGCCGCCGCCGCAGCCGCCCGCCCGCCCGTTGTGCGTGAGCAGCGCGCGGTGCTCGGCGTCGCGCTTCTCGTCCTCGGCGTTCATGGTCATGAAGCGCAGCACCACGAGGTTGAGGAAGGCGCCGATGACCGTGAGGCCGGTGAGGATGTAGACGAAGCTGAAGGCCACGTACTGCGGCTGCGTCTGCAGCGCCTGGTCCTTCTGCAGCGCCACGTAGTCGCCGAAGCCGATGGTGGTGAGCGTGATGAAGCAGTAGTAGTAGGCCTGGAAGAAGGTCCAGTGCTCGTAGTGGGAGAAGGCGGCGGCGCCGATGCACAGCGTGCTGATGCACGAGAAGAAGCCGATGAGCACCATGTTGGCCATGGACACGTCGGCGCGCCGCATGCCCAGCCCCTTCTTGGCGCGGTGCAGCAGGTACCTCACGAAGGTGTTGATGCGCTCGCCCAGGCTCTGGAACATGACGAGCGTGAGCGGGATGCCCAGCAGCGCGTAGAACATGCAGAACACCTTGCCGCCATCTGTGCTGGGCGCCGCGTGCCCGTAGCCTGGGGGAAAGCGGGGAGAGGAGAGAAAGCACACGCTGTGGGGCTGCCCTTGCAGAAGCCCTCCTCCTCCCCTCCGCCCCCCGGCCTCCCCCACCCTGCAGGGCTGGGCCTCTCTTTCAGCACAGTGATGGGAGTGTCCTTGTCCCCGCGCACTGTGCTAGTCTCTTGCGTATGCCTTGGCATTTACTTTTGTGACATCTCCAGAAGGTAGGGTGGGAGGAAGAAACAGGGAGGGTTAGGTGACTTTTCCAAGGTCACGCTGTTTGGAAGCCCAGCAACTTGCGTTTGAACTCTAGTCTGGCTTCAAAGACTGGACGGTTGGTATACTAGAGGAGCTCACTCGTGGTGCTGTTGGGAACTTGGGCCAGAGGCACAGGGACAGTGTGAAGGACACAAGCCAGTCGGGAGACCTGGGTTCTAGCTCAGTGTTGTGGGCTTTGGGCATGCGTCTTGGCTTCTCTGTGCCTCAGTTTCCTTCACTTATTAAGGGGAGGTGGTTAGACTGAATTGGTTCTGACATTCTGTGATACAGTATGGAGGGAGGGAAACTGAGGCATACAGAGGACATGGCTTCTCATCAAGGAGGATGGCTCCTTGATGATCTCCCTGCTGTCAGCCAAAGCTTAGGGGTGGTGGTTAGCAACTGGGGCCCTCCAGATTCCCTGGGGCAGCAGGCCCACCAGTGCCAGAGAAGGAGAAACGAAACAGCTGGAGAATGAGTACTCCAGGTTCCTCACCCAACCCTAGTCTGGGGCCCTGAGGTCATCGTCTGTGCTTGGCCCCAAAGTAGGGTCTCTCCTCACTGGGAGGTGGCGTTACTCTTGGCAAAACAGAAGCCCTTGCTGTCCTTCCAGGTGTGTTACTGTCACCAGCCAGACAACCTCTGTGCCTCCCAGCCCACCCCAGCCCTCACTGAGCCAGGAGCTGGGCAGAGGCTAAGCCTCCCTCCGAGCCAACCATCAAATGGCCTTAAGTCAAGAATTCTGCCTGGTTACCTGGAGGGAAAATGACCCTGGATGGGAACACAGAAGCCTTGGGCACAAGTCTGGCCCTGTCACTAGTGGCTATGTGACCCTGGGCAAATTACTCCCCCTCTCTGAGCATGTTTCTTCATTTGGAAAGTGTGGCCTTCCAGATCTGGCCCTGCGTCTTTCACTGTTGAGATATTTATTACTTTTATGAATAGAATTACAATAAAATAATGCTGGCAGCCTTTTCAATTTTTCCTCCTTCCTAGGCTTTATCAAATCTTAACCAAATGTTTTTTCTTCCATGTAGTCTTCCTGGATACTTCACAGCTAAAAGTGATCTCTGCCTTATGTGGCCCTGAGAATGTTCAGCTTTGAACTCCAGGGCTAATATTACCACCACCACCCCTGTTCCCCAGGGCCCCCAACTACACACAGCTAAACACTAGCTAGTGGGGAAGGGGTAAGCACTGCTTGGCTTGTTGTGGTCCTCTCTAGCGTCCACCTTCCCATTGCCAGCCACACCCGTGGGAGCCCAAAACTCGTTTGATGACTGAATAGCAGGGCAGGATGCTGTGTACTTTGGGATCTGACCTGAGTTCACGTCTTGACTCTGTCAGGAGCTATTAGGTTATTAAGTATGAAATGTCTGATTTCCTTAAGTACTAAGTTTGACAGGTGATATCTCTGACATTTTGCTTTGACACTTCTTATTTTATGTTTATTGTGAAGGTACATCCTCAATCTTTCAAACGCATGTTTTGGCTTGTGATTGTCTTTCACATTTTTTTAAGAGCAATTTTTGTGAAACTATGGTTAAGTCAAAAATTCGTGTTATTTTGGAATATGAGTTCCATCATGGAACCAATGCAGTGCAGACAGCTTGAAATATCACAAAGTGTTTGGGAAGGATGTGGCTAATGAATGCACAGTAGGTTGATGGTTTGAGAAGTTCCGTTCTGGTGATTTTAATCTTGAAAATGAGCCACGTGAGTGATCTGAGACCAAGGTGGGTAATGATGAGCTGAAAGCTCTAGTGGAAACAAATCCATTTCGACCTACCCATGAATTAGCAGCAAGGTTTGACGTTACTCTTCCAACAATATTGGACCATTTGAAACAAATGGGCAAATTAAAGAAGCTGGATAGATGGGTATCACATGAATTAAATGAGTGTCAGAAAAGAAATAGTTTTGAAGCTTGCCTTTTTTTGCTGTCATGACATAAAGACAATTTCTACACCGAATTGTTATGTGTGATGAAACATGGATTCTTTTTGATAATTGCAAGCGTACGGCACAATGGTTGGATAAAGATGAAGTGCCAAAACACAATCCAAAACTGAATATTCATCAAAAAAAGCTATTGGTGTCTGTTTGGTGGTCCAGTGCTGGTATTAACCACTACAGCTTCATGAAACCTGGTCAGTCAATTATAGTGGATGTCTACTGCAACCAATTGGACGAAATCATGAGGATGCTTGTGATTAAGCAGCCAAGACTGGTCAATAGAGACAGGCCAATCTTCTTGCAAGACAATGCTTGACCACATGTTGCACAAACAATCCTGCTCAAATTACAGAGGCTGGACTTGGAAACTCTCTGTCATCCACCGTATTCACAAGACCTTGCACTAACTGACTACCACTTCTTCCAGGCTTTGAACCACTTCTTGCAAGGAAAAATATTCAGTTCTCAACAATCTGTGGAAAATGCCTTTTGAGATTTCATCGCCACTCTTTCTCCAGGCTTCTTTGCTGCTGGCATGAACCGCTATCGTTAAGATGGCAAAACTGTGTCGATAGTTTAGGTGCATGCTTTGATTAATTGTACTGCTTCTTGTTTGAGATATGATAAACTAAACTTGTGATTCAAAATTGGACATTTCATATTTAATGACCTAGGATGGGTGCGTGTGTGTGTGTGTGTGTGTGTGTGTGTGTTTGACCTCTCTGAGCCTTAGTTTCCACGTCTGTAAAATGGGGCTAATAAGTAGCATCTGCCTCACAGGGATTTTGGGAAGAATAAGAAAGATAATGTGTGTAATGCACTTAGCCTAGAGCCTGGTACATATCAAGTGCTCAATAATGGCTCACTGTGATTAATAATGAATGAAGGTACCAGATTACTCTCACGTTTCCAAGATAGCTCCCGGGCTCAGTCCCAGTAAAGCTGGCATCTCTGTCAACCCAGGGCCATTTGGATCTTAAAGCTCAGGGAGGTCTGGAGACAGCTGCTCAGGGGTGTGCAGGGCTGTGGAGCTGCCCTTAGAAACAGCTCCCCTGCCCCCCACCACGGTGTCGAGCCAGTGACTGTGTCACCCTTTGCCAGGGACCTGGACAGCTGAGCTGTTGAGCCACTGTGCCTGGGACGTCTGCGCCCCAGCAGGGTGAGAACAGATTGTGCCGCCAGCCCGGCCACGGCAGCCAGACCACAACTCACCTCGACAGCTGGGCAGGCCTCGAGCCAGAGCTGCTTCTCATCCCGTCCTTCCCTGTCCTCCCAGGCCAGCACTGCTTGGTGTACGGGGAAGGCATGGCACTGTGGATGGGGCTCCATGGGGAGTGTGGACCTGGTCCCAGCTTGACCACCTGATGGCTGTGTGACCTTGGGCAAATCCCGCTCCCTCTCTGGGCTCACTTGCCTTGTCTGCACTCTGGGGATTGAGCTAGAGCTATTAATCCCCACCCTGGCTGCCCGCCAGAGCTGCCATCAGGAGGAAAGGAGAGACTGGATGTGCAAGTACTTGGGAACCTGTGGCGCGCGGCAGAGGCAGCGGTGATGGGATCTCATGGGGGAAAGTCGGCCTGAGAGCACAGTGCTGGGGGCGGGGCCATCCCTGTGGGGTCAGGCACACCCTCTCCACCACCACCACCACCTTGCCCTTTGTTCATTCATGAGCTGTGACTTCTCTGGGTCCACCATCTCTTAGGTAAAGCCAGTGCCCTGCTGCCCACCGCGGGCTGCCATGAAGCCCCCAGCTTCAAGGAGCAACACGTCCTTTCCCCACCCTTCTCTTGTCACCTGGCAGCATCCTCGCCCTATGCCCAGCTGTGCAGGCACCTTCTCTGCACAGTGCTTCCCTGCCCTTCCCCTCCCACCCCAGCCTGAGTGTCCTGAGGACCCAGCTCCAGCTGCAAGTGACAACCCCTTCCCCTGCCCCTCCTCCTCTTGAACTTAGTGACTTTCAAAGCAAGTGGCAGAGTGACAGAGGCTCTTGTCAGCGGCAGCACTGGTCCCCCACCACAGCCACTGCCCGTCCAGGGCAGCCTCGCCTTTGGGGTCGGATGCCCCCAGGGCTGCCCTCGCTTCCTCCCACAGGCTGAGGCTTAATAATAAGCTCTTACCCTTCAGATATATTTTTAACTTAATCCTCAAAAACTCCTAACAACGTCATTATTATGACTATCTCCATTTCACAGTTGAAGTCATGAAGTCTGGAAAGGCCTTGTGAGTTGGCCAAGGCCACTAGGCCTCTCTGACTCAGCGTTCATTCCTGTGCTCAGGAGCCCACGTATCACCCCGGGAAGGGCAACCAGGATGCGAAACTGAGGCCCCGAGAGGAGGGCACTGCAGTCGGAGCCTCAGCCTCAGAAGCGGTGCTGGGCGAGTGATGTGCAGGGTGACACGCTTCTCTAAGCCTCAGGCCCAGGGTCAAGCGCCCCTCCCCTTCACCGGTCCTTCGCCTGTCCTGCTGTCACTGGGTGAAAGGGCAAGGGAGCTGCGAGGACCTACTGACGTGGGCACCCAGCTTGGAGGGGCGCCAGCTGGGTGGAGCCATTCCCAGGGGGCCCAGGAACTTCTGGGAAGTCAGTGGGAGTTTGGCAAGACGTGTCTGCCTGCCAGCAGGCCTGCCGCCTGCCGGTCCTTGTCCACATCAGCCTTGGCTTTACGAGGGAGGGGGCACAGGGGTTCTTCCTCTTCTCCTTTCTGTCTGGCCCTGCGAGGGGCCACCTGTCCTTGTGTGGCACCACCACGCACAGAGGCTGCTCTCTGGGGCTGGTTCTCTGAGGACCCTCCCTCACAGTACCTGCTGACCGATCAGCCAGAATCATGCCCGGACCACGAGACTCTAGCCGGTGCCTCTGAGAGCACTGACGGGGGGTATTCCCCCCCCACCCCACCTCCCTTCCCTGAATCCACCATAGACTTCAAGGTTCTCAGAGCCGGAAAGGCCCTTAGCAATCATTTGATCCAGTCCTTACATTGTACAGATGAAGAAATGGAGGCCCAGAGAGGGAAAGCAACCTGCTCAAGGCCACACAGCTGGTGAATGGCAGAACCAGGACTATGAACCAGGATACTTGGTTCTGAAACCAGTGCTCTGTCCACTTCCCTCTGACTCATTCAACCAGGGAGCAACTCAGCTAAGAGATGGCCCTGGGACCTGGCTGGAGGCACACAATTCATTGAGGAAGTCAAGTGGCTGGACATAAATATGAATTGCTAGTATGTATGTTTTAGGGCAGCAGGAAAACTGAGAGGTGGGACAGACACCCCTGGGCCTCAGTTCTTCTGTTTTCTTCCCAAAATCAGCAGGGAGCTCAGAAACCGGCTGAAGCTCTGTCTTCCTGGGAGAGGTGGGGTGGGGGTGGGGGAGTGGGATTGGGATTGGGATTGTATCGGGCCCTCCTCCTACTGGTCTTTCCCTATGGCCATTTGCTTCTAGCCAAAGCACAAGTAGCCACCGTGAGCCCTTGGTAATGGCCTTGCCTGCTGCCCACTGGCTTCCTATGCCTGCCTGACCTCCTACCCCTGGCCTAGCTGGCCACAAGGCCAGGATGCTGGCCATGGCTTTGGGTGGAGGAAAGAGCATGAGGCTAGGAGGCAGGAGACCTGGGGTCTGACCTGACCCTGACCAAAGCTAGCCTTGTGTTTTGGCAATTGCCTTCCCCTCTTGGGGCCTCAGTTTTCCTCATCTGTGACATGGGAGACAGGCCAAGCAATGAGGTTTTGAATTGCTATAGATGTCCTTTATTAAATTTCCTCTCCATCTGACCCATTCATAGAATCAAAATCTTGAAAGATTTTATTTATGAAGCACAATGTGCTGATCAGTGCATCGTGCAACCTACCTAGAGTAGGCACTGAACAAATCACTGTTAGAGCTGTAATTAATTTCCCCATCAAAATTAATTAAGAAACACATCTGCCAGTCAGAACTTCTGATTAGCATAAGATAATTGCTTCTATGAGACTGAATGAAGCTATTGTGTTTGAAATACTGAAAATAAGTAGGAGATCTCTGCAGTTGAGTGGAGTAAATAAGAACACACACTCTGGAGCCAAACAGCTTTTAACCTTGGCCCATTACTTAATCCACCTTATCTGTAGAATGGGAATGATGAAGTCCTTACCTCGAAGACTTGCTGTGGGGACGTGATGAATTAGTACACTTAAAATGCTTAGGGCACTGAGATCAATAAATGTTAATGATTAGTTCGAATATTTTGGAGAACACCAAGATTAGATGGTCTTTAAAGTTCTTTTCAGCACCAACATTCTACAATCAGTGTTTCCCAAAGTTAATTTTCAGGAATGCCAGTTCCATGGAATGTTAGCAACTGTTGGATGAGAAAAGGGTTGCTTGGTTAAGTTGAATTGGGAAATGCTGAATTTGACAGGCTTTGCTGTCATTTGATTTACGTGTGGCTTTCTCAGAGCCACATGTGTTAATGTGCAAGGTCAGTCAAAGTTGGGAGAATGTGCTAAGTTTTCCTACTCACTTGACCTTGGAGCACTTTTCTCATGGTGGGGACTGCTGCACAAGTGCTTCTTGGAGCACAGTTTGGGAAATGCTCCTTTGTAGCGTCAGGATCCTCTAAGGTCCTTCCTCCAGGTCTCTGACGTTGAGATTCTTTGATCTCCCATCTCTGGGTGGCCCAGCCCTTCTGTAGATTAGAAACCGCAGCCTTGGCAATGCACGGCTGCACCCTGTCTCCCTGCTGACCTAGTTATCTAATGTAAATATGGCACTGGCTAGGCTAATGTTTGTCCTGGGGGAAGATGGATGAGGGACCTGTGGCCCGAGGCGCCCAAAGAGCTGCTGAGAGTGGGGGAGGGCCTGACCTCGGGTGCTGCCTGGGGCTGGTGGGGTTGCCAGAGAGGAGTGTGGGCTCAAGGGAGACAGAGGCAGCTCTGGAGGGCTGGCTGCAAGACACAGGGCCCCCAGAGGAAGGCCGGGCTCTCCTGCTGGGCGGCAGAGGGCCCTCGGGCTCATAGGGACACCCAGGAAAGGACCCATGAGGACCCCGCCTCCTGGGAGCCTAAGGCACAGATAGCAGCCGCCCCTTGGTCTGGAGGTGGCAGCAGAGTGGAGTCGGGGAGCCTAACTGGTGTGTTAAAGGAGGTGAGGCGGAAGGAGCCGCCAGGGCCAGTGTGTGCCCCGGCCCTGGAGGGGGAGGGCAGGGCTGCGCTTGTTGGAGAGGGGAGCGTGGGTACTCTGCAGCCAGCTCAGACACCACCTCTTCCCGGTGCTGCAGGGGCCTCTCCCTCTGCCCCCCGCCTGCAGGCCCCTGCCCCCATATTTGTGCACTCTTGTCTACAGAGGAGTCCTGCAGGGCTCTGCGCTCCTGGAGGGCTGACAAGTCCCCTCAGTGTCAGGCAGAGGGTCCAGTGGGGGCAGCTCCTCAGCAAATGCTGCTAAACCCAGAAGGCCCCAATTCCGAAGAACTCTGAAGTCCGTGATGGCAATTGACAGACCTCCCCTTAGACACTCAGGAGGGGGAGGGGAGGTGGCCCTTGGCAGGAGGGCCTTTGGTGACTCATAGCTCCTGCTCTCACTGTGGCTCCCTGGCCCCTTCAAAACGAGGTCAGCTTCAAGGTCCCCAAAAGAATCCCCCCGGCCCGGCCTGGCCAAGCCCCGAACTAGGCCTGGGAAACCACCAGGGTCTCATGGAGCTGGGGTGGGGGTGGGCCCCGTGTACAGAACGGGGTCTGGAGTTCGTCCCCTCTGAAGCACAGCACCTGTCCCCTCCCTCCTCCCTGCCCCTTCCCAAGGCCCCTCTTCCATTGTCCCAGCTCCCCCCACTCCCTAGTGCAGGTTCTCTCCCTGCCCCTTCCTTCCTCCCAGACTTGCCACTGTGGGCCCACTGCTCTCTCCTCTCTTACCTTTAGCTGTCCCCATCCACAGGTGCCCCTAGTACTGATTTAGGGGCCTCTGGTGTAGGACGGCCCCCAATGCCCCCATCCCCCACCTTCTCCAGGCCCACGTGAGATGAGGGGAGCTGAGAGGGAGGGTGCTGGTGTCATGGAAAATCCCTGCGGCAGCCAAGGTCAGTGTTTGCAGACACAGCCTGGCCTGGAGCCAGGCCTGCCTCCCTGGCCAGCTCCCTCCGGCCCATCCCAGAGGCCAGCTTCATGCAGGGGTCCTCAGGAACCCCAGGGCTGCCCTGCTCTGGGTGCCTGGGGACAGGGGCCTTAGGAGCAATCAGTCCTAGAGTGTGGGAGACTACACAGTCCAACTGTCCCATTTTATAGATGAGTAAACCGAGGCCCAGAGAGGAACACGGACCAGCCCCCACATCATAGCAAGTCAGCGACAGAACTAGGACTGGGATCCAGGGCCCGCTGTCCTGCTCAGTCCTGTTTTAGTGCCCCATGCCGCAGAGGGGAGCATCCTAAAGCCTGTTCAGATGGGCCAAGGAATAGTGAAGGCTGGTTCAACCTTTCCATGCATCAGGGACTAGGGTGAGGGAGGCTGGACGGGAGGTTGCCGTTGTGGCCAGGAGAAATAGACCCAGATGATCAAACAGAGGTCCCTGACCTCAAAACACTTTCTGCCTGGGCATAAATCAGATGAAACCTCTCAGTGGAAGCACTTTGAAAACTTCAATGCCCCATGGAAAGCAGAGGTTATTACTACACAAATTGTTAAAATGGGTGGCACTCAATGGCAGGCTGTCATGATAAAGAAAGAGAAAGAAAGAAAGAAAGAGAGAGAGAGAGAGAAAGAAAGAAAGAAAGAAAGAAAGAAAGAAAGAAAGAAAGAAAGAAAGAAAGAAAGAAAGAAAGAAAGAAAGGAAAGAAAGAAAGAGAAAGAAAGAAAGAAAGAAAGAAAGAAAGAAAGAAAGAAAGAAAGAAAGAAAGAAAGAAAGAAAGAAAGAAAGAAAGAAAGAGAGGAAGGAAGGAAGGAAGAAAGAAAGAAAGAAATGCATGGCAAAGGTGGTAAATTTTTTAGGAGGGATTTAAGACAGAGGCTGAAGGAGGGCTGGAGGTGAGAACTTTAGCTGGGGTCTCAGAGAGGGCTTCCTGGAGGAGGTGGCATTTGCCCTGAGCTCTGAAGGGTGGCTGGGAAACACAGGTTCTGACTAAGGGAGCTGCTGAAGCAAGGATACGGTGCCAGGAAGACACATGGTGTGTTAGGGGCAGAGAAAATGACCTGTAGGGGACCGGTGGGCATTCTCACAAATGGGGCTGGCAGACTGTCTCAGAGAGGCAGCTTCAAGATATGCATCGAAAACCTTAGAAATGCATCTACCCACTGACCCTGCAATGCCACTTCTAGGAATCTCTGCTGGGAAAATAACCAGAGATCAGAACAAAGATTTATGAACAAGGATGTTTATAGCAGCATTTTCATTGTGAAAAATTGTAAACAGTCCAAATGTTCACCAATAGGGCTTCGTTAAACATATCAAGGTATATTTATGTGGTGGAATATTGTGCAGCCATTAAAGTGCTGTTCTTAAGGAGTCACTTAATTACATAGAAAACCACCATATAATGCTAAATAAAAAGGGCAGGATACAACACTTTCTGTAGAGCGGGATCCCACACTAAATATATAAATATAAGAAATGTATATGTATATACCCCGAAAAAGAAGCTGGAAGAATATACACTAAAAACTCACAGAGTTTATCCCTGAATAATGGGTTCATGATTGAGTTTAATTTTCTTTTTATACATTCTACATGTTCTACAAAAAAAAAAAATCTATCACTTTTGTAAGTAAAAAATGGCAGATATTATAAACCTAGCAGCAAAAATTCTTCTTGTGTTCTTGGAGCAGGAAGTTCTGTTGAAAGGTAGAGACTGGTAAGGTGGGCAGGGGCCAACATTTGGGAAGTTTTGAAGGGTGGGTTCAGGAGTAAGAGTCTTCCCTTGAGGGCAATGGGGAGCCATTGAGAGCTCCTGAGTAGGGGAGGGACATGTTCGAGGAGGTATTGAGCCAAATCTCCTGGCGTCCCTGGGTGGGGCAGTGGCAGTAGGCAGGCAGGGGGACGCATTAGCACTCTGCATGGTCTAGTTTCAAGTGCTCAGGGCTGAGCTAGAGGGAAGCAGAGGATGCGAGGATTCAGGAGGGGAGAGAAGAAGGGTGGCGAGAGGAGAGGAGAGTGCGCCACAGTGCGGGGACGCCCTGCATTTGTGGGTGAAGCCGTAGCTCCCTGAGGGCAGGGGTTCTTGTCCCTTTTGTTTGCCACTCTATCCCCCATAGCTTGAAGGGGGCTTGGCGCACGGCTGCTGCTTCATAAACCTCTGCTGAATGAGTGACTTAGTGAGAGGGACGCCCCGAAGATGAGCCTGAGGTTTGAATGGCACAGAGACAGGGAGGATGGACAGAGTGGGAGGCCCAGGGTGGGCAGTGTCACACCACAGCACGACTCCAGGTGTCCTGGGAAGGGCGCTGACCTGGGGCCTGTGGGGTCTGTTCTAGGCCAGCCACTGGACCAGGTGCCATGGCCCGGGCCCATGGCCTGTCTGCATCCTTATGACCCGCTGGACAGATTGAGCCCAGAGCTTCTGACAGCTTGGATCTGGTGGGGTTTTCATTAAATGGATCCACCAGGGACAGCCTGGCGTTGAGAAAGGAATTCCATAGCACAGAGTGGACTTGGCCCTCTCAGCAGATGGCTGAAGGTGCTAGTCCTCCCCAACACGCTTCTTTAAAAGCTGTGTCTGTGACTCCTGCATCTGGCTGGCCTGAGTCAGGTACATTTACACTCCCCGGTGCTCCCCATATCACCCTTGGGGAAGTAGGGCATGTTGGCACTTCCCTCCAGACTACCCAAGAGGGAATGGACTGCTCCCAACTGGAAGCCCTGCTGGGTCTTGGGGACAGCAGTGGCCAGCTTAGGAGTGGACCTGGCTCCCTGAAATCCACACTGTGAGTGGTGCTATAGGGGACAGGGTGGGGCCCAGAGGGGTGAGGGTGCACAGGAGTTAAAGAGCACTCCACCAGGAGTTGGGAGGCCCGGCTCCCATCCTAGCTCTGTGCCTACGGTGCTGCAGGACAGGGGTCAGCAAACTGTTCCCTGCAAAAGGCCAGATATTAATATTTTAGACTTAGCAAATCCTATTCTCTCTTGCAACTACTCAACTCTGCTTTTGAATGAAGATAGCAGCCATGGATACAATATGAAGACAGGCACGGCTGTGACCCAGTAAAACTTTATCGACAAAAACAGGCGGGACGCCAAAGCCTCGGACTGGGGTCAGGGGTCAGGGTCCATGGCTCCTCTGAGTGGGACCTTCATGAATTGCTCCTTCTTAAGATCATTCTGGGAAGTGGTGGTGTTTTCCCAGAGGGGAGGGCAGGAAGGCAGGTGCTCTCTCCCACTACACCCCTGCTCCTTCCCATCCAGCCCCTCCCCGCCAGCAGCTGGGCCTGAGTGTGCTGGGTCCCAACAGGGCTCCTCAAACCAGCTTGGGCCAGAAGGCAGGAGGCTGCAGGCTGACGTTGGCCACAGGTTGTCGGGGGCTCACAGCCAACCCTGGAAGATGATACTCAGCCTCTGGCAGAGGGGGCCGTGGCGCCTGGGGAGGCTGAGCGGGAAACAGGGTCCCTAGGGAGGCTGCAGCACTTGGCTGGTCTCAAAAACATCAGCTGGAAAATCATCAAGGCAAAAGTGGCTTTATTTCCTCTTAGCTTGTCTTAATTAATTAATTGAGCAAACATTTCTTAAGCACCTACTACTTTGTGCCAGGCACTAGGCTAAGTGCTTGGAGAGGATGCAGACAGGATGGCTGAACCTTGCCCTCTGGGGGCAGACTCGACAGCAGGCAGGTGGGAAAGGACTCAGTAAAGACTTGCCCCAGGAGCGCTGCACTGTGCCAGAGGGGCATTCAGTGAAGGTAGGACCCTGGGACCCAGAGGCCTGGAAAGGGAGTCGAGGGCACCGCGATCTTGCCAGTGGTCCTGCGGCTGGGAGCACGGCATTTCCTGCTCCCGATAGCCTCTGAAGGTGGCCCTGGACACCTGGGAACACGGTTCAGGGCCAGTGTGAACACCTGGCTGGTGGGCAGGGCTGCCTGATCCCGGCTGTCACTACAAATTGGATCAAGATCAATGTCTGAGGCCATACTCTCTCTTTTCCCCCGTCTTTCTTTGTTTTTTGGTTTGTTGTGCCACTTACTATTTTTTAAAATAAACTTTTTATTTTAGAACAGTTTCAGATTTACAGAACATCAGGAAGACCTCCCTTCCTTTTTAAAAACTCAACACCTCTCCTACGTGGGTGCAGTGCTGGCTGCTGTACCTACCCCCGCCCCCACATTGCCTTCTCCCAGGAAACCTTCCTCCCGCCTGGCCCTGGGAGCATCCCCTTCTCTCTCCGAACAGCGTCCACCTCTGCCCCTCACTGGGCCTCTCCTGGGGGGCACTGGCCGGCCTATTTACCCACCTCCTAATGCACAGCGCAGCAGGAGGGGCGAGGGCAGCTCGCATGGCAGGGATCAGGGGTGGTGGGCACTGGACGAGCCCTTTGAGAGGTGGTCAGGGCTCGGGCCTGGCCCTCGGGCAGGTTCTCCCCTCCTCGCCTCCCCTCTGTGCGGCTGGGTCTGGGGCTGCAGGGGGCAGGCAGGATGGAGGGGAAGAAGAGGGAGAGGAGGAGAAAGGGAGGCGTTCACTCGCCGGCACCGAGTCCTGCTTGTCTGCTCCTAGCGCCTCTGCTAACAATGGCAGCAGTGTCAGGTAGCCCAGATGACCTCACCTCCATTGTCCCTAATCCTCACCCTGACCCTCAAAGCGGGCATTATTAGCTCCATTTTGATGAGGAAACCAAGGCTCAGGGAGGTCACATACTACTGGCCCAAGGTCAGACAGATAAAATGGGCAAAGCTAGGATTCAACCTCAGGCTTTCGTCTTCAAGGGCCAGGCACTTTCAGGTTTCTGATCCCTCAGGGTGTCCCTGGGACCACCCACTTTTCAGTAGAGCAGAGGAAGCGTGTCCAGCAGGCCAGCATCCCAAGGCCACCACACAGCCCTCAGGGAAGCACCTGGCCTTGTGGTCTTGGTGCCCTGCGTACCGCGTGAGGATGGAGGATGCCGTCCTGGCCAGAGACCCTCTCCTGAGCTCCTCCCTGCTTTCTGCCAGGCTGACAGCCCAGAGGTTGGGGGGCCAGTCCTTTCTGTCCTAGGGAACAGCCCCTGGAGGCTCTCTTTGGAGACTCCTGGGATGTGCCAGTGTGGCCCTGAGCCAGACAGAGCAGGAGGTGGGAGGGGGAAGCTGGAGGGCAGGGCTCAGGGCCCCGAGGAGGCCTGCAGATGTGGGGTCCCCACCCCCAACACATGGAGGACATGGTTGGGGTGCCTGCTCCCTTCTATCTCTTTGGAACTATCCCTCCTGCAAGAACCCTAATCAAGGGTGGGCCTAGGCAGCCACTTTGTACCATGTCACCCTGGCCCAGGCCAGAGTGGATTTGACCAGGGCTGGAGCCCTGAGCCAAGAGGACTCCAGCTGTTGGCGGGGCTGAGCCACTCAGGTTCCTTCTTCCAGGAATTGGGATGAGGGCTGAGGGCTGGGTTAGCTTTGGGGAGCTGAGCTGCAGGATTACAGAGTTGGGTCCTAGCTGGGACCAGGGCAAGCCAAAGCCACATGCCAGTCACAGTTACAGAAGAAGAGAAGCCAGAGAATGACCAAGCAAAGCAGAGACAGGAGAATTCAGCCCAAGAGACCGGGAGGGAGAGGCCTGGGCTCTGACAGCTGGCCTTTGACATTGGCCACATGGTGCTGTTTCCTTTCTGAAGTCCCGTTTACTTGCTCTGGTCCGCAGGGGCACTGTGCCCTGGCTAAGTCCCAGCCACTCTGGATGGACTGGCCCAGTCCCCAAGCGCTGTGTTGCAGGGTGTCCAGCGCGGCAGAAGGGCCCTGGCTGGTTTCAGGAGACGCACTTGGACACAGCACTCCACAGCGTTAAGGAGAATTCCTGTTGAACCCTCACAGCAGCTCTGTGCCACCTGTTGGGGATGAGAGATGTCCATTTGACAGTTGGGGATTGGCTGGGGACACGGAAGTCTGGGAAGACCGGGCATCTCTAGAGCTGGACCTGGGACCCGGGTCTCTTAATTTCAGGCCTGCTGCTTCTCCCACCACCCAAACCGCCTCCATGAGCCCATCCTTTACTGGGTGGCTGGGTGACCCTGGGGATAGAAATGCAATGTGTGAAGTGCCTAGCACAAGGGCTGGCACATGGTGGGTCCTGGGCAGTAGGAGCTGTTATTAATATATACATATTTTAAAGCACAGCTCTAAGTGGCCACTTGCCACTCAGAAACCTTCTTTAGTTCCCTGAGCCCACACAATACAGTCTGGGGCTTTCCTGGCCCGGCGTGTAGGCTGTCCCTCCACCACCTGACCCACTCCCGCCTGGCCTGCCCTCTCCTGAGTCCTCCAACGTTGCTGGTCTCCTCTGTTCCAAGGGTTGCCTGCCCCTGTCCCATGCCTCACCGCTACGCACTTCCACATGTGGCTGCTGCTGCCTGGAGTTCACTCCCTTATCTCTTCTGGCCTCCAAGGACAGAGCCAGGGCCACCTCCTCGGTCCTCCTTCCCTGTCCCCCAGCTGGGAGAATGCCACCTATTTCTGCCCTCACTACTGTCTATTACGCGTTAGGTCTTGCGTGGAGGGGGGCTACCCTCCTACTGGCCCGCCTTGCCCAGAGCCTGCAGTGGAAGCCCAGCACAGGCATGAAGCCGCTTGGTCCTGATGGGGGCTCAGGAGTGGTGGGGAGGCCTTGGGGCATGCGTGGCCCCATCTCCATCACCTGCTCCCCACTCTCCTTTCTGGTTGTGGCTAGTGGCCCAGACAGCTCTGGGCTGGCAGGGGATTTGAAAGCAGATGCCAGGAGATGTGAAAGGAGGCTTTTCTTAGGCTCAGCACCCTCCCCAGGACTCAGGAGCTCAGATGGTATAGGTTGGCATAGTGCCCAGGAAGAGAGGGACTCCAGGCAACAGGGACTTCAGCAGCTGCTGGGACCTTCTCTCCCTCTGAGCCAGCCTGCAGACGTGGGGTCCCCGCCCCCAACACTCACATGTGTGTGCACACTCCTACACACACACAAACACACACACTCCAACACCCAGCCTGTCCCTCACTGTGGCTTCTTGGCATAACTGTGTCCACCATCCAGATGGACTGCAGAGTGCACAGGCCCAGGAAGCAGGGAAGTCTGGGCCTCAACAGAGGGAGAAGGAGCCCCTCCCAGGACCTGGCCTCTGGGCCCTTGCTCTTTCCCCAAGTTCCAGGCCCATAGGGATCTAAAGAAGCCATCAAATCCAGCCCACCCTCCAGCCCAAGGGGACACAGACTCTTCAGGGAGGCTAAGATTCCACCACTCTCTATGGAAACACACTTCACTCAATCCTGCACCCTATTGGAAATGCTCCTGTGGAAAGAGATGACCGAGGCTTTGGCCATTCTGACTTAGCTTATTCTCAGTGGAGACAGCAAACAGCTGTCCTCATCCTTGGGGACACTGCCCTTCACACAGAGACAGGGAGGCACTCGCCTATCCCCAGCCTGCTTCTGAGGCTAACTCACCCCGGGCCGGCTGCTCTCCTCTGACCTCTGATTTCCCAGCCTTTCCAGTGGCCTCTGCCACCCCTCTATCTTCTGGACCCTGCCAGCACCGCTGTTCACAGCCCAGAATCCACAAGAGAGCGGCCAGGCTGGGGTTTAAGAGCACGGTGACTTCCTGGCTCCTGTGGCCTATAGAGGCTGCCTATTTATGCACTGGTGTCCTGAGCTTGCTTTTTATGGTGCCAAGAGCTCCAAGCTGGGCAGCGTCCCCAGGACCCAGCTCTCTCCAGCTGCCGCTTGCAATGTTGTCCTTTGCTCCAGCCCCAACCCCACTGTGGGATCTGGGCGAGCTGGCTCTCTCTGCACTTGACTTTATTCAAATGATTAAATGCCTCTGTCACTGCTCCTCCTTTCCAATTCAAAACAATACTAGCTAACATTTATAGTGCCCTTACTACGTGCCAGGAACTGCTCTAAGCAACCTAATATATGTACTGAGTTTAATCCTCAAACAACCCTATCAGTAGGTACTGTCATTATCCCCATTTAAAGATGCAGGAACTGAGCCACAGAGAGGTCAAGTACTTGCTCAAGGTCACACAGCAAGTAAACGCAGAGCTGGGCTCTCCCCCATACTGTCTCCAGCTGTCTCTGTGCGAGTTGCTCCCCTCACCCAGGGCAGCCTGGATCAGAGGTGAGCCAGACTGAGGATGTGGAAGGGGGTCTCAGAGCAGCTGGGGAAGGATGACTGGCAGAGGGGAGACTCTCCCAGGCTGGGAGTCACTCCTTCAGGGAGAAAAATGTGACTTGGAGGGGACTTAGTGGAGAGCGGGGGGCAGCGTGTTTGTATGGGAGTTACTCACACTATTCCCTGATGTTTGTGCATCATTTTAGTTTATTGCTCACTTTAGAGTGTTTTGTCAGTGAGTGAGGCAAGTGTCACTATCACTCATCCCACTGAGAAATGACGAGGAGAAGCTGGGACAGGTGAGGTGACTTGATCAAGGTCACGCACTGTGGCATCAGAGGCAGGAGGGAGACATGGGAATCTCCCAGGGGTCTTCTGCTACCAGCCCACTTGCTGGCCCCAGGCTGGCCCCAGGAGCCATCCAGTGGGGGCTGGTTACTCTGGCACTCAGTGGGGGACCTTGAGGGAGGGGGCACATCTCGCCCTGCTCCGTTCCTGGCCCAAATTGGCACAGGCACCTGGGAAGGGCAGCCGGCCGGCCATGTGCCAGTGTTACTTTAAAAAGAAACCAGGGAAGAATGAGGCTTAAAAACAACCCCAGGGACGAAGTGTGAGGAGCTAATTACAACCACAGCCCCTGTCAGGGCATCAAGGGAGTGGCTGGGCCTCCTGTCTGGGTGTTGGGTCCCCTGTGCTCATCTCTCCCGGCTGGGGGCCAGGCCCCAAGCCCTCCCAGGGCAGCTGGGGCAGCCAGGGCCTCCGATCTCAGGGTCAGAGCTGGGGGCGGGGACCAGCTCACAGACCAGGGTAGGGAGGGAGGACCCGGGCTGGGCAGGTCAGGGCCAGGCCTGGCAGAGGGCTCAGGTCCCCCCGGGATTCTCCCGTCTCGTCTGGGTCTCTGCTGACTTCCCACTAGACTCCCTCTGGCTCCAAAAGGGATTTTGCGCTCCTGAGCCCCTCTCCTCTTCTCTGAAGTCTGTGCTGGTGGCAGCCAGGCAGCAGGTTTTGCCAGTTACGGCTCCCTGTTTGGGACTCCTCCCCCGCAACCCCAGCCTCTCCTCTACACCCTTCTCTGAAGAAGCTCCTGTCGGTGAGGACGCATGACCCTGGCTGCCTCCACAGCCCCCCTGGGCCCTCAGTGCCGAGCGGGGCTGGGTGGAGGCCCGGCCAGGCCCACAGAGCCCCAGGCCCAGGTTCCCCCAAAGCTCTTGGAAACGCTTGCAGCCCCCCACCTTTGGCAGCGGGTACGGGAACATCTTGCAGTGACAGGGGAGGGAGGGACGTGGGGCCCAGCAGAGGATGCAGCCGAGGACACAGCGAGGACAGACGTGCAGGATCAAAGAGAAAAAGCAGAGCTTTCCCGGAGGAGGGAGGCAGAGGCCAAGACTGCTGGAAGCTGACAGAAATGATCAAAGGACAAGGATGGATGAGGTGGGAGGGGACATGGGAAGCAGCAGAAGGGAAGGCAGGGGGTGCTGGCACTGAGGGGCTGAGGAGGAGTCAGACAGACCTGGATGGCTTCCTGGCGGGGAGCCCTGGGCCCATCACCTTGCTGGGCCTGGGCCTCATTTGCTTAATGGCTGCAATGATAACCACCGGGAGGAGGCTGCAGAGTGTTTATGGAAAGGCCTGAAAACAGGGTGAGCTGCTGCGAGCTCTCCCCTGCCCCTCCTCTGGCCCCTCCGCCCCGTCTCAGGCTGACCGGCACACCCCCACCTTCCCTTGCTCCTGAGCAAGCTGCCCAACGTCACACTGCTCTCAAGGTCAAGGTCTCCAGTGATCTCCGTGTTGCTGAGTCCACTGGTAGTTCTCTGTGGCCACCTGATTTGATCTCCCAGCAGCAGCTGGCACCGTTGACCTCCTGGCCTCTGGGATGCCACAGGGCCCAGGTCTCCTTCTCATTCCCGGGCAGCCCCTTCCCTGCTGGAGCTCCCAGTGTGGGAGCAAGGGCTGGGCGCTCCGCTCTTCCTGCCCACGCTACTCCCTTCCCAGCTGATCTGCGCAGTTCAATACTGGTTCTACCTGATAGCTCCTGACTTTTACCTTGGCTTTGACTTTCCCCCAGCTGCATACGTGTCTGTTTAACTGCCTCCGTGGGTTCGTAATGAGCATCTCAACACTGCCCTGGACATCTAGAACAGAAGTCTTGATTGTCTACCAAACCTGTGGCTCTTTGGATTTTTTGTTTTTTTTTTTCCCCCATCTATAAATGCTCACCCTCTACCCTGCTGCTCAGGTCAAAGACTGAGGACCATCCTTGGTTATTCTCTTCCTCCGACTCCCCACGCCGTCTCCCTCCCTCCTCTCCCCCAGCACACACATCCTACCCACGGTCAGCAGGGCCTGGCTCCTCTGCCTCTAAAACAGCTCGGCTGCCCCTGCGCTCTGCCTCCACTGCTGCGTCCCTGGTTCAGTCACCACCGTTCTCCCTCCAGAGGGGCTGACCCAAGCCTGATGAATCTCCCTGTTGTCCCCCTTGCACTGTCACCATCTGACCCCCCACAGGGTGGCCGAGTGATCCTGTAAGTCATGTCACATCGCAACCCTGTTTAGAACCTTCCAGTGACTTCCATCATACTTAGGATAAAATCCAAACTCTTGACCATGGTCTCTACGGCCCTGCAGGGTCCAGCCCATCCAAGTTTCTGCCTCTTCACTCCTGTCCTCAAGCCCCCAGCTCTGGCCTACCTGGGCCTTTGCATTTGCTGTTCTCCTGCCAGGAAGGCTTATCCCCCCACCCCTGCATCCCACAGGCCCGCCCTGGGAGGGCGGCTTCCCCTCTCAACCACTTCCGGTTGCTTTCTTGTCTCCCTGCCACTGATCACCATTGGGATTATGTTGTTTATTTGTCACAAGGTAATTTGGTTTATTGACTCTCTACTTCCTCTGAAATGTAGGCACCCTGTGAACAGGGGCTGCCTTGTCTCCCTGCCGGGTCCCTGGGGCCTAGAATGGTGCCTGACGCTGGAAGACACTCAGAAGCACCAAGTGGATGCAGGAATGACTGCGCGGGTGCCCGAGGGGTGTGAGAAGAGTCAGGGACCTGGGTTTGAGGACAGCCCTGTCACTGAACTGCTGCATGGCGAGGACAGGCCACTCCTCTTCTCCCCTGTACCCCACCGTGGGTCTTATCCCCCCATCTGGAAGAGAGAGGGTTGGGCTGCATCAGTGGTTCTCAAGTATCTGAGGGACTCTGGGAATTGCTGTAACGCTGCCCATGGCCCACCTGAGCCCTGGCGTGGGCCGGCAGCAGCACCCCAAACTCATCCCATCCTGGCCAAGGCTGAGAGAGATGCATAGGTAGGCTTTGCAACGAGTAATCATGCAATGCCTCACAAACATTTGGCGGTATCAAACCATCGTGAGGACTCACAGGGCTGTCACTGGTCTAGGGGGGATGTTGAAAGCTGGTCCAAGACCACGACATCAGCTCCCAGGACCCTGGAGGCCTCAGAGCAAGTCCAGGCACTGGGTGTCAGGACTGGCCGTCGGTGCACTCATCCCAGGGCGGCTTGGGTCCAACAGGGCTCTGTCTGCAGCCTCGCTCCTGGCCACCCCAGGAAGGCGCTGGCTGGGGTCAGCCTGCCCTGGGCACCCCTCTCTCCCTGCATCCCAGGGGCTACTGTGGGAGCCACCAGCATGAGCACCAGCCCTTTCCGGGTGGGAGGCTCCTGCATTCCAGCCATCCCAGGGGCTGGGGCAGTGGACTCGCCTGCTGATAAGTGGGACTTCGGCCACAGTCAAAAATGCTCTCTCTCCGGAAAGGGGTGACTCGGAGGTCCTGGACAGAGCTCTATTCTTGGGACTGGCCACAGAGGAAGTCCCTCCAGGGCTAGGACAGCATGGGGTGAAGTGGGGACAAGAGCATAATCTTGGATAGTGGCTTCTCTGGAGGGGCAGGCCAGGCTAGGTCCAACAGAGCCTGTCCTAACCGGAAAGGGCTTTAGGCGCCACCAGCCCAATACCTGGTAGACAAAGCTGGGGACCGTGAAACTTGCCCCAGGTTTGAGAGCCAGGTAGGAGCAGAGATGCAGTGGAGGGAACCGGAGCCCCCTTTGCTCGGCTCAGCTGCACTAAGCGAAGTCAGCAGTCACAGCCCCGAGAAAGGACGTGAAGCTGCCTCTATGAATCCACCAGCTGGCCCTGTGGGAGCAGGAAGCGGACAGCAGGGCCTCTTTGGTGCCCAGGAGGAAGCATGTGGGACTCTGGGGCATTGAGTCCTGGCGTCTGAGGGAAGGAGGGCTGCCACCGCCGGGTTTGGCTCCAGGTTCTCTCTCTGGCCCCGCCCGGAGGTGTTCCAAGGACAAGAGGGGGCCACACAGGATCTCACTTTGTCTGACCCTCACAGTCGAAAACCCTTGACTCAGAGTCATGCTGAGAAAGGGGTCACACTGGCTCAGCCTGCCCAAAACCCCTCCCTTTGTTCCCAGCTGAGGGAGCCTTGCTGGGTGGCCCCCTTCCCTGGCATTGTTGGAGAGCAGGCCGAGAGCTAATGCCGTGAAGGAGAGACACAGCCTGTCCCCAGGACCCTCACTGAGGCCCTTTCAGTCCCCTTGTCCTCAGTGGGGCAGTGGGACCATGACCTTGTCCTGGGGCTGCCCACTGACTCCGGCCGTCTTTGCCATCTGGCTCACCCATGAGTGAGCAAAGATTGCTCCTCAGCCACTCTGAATGTTTCTGAGATACCAAGGAAACCTAGAAAGAAAATGCTCGCAGCTGGTGAGCGGTCCAGCGTCCCAAGTATAGAAATACTGATCCCAGCAAGCTCTCTTCGCCACTGTCACTCCCAGTCCTGGCCACATAGTCTGAGCACCTGACGAGGCTTTAAAACTTGAAGCTTCCCGGGCTCCCCGCAGCCCTAGTGGATGGACTCCGGGGAGCAGGGCCCTTGTGGCCACTACTCTGGCTCCAAACAGCTGCTGCTACTCGGACACCTTCCTATGCAGCCGGCACACAAGGGCCCTCTCACCTGCCCCCTTCTCCTCTACACCAGGGAGCAGGTGAGCTGCCCGTCACCCAAACAAGTCCACCTCTTCACCCAGTGGCCACTCTTAAGAACGGCCCCTTTGTCCCCAATCTAGTCTCTAATTCCCGTTCCGATCGGTGAGATGGTGTCAACAAACACATGGAGCTAAGGCCACTCCGTGACAACCAGCCCCCAACACTGGCCTTTTTGCCCTCCGTGGGCTGATGTCCATCTCTGCGATGGCCCTGACATCCACACCGTGGGAGTGACCCACCTTCAGCCACTGTCCGGGGGGCAAGGTCACTTGTGTTCCGGGGTAAGAGGTCAGTTTTAAGGTTGGGAAGTCTGGATTTGACCCCAGCTCCCACATCTACTGCCTCTGGGTGGCAGGAAGTGACCTTATCTCTCAAGGCCAGTTTCTTCCTTAGCAAAGTAGGAAGTTGATGTGAGGCTCAGAAGAGATACTACATGAGCGAGTGCTGTGCATGCTTAACACAGCCCTGCTCTGCCACTTGCCAGCAGCGTGACTTTGGGAGCATTCCTGAAACCCTGAGCCTCAGGGTCCTCGTCTGTAAAATGAGGATTGTAACAGGGCCTCCCTCCCAGAGGCTGTGAGGACCAACTGAGGCAACACATGTAAAGAGCCCAGCCCGGAGTAACCTCCCGATGAATGGCAGCCTTGGCTTGCGACTGTGCAAACAGGGTCTGAGATCTGTGTGCAAACCCCGGGCAGATCACCTGTTGCTCTGGCGGGAGGCTTGCTCCTGCCTGGGATGCCTGTACCTCGCTGGCCCCCAAGGCCCTGGGGGAGCTCCTCCGGGAGGTGGGAAGACTAGACCCCGGCCTGGAGGAGAGGGCCACCCCTTGTCAGAGTGCCTGGCACTGACCTCTCCAGGCTGTCCTACTGGGGCCTGACAGTTGTTGGGATCTCTGCAGAAAGCCCCCCAGACAGTTCTAGGGCTGGCGGGCTGGAATGTGACTTTCAGGATGTTTCTGGGATGGCTATTTCTGAATCGGAGCTGTGGTCAGGAGAGGCCCTGCACATTCCTGATGAGGGACACTGAGTTCACGCCAAGCCGCGGAGTCTCAAGCAGAGACTGAGGAGGGAGGTTGGGATCCAGAAATGTGGCCCTGGAGGAGGGCGTGTCGTAGGGGAGGGAGTCTGAGAACAGGGGCCGGGGGGGCGTCCATGCGGAAGCCATCCACAGTGCTGGACGGCATCCCCTCCTCCTGCTAGGCGCCGTCCCAGGGGCTCCTGCCACCCATAAGACTGTGCTTGGTTGGCTCCAGAGCCCACCTTTGGTCCAGAAAAGGAAAGGCAGAGGGCGAGGGTGTGAAAAGCTCCCCAGGGGCTGGCTGGGGGGCTGCTGAGCCTCGAGGGTAAGGGCTGCGGGAGGCATCAGGATTCAGGTTGCCATCACCCTCTGGTTCAACTGGGGTTGGAGGGGCACCCATGGGCTCAACTGGGGTCACGGGGGCACACACTGGTCAGGATCCAGGCAGGGAAACATGAGTCGGGCCTGTCACGTCTCTTCCAATGCTGGTCAACTCAGATCTACCCATCAGATCCAGAAACCCCCAGGGGCTGCTCCCAGCCACCTTTCCCTGGGCATGCTCGTGCCCCTCAGCCTGTCTCATGCTGTCCCCTCGCCCTGGAAAGCTCTAGCTGCCCATCCTTACCCTATGAAGTCCTTACTCATCATCCGAGCCTGCCTCAAGCATGACTTGCCCCAGGACACCTTCTCAGGCCCCTCTTAGGGGGCACTGTGCTTGGATTTAGCATGTATACCACCCACTTGCACTCTCAGCATGCAGCTAGACCCAGGGCTCCTTGCGGAAAGCTCTAGGTCTTAGTTTTCTGTTCTCCTGGTGCCTGGCACGCAGGAGATCCCAGGAGATCTCAATGATTTTTGATCAGCTGAACTGAAATGAAGGCTAAAGCAGTTTTATTTGGAAGGTGGCCCAGAGGGTTCAAGGGCCCCCAGGACACTCTTGCCTGCCACTCTGGGTGCCCTAACTTCCCAGGCTGCCATCTTCAAGATCGAGAAATCAAAGCATCTCAGGTTTGGGAAGAATCTGAAAAGCCACTTATTGCAACCCTTGGTCTGGTGTATGGGCTGTATCACGGTCTCTTTGACATGTCAGTGTGGCTAGGCCAATGCGCCTAGGTATTCAAACGCTGTTCTAGGGATTCTGTGCAGGTATTCTGCAGATGGGATTAAAATCCATAATCAGTTGTCTTTAAGGATGGGAGATTATCCTGGATAATCTGGGTGGGCCCGATGCAATCAGTTGAAAGTCCTCAGGAGCTGAGCCAAAGCTTCCTTGAGGAAGGAATCCTGCCTGTGGCCGCTGCTTTAGCACATACGGGGAAGGAGTTCCAGCCGCCCTTCTCCATGGCCTGCCCTGTGGATTTCATGCTTGCCTCGCTGGCCCCCACCGGCCTGTAAGCCAATTCCTTGCAGTACGTCTTGGAACATCTATCTCTTACTGGTTCTCTGGTCGAACCCTGACTGATACAGGTGACCTCTGCAGCAGGTGTCTGGCTTGTATGCTTCCTGTGACAGGAAGCTCACCACCTCTTCAGGCAGCACAGTCCATCTTTAGTCAGCTTCAACTTTAACAAGTTTTGCCTTATATTGGACTGAATTAAGTCTTTCTATAGGCTCCACTCACTGGTGCTAGTTCAACCCCTTGGGCTCACTCAGTACAAGGTTGGTCCTTTTGCCTCAAAATATCCAAGCAGATGTTTGAAGGTGGTACTCGTCATGCTCTCCACGTGCCTCATGCGACACGCAGCTCCCCTCCTCTACCTGTCCCCCAGCTTGTTGATGTCCCTCTTAAAGTTTGCAAACACACGTGGCCTGATGGGTCCAGAAGAAAACAGGCCTTGTGCTGCCACCTGCATTTCACACTGTGGGCTGCAACACAGTGAGTGCGTCTGGGAGCCTCGGGCCCAGGGGCCTTGGCTGTCTGCATCTCAGCCCACGGGAAGCCCACGGGAAGCTGGGGTCGCTTTGCGAAAGAAGAAATAGGCCTGAGCTTCGTCTTATGGGGACTGGAGGCTGCACTGCCTTGGGACTTTGGGCAGTGCTATGGGCTGCGTATTGTGTCTCATTCCCCCAAATGCACATGTTGAAGCCTAAGCCTCACGGTGATGGTATTTGGAGGTGGCGCCTCTGGGAGGTAATTAGGCCACGAGGGTGGAGCCCTCATGAATGGGAGTAGTGCTTCTATAAGAAGAGACCTGAGAGTCAGTGTCTTGCTCTGCCATGCAAGGACACAGTAAGGAGACGGCCATCTGCAAACCAGGAAGCAGACTCTCCAGACGCCCGGTCTGCTAGCACCTCGATCTCGAACCTCCCAGCTTCCGGATCTGTGAGGAATGAATGTGTGCTGTGGAAGCCACCGGCCTGTGGTAGTTGGTTATGGCAGCCCACACGGACTGAGACAGGCAGGTGCCACGAGGAAGCAGCCAATTTCCCACCGTGGTGCTCAATGTCTGGGGCACCCATTTTCCATTCATCCAAGGAGCTTTCTTGGAAGCACCAGTGGGCTCCTGCTCACCAGCTTCCCACGGGGCAGGCCCTTCTCCACGTCTCTCCTCCTTTTCCTTGGCACCCTCCCTTCCCCTTCCCCACGGCTTCCTCCCTCGCTCCTGTGGAGCAAGACACAGCCTCACTCCAGCCTCAGGGGAGGATCCCCAGCTCCAAGGCCTTCAGCTCTGACATTCCACCACCAGATTCCTAAGGAATTTTCCAGCTCTAGACTTTGTTTTTCTTAAAACCATAGCCCACACCTCATGGCTATTCCCAGAAGTCAGGTCTCGGGCTTCTTTAGATCCCTGCTACTAGTGATGTGGACCGTGGATCAGCTGCGGCCACGTCCCCTGGGGGCTCATTAGAAATGTGAATCTCAGGCCCTGCCCCAGACCCACTGACTCAGAGTCTGCATTTAAACAAGACCAACCCTCATTGCCCGCACATTGCAGTTTGAGCAGCGCTGGAGTAGAGGACTCCTCATTGCCGAGCTAGTCTCCTCAGGTGCCTCTCTGTACAGATGGGAGGACCGGGGCCCCCAGGGAAGTACCTGCTCCTCCCATGATCACAGGGCCAGCAGAGAGAGAGACAGGGGAGAGCGGGGAGAGAAAGAATCCAGTCTCCAGCACCAGGCCAGGCTCCTGCCCCACACTCCTGGCATTCATGGGCCCTCCTCACTAACGGGCTTTGCTGTGTCACTGGCGGAAGCAGGAGGGGGACGTAGGGGCAGTAAGGAGCTGGCTTCTGTGAAGGGTCAGGGTGGGTCCAGCTACAGAGAGGCCACTGGACAGGAGAACTAGAGCCTCTCGCTCTAGGCCACGGCTGAGCCTGGCTCTAGCCAATGGCAGTGTGGAGGTGCGGCTGCGGCAGTAGCTTGGGTCTGGTGCTTCCAGGCGATGGGCGGGTCAGGTCTCTGGGAGCCACCTGGGAGCAGCTACCTTAGCCTGGGCAGCTTCTGGACAAGGAGGGAATATGGACAGACTGGGAGGTGGTGGCATCTGCTGGGCAATTGACTGCTCTCTGTACTGCCACAAAAGCCATTTGTCATGTGGCTCTCTGAGGACCAGAGCCTAGTGAAGGGATGTCAGGGAACAGGGCTCTGAGCCCAGCTCTGATGAGAACTGTAAGTGTGGCCTTTAGCAAGCTCCCCCTCCAGTCTGGATTTTAGCTTCCACACTATGAACTGAGAAGACTGGAGCTAAAATTCTGATTTCTGTTTGGCCTAAATGTTCTTTCCGTGGTTGTGAGGGCAAGAAACCCTGGAGCTGAGGCCGCATCTGAGTGCCCTGTGCAGACCTGGTACCTATCCTCCGTCATTTGTTGCATTCGTGTAGAAGGAACTGCAGAGGCTCCACTGGGAGTGGGGGCTGCATGGCTCCAGGAAGGCACTCCTTGCAGACCTGGTGTCAGTCCTGGTGCTGTCATTTTCTATTGTAGGGTCCTGAGCAGGTTTCTGAACCTCTCTGAGCTTCCCTTTCCTCGACCATACAGGATGACACCACCTGCTCTCCCGGGCAGCGTGGGAGTGTTGGTGGGAAGAAGTGCTGGGGACAGTGCCTGGCCTGTCACAGACACAGGTCGGTTCCCTGTGTCCAAGGTGGGGCTGGAGAGGGGGCGAGGGGGTGCCCATCCTGGGTCCCTGCTGAGCTCTGCCTAGACCAACAGTGGTCTCAGTCGGAGCTTGGTCTCTTCTCTTGCTGCTGGCTGACTGCAGGAAAATCATTTTTACATTTTTTTTATTACAAAATCAGCTCTCAAATTCACCGTTTGTGCTGCCAGCTGAAAGCTGTTTATAGTGGTGATTTGCACTATATTCATCTGTGCTTGTTTATGTTTTCTTTGAAAATACTTATTGTGTTTGTCCTGTCCCTACTGTGGCCAGGCGTGTCTCTTTTATTTCTGTCCTATTCTCACCCCTACTCCCTCTGGGCCTCCAGCCCCTAGCTGTGATGTGTAGGAACTGGATATGCAGAGTCAGAAGGACTTCTCGTCCAATACACTCTTTGTAGATGAGGAAACTGAGGGTCAAAGAGGACCAACACGTGAGCTAAATGGAACTAGAACTTTTACCTCCTTGCTCTAATCTAGGGAAGGTTCTCCTGCCACTGTGTACCTCTTTCCCTGACTGGTTTCATGCAGGGTCTGCCTGCCCACAGGAGGGGGTACTGGCCCCGACCTGGATGGGCAGGCAAACTCCAGGCATGGGTGAGGAGCTGGGAAGCCTGGAGCAGAGGAGTGGGACTGAGATGATAAAACGAAGGGGTATGGCAGCCTCCTGGTCCTCAAGCCCACTGTCCCCACCTATCAGGAAGGAGCAGAGATAGCTGGGGTCATGGTAACCCATGGGAGACAGAGCAGTTCCCTCTGTGGGGGAAGTAATAACACACAAACATTAATAGTAATAATAGTAATAATTGCAGATCATTAAGTGTCTGCTCTGTACCAGGCACTTTCTTTACATAATCCCATTTAATCCTGGGAGGCAGATATTTTTATTCCCATTTTGTAAATGACAAAACAAGCTCAGAGAGATTAGATGACTTGCCCAAGGTCACACAGCTAGTGGTGGGGTGGGGGCTGGGGTGGATGGAGATGAACCCAGGTGCTCTGGCTCCCAAGCAGTGCCTGAGCCTTCCACTGCCCTGCAGAGAAGGCCTGGGGGGTTGAAGCAGGGGGGCCGGCCTGTGGGCGGAGGAAGGAAATGGGAACTGTGTGCTTCCTACTGGGGCTCTTCCATGCTGGGCTGTCCCTGCTCCCCACGCCTCCCCGGAAGTCAAAAGAGGACTTGGAACGGTGCAATGAGGAGCTGCCAGCCACCCCAGTGTTGACAGCTGCTGGGGTGTGAGGAGAACGGGCTGGATGCAGCAGAGAACTCCAGTCTGGGCACCCAAAGGCCTGAGTTCTAATCAGGGTTCACTCTCAACTCGCTGTGTGGCCACGGACAAGCCACTCACCTCTCCAGGCCTTTGGATGGTTGATCCTGTCTCCTCTCACTCTTTTATTTTAGAATCCTGGGATTTTGGGGGTGGCAGGTCACTTCTGTACTTTCCTCCTTCTTGGAAAGATGTAAAAATATAGGCTCCCTCATGAGCTTTCTGTCCAAGGGGTCCCAGGCCACACAGCGGGTGATGGCAGGCTGTGCTCAGCTGAGAACAGGCCAGAAGCTGAGGGAAGAGCAGGACAGGAGGTTTTCTGCCCCTGCTCCACCAGCTGGTCCATCATCTGCTCTCTCTTTGCCTTAGAGCCGCAAGGATTCCCGGCACCCACAGTGGGAGAATGAGCACCTGGGAGCCCATGGCAGGCTCAGGCAGGGGCTGGGGCTGGGCACAGTTCTGCCACGTGGTCTGGTTTGCTCAGGGGCCAGGGTGCGGGGGAGCAGCAGGCTAACCCTCTGCATGCGGGGACGGCTTTGCATTTTCCCCAAGCCCTGGCTCCTCGGTGCCCCTGAGATACAACAATCTGGGCTGGGTTCTTGAGATGGAGAAGGAACTGATAAAAAAGCCAGGGCATGGGAGCCAGGGAGGCCCAGTCGAGTCCGGGCAGGTGCCATGCTTTCAAGCCCTGAGTCATTTACACTCAGAGCCTTTGGTCCTGAGCTGAAAACTGAGGGTAAAGATGCTCATTGTGAGGGGGTGGGGAGAGAATTAAATGAGGGGATACAAAGGAAGTGTCCAGCATAGAGTCTGCCAAAGGGTAGGTAATAAATGGTGGCTGCCATTTTTATGATTGTCACTGTTGTTGCTGTGGTTGTGAGCAAAAAGAATAAATAATCATACTGGACAAGGAGAAGGAGTGGGGAATCAGGTTTTTGCTACCCTCTGAGTGTGTGATTTCTGTCACCTCTCTGGTTCCTTATCTGTGAGAGGAGAGGGTGGCACCGGCTGATCTCCAGGCCCCTTCCTGCTCTGACAGCCTTTCTATGAATAGATGGGGCTGGGCCCCCAGAGGAGTTTAATGACTCAACAGCTAAAGGGGTTAAGGTTTCCCAAGAAAAGAGTTTCCGTCTGTGCTTGGTAAACTTAGGGCACAACAAAGGAAGACTTCCCTGGCTGGGAGAGCAGGGAGGAGGGAGCCCATGGAGACTGTGACTAACCGGGTGAGTGACTAAGTCAGATCCTGCCCACCTTCAACCAATCAGAGCTGCCCGTGAGAGCCCTGGAAGCTGGCATCACCGAGCACGTCTCCGCTATGCCAGGCCTGGCTGGGGCTGAGCTTCACAGCATATGGAAGCAAAGGAAGCAGCCAAGAGACCAGCAGGGAAGGAGCCCCAGGCTTGGAGTCAGAAGATCCAGCTTCCCGCTCTGACTCTGCTGCTCACCAGCTGGATGACTCTGGGGGAGCATCTTCCCCTCCCTGAGCCTTCACACCTTCATCCGTACATCAGAGCTAACAGTCCTGCCCTGGCAACTCCACGCACGCGTAAAGACCAAGAATCAAGACATGAGATGAAAGTGCATTGTGATCACTGAGATAGCAAATGAATGAGAGATTCTGTCATTATTCCATCCCAATGGAACTTCGGGTGTCTCCGAAGGAGACTCATTCATGTTCCCAAAGGGATCTTGTGGTCGGGGGCTGCTGCACTTGGGTTTTGGGTCAGGATCAGTCTAACATAGGCCCCTTAGCATCTATCTAACATAGGGCCTCTTCCAATCAGCTCACAGCCCACACAGGTTTTTCTTAGAGTAGAGCCCCTGTGGATAGCTTCCAGCTAGGTGGCATAGCTAGAGTGGAAGGAGACAAAAAGGCAGGGATGGCTGGGTGGGGAGAGAGTGAGCAGTGCCAGTCTCGAGCCCCCACAGGACTGGGGTGGTGGTCTGATGCTGTCCTTCCTCTTACCCAGCACTTCATAAATAAATAATCACCGGAACCGCACTCTGTCTGCGTCTCCTCCAGCATTTAGCATCTCTCTTGGTGAGGACCACAAGCACTTGGGGAAACAGCAGGGCTGGAAGGAAGGACAATGCCCGTTCATTTCTGCACACCTTAAACCCATCAATAGCATTCTCCAGGTCCTCGCAGCCTCTGGGCACTGGAAGGACAGAGATGGAAGCCACAGGGCCTTGTCCAAATGGAGGTTAAGGACAGCGTGGTTAAAGAGGCAAAATACTTCCCCCAAAATGTAAATAGCCATTCAAAAGAGCCTACACCATGTCACCCAGGTCGTCCTGACAATAAGAACTGCATTTGTCTAGAGCAGTGGCCTGGGAGGCTTTGAGGAGGTGGTGGGATTTGAGCTGGACCTAGAAGGCTAGCTTGGACAAGATAAATAGAAGATAGAGCAAAAGGCATGCTGGACAGGTACACCTAAGGCGCTCTCAGGGGACAGTTTGGCTGCAGTCATGTAAACAAGAAGTGAGAAATGAAGTCAGGCATAGAAGTTGCAGCCAGGTATGAATGCCCTTCAGATTTGGGATGAGAAGCATGGGCTAGATTCTGTGGGCTGTGGGGAATCATTGGGGGCTTCTGAGGAGGAAATTGGTAGGGTGAGAGCTGTGCTTTGGGAGGTTCTTTCTGGCAGCTTTGTCCAAGGAAGTGTGCCTTGTTGGGGGAAGGAGGTTGGAGGCAAGGAGGTCAGCTGGGAGGTTTCTGTGGAGCTGGGGACCATGGGACTGAGAAGGAAAGGGGGCACTTAGGCAAGGGCTTGATGTGTGGGAGCGGGGAGAGGGGTGGTCTAAGGATGCTCACTCTCATTGTCCAGACAGTGGAACAGCTACTGAAACCTTGGTAGGTGGCAGGGGGGTGTGAGAGGGGAGGAGACCCCAGACCAAATCTGCTCTGGTCCTTCTCGGGTAAGCAGGCTCCTCTTTGGGCAGGCCTGGGGGGTCTCACCATTCTTCCCTAAACTCATGGGGTCAGCAGAACCCAGAGGTGCCCCTGGCTGGGCCACATCTACTCCCAGGGCCCCTTTTCTCTCTCTTCCAAGAGAGGAATCCAGAAACGACATAGCACAGCTCCCCATAGTCCCCGGAGAGAAGCAGATTCTTGGAACTGTGTCCTGCGGTGGATAGACTCCAGGGACAGCGTCCAGTCCTGCCTTTTACCCCCTCTACTCCTGTTGACTCCCAGGGAAAGGATACCATTTTGTCATGGGCTACACTAAGTGGCAAGGAGCCCCTGGGAGCTCAGGCGAGGCAAGAAGGGGGCCAGCGAGAGGAGACGTAATGGGAAAGATGGAGGAAACTGCTCCTGGAGGCATCCCAATGGGCTTGGGAGAAGGTGGGTTTTCAAGTCTCAGAATCCAAGCACGTCAGGGCTGGGAGGAGCCCTTGAGATCATTCCAGCCAACCCTCCTTGTCTAGAGGTGAGCCTGAGACTCAAGCAGGGCAAGGGACTTGCCCAAGGTCATACAGCAGGTTAGTGACAGAGCAGGGCTGGAATGCTAGGGTGTCGAGAACAGGTAAGGTGTTTTCTCCTGTCTGGACACTACTGAATAGCACCATCACGGGCCTGACTGGAGGTTCCTTTTCTGGACATCCGTTTGCGTGCTGTGTGTGTGTGTGTGTGTGTGTGTGTGTCCACATATGCCGTGTGTGCCTGTGTGTACCTGTGTGCGTATGCGCCTATTCCCATGTTGTCAGATGGTCTGGGTGTGTGTGTGGCCTTCTGCACTGTGATCTGCTCTGGCTTGGAAAAGAGAACTGGGGCCATTCCTGTGAGGTGACTGTTTTGCTGGGACAGCGGAGAAGGCTGACAGGGCTGAATCTGGCTTCCAGCAGCAGCTCTGCTGCACTAAGAAAATTACAGGCATTGGCTGGTGGTGACCAGTCTCCTGGAGATGGACACACAGGCAGACAGACAGACACACACAAACACACACACCCCACGCAGCACTCACAGACGCAGTTATAGAGTGTTTTAGGCACCCAGAGTGGCCCAGAGTGCCGCTAAGTCCGCGTACTGGCATCCACACGCCTCCCAGGAGCCCAGCAGGTGTAGACATGCGGTGGGTGGAAGCCCATCCGCAGGGACACCGAGGAGCCAGGAGCCGCGGCTCCCGCTCCCGCAGCTCACACTCCGCGCCGGCCTCCAGGCCCTGGCCTGGCCACACCCCTCCTCCCCGAGCCTCCTCCAGCCGGTCGTTCCTGCCCCTCTCACACACTTCGGAGTCCCCTGGGGCCCTCCGCTGCCTGGCAGGGCCAAGTTAGGGCTGGCCCGGCCGGCGGAGCGTCAGGTCCGGAGCCAGGAATCGACGCCTCCCCGAGTCCCGTCCCCGCGGAGCAGACACGCCAGGCTGAACTCCGGTTTCTGGGGCGCAGGGTTCGGCGCCCAGCCCCTCTCCGGGGGGACCCACCCCCCCGCCGCAGCCCCGGGCCCCCGCCCGGCGAGTAGTTACCGATGGTGGTGATGACGGTGATGGCGAAGTAGAAGGAGCCGGCGAAGCGCCACTGCACGCCGGCCTTGTGCGGCTTGAGGCGCAGCACGACGCGCTCGAGCTCCTCGTAGCCGCCCTGGCTGAGGTTGTAGCGCGCCCGCAGCTCCTGCTGCCGCAGCTCCAGCCGCTGCCGCTCGATCAACTCGGGCTCCGACTCGAGCGCGTCGAAGACCGCGGCGCCCACCAGCAGGTAGGTGAAGGTGCACACGATGAGCGCCAGCGTGCGCACATTCTGCCGCTTCATCGTCCCGCCCGGGCCGCCGCCGGCCCCCCGGCGCCCCCGGCCCGCGCCCCGGCCCCAGCCGCCGCTGCTGCTGCCCCGGAGGCGGCCTGGGGCATGGCTGCGCTCGCCGCTCTCCGCGCCGGGCACCAGCTCCGCGCCCGGGGCCCCGCCGCCGCCGCTGCGCGCGGAGCTGTCCCTTCAGCACCACCCACCGCCCTCCTCCGCCCGGCCCCGCTCCCGCCCCCCGCCCCCCGCCCGCGGGCCGCCTCCTCCCGCCAGCCCTCCCGCCCAGCCAAATAAGGACTGGGGAGACGCGCCGAGGGAGGGAGGGGGCTGGCGGAGGGGCAGGGGAGGGGCAGCGAGCGGGAGAGCCCGGCAGGATGGGGGGAGGGAGGGAGAGGGAGAGAGAGCGCGCGCGAGCGGAGAGTGTGGCGGCCGGGAGAGGCAGGGAGGGAGCGAGCGCAGAGGCAGGGAGAACTAGACAGCGAAACGCAGATAACTACAGAGAAAGGGAGAAAGGGGCCGCGCAGGGCCGAGGGAACAGGGTAGTGGCAGAGGAGGAGATAAGATCAGAGGTGGACTCACAGGCACCGAAGAAGAGGCAGGCAGGAAAACACAGAGCAGAAGATGGAATCAGAAAAAGCGGCAGACTGGGGTAGAGAGACCTGGATGGCTGGAGATAAACTAGTGACACAGACAACGACAGAAAAGCAAGGAAAGGGAAAGGAAGAGGCGGCGGGAGTCCGCATCCCCACCCTCCTCCCACATCACAGCATGTTATAGCTGGGAGGGACCTTAGGCCTTGCCGTCCTGCCGTTACCATACGGATGAGGAAACTGAGGCCCAGAGAGGCGACACGCTATGGCACGCAGTGAGTTCGCAGCAGCACTGGGGCTCAGCCAGCTTCCCTTCCTGCCAGGCCACACTCCCTCCCCCGGGCCAGGCTGCAGCGGTCTTAGTAACAGGCAGGGCCCAGCTGTGGACCTGGGCACACATGAGCCAACACCCGAGGGAAAGCTTTGCTCTCGTCAAATGTGTCCCTGTCAGGTCAGCACAGTTCCTGGAACCGGCTGAGAAGCACAGGCTGGTAAGCCTCCTGCTCTGCTCCCCAGGGCCCTCGGCTGTCCTGACATCCGTGGCTCCTGTCCTGCACCAGCATGCCAGGCTGGGCTTGGGCTGGGCTTCCAGAAACAGCATTTGCCACTGCCTTGGGTGTCCCAGCAGAACTGGGATCCAGGTGAAATAGGGCAGGTGGGGCCCAGCTCAGGGGGGGTCACTGACAGACTGGAGGAACTGGGATGGGGGCCTCCCTATGCCTCTGTCTCTTCATTTGTCAACATAGTGGCCATGGTGGTAAGGAGGGAAGGGCAGTGGGACCTCAGGCAAGGCGTCACTGCCCCTCTCAGAGCCTCATTTCCTTATCTCTTCAATGAGGTGCCATAGCAGATGATCCCACAGGCCTTGCACGGTTCCAAACAACTCCAGACTTGGATGGGCTGAGCAAGCAGAATGATTGGAATGCAAAGCCCAGTGCCAAGGAGGGTCAAAAAGTCCTTCACGAGACCCTGGCATGGGCCATGCAAAGATGTGGAAGTGTCACCAAGGTCTCTGACTGAGGGCAGGCTCAGGAGGCAGCCAGCCAGAAGCAGGAGCACTATCTGCCCACATCCTAGGCCGACCTGTCACTGCCAGACACTACACTCCTTCTCCAACAGCACAGCAGAAGGGCCATGAACCCATTCATTCCTTTAAGTGTTCATTCAACAAGTATTTGTTAAGCATCTGCTGTGTGTCAGGCTAGACATGTTACATTCATTATATCTAGTCCTTACCACAATCCCAAAAGACAAGTATGGTTATGCCCATTTTATAGATGAGAAAACTAAGGCTAAAGGCAATAAAGAGAATCACTGAAGGTCACTTAGCAGGGAAGAAGCTTCAGTCTATCTGCCTTTTAAGCCCATGCTCTTCCCCATGACTCCTTGAGCCTCAATTCTTTTCATTTGCAAAATGGGACAGATAATTATATTAACTCTACCCGCCTCTCAAGCAATCTGTTTTAACGGATCAAAGGAGACCACATGTGTGCAAATCAAATAATATGAGGCTCTCTAATGGGTTCTGCTCCCCTAGGATCCAGGTCTCTGGACCAGAGCCTGATGGGAGGGCCCTGAATTCATAGCACCTTGTCCTTCCTCCTCCCCAAAGGAAGATCTTTGATTCTTTGCAGATACAAACTTTCTGGTCCTGCCTTCTGGCCATGAACTCAGCCTGTTGCAGGTTTCTCCCTTGGTGTCTTCTGGCTCTCTGGAAGGGAAGCACTGCCTGTCTCAGCTTCCCAGAGGTGAAGGCACAAGTTAGGTTCTGTGCACTTCAGATGTATTGGCTCCTGGCCACAATTAGCCCAGAAGCCAACTCCCCCAAAGCCTGTGTAGCTGAGCAAGCGGCTGCTAGACCTGGTTTTCAAGGTGAAACGCCTGTGGGTCCAGGGTCTGCTTGCTCCTGACAGGCCAGACTACTCTACAGATGAAAGGTGATATTGTGAGTGAAAGAGCTTTGGAAAGGGGAAAAAGCTCTCTTTAGGGGCAGGGCATGTATTATTAATGATGTTGAAGCTTGTTCTCACAGCACTTCAACACTGGAAGGACCTTTAGAGATCACCTACCCCAACCTTCTCCTGTTATAGATGAGGAAACTGAGGGCCCAGAGAGTAGGAAGGGGGTTGCTAAAGGTCACACAGTGAGTGAGGGGGGATCAGGACTCATGCCCCGTGGCTGGGACTTTCTTGTTATACCCATTCTGTATGGGGTCTGGGCACCTGTCAGTGGGGGACGCATAACACAGCCACCTCGGCCCTGGACCCCAAGGGTCTCCTCCTTCCTGCACCTCCTCCCTCCTTTCTCTTGCAGAGGAGGACCTGGGGTGGCAGGCCCATGCTGGTGCTAGTCTAGGTTTCTGAGTAGCCCCCAGGACTTGCAGGCAGGAGTCTCATCCTCTGACCTTGACCTGGCTCAGACTATGCCAAAGACCTGGTAGCTTGTCACTTTTCCTTTCATTCTGGACTCCTCAGACCTGTCTGCACCTACCTGCTGTCAGCCTGTCCCTGCCATGTGTTTGCTGTGGCACTCAGGGCCAGTCACTCCTTCTCCCAGGGCCTCTGTTTGCACACCCAGAAATGGTGGGGTTTGGACCAGGAAATGTCTACACTCTCTCCATTTTTAACATCCCATGACCTTCCTGGCCTGCTTTTGCCTCTGTTTACCCAGTTTCCCCAGAATCAGGCAAAAAGAGGGAATTACCATTGCTTTTAAGATTCTAAAAGTGACAAAAGGGACAAAAATGGAGTTAGGATAAATTGTACCAAATTTATCATTAGTTGCTATATTTTGTTATATACTGACCATTATACACAATTATTTTCTAGCTTTATCTTCCACTCCATTGCTCTCTAAGTTCTAACACATTCAAGTACTTTCAGGCTCACGTGGCTCCCATAAGCTGGGATGCTTGTACTTGCTGCTTCCGTTTGCTGTCTGTAGAGCTCCTACTGAGGCTTCAGGACCCAGCTCAAAGGCCACTCCCTCCACGAAGCATGGTGAGGGGACCACTGGTTCCTTTGTGTTTCCACAGCACCCACCTAAGCTTCAACGCAGCAAGTGTTTCTCCTGCCTCGCGGGTCAGCTGCCCTTTAACATGTCTTCCTCACGGGCTCGTTTTCTTCTCCAGGGTGGAGACCTTCTTACTCATGCTACTCTTCCCACAGTGCCTCGTATGTTACACTTGCCCCACGTGTCTCACTGGGGACTCAGTACACACGTGAAGGCTTAAAGATCCTATACATGAGTTAGAGACCACTGGTTTCGGTAGGAGAGGGTCATGGATGGCCAAGTCTGCTGAAAAACCCTGGCAATCTGCTTCTGTGACTCTCTGCAGACAGACACCCCTAAAGCTGGAGAAGCCCTGTCTGGTTCAGGGGAAGAGGATAAAGACAGATGTGAGTGTTTGAAGGCCCAAGGAAGCATGTTGTATAGTGGAGAGTGCATTGCACTGGAGTCCAGAGGCCTGGAGTTTGGTCCCAGTGCTGCCACCAACTCCCAACTAGCTGCCTGCACTTGGGAGACTCACATAGCCTCTCTGCACCTTGGTTTCCTATTCTACAAAACCAAAGTATTGACTATATCAAAAGGTCCCTTCATACTCTGACATTCTGGGATGTTAATGAGAGCCCTGGCCTTTTGACCAGCAATGTTCATTCTACAGTGGCCAAGAATGTGTTCTGAAGAATGAGGGGTCCAGAGGTCTGTCTGTACATTGCTCTCCAGCCCTCCTTTTTTGGAAGCTTAGCTGGAGGGTGGGGCAGGATCAGTGAGGTAAGATGTGTGAAAGAGCTGACCCTGAGTCAGACAGGCCACAGTTGAAATCCTGACTCTGTGGGTTACTAGCTGGACCAGAGCCTCTCATGCAATTCTGGCCATTCTATCTAGAGCTAACCATTAGCTCCTGTGGGGCAGGGTGGGCCTTACTCATCTCTGCACCCTGTAGCCCTCTGCACAGCATCTGGCACAGAGAAGGCGTCCTGTAAATACTCCTCTATTCAGTCCAGTCAGCCTGGCTGGTCAGGCAGGGTAGCGGGGCCTGGGCCCATGGTTCCCTGCAGGAAGGAGGGTCCAGGGCCATCTCAACATCAAGGGTCAGGCCTGAGAAGGGGGAAAGGGGCCCAGGCCCTGCAGCAAGAAAGCAGGGAGGAAGTTGCTGCACAGAGCAGAGTGCCAGGCATCATGGCTGCAGACTGCAGGCTGATCAGATTTAGGGTGCGTTGGGCATGAGAGGTGTTTCTTGGTGCATCTCCATAGGGAGAGAAGTCAGGGATTAGTCTGGCTTTACAGAGCATAACTGGTCCCAGTGCAGCCGGCTTGCGTTTGTCAAGAGACACTATTTGTTTAACATCTCAAGCCCAAATCAAACACAAAAGGCAACTGTTAACAAAGAGCGGCCCTGGGAGCTGCTGAGGAGAGCGCACCAGGCTGGGAAACTGGACACCTGGCCCTGTTCTCAGTCCTGCCTGGTCAAGCTGTGTGACGAGGGGAAAAGGGCTGCCTCTCTCTGGGCCACGCGGCTCCCACCTGCCAAATGGTGGCTCAAACTCAAAGATATGTGAGGCCAGCCCCAGCCCAGGCTTGGACTTCATTCTCCTAGCAGTGAGAGAGAAGAGAATCACTCTTCATGGAGGTGCAGCGGGATCTGTCTTGCTCCTGCTCACAGTGGCCATCGCCACATGGAGCCCTTGTGCTGGCTGCCATCTGTAGCCACCACATTTGAAGGACCCCTTCCCCAGAGAGGGCATCGTAAGTGGCCTCCCTGTCTCTAGCCCGAACACTGGCCCGTGATGAGCATCCTTGAATGTGCGTGCCTAAGGATCTGCAGGGAATCGTCACTGGGACTTATTCCCAGAAGTGGTCACAGTGTTTGTCACTAAATACTGCCAGGGGTTCTCAGCATGGCTGTCTTGGTTTTCATCCTCCCCAGCAGTGCCTGAGATTATGCCCACTCTGTCCTCATGGACACTGCTGTTGTTCACTTTTCTGACTTAGCCATTTGTACTCCCCACTTTCCACTCACCCCCCCCCACCTGCCGCCTGCACTTGGGGTAGGGGCGCTGGACAGACCCAGCCATCACGGGGGTTTCAGGAGAGCCAGTAGGGATGAGAGAGTGAAATCTGGGAGAAAAGCCAGCCCTTGTTCCCCAGCCGGGCATACGTGTGTGTGCACGTGTGCATATGCATGTGTGTGCATTTGTGCACGTCTGTGTGTGCCTGTACGTGTGTGCATGTGTGCATGTGTGTACATTTGTGCATGCTTGTGTGTGTGCACGTGCATGCATGTGCAGGAGGCTGTGAACTGGAGAGTTTCAGCGTCAGTCCAATCTCCTCTTCTCCCCTTCTTCTTTCTCCCCGCCCTCCATGTTTTCCCCTCCGTGCACACTTTCCCTGCATTTGGCCAAGGACCACAGAATAACTAAAGCTGGAGAGAACCTTAGCCCGCCCAGTGCCCGTGAGGAAACAGGCCTGGTGAAAGGGGTGAGCACCTCCAGGCCTCATGACTATCCTGACTTCCCAACCAATGCCTACGAGATAAGTTCCCTAAACTTGCCGCCTTCCCATTGCAAGAACTAAATCCCTAAGGCCTGTCCTCTGCAGAGATTCTGGAGTGGCCATGGCTATATTTCCTGACAAACATGTTTCTGTTAAAGAAAAAAGTGAGCCTGGAGCCCTCGTCAACAGCCTCACAAATCTTGAAATCCTTCTTTGCAGCTTTACGGCTTCTGAGAAGCAAGCAGGGCAGAGGCAGCCTGTTCTCAGCACCAAACACAATAATTATAAGAGCACTTGCAGTGATTAATCAGCCGGTGAGTATTGAGTGGTGCCTGGGAGCACGCACGGCCGTGTGTGTGTGTGTGTGTGTGTGTGTGTGTGTGTGTGTGTGTGTGTGTGTGTGTCTTGGGGCAGGGGACAGGGCGAGAGAGGCCACTCTGCTCCCGATGAGCAAGTTGTAGGTGTCCTTCCCTCAGTGGAGGGGCTCGGGCGGCCTCCATGGTGCTCCTCAGATAGTGTCATGTTCTGTCTGGGGCTGCAGTTGTTTCTGCCCAGGGAGGAGTCCCGACTCACCGCTGGGCCCCAGACCGCGCTGGGAGAGAGGCGCTGACAAACAGAAGCAGGTTCCAGGCCTGTCAACCAGATGAACGAGGGGCCTCACCAGCATGACGTACGGGGCGCGATTGAGAGAATTTGGGATGTTCAGCCTGAAGAAAAGAAGGAGGGGACATGTGAGCTGTCACCTGAGGAGGGATTAGCTTTGCTGTGTGTAGCCTAGAAGGAGCCAGTGATCTGTGAGGATGATGTGACAGGGAAAGAGCTTTCAGCTCAACATAAGATGGAATATTCTCCGTGCCCCTGCAAAAGGAATGAGCTGCCAGGATGGTAATGAGCTCTGGGTCACTGGAGGGGTACAAACACCCCCTGAGTGATCCCTAGGGTTGAGGCTACTTTGGAAGGATCCTAGGAACCAGTAGGGTGCCTGGCACATAGCAGGTCTGCAAGAAATGCCTTTGGACTTGACTGCTGAATGTATTGAGTTTGGGGCTGGACTTGATGCCCTTTGTGGTTCAGCTGGGCTCAGCGTAACATTTATGGAGCAGTCTGTCTATGCCAGACTCTTTGTTCCGCCAGTGAAGTGGTGTAATTCCCTGGCCCCAGGGACGGCATCTGGACTTCTTGCGGAGCCTCCACAGCACTGCTTTCTCCCAGCTCCCCCAACCCAAGCCCAAAGCCCACCCATGCACACCCTGCTCCCGGCAGCCTGCAGAGGTGCCACAGGCACAGGTTGGAGTAAGGAACCAGAGGCCCTGGGACTCCAGCAAGGGAAATGGGCCTCTGGCAGGCTAATTACTGGGAGCTGATTCTATTAAGCAGATAGCTCACTCTAGGCAAAGCAATTACATCTAATCAGCCCCCTGCAGCAGTCCAAAGGGACAGCCATTTGAACCAGATACATGCGTGAGTAGGACCATCAAAGCAGCCTCAGGTCCAGGCCTGGGCAGGCTGGTCTGGGTGCAAGGGCTGTTCAGGATGTGGTCCCCTGGCCCCTTCCCCAGGCTGCCTGGGTCTCAGGCCACAGTGAGTCTGTGGCACTGTGGAAATAGTACTGAAGGGGGACTGGAAGACCTGAATAGAGACTTGGCTCTGCCACAAAGGAGCTGAATTTCACTAGGGAGAGCACTTCTCTGACCTGAGCCTCAGTTTCCCTATCTGTCAAACGAACAGGATGGACTAGAGAGGGTCCATCCCACTTGAAACTCTGCTCCACCTAGTCCAGCTGGGTGGGATTCTAGTCTAGGTTAAAGCGAGCTGACTAGCTACAGAAAAACCTATTTGAAATCCCCAAACATACAAATACATACTATAGGATCTAATTATTCAGACTATATTTTTAAAATTAACTGAAATAACATATTTTTTTAAAAAAAATAGATGCTCTAATGATATTCTTTTTTTCCTCTATAAATTTTATAAAATGTGTGTCCCCCCCCCCACAAAAATCAATATCCGTGATTTTCTGGACCACGATTTAGTGGCTTCTGAGTCCCAGATTCGCTGGGTCATGTCAGACTGTTAACAAACTGGAAGTGGGGTCAGGGCCCCTGGAAATGAGGGGATGATGAGCGGGATGGAAAGAGATGAGGTGTGGGCCACCGTGGCGTCTGTCCTATCCATGCTGCTTCTCGTGGCATTCTCCTCTTCCAGAGAAGAACTCCCTGCAAGATTTTTGGACACTGTCAGAAAGGTGAGGCAGGATTTTAAACAGAAGTTCTAGGACTCTGGGCTGGTACCAAACAACTGGAGCAAACCAAACTCACCAGACGGCACTCACCAGTGGAAGGAACCAGAAGGCCAGAGACCTCTGCAGTGACCAGCTGTGACACCCTGGGCAAGTCACGGCCCTTCTCCGGGGGGCAGGTGCCTCCTCTCCAACATGGGATGATGAAGAAAGCAATGTCCACACAGCCCACCTCACACAGGGGTTGGAGACTCCAAGTGAGGTGTTGAGAGTGAAACTAAGATAGGTGAGAATGTTATTAATAGCTGGGGCCCAGGTCTTCTTCAGCCCAGCCCTTCTCTCTGTTTTGATTTTCATGACTGTAGCTTGTGAGCAGGGTAGCCTTGCTGAAGCACATAGGGGCCACCTGACTTCCAGCTCTTCCTGGCCTTGGTGATCTCAGAGGGCTGGGGCCCATGGAATTAGACCAAAGCCTTGGCCTGTCCCCACAGAGAAGCCCTGGCACGGATTGGCCACCAGTGGCCTTGCTTCAGAGACTGGGGTTGAGCAGAGCTGCTTCTCCTGGGTCGGGCTCAGTGGAGACAGGAAGGAGGGAGTAGGACAGGGGCCGGGGCACCAAGGCAGGCCCACGTTGCCCTGCTTCTCCACGCCCAGCAAGGCTGTAAGGAAGAAGCCACATCTTATTCGGGGAGTGACGGAGAGAAGGCTGGGCTGGAGGGTGGTTGGAAAGCCTGGAGGGCCATCCAAAACAACCTGCACTGCCACTTGGAGGCAGTGGGGGGACATGAAGGTGCCAGGGCAGGGGCATTACACGATGCGATCGTGGCCTACGCTGTTGCCCAGCCCTCTTCTCCTGCCACATTCTCTGCTGCTACCTTAGGGATCTTAGTACCTGCCTTCTGTATTCTATTAATATACGGTTCCAAATGCACCAGGTGCTTTCTTGCCTTCGTGCCAGAAATACACATTACACCAGGTATGTATTTGGAGGCATTTAGTGTACCCAGCAACCCCAGGAATGGCATCATTCCCAGCTTACAGATGAGAAAACTGAGGCTCACAGTGAAGCAACTTGCCTAAGCTCTGACAGTTACATAGACAACAGATCTAAGATTTAAATCCAGCTCAGTCTGACTCCAAAGTCTGTGCTTTCCTTCCTCTGCCATCGCTAACTAGAAAGTGGTGGAGGGCAGAGCTTAGCAGTGACAGGGGTGTAAAACAGAAGGTGTTATCAACGCTGGGCCTGGTGCATAGTTAGAGCTTAGAAAATACCAGTCACAAGAAAGAATGAGTAACTCAGAGAGGAAGGCTGTCGGAAGGGCCAGGACCGAGCACCTGGGTTTATCCCAGGAGGGACAGATGCTCAACTTGGAGCAGGAAGCAGGAGGAGCTGTGGGTACCCATGTGACTCTACCTTGCCCAGAGACTGGGGTAGGGGACTGTCAGTGAATATGCTGGTGACCCATCCACTGTGGAGATGAGCGAGGCAGAGCTGTCCATGGCCCAACCCTGGGAAGTGCCCAGGCACCTAGCCCAGGCAGGGACTCAGAAGGGCCTTCACATCTGTGCACAAGTTGAAGGAGGCCTTTGCGGCATTGAGCTGGGTGCCTGGGAGAACAGCAGTGTCTCCGGAGTACCCAGTGATCTGAAGGAGAAGGAACCATCCAACCGCGTGGACGAGGGTTGGTCTTGGCATTGGGTTGCCATGGGGAGGCCCGGGGGGACCCAGGCTCTGAGCTTCGCACATCTCAGATGGATCCAGAGATGGTGCAGTGCAGTGATGCATGGAAACCGCAGCATGTCAGAGACGGGGATCGGCTGGGAGGCAGCGCTCTGGCGGAAGGGCACAGTGCCGATGGAAAATGTGATGTCGTTAAGGAACAATGTGGGCCAAAGGAATGAGCTGTAACTTGCTGGATCCAAAGGACAATCAGGAAAGCGGCTGCCAGAGGTTCCGGGGTGTCTGATGATGGCCTGACACTGCCCTGGGGGAGGGACGGAGCCCCAGCCCGGAGGCTAGAAGGGAATCACCCCATAGGCTCCATGGCCCTTTTCTGTCCCCTAATACTGTGCCAAGCAAACCTTCTGGTCTATTAATAAATGCTTGATGAATTGAGTCACGACAGGCCTCCTGGCCACAGAACTCTGTCCTGTTTCTCCAGAGTAGATCTAAGGAGGCAGCATGTAGCTGAGGAAGGAGCACAGGTTCTGGGGTCCACATCCCTGGGTGGGACCTGCCCTTCCCTTCCCAGCCTGTGTAACCATCTGCCTAAGTCTGGGCTCCTGGCCCCACCCACCTCAGGGGTTGGGAAGATTAAGGGAGGTAGGGGAAGGAACAGTCCTCACGTCAGCACTGGCGACATGTGCCACAGCCCTCTGCTCCTTCTTCCCATGGTAAGGGCAGGGGAAGCCACCCCGACACCATAGCTCAGGAAGGAAGCCAGCCTGAGGCCTGCGGACCTGCCCGGGGAAAAGGGGCTGCCATTGTCTGACCCATGCAGGGGTGCTGTAGGACTGAGCTTACGATAGGCAGGTGAGAGTCTTAGCAAGGACTCAGAAGTCTAGAATCTTGAAATGTGTGACAAAAGCAACGTGTGCGGGTCAGGGAGGGCATCTGGTTTAAACTTACATTTAACTGGTGAGGAAACAGAGGCCCAGAGAGGGAAGGGCTGAGGGCTAACTTGATGATGGCACTTAGGCTTGGTTGAGCTCAAACCCCATGGCTGAGTTTCCTAGTAAGAAAAATCTCTGCCTAACAGAGAGATGATGGGATTCCAGGCAATGGCAGGGGCACCAGATTGGAATCTGGGAAAACTGGAATCTGTTTTTTTGTCGTAGTCAAAATTTCTGGGAACCCGATTAGCTGCGGGTGGGGGTTCCAGCTCACCTCTTGCTGCCCAGTGGGGTCGGCCTTCTGCAGAGGGGAATCTCTCCTGGGGTTTTTGAGCCAGGGAGCTACTGGGTTTGGTAGGATGGGACTCCGGGAGGTGGCTGGTCTCCAGTGGCTTGATGGGGCACCACAGATGGCCACACCAAGCCCTCTGTCCACCCACCAGTGGTGACCCCAGACATATGCTCTCATGTTTGCCACGAACCTCAGTTGTAAGAGCACAGCCAGTACATGTGTGGTCCCACGGTCATCCCCAATTTTCCAAGGCGGTGACTCCAAGGTTCACCCACACAGTGCATGGCACAGGAGGGGGAGGGCTCCTGGCTTGTTCGCCACAACACACTATGGTCTGTGCACCTTCCTCCTCCCTCTGCACACACCCCGGAGCTTCCCTCAGAGCCTGCAGTTCTCCCTCGCAGCCAGGCCAGGTCCCCCACCTGCTTCAACCGTGGATTCTGCTCCTTGCCTCCTGGGTCTGAGCCCTTCTGCTCTGGGCTGGGTCAACCTGCTCCCCAAGAGTGGGGAGAGGGACAGAAACGGAAGCCCCAGGCCTCTGTGCAGAGAGGGAAACTGAGGCAGGTGGTTGGCCTGAGCCAAGGCCTTGTTCCGGGCCTCCCTGTCCCCAGGTCCAGCAAGAGAGGCCCAGAGCTGCAGGGACAGGCAGCAGGCCGAGATACGCTGTTCTGTTTTCTTAAGCTCCCAGCTGGGACTGAGAACACCAAATCCTCTTTGAATAAAACAGAAAAGGGATTTAAAAAAATCAAGACATTAACCTTCTGAAATTGGACACCCCTCATATAGAGATTAACTTCTTTCCTAAGCATTTTTTTTTTTCGTTTCTATAAACATCTTAATTCATGTCGACATCACGGCCAGCCTGGATTCCAGATGGATGGAGAGACGGATGGCCCCGCCTCAGCTGAGCGTGCATGCACACGCACACGCACATGCACACGCACACACGCACACACACACGTGTGTGTGTGTGTGTGTGTGTGTGTGCAGGTAGGTGCCTGCGCACACACCTGGAGCAGCAGAGGAGGAGCCAGAGAGCTGGGCTTTATTTCCGATTCTGCCCCCAAACCCTGGACCTCAGTTTCCTCATCTGCAAAAGGGGTGGCTGGACCAGCTGATTTCTAAGGCTCCTTCCCAGCCCGCTCTCTGGAGCTGCTCTGGCCGTGTGGCCTGTCTTTTTGCTTATGTCCCTCTTCTTCCCTCCCCCCACCCTGCCCCCTACCCCTACCCCTGGCTTCTCAAGGGCCCTACCTGTTCCTCCCAAATCCTCTCTGACAGCCTCCAGGCCTGGGACTGGGGGGGTGCAGGGTGCAGGGAAGCATGCACTCTGGCTCTGGGTGGGGCCAGGGCTGCTTCTGTGGTTGCTTCAGCTCTGCGGTAAATGCAACGCCTTGTAAAGCACCCAGCACACTGCCTGGCACCCTGCTGGTGCTTCCCAAGGTCCATTCTTTCCCCTCTGCCTCTTTTTAGTTTGCCTGGACACCAGTCCCCACCTGAGGTCAGGTTCCCGTCACCTGCCTCGGCCATTGAAGAAGCCACACAGCATACTCTAGTTTCAGAGTCCCCTCAGCCTTATGTCACATGGCTCTAATCTGGCCCCTGCAGCGGTTCCCTTTGCTTTCAGGATGAAGACCCGCGTCCTTGACGGTGCCTGCAAGGTCCTGTGGCTCTGGCGCCTGCCCCCCTCTCCAGCCTGGCTCCAGGCCCACTCGCCCTGCCCTGTGCTCTGGCTTTTGGAGCTTTAGTTCAGGTCCTCAAACCTGCCCTGTTCCTTCCATCTCGGCCCCTATGTGGACCCCACCTCTGCTGGGCTCTCCCCTCTCCCTACCTGGCTTGTCCTGCTCCTCTGAGGGTCCTGTCCCCAAGAAGTCCTCCATGGCCCCGGAGAGGGCGAGATCCCTTATATTACGCTCCTCTGGCCTCCACCCTCATCCCCAGTGATGAAACTCCTCTGAACACTGATGTCCGCCTGCCCCACTAGGCCACTGTGTCTGTGCTCTTCAACACTGTCTCTGCAGCACCTGCTTACTGTCTTGTGCTCCTTATGTATTTGTTGAATAAACAAATGAATGGCATTGAAAATTTCTCTCTTTCTGAAACCGGGCTCAGCACCTTCCATGAAATTTGCCCATAGAATCCCCTAAAATAGCTTTACCGTTTTCTGGGTAGATACCTGACCTTCCCTGAAAGTTCCCCCTTTCCCCTCCTGAATCCATAGAGTCTCAAAACCACAAATTTCTTTTTAGACCTATCTCTGACCTTCCAGCATCATCCCCCGATCAAGCAACAGAGTTCCCAGGTGCACATTTCTGTTCCTGCCACCTCCTTCTGATAAGCCCAATCATTCCTACACCTTGAGTATATCTTGGTTCTTGAGGCTGCAGCCAGCTGTGGGAGTTCTCGGCTCTTGCTGGCATTGGAAAAGAGGGTGGCTGTGGGTAGCCCTGACTCAGTTCAGAGCATGAGAGACTCTGGGCATTCTCAATGGTCCTGGGACTCCCACAGGCGGGGCCATTGCAGTGGTCTGGTCTGGCTGGAACAGAGTTATGGGAATCCCTATTTGAGTCTCATTTTGGTCATCCTGAAAGTATGCTCATAGAACAAGTGTTCCTTGAGATGTTCTGCAAAAGAAAGAATCCCGTGCTAAAACACATTTGGGAAACTCAGTACCACTCAATTAGTTCTTGGTCACGAGCAGCAGAAGCCAACTCTCCTAACTTATGCTTAAAAAGGATTTATTCTAAGGATCTTGCGTAGCTTGCAGAATCTCTTGTAGGGTCAGAAAATCAAGGTCAGAGGCAAAACAGCCAGGAATGACACCCCAAGTCACATTGTACGGCTGGTCCCAGGGAGACCCCACTGCAGCATAGACACTAGCTTATGCCACCAGCTCTGTCCACACCGGGTTCTGCCTCCAGAACTGCCACCACTACTGGGTCTGCTGCCACCTCCCTCACTTCTATCGCATGGGCTCTGCATAGTCCTGCTTCTTCACATCACTAGTTTTGGATTCCAAGCCTGGGAGATGCATCTAACTGGTGGTAGGAGGTCATATGTCTGCCACCTCTCTGCAAGAGAGGCTGGGACAATGTGGATTGGCCACTTAGAGCTTCTGTTGCCTGGAAACACAGGGGAAGGCCTCAGACACAGGAAGGGAAAGCAGTTGCTGGGTGGCCCAAAAGAATGACAAATGTTCTCCACACCGTGGCTCCAGGACACCTCCCTGGGAGTATCCAATGCTCCAAGACAGGGTTTCTCAGTCTCAGCACTACTGACATTTTGGACTGGATACTTCTTCGTTGTGATGCATTGTAGGATGTTTAGCAGCATCCACGCCTCTACCCGCTAGATACCAGTAGGACCTTCGTAGTTGCAACAGCTAAAAGTGTCTAAATAGATTGCCAAATGTCCCCTGGAGGAACAAATTTACCTGTGGTTGAAACCACCATCTATGAGATCTACAAGAAATTTGTAGTACATCTGAGAAACCAGGACTGATTTAACCTGTTTTCCCAAACTTATTTGATCATGGAAAAACTTTTCTAACACACTTTGACTTGACTGTATTTCACAGGACTTACTTTGGAAATGCTGGGCTGGTAACTGGGGGCCCAACTCTGGGAGTGCTTTAGTCCATTTTCTGTTGCTTGTAACGGCATACCTGGAACTGGGTAACATATACAGCAATTTATTTTTTAGAGTTATGGAGACTGAGACTTCCAAGGTCGAGGGGCCACATCTGATGAGGGCCTTCTTGCTGGTGGGGACTCCACAGGGCCCTGAGTCTGTGCAGGGCGTCACGTGGTGGGGGGCTGAGCGTGCCAGCTCAGGTCTCTCTTCCTCTTCTTATAAAGCCACCAGTCCCACTCCAGTGATAGCCCATTAATCCAATAACCCATTAATCCGTTAATCCATGAATGGATTTATCCATTCATGAGGCCAGAGCCCTCATGATTCACTCACCTCTTAAAGGCTCCATCTCTCAATACCGCCACGTTGGGGATTAAGTTTCAACATGAGTTTCAGAGGAGACAAACATTCAAACCACAGGAAGGAGTTTCATGGGGGCAGGAGGTTGCACAGGCCAAATGACACTCCAGGTCTTCTGTCATCACCTTCCTCCCACCCTGCCCACCTCCCCAAACAGGCTGGAGTCTCCCTGAGGGTCCAGCTTTGTGAAGGCCCAATCTCTGGGGAGCTGGTTATGATTCTGGGAGACATTCCCAGGGTCCAAGGGACGAGCTTGCAGCTTAAGTCCGTCTTTTCCCCTTGGCTGTGGACCTGCCCTGCAGGCACAGATGTTGCCCTAAGCACCAGGGGCACTGCCTTGGGAACAAGCCACCAGCCTGTGCCTGCCCATTGCAGCCCCCTGCATGGCTTGACAAAGGTCCCACCAGACTCAGGCTGTAGCCCAGCCCCCAGGGCTGACCTCCACACAGGTTCACCAGGTCAAGACCCTTATTACTGACCAAGGAATGCTTTGGACACAGGGTCAAATGCGTCTTCCCCAACCCAGGAAATATCCCTACCACTGTGTCACAGGGCCTGGAAGGGTGGGCTGCCACCTCCTGGCCTTGCCTTTGGGAAGGATCTATTAACATTGTTGCTGCTAGGCTGGAGTGACACAGCATGGGAACACTTGTGCCACTGGTATACGCAGCTGTCCATTCCAGGGACTTCTCCTGTGATCCAGCAGTGTCCCCACACAGGGGGCCCAGTCCCGCTTGCAGCTTCGTCTTTGAAACTCCCTCATGCAGCTATGGTGTCCCCCCCACCGCCCCGTGACCTTGGCTCTTAACCTTGGGAGACTGGTACAGTGGAACTAGAAGGGTGTCAAGGTTAGACAAACCCGTGTTTGATCTGCCCTGGGCATGTCACCCTTCTCTCTGAACTTGAGTTTCATGGTCTGTGTAGATTTTTTAAAGAGCACTTTTCCTTTCCTACTTTCTAGGATTCTGTATTTCAGGCACTGACTAGTGGCTCCTGGGAGATAGAAGATGGGGCTCCCTGGAACCTCCCTGATAATTTAGGGCCCCACACTCTGGATCCCAGGATGCATCTTCATGGGGCAGGGGAGACAACTGGAGTGAAAAATAAGGGCTTGAAAAGGCCTTGGATCCCAACCAGCCAGAGGATGCGCCAGTGGAAAATTCCTGCTGTGTGTCAGAGGCCCACCTGGCCCGGGGGACAGCCAGCCAGACATGCAGGCCCCGCAGCGTGTTTAGACAGCACTTTCCTGCCCTGGCCAGAGCTCACCCTGGCCCTCACCAACGCTCGTCCTGGGAAACTGGGGGGTGGGGTGCTCGCCTGGGCGCAGGAAAGCCGCCTGTGTCTCTGTATCTGGAGCAGGGTTGGGGGTGGAGGGTGGGCTTTGATAGAAAAATGGGCAGTGGGAGGCCCAGGTTCAGCCCCAGGTCTACCCTAAACCCATCTCTGGGACCCGGGAGTAGCCGTGTCCCTTCTCTGGTGCCCGTTTCTGTTGCTTAGAGTCTGAGCTTTTCTGTCACAAAGCACGGCCTTGTTCATTGGAGCCACAGAGAAACTGTGTGCTGGGCGCTCACTCTCTCCCATTTAACAGATGAGGAAACTGAGGCCTTAGGCTAGGAGAAGATAAGTGGTGCATCCAGGGGCTTCACAGCTAGAAAGTAGTGGAGCCAGGCTTCAAACCTACGTCTTCTGATTTGAAATTCAGCCTCTCCGTGAGCGCAGGCAGCATCCCTCACCCTTGGCAGAGAGCAGAGCAGAGCAAGGCTTGAGTGTCAGTCTGTCCCTGCGAGGGCTGACCGAGTGCATTTGTGTGAGTTTTCTTATAAATAAAGTGGGTGTAATCAGCAAGGCATGGGTGCTGGCTCACTCTCGCTCCCGACCAGAAATGCCAGTTGTGTGCATTTCTTCCCAACTCTGCACTCATAACGTGAGGTCGGTTAGCTCAAAATGGCCGTGAGAACCATTTACACCACAGAAATGGGCAGACACTACAAATCAGGGCTTTTCTCCCTGGGGGGTGGGCTGTTAAGCACTTACCAACACACCCCTGGGTATAGTTCTTACCTTATAGAACTGAGTATTAAATTAGATAAAATATGCAAATGTGTGTTCTCACCACAATGGCCACACGGGAGCAGATCTCACAAATGGTTAATAAAGAGTAAAATTTTTATGTTTTCTGCAGCTTTGTTGTATTTTAGTCCTTTATTCGCTCAGGAAAATAATTTTGGCAAGAACTATTTTCCTTTGTCACACAGATGAAGATATTGATGCACAAGGGGCCACGTGACTGAGCACAGAGATGGTAAGTGGCTGGAATCTGGGCGCACATCTCTGTACGCCTTACCTTGGACTCTGTCCACGGCCCAGGCGATTCAGAGTCTTGAAAATGTGAGAATTCCAGTGCCAGAAGGAACGTGTAGAGTCATCTGTCAGCATGCAAGCCCCTCGTGCCTAGGCAAGGACACTGTGGGCCCAGAGAGGAAACGGGACATGCCCAAGGCCACTTAGCCAGTGATGGCTGAGCTGGACTTCAGATCCCAGAGCTCTGGATTCCCCTTCTACAGCAAGCTGCCTTAGACCCCTGGACTGGGTGGGATTGTCCTGCTCAGACAGCCTGGCTGCTGCCCAGTGCAGAGGGGGCAGGATGGCTACCAGGGTGACCACACATGTGCACCCTGGAGGGAAAGGACATGAACATAATGCTACATCACCAAGTTGTATGACACTGTCTTGCACATGCTGAAGTATTTACAAACATAAGTCACTGACATTTTGTCAATAAGCAAGGACTGAAGAGCAAGATCTCCCCGCAGGCCAATGCCTGGGCCTCTGTGGGCAGCAGAGCACTGGGATTGCTGGGCCAGCGCTGGACCCAGCTCTGGAGGCCCCATGGCCCTGCTCCTCACCGGCTTCCTCCCTCCCTCCCTCTCTTCGTTCTCCTTTCCTCCCCTCCCTTCTCTAGAGAACTGGCCTTGGGCTCCTGGAGCCTGCTTTGCTGGCAGGTATCAGAAATGCCTGGAAATGTCTGTCCCTAGGTGCCCGTAACCAGTGATGGAGGGTGTAGGATGCGGGAGGCTGGGACAACTCCATGGCCCCTGAGGGGTCAGGCCGAAGCTCCCTCTGTTCAACTTGACCTGGGGCTGCAACCTCACCTGCCTCCCCCCACCCCTGTTTCCCTCCTTCCCTCCTCCCCCAGGAGTTCTCCTAACAGATCCTCACCCCAGGGCACTCCTGGGGAGCCAGGCCTGAGACACCTGCTCTATTACATTTTAGTCACTCACCACCATCTGACATGATGCTCTGCTTTCATGTGTTCACTAGAATATGAGCGCCATGGGGGCGGGGACTCAGTGTAGTTTATTCTTTTGTGCCTCCCCACGCCTGGAACAGTGTCTGGCACATGGCAGGTGTCCACAGGGTATTTTGTTGAATATATTTTCTCAAATCTCACCTGTGACATAACAGACCCTGTGACATAAAAATTATCATGCCCATTTTACAAATGAGGAAACAGTTTCAAAAATGTTTAGTAACTTACCTGGGCTGACACAAGTCAAGCGTGGCACAGCCAAGGTTCTAAATCTGCCTGGGTGGCTCTGAACCAACGCCTAGGCTTTAGAACCCAATCCTATGTTTACAATTTCCAGAACATTCCAGGCTTTTTCGTGCCTCCTCAGTGCTGCTGAAGCTGCTTCTTTTGAAAAATAATGGCCCCCCTCAATTGCCCACCACAGTGCCTTTCGAGCCCCTCCTGTCCAAAGACAGATTCCTTATGTTTGTTTTCTCTTTCTCTTCCATGAAATCCTTTGGGATGAGACTTCTTATTCATCTTTGCTTCCCTAGCACCTAGCTGGAGGCTGACAGAAGGCCGGCAATCTGTGAATGTTTGTTGAAGGAAAGAAAGGAAGGGAGGGAGGGGGAGAAGGAGGAGGGAGGGAGGAGGAGGAAGGGAGCCGTTCTGCACTGCAAGGGACAGAGAGTGGAAGTCCCATGTAGACAGGGAAGGCTGTGGGTGGGGTGGGGGGCATTGTGGAAGCCAGATGAGCCACTGGGCCCTCTTGTGGTGTGTTTGGGACAGCTCTGATAGGTCACCTTTTTAGCTCTGGGTCCAGTTTTGGGGCAAAAGCAGGATGTATCCTGGCAGCCAGCACCCAGCCTGGTATCCAGTAAGGGCTTAATAAGCGTTGAATGGTTGAATGAATTCATGCACAAATGAAAAACAGTTTCGATTTGGAGTCTGAGTCTGAGGTTCAAGTCCTGAGGGCCCCTTTCCCAGCCTTTCCTCTCTGCTCCCCCCGCAGCCATCTCAGCTCGGGGCATCACGTGTCTTCCCAAACATCATCTGTCTCTCCTGAAGCTGCTGCTTGAAAGAGCTTCGTGCAGGAGGTGTTGCCACGTCTCTCCTCTCCTGGTGTAGCAGATTGTGTTTATAGGTAAAGTCAGACTCCACAGTTCAGCCTACCAGGCTCTTCAGACAGTGCAGTGGTAAGAAATGGATGGCCCCTGAGGCCAGAGTCCCTGGGCTTACCTCTGTGACCTTCTAGCCACATGGCTTTGAGACAGTCACTCAACTGTGTTGTGTCACCTGTGAAATGGGGACCATAACAGCAGTTATGTAACAGGGATGTTGTAAATGTTCCACGAGCAGGTGCTTAGGATGGGGCCTGGCACACACGTTGGCTGTGAGGTGGCCGCCCCTTGTGGCCTATTCTATCACCATTTCTGTGCCACCTCCCCAACCCCCACCACTGTGTGCTTCAGATCAACTTGTGCTTTCCCTGAACACTCCATGTCCTCTCCTGCCTGGGTACCTTTGCCCATGCTGTCCCTTCCTAGAACACACACTCCCCAGCGTTCTACCTGGAACAATCTTAGTCATCCTTCAAGTTTCAGCTCAAATGCTGCCTCTGTGTCTGTGAAAACTTTCTGGACTCTCCCAGGACATCCTGGGGCTCTCTGCTGTACCCTCCGTATTGGGTACCCAGGTAACAGTCTTACTGGGTCAGAATTGCCTGTTTTCGAGCCTGTGTGCCTTCAAGCCTCAGGCTTACTCCCAGCTGTTTAGCCAGCCCCCAATACAAATGCGTGTTGGTGAAGATCCAATATCGTAGGGACATAAATTCTCCCAAAATTAATCTATAAATTCAGCAAATCCCAATAAAAACTTAATAAGTGTTCTAAAAATGTAACTTTACAAGCTAATTCTAAAAGTCATCTAGAAGAAAAAATGCACAAGAATAGCCAAGCAAATTTTGACACAGCAAGAACGAGGAAGAAATAACCCTTCTGCATACAAATATTTACTAGGAAGTGATCAATACACAGTAATATCGATGTAATCCAATCAATGGAACACAGTAAAGAAATAGGTCTGTGGAAATCTAGTGCATGCTAAAGGAAGAGTTTAAATCGGTAATAAAGGATTGGCTGTTCAAAAATAGTTCGGGAGCAATGGGTTGGGGACAATAAATTCCCCACATGGGAAAAAATTAAGTTAGATATTTTATTGGTGATGGCTTTACTTCCCAAGAAGAGAATTCATTTTAGCTGTTTTATTTTGTTCTGTTATATTTTATTTTAGAGACAGGGTCTCTCTCTGTTGCCTAAGCTGGAGTATAGTGGCCTCAGACTCCTGGGCTGGAATCAATCCTCTTGTCTCAGCTCCCTGAGTATCTAGGACTACAAGCACGCACCACACACCTGGCTAATTAAAAAAATTTTTTTTGTAAAGACAAGGTCTTGTGCTGCCCAGGCTGGTCTCGAACTCCTGGCCTCAAATGATCTTCCTGCCTTGTCTTCCCAAAGTGCTGGGATTACAGATGTGAGCCACCACACACAGCCATTTCTAGCTATTTTAATCAGAAAGGAATTTACAGAAGATATGTATATCAGTCAAGATTGTAGGGAACATTGAAGAAAAAAACTTTAGGATGAGGTTATCAGAACAACTTCCAAAGTTACAGTGCAGAACCGAGCATCTGAAGGTGATGATGTCTCTGTCACAATCTGGAAGCTGATAGATATTCAGAAGTTTCTGCCATGGATGTTGTTGCAAACGACACTACTTCTACCAGGAGCTGTGTGAGCAAAATGGAGGTGGTGATGCCTTTTCCCCACATAACTCAAAGCTTCATGACAATGATATCTACTTAGGTTCTCTAGGAAGTGATGCCAAGATGGAATTAGGAAGGCAAGAGATTTGTTGGGGTAGTGCCTGTGCAAGATAGAGGGGAGAGGGAGCAGGAGGAGCAGGGAAAGTCTTCCGACTGTAATGTACTTCTGACATCTGTGAAAGGAAAGGCAGAGGAAGAAGGATTGGCCAGAAATAGCTTTGGACTTTGGCACACCTTTAAGAAAAGTCTCAGCCACCACAAAGATTGCCCGTAAGAGTCCCAGGGTGGGAATAAATGGCCATGCCATAGTTCCCTCTTCATTCTCAGTCATCTTGGAGCTGCGGTGAATCCTGAAGGCCTCTAACTGGGGGAATCTCCATTACATCTGGAATCTTACCAGAAAGACCTACTAAAAGGACCCGGATATGAATTTTGAGCCAGCCAACAAATAGTATCTATGGGGCACATACCCCTGCCTGAACACCATGTATCAAATAAATTTCAAATGGATTAAAGAAGCAGAGGTAAAAAAAAAAAAAAACCTATGCAATTATTAAAAGAAATATTTCTTTAACCTTGGAGTAGGGAAGTCGTTTTTAAGAAATACACAAAATCTAGAAAATATAGAGCCATATTTAAATTAGTTTTTATTTATTTCCAAATTTTAAGAAAGTAATGAATGCTAACATACCTAATAGTGAAAAGCAAGATGCTGTCCCCTTAAGATCAGGAGTAAGGCAAGGATATTGCCACTCACCAGTCCTATTCAAACATTGTCCTAAAAGACCTAGGTAATGCAATAGGACAAGAAAAGGAAATAAAAGGGAAACAGAATGGGAAGAAAGAAATAAACTGTCTTTCTTTGCAAGTAACATGATTATCTATGTAGAAAATTCCAAAGAATCAACAAAAAACTCCCAGAAGCAATAAATAACTATACCAAGGTGCAGTGTACAAGGTTAATATATGCAATGAACAATTGAAATTTGATATCAAAAACATCATACCATTTACATTAGAACCAGAAAGAAAGAAAGAAAGAAAAGAAGGAAGGAAGACAGACAGGCTGGTTTAAACATAAATCTACCAAATATGTACAGATTGCGTATGAGGAAAACCACAATACTCTGATGAAAGAAAACTGATAAATAAACAGAGAAATATTCCATGTTCATGGATAGAAAGCCTCAATATTGTTAAGATGTCAATTCTTCCTAACTTAATGTATAGATTCAACAAAATCCCAATCAAAATCCCAACATGTTATTTTGTGTATATCAACAAATTGATTTTAGAGTTTATATAGAGATGCAAAAGACCCAGAATGGCCAACACAATATTGAAGAAGAACAAAGTCAGACATTTGACTTCAAGACTTACTGTAAAGCTACAGTGATCAAGACAGTACGATATTGGTGAAAGGAGACAGACAGATAGATCAATGGAACAGAATAGAGAGCCTAGAAATAGACCCACACAGACAGTCAAATAGTCTTTGACAAAGAAGCAAAGGTAATTCAATGGAGAAAATACAGTCTTTCCAACAAATGGTGCTGAAACAATTAGACATACACACAATGATTCAATGAATCAATGAATGAAATAAATGAATCTAGACACAGAGCTTACACCTGTCACAAAAATTGACTCAAAATATATCATAGACATAAATGTAAAATGCAAAACTATAAAGTTTCAAGATAACATAGGAGAAAATCTAGGTGACCTTAGTTTGGTAATGACTTTTTAGGTACAACACCAAAAACATGATCTGTAAAAAAAAAATTCCTAAGTTGGACTTTATTAAAATTAAAATTTTCTGCTCTGTGAAGGACACTGTTAAGAGAATGAAAAGACAAACCACAGACTGTAAAAAAAATCTTTGCCAAACACATATCTGATAAAAGACTTGTATTCAAAATATACAAAGGACTTAAAACCCAATTTGAGCAAAAGATCTGAATCAATACCTAACCAAAGAAGATGCATAGATGGCTAATAAGCATATGAAAAGATGCTCAAGATCATATGACACTGGGGAATTGCAAATGAAAACAATGACAACAGAGTTGTGGCTGATGCCTATAATCCTAGCACTTCTGGAGCTGAGGCAGGAGGGATCACTTGAGACCAGGAGTTCAAGACCAGCCTGAGCAACATAGTGAGACACCCTCTCTACAAAAAAAAAAATAGAAAAATTAGCCAGGCTTGGTGGTGCAAACCTGTAGTCCCAGCTACTCAAGAGGCTGAGGCAGGAGAATCACATGAGTCCAGGAGTTTGAAGTTGCAGTGAGCTATGATGATGCCACTGCACTGTAGACCAGGCAAGAGGGCAACACCCTGTCTCAAAAACAAACAACAACAACAATGACAAAAAGCAATGAGATACCACTGCACACCTAAAATGGCTAAAATCCAAAACACTGATGACACCAAATGCTGGCTGGGATGTGGAGCAATAAGAATTCTCATTCATTGCTGAGAATGCAAATGGTACAGCCACTCTGGAAGATAGTTTGGCAGTGCCTTACAAAGCTAAACATAGGCTTACCACACAATCCAGCAATAGTGCTCCTAGGTATCTACCAAAATTCACACAAAAACCTGCACATGAATGTTTATTTATAGCAGCTTTGTTCATAATTGGCAGTAATCAGAAGCAACCAAGATATTCTTCAACAGGTGAATAAACAAGTGGTGACACATCGGTACAGTGGAATATTAGTTCTCAAAAAAAAGAGAGGCACTATCAAACCATGGAAAGACATGGAATAACATTAAGTGTGTATTGCTAAGTGAAAAAACCAGCCCGGAAAGGCTACATGCTGTATATGATTCCAATTTTATGACATTCTGGAAAGGGCAAAACTGTAGAGACAGTAAAAAGATCAGTGGTTGCTAGCAGATCCAGGAAGAGTGGGAGGGATGACTAGATGGAGTACACGGCATTTTAAAGGCAATGAAACTAGTCTATATGACACTATAATGGTGGACACGTGGCATTATGCATTTGCCAATACCCATGGAATTGTACAACAGAGAATAAACCCTAATGTAAACTATGGAATTTAGTTGATAATAATTCATCAATAATAGTTCATCAATTGTAACAAATGTACCACACTAACGCAAGATGACAGTAACAGGGAAAACTGGGTGTGTGTGCGTGGGGTTGGGAGGCAGGCAGGGGATATATGGGAACTCTGTACTTTCTGCTCAGTTTTTCTGTAGAGCTAATAGGGTTTTAAAAATAAGTCTATTAGAATTTTTGAAAGTAATTAATTAATATACTTGGAGAAAAATTCAATAACAAATATAACAGACAACAGTAAGTAACCATACCTTCTAGTTTTCTCAGGATGCTTCTAGTTTATATTTGTTGTCTTGATGTCCCATCTGGTTTAGCATTTGTCACTCTCAAAAGTGTCTTGGTTTAGAGAGTAACTTATGTGTTCGCCCTAGATTAAAGGTTATTATTGCTGATCTATAAAGACTCCTAACAAGCAATAGGAAGAAGATAAACCAGGAGAAGAATGGGCAATATAGATGAATAGGTGTATCAGTTTGCTAATGCTGCCATAACCAAATACCACATATTGGGTGGCTTAAACAACAGAAATTAATTTTCTCATAGTTTTGGAGACTGGAAATCCAAGATCAGGATGTTGGCAGGCGGCCCTTTAGTTACGACAGAGGGGTCAGTTCACTGTCTATGGCAAATGTATCTTGCTCTTGCTCTGTAAACCTATCTTGTCCTTCCTCAATAAACTTCATTTCATGCTTAAAAAAATTTAAAAATTTAATAAAAGATATTGGAAGGCTTGTTTTTTTTCTGACACCACACTCCTTAGCTTGTAGATGGCAGCCTTCTTGCTGTGTCCTCATGCTGTCTTTCCTCTGTGAGTATAAAAGTCTATGTCCTAATCTCTTCTTAGAACACCAGTCATGTTGGGTGAGGACCCACCCATATGACCTCATTTTACCTTAATTATTTCTTTGAAGGCCCCATTTCCAAATACATCATATTCTGACATGCTGGGGGTTAGTGCTTCAATGTATGAATTTTGGGGAGACACAATTCAGTCCATAACAATATGCAATTCACAGATGAAGTACAAATGGCAAATAAATACATCTAAATGCGTTTAATATCACCACAAACATCCAAATTAAAACAGTAATGACACCCTTCCCCTAACAGAATGAGCAAAGAAAGAATAAAAGAAAGATTGATTCTATCTAGAGTTGGCAAGGATGTAGGGAAGTGCTGTTGGTGAGACAAACTGATACAGCTTTTTTGAAGGGCAACTGGGCAGACTCTGACAATGAAAATATGCATATCCTTTGACCCAGAAGTTTCACTGTTGAGACTTGATCCAAATACTCCCAAAAGCACAAAGAGGCATGCATAAAAATATTAATTACAGTAATGTTTATAACTAGAAAATTTGAAAAAAAATTGTTTCCATTGATAGGTAAATAAGCTATGGTACATTCATACTGTGGAATACTATACCTGAGTTTAAAAAGAATGAGGAAGACCTATGATAAAATGGATACCATATGTTAATAGCATCCTATGAATAAAGTAGATCTATGATAAAATGGGATCATGAAACATAGTAAGTAACTCAAAAAGAGGAAGTAATAAACAAAGAAGAGATGGGACAAATAGAATACAAATAGCAAAATGTTAGACTTAAACTCAACCATATCTACAATCACATTAAATGTAAATGATCTAAACCTCCCAATTAAAAGGCATAGATTGTTGGATTGGATTTTTTTAAAATCGTGATCCAACTATATACTGCTGATAAGAAACCCACTTTAAATATAATCATAAATAGGTTAAAGTGAAAGATTGCAAATACTCATCAAAAGAAAGCTGGAGTGGCTATATTATCATACAAAGCAGATTTCAGGGTAAAGAATATTTCCAAGGATTAAAAAGACTCATTTCATAGTGATAAAGGGATCAATTCCCAATTCATCAAGAGGACATAGTAATCCTAAATGTATATGTACCTAATAAGAAAGCTTCAAAATACATGAAGCATAAATAAATAAATAAATAAATAAAAAGAAAAGAACTGTAAGGAAAAATAGACAAACCCACAATTATAGTCAGAGATTGAAAATTCTCTTGTCTTAAATTCACAATTTTCTATTCTTGTTATATGGGAACTTTCTTTATCTCTTTAAACTTTCAATCAAATTTTAGGCCCTTTTCAGATCAATTTTTAGCCTCCAGTTCCTCTGGTGTGAGTTATCCCATTTGTCAGTCAGTAGAATGTCTATCTTGGCATTGGACTTCCCCATTTGTTTTATAGTTTTTCTCTGAGAGTTCATCTTCAACAGGAGTTTGTTTTTTTAGTTTTTTGTGTGTTTGTTTGTTTTTTAAGAGACTGGGTCTCTCTCTGTCATCCAGGCTAGAGTGCAGTGGACTGATCATGGCTCACTATAACCTTGAATTCCTGGGCTCAAGCAATCCTCCTGCCTCAGCCTCCCAAGTAGCTGGGACTACAGGCATGTACCACCATGCCCAGCTAGTTTTATTTGTAGAGACGAGATCTCGCTATGTTACCCAGACTGGTCTCAACTCTTCCCACCTTGGCCCCACAAAGTGCTGAGATAACAGATGTGAGCCACCATACCAAGCCTTCAGCAGGAGTTTGTTTTTGTTTTGTTTTGTTTTTTTTGAGACCGAGTCTTGCAACCTCAAACTCCTAGGCTTAGGCAATCCTTCTGCCTCAGCCTCCCGAGTAGCTGGGACTAGGTGCTCGCTGCCACACCCGGCTAATTTTTTTGTCTCTATTTTCAGTTGCCTGGCTAATTTTTTCTGTTGTTAGTAGAGACCAGGTCTCACTCTTGCCCAGGCTGGTCTCAGAGTCCTGAGCCGAAGTGATCCTCCTGCCTTGGCCTCCCAGAGTGCTAGGATTGCAGGTGTGAGCCACTGAGCCTGGCCAGGAGTTATTTTTTACAGGAGTCCTGTAAGTGCCCTGGTTATTAAGGTCTCCTTTTGGGGTGATTTCTCTACTACCTCCTCCTATTCTTCTGGGGATTTGTCCCTTCTTACCCATTATGGTTACAGATTTCTGCATTATTTCTGGTACCTAGAAATTTTGTTTTTCTTGCTTTTGAGCTTAGCTATGTTTTAAGGTGAAATTTTAAACAATTATGTAACGTTTCACTATTTGGAACATGTTTGGAAAATTCCCGTGTCTGATTAGATTTTGGGTTTGGTTGTGTGAACAGTTCTCCCACAACAAAACTTTGAAGTCAGCCTTTGCCTTCTCTGTCTCCTTGTCCTTGTCCTGGAATTATAAAATTATTTTATGATAAGGTGGGTTTTTTTTTGACTTGGGGAGAAAAATGACATTTTAGGATTTATAAACTGTGCCTGCCTTTTCTGATGGAGACCAGAATTTGCTTTGTGGAAGATGTTTTCTTGTTTTCAGAATGTACTACCTGGGAGTTGACCCTTTGAGCTATGCTAACATAAAGCAAGAACCTACAGCTACCTGTCATTCTTGATGAGCATGGGAAAACACTGAGGAGGCCCTAAAGGGGATTACTTAGTCTGAGAGTTAATACCCTTTAGTAACACACATTTAATGAATTTGTTGAATTATGTCCTTGAGGACATAATTTATTTGGAGTGCCACCATCTCCTAATTTGAAATTAGACTATCCTGTGTCTGAAATTGGTGTGGTTCTTGCAAAGTTGTCATTGCTACTCTGGGATCAGCTGTTTGCATAAGATAAGGAGCTGGGAGGGTGAAGAACACGGGAGCGAAGTGCTCACTTCCTTAGCTTAGGCTGAGAAAGCAGCCATGCAAATGACCCCCACCAGGCCTGGTGCAGCCCGACCTAGACCTGGAAGTTGGTGTCTGTCCCACAGGAGGTGCTACTTCAACCTGGCCATCCCAGCTCTGGGGAAGTGTCCTGGCAAGTATTTGTTTTAATATCCCTGTTATCAGTAATATAGGGAAGAGGCCAATTTTGGGGCAAGCAAGAGGGCTGGGGAGGCAGATCTGAGATGTGAGTGTGAGGAAAAATCACTCCCTGGGGCTAGGGAGGTGGGGAAGTCACGTAGGAGGCCTGGACTCCAAAGAAGGGTGATCTTTGTGATAGGCCTGGTGGTGGGAGGAGATTTGTCCCTGGCCACGTGGAGGCAGTTGGCAGATGAGGTGGGGAGAGGGCTTGTGAGGGACTCTGAAGTCAGCTCTGGGTAATGTGTTCTTGGCAGAGCCACTTCTAAGAACAGTTATAGGGTACACTCTGGTGTGTACTTCACCCTTCCCCATGAAGATTTCGGGAAATGCTGTTAACCTGTCTTTGACTGTGGTGTAGAGAATTAGGAGAAAGCCGGTGCATGGTTTGCCAGGAGGGAGTGAGGCCCGACTGGCTCTGGGTGTGGTGGTGCCAGGGAGAGAGCCGGGGTTGAGGGGAGAGGTCACAGGGGAAGCTGAGCAGGCAGCCAGGGCCAAAGCAGGGGGCGCTTTGCAGGCCACTCAAAGGAACTGGACCTCCTCTTGCAGGCCCTGGAAGCCATTAAAGGATGTTAAGATGGTGATGTGATCAAACTTGCATTATATAGAAAGAAAGAAAAAAACCCAGGCTATTTCACAAAGTTATAGACAGCTGCAGTGGCTGTCTGCTGGCTTTGTCTGCCCGGCACCTCTGCCAGCCCTCATGTGGTAACAGAACCTCTCTTTCCTGGGGGGAACCTATTTCATGTGATTTGGGCAGAGATGGCTGTGACCTGCTCAAAAACAGGGAGTGCGCTTGTGACCCAGGGCTGGCCAACAGGCCACCAGATCCAGTGCTGCTGCAGGGTCAGGGCTGTGATCCAAGCTTGGCCCAACCAGCTGGGCCTAGGATTCTCCAACAGAGCTGCCAGGAAAGACTGTCTCATTCTGATAGCATCTCTGAACTGATAGGATATGAATGGAGGGCTGCTGGGGACCAAGAAGGCTTGAGAATGGCATGAGACAGAGCCCTAAGGGTGTATTTTGAGGCACAGGATCCAGCCATGAGTAATGCCAATTAGAAACATGCAGGAGGGAGAGAATGAGAGAATCCTGAGGACATCGTTGAGCTACTAGATCCAGCCATTCCTAAAGCTCATTAATTCTTCCTTTTACATGAGCCAATACATTTTTTTCTTGCTTAATCTACTTTGTTGGATTTCTCTCACTTATGAGTGAGAGGCCTCCCCAGTTTGCTCTTCCCTGGACTCAATATCCCCAATTCATTTTACATTTGAGATGGGTTCTCAATCCCCCTCCTCCCTGGTCATCCTCCTCTGCATAGAGATGCCCACAATAGTTCCCTAGGGAACACTTCTCTCTAAAGCTTGTATTACAGTAAAGTACATAATGGACTCTTCTCTGAAGAAGTGAGATATAAGGTCAGGTCACCAGCCCCTGACACATCTACCTGTGGGTCAGGTGCTGGTGAGGCCTTTTGAGGGCACCTGGTCACAGCCATGTGTCATCTGAAAATCTACACTTCTTTAAAGCACAAAGCAACTTGGCTTGACCATGGAGTTCTGAGGTCAGCACCTTGAGCCACCTCTGTTTCTAAGAGGGCGGGAAAGGAGTGTGTCCTTGTTTGTAGCCAAAAGGATCCCAGGGCTTTCCTGAAATACAGATGAAGCCACTCAGTCATCTTAACTGGCTGCTAATGAGATGATCCATAATTTAAAAGTGGCTTTAAGGAGCCACAAGAGGAAGAAGGCAGAGAACACAGGGAGTGGGACCTGTCCTTACTGCTGAGCTGAGGCGGCGTGTGTGTGTGTGTGTGTGTGCGTGTGTGTGTGTGTGTGTGCGTGTGGATGGGGAGGATGGGTACACGCACATGTGTGTGAAGCAGGGAATAGCATACCCACTTCCGTCCTGATCCCAAAAGGGTTTCTGTAGTCCCCTGGGTTCAGGTGACTGACCTGGGCAGAACAGACCTGGCTTTAGACACTTAGATGACGCAGCCCCTCAAGTGCCCCTTAGGTTAGGGGCCGCCCTGAACCCCACCGCGTCCTGCTCTTTCTTCTTGCTAATCTCTTAGTTTAAGTTACACGCATAATAAAACCCAGATGTCTGCCATTTAGGTGTCCCAAGTCCTGTGGCCTCAGGGAGCCACCTGATCTTTTAATACCCAAGAGAAAATGGATCAAGCCCTCAACCCACAATAGGGGGAAACCCAAGGTTTCCTGCAGTAACTCTGGACACATGTTGCCAGTCCCCTTTTCACTGGTGTCCTGTTTCTACCAAACTCCCACCCTCACCCCCCTTCCTTCTTGCCTCCCTCCTTTCCTTCCTCGGCTCTGGAAGCTGTTTTCTTCTTTCTGTCCTGTGTTAGGACAAGCATAAAATGTAGGTCCTTTTCCCTGATTTCTCCAAAGTAGCTCTAGTATAAGGCATATGGGACATATTTTTCCTACATGTACTTGGGAGAGCTGCATTACATCTTAGCATAGAAAACACCTTAAAGTTGAGTATCAGATATTCCCTTGGCCATGTCCCCTACCCCATCCCCTCTCACTAGCCACCTTCTTCTTGAGGCCCAGCCTCCACCAGGCCCCCTCTCTTTCTCTCTCTCTCTCTCTCTCTCTCTCTCTCACACACACACAAACACACATTCTCATGCCTGACTCTCATAACGTCGTCTCTGACTCTCCCATAAATTAGCTCAGAACCCATCCCCGCCCCAGACTGCCCCTGGGCCAGTCTCTGCCTGCTCAGAAACCCACTAAGGCCCAGCTTTAAAATTACCTTTTCCTTTAACACAATCAAATTATTCGTCTCAACTCTTTCCTCTACAGCCTTAGAGGCATGTAAAGATTCATCATCCCTTCGATATGAATTATGCCACCCCCTTGGAAGACAGAAGTAGCCAGAATAATTTCGTTGGTTGTTTAAAAAGCAGCTTTTATTCCTGCTGCTCAAGGTTAACTATAGCCCAGAGATGTCTCTGTTGGTCTCACCCCACCTGGCTCCATCCCTCGCCTGTCAGCACCTCCCCAGCCGCACCCCACCTCCCCAATAAAGAGCCTTCTCAAAATAGCCCCAGCCCTTGTGTCCCAGTTCTCGCTGCCTCCCAAGCTGGAGGACCAGCCAGGGGGTGCCTTGAGCCATAGGAAGGCCCTTTTCCATCCTCCAGTGAGATCTCAGAGCCCTGCTGCCTGCCTGGGCCCAGTCTCTGGTGCCACTCTGCCTCTCTGTGGCTGAGGGTCTCACAATGTGCCATTCAGACCGAGGGGCCTGAGGGTCCTGAGCCCCCGGCGGAGCACCTAGCTCACGGGTAGCCATCAACATGTTCACCTGGCTACACCAGAGCCCTGCTGTATCCTTGGCCCTGGGGGGAAGCAGTCACACTGGAATTTGGTCTCTTACATGTTGCACAAACAGGCCTGCTCCCCGGGCTGTCCTCACGGTCCCTGACCAAGCAGCCTGGGGAAGAGACGGGGGCCCTGCCCTGAGAGTCCATGCACAGGCCAGAGGCCGGTTCCCTTTCAACTTACTTCAAGTGTCGTGCAACCCCCTTCCCTATTTGGGCCTCTGTCCCTCATCTGGAAAATGAGGGGTTGGACTAGGTAAGGCCCAGAGAGCTGGAGCTGAGTCCTGGGAAGGGCTGGTCTTACCTGTGGCCGGAGTTCATTGTGCTGCCTGCAAGGGCAGAGGCTGTGCGACCCCAGCTAGAGGGGTGGGGGCTGTGCCAGCTGCTGGCCTGGAAAATTCGGGATGCTGGTGCTCTGAGGACCTGAAGAGAGGCCAGCATGGCTGGAGCACAGGGGGTGAGGGACAGAGCTATGCAGGATGAGGCTGGAGAGACGGGCAGGGCCTTGCAGACCATGGTATTTACTGTCAGTGCAATGGAAAGCTCTGGGGATGGGGGCCTGGCGAGGTCTGACCTGTGTGTTTAAAAGGCCTCCAAGTGGAATGGACTAAAGGGAGGCAAGAGGGGGTTGGGCGCCATGTTGGAGACTAGTGCAGTGGTCTGGGTGAGAGAGGAGGGGGTCTTGGACTAGGATGAAGCTGCGGAGATGGAGGTGTGTTTGGAGGTAGAAATGGGCATTGTTTGAGTCATACGGTGGGTGAGGACGCTGCACAACCCGTGTTTCTTGGCACCTAGTTCAGGGCTGCTTCACTAGGACTCAGGCACTTCTGGCTGTTTAGACGGTCGTGGGGCTCAGCCGACCTCAGGAGTAAGGGCAGTCAGGTCAACTGAGGGTTCCCCACACTTCACCGCCAACCTAGAAGGTGACTAAGGTAGTAGGAGCCTCGTGCCTCCTTCCCAGTGACCCCAGGAAGGGTCAGAACTGGTGGGAGCAGAGGTGGGAGCCTGTGGCCAGCAGGTGGAGCTTGGCCTCCCCACGGGGCCAGCACTGGGGACATCCCAAATGTCGGCAGCCCCCTGGCCGGCCAATCTAATTTCAAGAGCCCTCTCTTCTAGAGGTGGTTCACGCCGGCTTGGTCCACTGCAGCTCCCAGAGGCCTTTGGGCTGACTTCCTGCTTCAAGCTCCACTGGCCAGGTATGGCAGATGGGGCGACTCAGTAGGCTGGGCTTGGCTGGCAGGCGACTGGCACTCTCCGGGAGTGGAGAGAGAGACCCGCAAACAGGGGCTGGGTGTGAGAGGGCTGGGCCACATGCGAAATACAATTTAAATCCTTGCTATGGTGGCTGCCAAGATGAAAGAAGTGGCTGATGAAAAGCATGTGTCCCTAAGTAAGTAGAGAGAGGCGCCCTGCTTTGTGTGCGAGGGTGGTAGAGATGTTGCGCCCGGTCTCCCATGCAATGGAAAATTCTCCTATTTTAAAGAATACAATGTTAAGAGGCACTCTGAGACAAACCACATTTCGCAATTAAGTAGTTTACAAGGTCAGTAAAGGAAGGACAAAATAAACCAGCTGAAAAAGGTCTTGCTCAATAACAAAATTTGTTTAAAAGTTCAATGTTACAGTCCAAAACTGTAATATAGGCTCGACACGTAGTTTGGGGGGAAAAAATAGGCTATCGAGACGTTCTTCAGGGGTGGAGAAGCAGTTCAAAGTGCTGTAAGTACTGGTGTAGCTCTTGTATTTCCTGATGTTTGGAAAAAAAGGGTATTTTTTAAAAATGTAAACTGCATCATTTTTTACTTTTTCTAGAGTGACCCTGAGACAAACCCAAACCGAGATGCAGACAAACATAACTGCTGTTCGCTCTCAGTCTGCAGAATAGAATTCTCATTTCTTCATCCAACATTCAAGTTCCAGCATGATGTGGTCCCAACTGTCCTTCCCTGAATTTCCCTCCACTGAAGGCTGCCACGCCACCCACCCCCTCCGCCCCCTCCATCCTGTTTGCAGGCTGCCACCGTGGGGTGTCCTGGTTAGCTGTTCTTTAAGGATATCAATTTCCAAATTCTATCCCTTCCACTATAATTTCCATTTGATTCTTTTGCACGGATTCCAGTTCCCTGGTGAAATTTCTCCATCTTGTCATCTATTTTCTCGATTGTATTAATCACAGTTATTCTAAAGTCTGTATCTGATATGACTCTAATATCTGGATCACCTGCGGGGATGGTTCTATTATGGAAGCGTTTTTGGCTCTGACGGATGTTCTTTCATCACGGAGGATTTACTTTTGCTTGCCGGGAGACGGCTAGGGAAGCGGAAGGTCACCCTAATCCGGGCTGGCACTAAGCTGGTTTGAAGCTGGCTGTCAGACTTAGTGAAGGCCGCTCTATTTCTGGATCACCCTTCCTCCTAGTGCGTAACCCTTCTGGGGTTCTCGCTGGAAGGCTGGCTTGTTTTCCAAGGCCCTTCCTCTTTGGTGGGCCTTTAATTCCAAGTTTGTTTTCCAAGCCCCCTGAGACTGCCAAAAACTCTGCTCAGCTGCCCGGTCTCGTAGCCGCGCTCCGCTGCCTGGGTGGCTGCTGCTTACGCCAGCGAATGCCTTCCGGAGAAAGGGACCTTAGAACTCTGAGCTCACGTCAACGTGCTTCTCTCTTCCCAGACGTCTTGGCCCTCAGGTCCTGCGTGCCTTGTAGTTTGAACTCCAGATTTGTCTCCGCACCCCTTGAAGTGGCCAACACCCCTCTCACTCAAGTTCTTGGCTTCTTACCCACCGCCTTCTGCTTGGTGTGTCACCTCTCGGTCCCACGCTGCTCGCGAATCGGCAGATGCCTTGAGGGGAAGAGTAGCAGTGAGGCCACCTCCAGAGGCCTCCGTTCTCCCTGCACCCTGCCCTCTCCAGCCCACCTGCCCTCCCTCCATAGATGGCTTTTGGGTTTTGTCCAGCTCCTTCCTGGTGGGAGGACTGGCCCCTAAAGAGCCTTTAATAATCCTCTGTCCACTCCATTAGAACGTAAGGACCGTGAGGGTGGGGACCGTGCCTCCGTCAGCACTGCGGTCCCTGGCTGATCTCCTCCATGGCTTCAAATGTCACTGATGCCGGGACGTTCTCAAATGCCTGTCTGCAGCCCAGAGCTCTGTTCTGAGCTCTTAGCCCCACACATCTAACTGCCCCTTGTCATCTCAGTGCAGCTGTCACACAGACATCTCAGGCTCGATGTATCCAAAGTCTTGTTCTTCCACCCGAATCTGCATCTGCTCCGTCCACCCTGCAGTCAGAACCCGGTGACAACTCCCGTCCCCCCTCCCACATCCTCCCTCTCAGTGTTGCTGATACACCTCAAACATCACATGAAGTCATCCGGTTCTCTCTTCTCGAAGCCACAACCTTGCCCCGACTTCCCCCTGTATGTTACTCAGCAGTCTCCTCACAGTCCCCCCGAGCCGCGCTGGCCTTCTTCCAGCATGTTTGTCAGCCACCCTGTGGGCACACGATCTCTTGGAAACAAAGATCTGATGATGTCATTTCTCTGCAGAATACCCTCCATGACTTCCCATTGCTTTTACAGAAAGCTTTGAAAATAAACCCTCAAGGAGCCACGACCCTGCCTGGGCTGCCCAAGCCCCCTCCCAGCCTCACAGACTCCTGTCCTTGACACACACCCAGTCTGCAGGGCCTTCTCTGACCTTCACACAAGCCCTTCTCCCGCTGGGAGACCCCACCCCCAGCATTTGCCTCTCTGTGCTCATCCCTTTAGGTCCCAGCTAAATGTCCCCTGCTCAGAGGAGGTCCCAGGACCCCCAGGATTGGTTAGGTGGCCCTGTTAACTCACCTTCATTACATCCTCTGCCCGGTTTGCAGTAACTAGTAGCGCAGTCATAACTAGATAGTTCCTTGTGGGGTCATTGACTTCATTCCTCCCCTACCAGACTCTCTTCTTGAGGCTGGGGACTGTGTCTGTCTGGGTCACCCCCATATCTCAAGCACTAGCAATGTGCCAAGGACATCTTAGAAGATTCAGAAGTAATTTTCTGAATAAGTGAATACAAAGTAGCCAGGGATAGCAGAGGACCCCACCCTGAGCCCCACACCCAGGGATGGCAGTGTGGGGACGCCCAGTAAAGAGGGTGTCTGGGCAGGGCTTTTATTATAATTAGCAAGTCTCCAAGAGTATGACTATGAAAATTCAAAATTGTCATCCAGTGCAGTCTTCTGATGGCCCAGGACTCAGTAGATCTGGGTTCTAGTCCCAGGTCTGGCACAGATCATGACAAATAGCATTTTTGTAATGCTTCGCGGTGTACATGGCATTTCCACAGATAGGCTCTGTGACCTCCAGCAAGCAGCGTTAGAGGCCTGTGGGGAGGGAGGAGCCCAGGGAACAGTTCTGGAGCCAGCTCTGCCATCATCTCCCACCTCGGGTATGTGACAGCCAGGCGGTGCTGTGATGGAACACCCCGGCCTACGGTGAGGCAATGGCAGTGTATGTGGCTTGTCCCCCTGGGCAGTGGGCAAAGGGGCCACTCCCAGGGCCGGCAGTGGTGATGCTCCCAGTCAGGAGACCCTCTCCCAGCCTCCCTTCTCTCTGTCTCCCTCATCTGTCCTTCTTCTATTAACTTTCTACTCTGCGTCCCTCAGCCTTCCCTACGGATTCTCAGAATTCTGATTTGTTAATAAAAAAGGAACATCGGCCGCTTCTGGCTTTTCCCCTCTTCTGTAAGAATTGTGCTTCCCCCAGGTGATATGAGTGGGAGACTAAAGGAAAAAAAGTCTCTGATGGGAAGGTGGGGAAAAGGACACAAAGATTTAAATTTCGAGACATTATCTGTCACATTCCCCACACTTGCCGTGGGAGTCTGTGGTGCCCCATCTGACCCTGGGAAAGTGCCTTAGTGGACTCGTCATCCTGGCCAGGATGTCGCTAGGCCACTGCACCCTCTCCTTGGGGCATGTGGGTCTGGGTCCCCGAGAGCTGCTATCAGGAGAGGAAGCCAGGAGCCCTGCCTCAGGGGCTCCTCCCCCGCCACCGCACCTGCACTCCGCACCGTGCTGGGAATGGCCGGGAGCGTGAGGCGGGTTTTAGACATGTGCAGCCCCTGCCCCGCCCCACCCAGTGAGCTCAGTGATGTTTCTAAGCACCCCTGGCCCACTCCTCATACTTGGGTAGTGAGCACAGGGCAGTCTCGCTTCCTCACTGCCTCCTTCATCCCCTCTGTCCCCAAGACCGGAAGGGCAGCGCTGCCACCCTTTTTCTTCTGCCTTGCCCAGGATGTCCCTATAGAAACCACAATCTGCAACCCCAGGCCAGGTCCTTGCCAGCCCAAGGAATTTAGAAAATCCTCCCTCCAGACAAAGTGTAGCTTTCCAACCTGCTCAGTTGCTGGGAACTCAAACAAAAGTCCAGTTGACAGAGCCGGGCAGCGACTTGCCCCAGTACGGAATGACTGCAGTGGGTGGAGCCCCCCGGCTACAGGACTTGGGCCAAGGAAACAGATCTGACACTGTTCCAAATATATTCTCTCATTTACACATTCCTTTGATAATATTTACGGTAAGGCACTGACTTAGTACTTAAACACGTCTTGAAAACTTTTTAATAACAGCTTTAAGATACAATTGACATTCCATACAATTCACTCTTTTAAAGTGTATAACTCAATGGTTTTCAGCATATTCATAGAGTTGTACACCCATCACTACCATCTAATATCAGAATATTTTCATCACCCCAAAAAGAAATCCCCTCCCCGTTAGCTGTCACACCCCAGTCTCCCCACTCCCAGCTCCTGGCAACAGCTCCCCATCTACTTCCTGTCTCTATGATCTGTCTGTTCCAGACATTTCATCTGCCTGGAATCCTACAACATGTAGTTCTTTGTGACTGGCTTTGTGATATTCATGTTGTAGCATGTTATCAGTACATCATTGCTTTTTATTGCCAAATAACACTCGATGGTATGGATATACCACATTTCATTTACACATTCCTCAGTTGGTGAACATTTGGGCTGTTCCCACCTTTTGGCTATAATGAATTATGCTACTATGAATCTTCATGTACGAGTTCTGTGTGGATGTAGATTTCACGTCTTTTGAGTGTATACCTAGGAGTGGAATTGCTGGTAACTCTGTGTAACATTTTGAGGAACTGCCAAACTCTTTTCCAAAGTGGCTGCACCATTTAACGTTCCCGCCAGCAATGCGTGAGGATTCCAATCTCTCTCTGTCCTCTCCAACATTTATTATTTGTTGTTTGTTTTTGTTATTTAAAAAATTTCATCCACGCTAATGGGTGTGAAGTGGTATCTCATTGTGGTTTTGATTTGCATCTCCCTGATGGCTAATGGTGTTGAGGGTATTGTCATGTGCTCATTGGCCATTCATATATCTTCTTTGGAGAAAGGTCTATTCAAATCTTTTATCCATTTTTAGTTGGCTTGTTTTCCTTTTTATTGTTGAATTGTAAGTGTTTCTTAAAAATTATATTCTCAATATAACTTTCTGTTCAATTCCTCTTGAATTTGAAGAGACGTCTACATCAAGGTCAGAGCAGGGGTTGCAGTTTTAGCAGTCTGTAGAGTTCATGGCAAGGTGACAGAAACCTTGCAAAGAATGCATTTTGTCCCGCGCTGCAGAGGGTTCCTGCAGGGCAGACCCTGGAGGGGAAGGATGTAGAACAGTCCTTCCTTGGAGCCTGGTCTCTGCTCAGTTACACCCCTTTCAAACTCCCTGCTGAAGAGGAGGGGTGGGGAGCTGGTTGGTTAGTGTACTGAAGGCAGAATCATAAGGAGGGAGGATTTTTCTTTCTTTCCTTTTTAAGGCTCATTGGCTTTTATTTCTTGGGCAAATTAGACGGTACAGAGGGAAGCATTATGGAATGATAAAGGGATATGCAAATGTAAGGTGATATTGTTACTAGTGTTATTGTAAGGAGCCAATTTCTGGGCCGGGAGCAGTGGCTCACGCCTGTAATCCTAGCACTCTGAGAGGCCAAGGCTGGAGGATTGCTTGAGGTCAGGTGTTCAAGACCAGCCCGAACAAGAGTGAGACTCCCATCTCTACTAAAAATAGAAAAAATTAGTCTGGCATGGTGGTACATGCCTATAGTCCCGGCTACTTGGGAAGCTGAGGTAGGAGGATTGCTTGAGCCCAGGAGTTTGAGGTTGCTGTGAGCTAGGCTGATGCCACGGCACTCTAGTCTGGGCAACAGAGTGAGACTCTGTCTCCAAAAGAAAACCAAAACAAAACAAAATAACTCTTTCTAGGATGAAATCACACAGCCTATGGGGGGCGGGCTGAGCAGGGTTTGGGGAGCTGGGGCATGAAAAGTCAAGGAGAGAGGAGGGTAGCAGAGTTCGATAATCTTAGTTATGTGTGTGTATTTGTGTGTGTGAGACAAAGAGACCTTTGTCATGCCGGCATATTCCTTTATCACTTGTGCAATTATTTACTTAGTATTTTTCTTTGAATGGGCTCCTATTTCTTTTAATGAAACAGATATATTTATAAAGGAAACTTTATATCACAGTCATAAGTGGCAAACCTGCATCACTTTCAAAGTGGAAGATACCATAGAAACAGACAGAATGAAAACCAAACCGCTTTATTAAATTTTGGCCGGATCCGGTTGCCTTCCGGATCTGGAAAACTGCCCCCGACTTCTCATCCTGGCTCACCTCTCTCCACGACTTGGGTCTCCTAGCAAGCTTCAATAACCGCGTGCCTGCTTTCTCTCTTCCATAGCACGTGTGGTGTCTGGCTCCGGGGTGGAGGGTGCTGTCTGTCCCGGGCATCTCTGTCTCCACTGCCCAGCTCGGTAAATAGTGGCTGAGTCAGTAGCTAAATGCTCTGAGCTGCAGGGCAGTTCCCTCCTTTGATTTTGTTTTCCTCTTAGAGAGTGTCAGCCAAGTGTTAAAGTCACAACCAGCCTGTACCAAGCTGCCACTTCACCTCGATGTAACCAAGAGGACTGAGCAAGACCGGAGAAGGAAGTGGCCTCCTGGGGTGTGATCCTGCAGGTCACTTGGCTTCCCAGGGTTTCCTACCCCATGCTTAGGGAACCCCCAGGTCTGCAACTCGCTTGCTTGCCAGCTGCATGGCCCCTCAGCATCACCAGCTTCCGCCTTGCCCAGGGTGAAGGAGGAGGGCACCCTCCCAGCCTCACACAGCTGCCTAAGCACCCATGCAGTGTGGACACGCCTGGCAGACAGAAGCTGATAAATTGTGACGGTAGAAGCTCAAAGGGCTTAACAGATGATGGGATTTAATTACCTACTCTGCTTGAAAAAGTCCTACCCTTTCTTCTGGGCCCAACTTTTAAAAGTAATAATATTACTTACCCTTTATTGAGAACTGAGTGTGTACCAGGTATCTTGCTAAATAAGAGCTTTAAACACATCATTTTATTTTATCTTTGCAATAATTATAAAGTAGGGATTTATCATTCCCATTTTACAGATGAGGGAACTGAGGCTCAGAGTGGTTTTAAGACTTGCTTGAGGTGATGCAGCAAGCAGTGACATGGCCAGGCCTTTAATATTTCGGAGCCCAAGTTCTTAACCACCGTATTATGCAACTACTTCAATGCCACCACCTACATGAAGACTTGCTGCCCAGCCATCCCTCTTCTAAATATTCACAGCTCTGGACTATTATCTGTCTGCGACGTCTGCCTTCATCGCCCTTGGGGTGTGTGTGGGGAGCATTCGTTTCTTGAGGGCTGAGATCATGCTCAGTCATCTCTCCCCCAGGGTCAAGCCGAGTCCCTGGCACATTGGAGATACTCTGCCTCTGTCTGTTGAGTCAACGAAGGAATGAGGGCTCCAGATTTTCCCTTGCCAGTCTCCATCTCCACGGAGGACAGACACAGAAAAAGTGGGCAGCTGCATTTCCAGAAGTATAAATTAGCTCCATCAGAAAGCCACTGGGGTGCTCACCTAGCATAGCACATGGAAGGACGTGTCCTAGAACAGGGAGACCACCCTTGCTTGATGAGCGTGGGCGTGCAGCCCATCCTGGAGGCAGCGGAGGGGGAGACGGGTTTCAGAGGACACTCCTGGCCTGTAATGTTGGTGGCTGTGCTGGACTCTGCCATCTGTCTTCTCTGATTTTTCAGATTCTCTGTCCATCCCACCGCACCCTGCTTTTCTGCCCCTGCAGAAGATCAGAGAAAGAGGAGAGAGTGACACTGGGGTTATTTCTTCCAGGTGCCGCTGGGCCAGGGCTGGTGCACCTCTGTTGTTAGCAGCTCTGGATTCTGTACGATCCCAGTGGCTTCCCGACACCCTGACTACACTTTTGCAAGAGTTCCTTTATTGGACCCTCTTTACATCATCCTGCTTTGAATGTGTCCTCTGTTCCTGCAGGGACCCTGAGCGATGGGATGGAATGCCCTTTGATGTGCCTTTGGGACCACTTCCTTAGGGCAGGGTCTGTGCTTGTTCCTTTCTGCATCACCACAACTGGCACTGTCCTTGGGATGTGGTCCTAATGGCTACCATTTATTGAGCATTTACTATGTGCCAGGCATTGTTACCTGTATCTACTAACCCTCATACAATCCCATGGCTATCATCCCTACTCTACAGATGAGGAAACTAAGACACACAGAGGTTAAGCAGCTTGCCCCAGGTCACATGGTCAGCATGTGACAGATCTGGGATTCGAACCCCAGCAGTGTGACTCCTGAGCTGACAGTGTGACTCTTAGCCCTGCCAGTGGACTGCCTGTTTGTTGTTTTGGGAGTGATGTGATGTCTCTTAGCCTTGGGAATGAAAAGAAGCTGTTTCTTTGCCAACTCAGCGGCTCAGGTAGACCAGGCAGAAGGTGGAATGTAGGTTACCATGGCAACTGGATCAACGGGTTGCCCCAGCTGGTGAGCCCTTGGGGCTGAGGTTCTATTGCTGGCAGAGAGAAGGGCGGGGCATGGGGCAATGTTTGAGGTACCAGATGCACTGGGAGGACCTGGAAGAGTACCAGGTGGGTAATCAGGACAGAGGTTCTGGGCAGAGGTGGGAGCTCCCCAAGGTGGGTGGGATGAATACGGAAACTCGCCTGAAGCTCTAGACTTCACCAGGTGGGATAGTGGTGGCCCTTGCCTTTGCTAAGCCTGAGTCCATGTGGCCCAGACCAGTCCTTGAGGCAGCCACCTTCCCCCATCTGTCTCCTGCCGCAGACCCCAGGGTTTTAGTCTTGTCTCAGGTCCCCTCTCAGGTCTGTGCCAACACCCTCCTCCCAGGGGTGGGGAAGAAGGAAGGGCACCATTTCCTCCTCTGCTGCCACCCCAGGTGTCCTTGACCTAGGGCTGGGGTTCCTCCACTGCCCCTGCTGTGCAACAAGAGAATGGTTCCTCATTGCCCCACTCCCCAAGGGGCCAGGGCAGGGCTGGATTGAGTGGACAGGTCACCTCTCTGTGATTTGTTGCAGGCCCTGACCTTCCTGACCAGAAATGAAATTCTGTGGTGAGTCGAGGGCCCCACACTGCCCTTCCATCTCTCTGCTCCCGCCCCCTGAGCTCGGTTCTTGTCCTGGAGCAGCCTCATGCTGGTCCCTGCTCAGAGACACGCAGCCCTGGAGAGGAGGCCCAGACAGGGCAGGCAGGGAGGGACCCCACTGGAGTGGAACAAAACACCAGGCCTTAGGCTGCTCTCCCTTCCCTAGGATCCAAGGCGCGGCTTCCTCGTAGGGTCACAGAGCTGGACAGAGTCTCCTCGCCATAATGAGGAAAACGAGGGAAGGACTTAGGAACTCGGGTCTGAAGCCCACTGTGGCTGCCCACTGGCTGGGAAACACGGATGCGCCACTGAGGCTCAGCCCTCCCGAGCCGCTCCCCGGTGCCTGCCTGTGCCAGACCCCAGGGACGCACCGGGCGTGGGAGGTGTGCTCTCCCAGTCCCACTGTGACACAGGCCCTGTCCCCGGGGAAAGACTCCTCCCAAAGACACCCCCACAAGTGGGGACAGCATGGAGGTGCCACGAAAATGCGTCCTAGTGGAGTAGTGCAGAGAGTGACCACCATGCGAGATGTGCGTGTGCTTGGCCCAAGCCAGGTGCTCAAAAAAACCTGTGAGGTGAATAAACGAGCTCACTGAGACACTTTGGAGGGAGGCAGGTTGGAGTGAGTTGACTGTTTAGACCCTCCGGGCTGGGCCCCTCCTGTCTTCTCATGGCTCTGCTCGGGCTCACCCTCCCTGGGCACTGCGTCCCACCTGTGAGCCACGTTCCCACTCAGGGTCTCGGGTCAGGGGATGACTTTGCCACAGGCACGAGACTCTCTAGGCATAAGTAGGGACAAGGGATGGCCAGGGCACAGAGAGCTACAGAAACCAGGGACAGTCACCAGGTTATATTATTTCCCTTTAAAAAATAATATTCACTCACTTTTTTAAATATAGAAAAATATGACAAAACTCCAAATGACCCATATCCTGTTACCCCATTGCTATTTTTAAAAAGTAACACATGAATAAAAATAAAATTAAATCTAAAAAAGTAGTATGTGGCATGGCTAGAAAATTCAAATAGTATGAAAGTTCTAAAGGAAAAGCCAGTGTCTCCAGTCTCTCCTCCCTGTCCTTCTCCCTGAAGGCAGCCTCTGTTCACTGTCAGTTTATCATGGAGCCTTCCAGAACAACTGCCCATGCACAGACCTGTGTGTGGATCCATCTGCAGTTGTACCCCATCCACACTGTAGCATTTATTCCATTCACACTGTTCTGTACCTTTTTTTTTTTTTTTAGTTTTCATGTTGGCCAGTTTTACATACAGCACATGGAGAGCTGCCTCATCCTTTGTTAATGGCTATGAGCTGTTCCCTCATGTGGACAAACCATAATTCATTTTACCAACCGCCTGTTATGGACACTTAGGTTGTTTATGGCTTTCTCTCTTATAAATAATGCTATATTAAACATTTATGTGCAGGGAGCTTATCCAACAGGTGAGAGCAAATCCATGAGAGAAATCCCTAGCCATAGAAATGCTGGACGAGGGGTAGGTACATTGGGAACTTTGAGGGGTATGACCGTATTGTCCTTCAAAGGGGTGCACCAGTTTATACTCTCCGTAATGGAGTAGGGCCACGCCTGCTCCCCTTTCCAGCCCAGGGGCCTCAAATGATATCCTTCAGGTCCCGGGGCTCCCCATATATGCCAGGAGTGAGCATGGGTGGGGCATGGTCAGAGAAGAGAGGGAGGATGGGCGGGGCTCAGGCTCTCTGTCTTGAGCACAGCCTGCCATTGTCATTTGTTCTCTGTTGGACCTCTGAGAAAAATGTCCTTGGAAGCAAGCTGGGCTCAGGGGCACCTTCCTTCTGAACTGCCCACCCAGGCCCTGAGATGGTCTCCACTCAGATGCTGTTTCCATCCTGGTCGAAGTCATCCTTCCCCTGAGAAGTGCACAGCTTGATCTGGGTTTCACTGGGGAGGCAGGTCCTGCTGGGCGCCGCCAGGGAAGGCTCCACTCCCGTGCAACCTTCTCTAACAAGCTCCTCTCAAAGCTCTTTCTGGCTCACCCCTTCTTCTGATGGCTCCATTCCTGAGCACAAGGGGCCCATGCCTGCCCCTGGGGAGCTCCTGCCCAGGGGCTCCTACCCTTTGGGGACTTGAATAACAGCAGGGGGTCAGTGCTGGGGTCGGAGCATGGAGATGCCACTGCATGAGGGAGGCCGAGTGGAGGGTGAAGGGCCCGACTCCTACTCTGCTGTTGTTTCTCCATATTGGACACCTTCCAATGAGACAGAGAAAGACAAGCACTGCAGGGGATGGGGGACTCCAAGCTGTGGGGGTGGTGCCAGAGAGAGCTCTCTGTGGGTTCAAACCAAGGTGAGTCTCCAGACACAGGACACCTGCACCCTGGGGAGCAGCTGAGGATGTGGCACAGCTGGCAAGAGCTTTGAGGAATGGAAGAGGACCAGCAAAGGCTGGAGGTGCTAAACTGTCCCGGATCAAAATGGGAAAGACACTTTGGCTAGGCCAGTGCAGTTGCATCAAGAGGACACAGGTGTGGCCAGGCACAGTGGCTCACACATGTAATCCTAGCACTCTGGGAGGTCGAGGCGGGAGGATTGCTTCAGCTCAGGAGTTCGAGACAAGCCTGAGCAAGAGTGAGACCCCCGTCTCTACTAAAAATAGAAAGAAATTATATGGACAACTAAAAATATATATAGAAAAAATTAGCCAGGCATGGTGGCGCATGCCTGTGGTCCCAGCTACTCGGGAGGCTGAGGCAGGACGATTGCTTGAGCCCAGGAGTTTGAGGCTGCTGTGAGCTATGATGATACTACTGCACTCTGCCCAGGTGACAGAGCAAGACTGTCTCAAAAAAAGAAAAAAAGAGGACACAGGTGAAATAAATGCTGACATATCCATCAGCGGGATGCTGCCCTTACAGAGGAGGAGGAGGAGGGGCTTTATGTTTGCTAGGGAGCCATCTCCAAGGTATATTACTAAGTTATGAAGCATCGTGCAGGGGGCATCCAGTTAACATGGAGATCAGAGCATCTTCCTTTATCTCTGTTTCCTCTACTAAAAAGAGAGTAAAGGAATTTTTTTTAAAAAAAAGAAGAAAGAAACTCATAAGGACAAAAAGAACACAAGCAATGACAGCAGCTGAGAGAGGTCAAGAAAAATTTCAAAAGTGCAGAGCACATAGAGCCATGATCCAGACTTAGCTGGGCAGGAAGCTGAAAGAAAATTGCCTGCAGAGGTTGGATGATGGAGTCAAGAATCCAGGAAGGCTCAGGAACCTCTGAATGTAGGATGCAGGGTCAGTGAAAACAGAAAGTGAGGTTGAAATTTTTACGAGATTCCTTCTCTCTCCCTGCAAGCCACTCAGCACCCCCGCCCCACCCCACCCCAGCGGGAGACAGGGGCCCAACCATCTGGAGAGGGCTGGGGCCAGACAGGCCACTGACTCAGGGCCACCAGCCACAGTGAAGAGCAGGGTGAGCTCTGGTCAGCATTCTAGAGCCTTCCTGTAAGTGTGAATCCCAAGTATGAAAGCCAAGGGACACCAGGTATTTGAGGAAAGAATAAAAAACAGCCTATGTACACTAAGTCACGTCACCACGATATTTCAGAATGCCAGCCATAATGAGAAGGTCCCAAAAGCTTCCACAGAGAAAAAAACAGACTATATACAGAGAATCAGAAATCAGAACAGCTACGGACTTATGTTGGAAGATGGTGGCTAAACACCTTCAAACTTTAAGGAAAAAAATCAAATCTAGAATTAAGTCCTGGCTAAACTATTAATCAAGAGTGAAGGTAGAATAACAATATTTTTTTAAACATGCAAATTCAAAAGAATTATCTCTTAGGGACCTTCTCTTAGGAGGCTTTTAGAGGATGTGCTCCATTAGATCTAGTAAGTAAGCCAAGAAAAAAGATGACACAGAATCCGGGAAACAAAGAATTTCAACAAAGAGGAAGGCATGTCAGTGAAGGGAAGTCCAAGGATGACAGTTGTGCCGCAACCTGGAAAGCAATCGGTCCAGTCTGGAATTAAGGAATCAGGGGTTCCTGCAGTGACACCTTCAAGAAAACAAAATCAACCTATAGCTCATGTGATGTATATATCATATGGAGAGGAACTTTACAGTTCTGCAGAAAGTTTGGGGATGAAATAATGATAGATGTACTGAAATCTAAGCAAAAACCAAAAGCAAAACAAACAAAAAACCAAACCAAAGAACGAATTGATGATTAACTCTGGGACAAACAAAAAGCCTTGCAAGAAAGAAAATGTAATCATGTCGCACTGGGGAGCTCAGCTGCGAGCTATGTTTGAATAATACATATATAACACTGATAATACAAACACTGAATATTGATTTAGGCAAATTGTTTGATATTGGGAAGTGGGGGGAAGAAAAAGAAACAAGTCCTTTTATACTAGGAGATAACAAGATAATTCTATTTAAAAACCAACAACAAACAGGAGTATCAGCACAGTATTTAGAAACACTGTATAAATATTAAGTAAAAACCAAGAGAAATAGCAAAATGTTTGTAAAATGCTGCCTCAGAGAACAGGGGTAGAGAGGTTTTGTGTGGGGTGTTGGGTATTAGTAATTTTAATTGTAAGCCTTATAATACTGTTTGCATTTTAACCTATTTAACTATATTGGTTTGGTAAAATAGACTGGCATAAACAGGATGCTACTGTTCTTGTAAAATGAAGGGATATTCACGCATACACACACCCCGGGAGAATACACGCACCCCGGGAGGATGCACACTCGAACTAATAGGTTAGCTCCTTGGAGGGCCCCTGGGAGCTGAGTGCGTTAGGGCGGGTGTGGGTGTGCTGTCCGTAAAGTGGACGGGCAGCTCTGACGTGGGTGCCCAGCTGTGCTGGCAGTGGCCCAGGGAGCAGATGGCATGTGATGCTCAGGGAGAAAGTGGCCATTGTGGGCTGCCCCAAGGCCAAGTTGGGCCAAGACCAGGCCCTGGTCACTTTGGAACGATTTTCCTCTGTGGCCTCTGACAATGTGTTGTGATTTTCCTGAGTGTGACAGAGAAATGTGGCTTGGATGACGGTATAGTTGGATGGACTTAGTGACTTGAAAAAAGCATCCAAGAGACTGACAGACAGAAGTCACCTTTGTGGGGAGGCTGGCTCTGTCAACAGTTTCCCACCTTCTTATCTGTGACTTGAGTAAGGACATAAAGGCCTGGTCACCTGATCTGCAGATGACACCTCCTGGGAAAGGCAGCCCACATGTGACAGACTCTGATCTTGGAGCCAGCCCCTTCCCAGTCCAGGGCCTGGGCTTAGCCCTCCAAGAAGAGGACTGTCCACCCTAAGTCTCCACCCTGTGGGACTTCGCTTTCACATGTTTTTGATCTCTGAAACAGCAGGGTCCCTTGTGGCCTCAGCTTCAGGGCAGCCCTCTCTGACTTCTGGTTGAAGCGGCTGTCGCAGAAGCCCCTCAGGCCCTTCCAGCAGTGGCTGCAGACCCAGAGAGGGCACATGTGGCTTCCTGGGCAGGGCACAGCCTGACTTTAGTGCGGACCTCTCGGTCTGAGCTCTGGACGACTCAGTATTGCTCAGGCATTGCTCCTGACACCTGCCTGGGTGGGCTCTGGCTTGGGAGCCTGTGGCTTTGCTGCTGGCCCCTGCGCAGGGTGACCCAGCCACAGGGCTGCTCTTTCTCCTTAGCATCCCCGGACACTCGCAGCACTTTCTAGACTCCGTGGCCCTGTCCTGGATGTTAGCTCCTGGGTCCTCCCACAGCACCTTGACGTCAGCAGGTGGAGTGGTTACAGGTTTATTTCTTGGAAGCCAAAGGCCTGGGTTTGGGGCTTAGCTCTGCCCTTTAGTGACCGTGTGACCATGGATGAGTTTCTTACCCCCACCACGCCTGTTTCCCTGCTTATAAAACAGTGGGACATGAGAGTGGCAGATCTTAATCTCACAAAGTTGCTATAAGCACGATCAGAGAATCAAATCTGTGTCGTTACAGCAACGCCTGGCGCCTGGGTCAGTGCTGCGCGTGTGGGAGCTATTGTTATCTGCTGTTGTTACCCCTTTTTTGCGAGTGAGGAAACTGGCTCAGAGAAATGATTTCTCCAGGGTCACACAGATTGCAAGTAGCAGATCAGGAAACCAAAAGCCACATTTGCAGGCTAAAGAAGGGCCATTTATAAAACATCTGCTGGCTGTGCCATAGTGGAGGCAAAGGCCAGAGAGCCGAGCCCACGCTGGGACTAGAGGAGTGAGATTTGGTCTTGGACTCGAGCTGTGTTCTTGATCTTGCCGGTGCAGAAGAAACACTGGGAAGCTTGTAGAACCTATAGATAGCTGTGCCCTGGCCTTGAATGACAATCTGGGGGTCATGGGGGACATAGATCCTTTTACAAACTCCCTGCATGATTCTAATGTGGGACCCAGTTGAGAACCACTAAACTGGAGGGTCTCAGAGGCAAGGGACAAACAGGATGCCAGAGAGAGGTATGGAAACCTAGAGTCACAGGGTTCCTAAACTGGAGGAAGCTGGGGTATCACCGAGACTTTCATTGCACAGAGGGGAAACTGAGGCCCAAGAAGCGACTTGATGGGTCCAAGGTCCCATGGAGAGTTATCAGCCTGGTGTCTCCTCCCGTCTTGGGCCTCCAGCCCGCAGACGGCTCCTCTCTCCTCTCTGGGCTAAGCGTGGAAGGAGCCACAGTCCCGGCTGCTTGATTTCTGGCAGCCTGAATGTGTGAGTTTTTCAAATGGCTTTGACTTTTGAGTCCATTAGTGATTAATTCAGAGCTCCATTTGGAGCCGGCTGATCCATATTTGGAGGAGGAGAACATTTTGTGGCAGCCAAGATACAGCCAGGATTCATCCGCGGGCAGCCTGCCCACTCGGCGGCCTGGGAAGGCGAAGTCCGAAGTCCGGGCAGGGCCCACCTCCAGCACCCCCAGAGGGCTCCTTAGGGGCTGGGGCTGAGGGGCTCTCACCTGGGGAAGGGCGGACCTGTTAGGGGTGGGCAGCACAGCCTGAGGAACTGATTTAGGGTTCAGCTCTCCACTTTGTCTCCTCCCAGCTGAATGACTGTGGGCAACTCTCTGAGCCTCAGTTTACCCATTTGTAGAAACGATTGCCCCTACGCCTGTCCTGTGGGAGGTGTTGGGAAGATAGATTCAAGGGGTTGATGTGTGTGAGTGCACCCAGTGCACAAAGCTGGGTCAGGAGAAGGGGGTGGCATGGGCAGGGGGTCCCTTCTCTTTCCCTCAGCAGTCCCCAGCGCCTCCCTTCTATGGGCCCCTGGGGAAAGAGCTCCGGTCTGCACCTCTGGCTTTACTCACAGTGTGGCCTCAGGCAAGTTGTTTTACCTCCCTGATCTTCGATTTCCTCATCTGTAAAAGAGATCATGGTCCCTCCCTTGCATGATTGTCACGAAAAATGACAAATGTCCATTAGGGTTGGCAGCATACAGCAGGCACTCCCAAGGCACCCCATGGCGGGGGACATTAGGAGCAGTGGCCCTGGGCACAGGCCATAAGGGTGCATTGCCTTAGGGAATTTTTAAAAATTAATAAAACTTAGTTTTTGTTGAAAACCGGTTTTACTGAAAGTTGATCTCTTTTTATTATCACCTTGCACCAGAAATTCTAACGGTAATAGTGAAAAAAATGCCCCTTTTGCCTGGGGCTGGCCAATCCCACTGCCCCTGCCCCTTGTGAGCAACTGGCACCTCAGCAGTGATGGCTCCCCTTCCTCCCTGCTGATCTCCCCACCCTGCTCCCCTCCCTGCGCCCGCCCCACCCCAATACCTCCTGGAGAATGTCTCTCCCTCCCGTCCCGGACCCTGCCTCCTGCTCCCTCCAAACGTGAGCTGTCTCTAGTGACAATTTGGGGCCCTTAAAGGTTGACAGAGTCAGTGCTCTGTCTGCACATCCACGCACCCTGCCAGCTCCCGTCTGCCAGGCCCTCTGAGGAGTTGGCATGACACCTTTGGAAGGGGATCATCTCCGCATCGGACAGAGTCAGGATTTGAACCCGGGTCTGTGTGCTCGGGGAGGCCCAACAGCTTGCCTGGGTCACACAGCCAGAGGTAGAGAAATAGGATCCCCATGGGTCTGGCAGACTGACCTGTCAGCATCCCAGCAGGAAATGGGTGGCACACTCGGCGGGGTCATTGAAGGTGCTTTACAGTGAAGGAACTAACAGAGGGAAACGTCTAGAAACATCTAGGAGCCAGCCATTACCACCCTAGGCCTGAGGCAGCCGTTGAGAGCTGAGCTGTGGCCACTCGGCCACGGCGGGAGGAACACAGACACTGCAGAGTTGTGCATAGCTGGGAGGAAGGGGAGGACAAATCTCACCTCGCTCTCTCATGCCTCCAACCTCCTGCTGGGACTTTCCTTGGGCCAAAGCCATCTGCGAGGTAGAGCTCAGCCTCCCAGGGCGCAGAGCAGGGGCTGGGCAGGGCAGGTGGTGGGCAGACAGGACCCCAGCTTGTCGTCCTCTCCCCTGCGGCTGAGATCTAATCAGTGAGCCGTGCAAGGGTGAGTGGCTGCGTGGGGCGCTGGGCCTCCACTTACCCTCATCAGGGCCCTGGGAGAGCCTACTTCTCTGCCTCTGAATCTCTACCCGCAAAATCACCCCTCAGAGTCTCCACTTAGTCACCTGTCCCAAAATTTCACCAATCAGAGGTTCATCTGAGTGAACAAACCACATGCTGTGGAATGTCCATGGGGGGTGTCAGTCACGCTTGTGAATGCGAATTAGGTCCACAAGCCTGCTGGCCGCCCAGCACCCGCCAGGCTGAGGTTGAGGGGCGGGAAGAGAGGGCTAGGAAAGGGGCAAGGAGGAAGCTGTCATTGTGCAGCATGAAGGGGACCACAGAGGGAGGCGAGAGCAGCCTGAGCCAGGTTAGTGGGCTCCCGGCATCACGGTCTAGGTCTGGGTCCTGCACAGCAGGAGGGCACAGGGACCCTAGAGTATGGGGGAGGGACACAGACCAAGGTGGGAGACCCGGGGGTCTCCTCCCAGACACCATGCTGACATCATACACCTCCCCTCATTTAATCCTCACGAGTGCATGTAGGGGATTTATTACCCCACTGCACAGACGGGGAGACTGAGGCTTGAGTGGATTCAGAACCTTGTTCAAGGTCTCAGATCTATTAAGTGGCAGAGTCAGCATTTGCACTGTAGAGACGGTGTTTTTAACCAGCCTGTGGGTACCCCACCACCCACCACCACTCACCCACCACCTGCACACACCACCCTCCAGCACTCAGTCTCCTTCACGCTGAACTACCACCCTGCAAGAGAGGCGCATCATTCTCCTCCTTTATCCAGAGGATGAAACCAAGGCTCAGAAGCGTCACATGAGTGGCCTGAGGTCACACAGCCCTGCCGTGGCCTCGCGGGCTCTGGCCTCCAGGCCTCCAGAGCCCATGCACTATCTCCTCCCCACTGGCTGCCTTGGTTGCTGGTCCTGCAGATCCTCGGGCCCACTGCTGGGCAGGGACCTGTGTCCAGGACAGGGTGGGAGGGACAGCTTGGGGCAGAGCTCCCTCCTGCCCTCTTCCTCTCCAGGGTCACACAACCATTTCTCCCTCTGCCTGTTACATACAAGCAAAATCCCCTGGACTGGAGTGGGGGCATACAGACAGAGACATCCATGACAGGGATGATTAGGAAGATCGCTCAGTCCACAATCTGCAGGAACCAGCTCGCTGCCAAGGGGCCCAGTGGGGCTGTGTGGTTTGCTGGCTGCAGGCAGCTGGGTTCTAATCCGGGCTCGCCCAGGCCCGCCAGTGACCTCTTTTCTCTGGGCTGAGGGTGGAGCTGGGCAGATGGCCAGAGGTGGGGACCCTGGCTTCCCCGAGGCCCTGCTGGTTTCTCCATCTGTAGCTGAGGGACTGGACCGAGCGATGACAGAGCCCCGTCCAGCTCTGATATTCTACAACTAACACTTGTAGGGTGTGTTCCAGGAGACCGAGCACATTCACATGCCCTTCCTCACCCCCCATGGTGTGCCAGGCACACTGGAGGGCCCCGGGGATGTTTCTAGAAGGGTGGAAAGATTTATCACACTGCCTTTTCTGTGTCAGTCAATCCTGAGCCCCTTCCCCACAGAGACCCCCGCTCCCCGCAGGAGAGGGGCTTGCCGGCCTCCTTTACCAGCCCATGTGGCCATCGTGTCCCTCTCTCCTCAGCATCCACGACACCTTCCTGAAGCTCTGCCCTCCCGGGAAGTACTACAAGGAGGCGACACTGACCATGGACCAGGTCAGCTCCCTGCCAGCCCTGCGGGTAAGTCCAGGTGGTGGGTGGGGGGTGAAGGCCGCATCGCTGGCTGCTGAGGGGCTCTGGGTGGTCAGCCTCAGCCTCACGTGGAAGGTTCTTGAACCTCAGGGCAGGACCTGGCTCCCCAACGCTTCCCAGCTCTGGCCTCCCTCCCTCCTTGCACCAGGCAGGAGGTACCAGCTGGAGGTTCTCGCCCACCCTGCTGCTCACTAGGCCTGAGATTCTTTTGAGCTTTGGCTTGTGGTGATCGCCCGAGGCTGTCAGACCCTCACCCCAGCGGCCTTCCAACCAGCCACTTCCCTCTGCTTGGTTCTCTCTGCTTGTCACCAAAAGCTCCACACTTGTCCTCGAGGCCACGTCAGAAGAAAGAGAACAGAGTCCAGTACAAAAAGAAAGAAAAAAAAAAAAAAGAAGAAGAAGAAAGAGAACAAGTAGTTTAAGGAGAAGGAAAGAGAAGTTTTATTACTTTGTTGGCAAAGGAGGAGGATGGAGACTCCTGTCTGAAATGCCATTGTCCCGACAATAAGCAGAAATACAGAGCTTTCAAAGGGAGGCCACTCGGCTTCAGGCCATTGCTGTTCAACTGCCTTTGATGATTCTGATGTCCCATCTCCACTGAGGGCAATCTCCTGACCTCCACCCAGGACCTCCCATTACCACGTCCAGGCTGGGCCAGCTTCATAGCACAAATAACAAAAGACTTACCCTGCCCCTCCCAACCCCTGGCCTGAGACAGGGATGCAGGTTTTTGTTCTCAAAAAGGAGTGCAGGATGTTTTGAAGACACAGAAAATAGTTTTGCCATTTTTTTTTCAGGCCATTCCCTCTGTTAAAATGCCCCACTGTCAACATTTCCCTTCCACATCTATGGGAGGAGGGGTGACCAGTCTGTTACATGCTCTCTGTTGTGCCCCAAACTGGGCCAGTGGGAAGGCTGGGATCCCCTGCACGACACGGCCTTGGGGAAGCCAGGGTGCCAGCTCAGACAACGGCCCAGCCCCTCAGCCCTTCTCTTCTGCTCAGGTGTCCTCAGTGGACGGGGGCTTTTCTGGAGGGACTGAGACTGAAGCCCAGGTCTGTCCTGCCCACCTGCCTGCTCCCATCTCCAGGTGTGACTGCAGGAAAGAAGGGCATTGTATTTTTGCTCTTGCCATCTTCTCTCTCCTCATCTCTCCCTCAATTTAGCCAGCCCTCCCTTACCTGCAGTTTCCTGTTAAACAGAGGGCTGAGTCACACACACACACACCACACACACACACACACACACACCACCCTTGCTATGGGTGAGTCCTTGTGTAACGCACTTGCCTGGGTCTCGGTTTCCTCTCCTGTAAAATGGGTATGGTCATGGGGTGGGGGAGGCTGGGAGTTCCCACGCACTCTCGTGGACGATGGCACTCTAATGGGAAGGGCTTGCAAGAGCTGTCAGAGCGCCCCCACCTCCCAAATCCTTTGAGCCTTGTCCCTGCTATGCAGAGGCCCTGCCCTTCCCCCAGAGCAGCCTGGAAGAGCCCAAAGGCACACAATAAAAAGACTGCAAAATCACTTCTGAGATTTTAATTAAAATTTGTGCATCACACATAATAGAAAGGCAATGTCGGGTTAACAAATCATGGCCATGTCAGGCTACCCTATTTTTCATTTGGATCTCTGCAGAATCACGATTTGAGTTTATTGCGCAACGAAAGCCTATCTTCATTTCTGTCTAGAACAAGGTGGGCTCTGAGAGCCATGGGCACTGCCTGGAAGGGGCCTGGGGACCCCCAGGAGGAGGGGGCTGGCTCCTGAGAAAGTGACATGGACGGGGCACACACGTAGGCATTCAACCACCAGCTACATGGGCCCTCCTAAGTGCCAGGCCTTGAGAGAGCTTGAGGCTGGGGCTTGACATAGAGGAGGAATGAAAAGACAGAAGGATGAGAAAAGGGGGGTGGGCAGTGGGGTGGGGGAGCTGGAAGAAGCTGGGGCCTTGGAGGGGAAAGAGGTAGGATCCTCAGAAAGGCAAACTAACTAGAGACTATGGCTGTGGCAGAAACAAAATGGTAGCCCGTGTTCCTGGCACCCTGCACTCACACTCATTCACCTCCGTGCCCCAGCCCACACTCACACACCTGCACACACAGCTGCACCCACACCCCATGTGCACGCACACAGGCATGCCCACACACGTGCTCCAGCACATACACACGGCGGCTGGGACTTCTCTCAGACCTAGACCACCCCCTAAAGGACCCGGGCCGGGGGAGGCCAGAGAGGCCCAGCTCATGGGAAGCTTTTCCCACCCTGGGTAGGGGCCTGTCACTGGTCAGTCCCTGACTCTCTGAATGTTAAGACTTGAAAGAAACCTAGAGACCACCCAGTCTAATCACTGCCAAATGCTCCTTACCGTGATTTTACCTATAGGGAACCTGAGGTCCCCAGAGAGAAACAATTTGCCCAGGGCCACATGATAGCAGAGCGCAGACCGGTCCCTGCACTGGGGCAGTCAGGCAGGACTCCACCCCATGGGGGGCCTCCACTTCTAATGACCGTATGCCTGGGTCTGCCAGGTGCCCTGGGGGTCCAAGAGGAGCACCTGGCAAAGACCTGCCCTGGGGGGTGGCATGAAGGGCGTGGGGGACCTGTGGCTCCAACATACCATCCTCCAGCAATAGTCTTGTCCCAGTAGGGTCTGGGGGCTCTGTTATGAGCCCCAAAAGGGGAAGCACCCGGCTAGGATGAGGATGCTGGGTCTCCACCCAGCGCTGTCACATTCCATGTGTGTGACATCTCCCCAACTGTAAAGCAACATGAACACCTTGTGCTGGGTAGGGGACCCAGCAGGGTCAGCCTTCATCCTCTGCACCCTCCTTCATGCCCTCCACCCACTCCTGTCTTCTATTTCAGGAGTGGGGTGCCCAGTTGGCGTGAGGGTGAGGTGCAGCAAGGGGTGACAAGATGGGGGAGGAGGCAGGCCATGCCCACAGGGCCAGGCTGGGATCCTCCCCAGGGCTTGTTTGTTGGAGAGTGGCTGGGAAGCTAGGTCTTAGGCCACACAACTTTAATTTGCTTTTCTTACGTAATCTTTTAAAATGGTCATTATGTTATTCTATCATATAAATAAGAGCCGGTTCATTGTAGAAAAACTGGAAAACACAGAAAAGCAAAAATAAGATAAAAATCGTCTATTCGCATTACCTCAAGGGATGACTGCCACAACTATTTTGGCTTATTTCCTTCTAGACTTTTTTCTATGCAGATACATAAATGTTTATTGGGATGACATGGACTTTTTGTATGTTTCTTCCCCGCTCCCCCCGCCTTTGGTTCCTTTGTTGCTTTTCCAACTGGTCTGCAACAGCCAGAACATCTCAGGAACTGAGGACCCAGAGTCCTTGCCCATGTAGAGAACCAGGCGTGGAGAACTGGACTCGAATTCACTTGCAAGACACATGATCTTGGGCAAGTCACTTCGTAAGAGGAATGACTGGAGAGGGGAGAAACCAATGTCCCCAGCCAGATGACTGAGTGGTGCCAACAGTCTTGGCACCTGTTTTCCTGTAGGTGAAAGGCTGTCTTTTTGCTTTAGGTCATCCCAGGCACAAGTTCAAGTCCAAGGACAACAGCACAGGTTTCTCAACACTACAAGGAAACACTTTCTAAGTGTCAGAGCTGGGCACAGAGGGAATGAGCTCCCTGTCACTGTGGGGTGTTCGGGCACTCTTGGGTGTCCACAGGAGACTGGACTGACACTTCAGTGCCCTCCTCACCCTCTGAATCTGTGGTTCTGGCCCTAGGGCTTGGTCTTAGTCTCTTCTGTGGTTTTTTTTTTTTTTTTTTTTGAAGAGGGACGAGAGATGCCAACTTTCAGTTTTGCCAAGTGAGGACATTTTTAAAAAATGTCATCCACAATCACTATCATTTCACCTTTAAAAATGTTAATTTCAAAAGAAAAATGTAAGAAACATCTAATTGCAGAAGCAAGAATAGTTTTTGCCACGCACATCTCTTTTTGTCCTCATTCTTCTCCCTTTGTCACCTGTTGTCAAGAACTTTGTCACTGACCCATTCCTAGTCCTCATACTAGCTTTTGGGGATTTAGACCTAGGACTAAGGGTTCTTTCTGTGTCTTTCTGATTGTGGACAAAGCAAAAATCTTGCTTCCCAAAATGAGCAAGAAGAGGCTGGCTGGGAGGTGGGGCCTGGGTGTGCCTGTGTCCTCTGCAGCCTCAAGGACACCAGTGGTGTGACTCACATTGCCCAGAACTCTTCTCTGAAATAGGCTTTGAAAACTGGGCCCCAGGGAGCTCCGGGTTACTGATATAACTTGGCTCGGGGGCTTGAGTGGTCTGGGAAGAAAGTTCTGTTTTCTTGGGTTTCACTTGTGCAAAAAGTGGGGTTGTTAATACCGGGAAGGGTCTGTCTATCAGCAGAGAACAAGGCTAGAAATGTTGCAGGTAGCAGAGTGTAGCAGGAAGAGCCTGCTGACAAGAATGCCCTGCTAGGTCAGATTCCGTGCCCCCTTTCTACTCAGAAGTTTCCGGGTTTTTTGTCTGCCGTATTTGGTGTATTTAAAAGTGAATTAGCTCAATGTTTCTGCTCGTGTAAATAATGATCTTGCTTTCTGTAAACACAGATGAGTGTGGCATGGTGTGACTCTGGTTTCTAGGTTCCCAGATCTGTCTTTGTGGCCACAGGGATGGCCAGTGGCAGGGCCTGAGGGAAGAGCTCATGGTCTCAGGGCAGGTACGGTGGAGGCCTGACACTGACCGAGGTCACCTCACTGCTCTGGCTCCTTCCCACCTCCCCCTCCAGGGTTCCTGCAGGCAGATGGCCTTTGCATAGCCCCGCCCCTACTACATTTTGTCCCTTCTGTCAGAGCACAGAGAGATTTGGAAACCAGCCCAGCTCAAGGTATAAGGGGCTATGAGTCAGGTATGGCTCCTAAGGTTTCAGCTCCATCTCAGTTTCTATGTATCCCCAATTTTTCTGAGCTTTTCTGAGCTCTGCTGATAGCTGGTGCCTATCTGCTTAGAAGAGCTTGCAAAGAACTCACTCCCAAGGCTGAAAAGCAAGGAAAAGTCCTATGTTTATTCAGCCTTTCAAGAAATCCTTAAGTAGGAGGAGTAGGAATGGTATTTTTTAAATTTGATTTTTATTTTCTTTAAAGATTTTTTTTTTAGTTTTTAAATTAAAATTATTCATGCATGTCAAGAGCTAAGTTGCCCTAGGAGGGTTGCCCCATGTCCCCTTGTCTAAGGAAGCCATTTTCAGCTCTTAGCTGATTCTTTTGGTATTTACCTCCATATCCCTAAAGAGCACGCTTGTATCAATCATCCCTTCTGGATAGTTCTGCCTTGACTTTCCTCTAGAGAGGATGTTTAGCTCTTTCCCTTCCCCCACAGCCATCCTACACGTCACTCTCCATTCCCTTGACCTTCCAATATAGTTATATGATAAATTTGGGTAGATCAGTATCCTGTGGTTCACATTACTATGACTGTATATGCTATTCAGAGCTAAGTCACGAAATAAACTGGTTAATTTCCCTTTCTGCACATTTTTGTTTGTTTTTTCCTGGATGTAATCATTGTTTTTGCTTAGTTGTCTATGTACTTATCATTAAATTGACACCAAACCTTTGCCAATCTTCTGAACCTCCTCCAAAGGCATTCAGAAGTGAGAATTTTTCTATACATTCATTTCATTTTCTTAGCAAAATGTATCTTGGAGCCTTCTGAACCACTCTGATCAGGATTGGGTCATCCTCCAAGCCTGGTACGTGTTACCAAGCTGGGATCTCTTTTCTTAATCATCTCAGATTCTTTTCACCTCTCCCTTGGATCTTGCATTTCTGGTCTTCAGCTCTCTCCATTTACTCCCCTTGTTTTGGTGGAACATATCCTCTAGTAGCTTTCTGATAAAGGGTGCATGGGGGGTAAATGTTTTGATACCTTATATATCTAAAAATGTCTTTGTTCTCCTATTACAATTGACTGGAAATTCAGATGGAATTGAATAATAGGTTGTGTATTATTTTTCTTCAGAATTTGGAAAACATCACTCTCTTACATTTTAGTTTTCACCATTGTTATTGAGAAGTTCAGAGCCTTTCTGTTTCCTGATTTTTGTGTGACTTTTTTTTTTCCTTTTGGAAACATGTAGGCTCTTCTCTTTGATTCCAAAATTCTGAACTTTCCAACAATATGTTTTTGGCATGCAACCTATTCTCTGTGTGTGAGGCATGCAAAAGACCCATTGGTCTGGGAACTCATGTCCTTCAATTCTGGTATTTTTCCTTTAATTATTTCTTTGATAACTTTCTCCCTTCTGTTTTCTTTGTTTTTTCTGGAACTCTAATATCCTGATGTTGTATATCCTAGATTGATTCTTTATTTTTCATCTCTTCTTTCCTATTTTTCATCTTTGTCTCTTTGCTCTTCTTTCTGGGAGATTTCTTCAGCTTCAGCTTTATTAAACTCTAATTGGGGTTTTTATTTCTGCCATTATGTGCTTAATTTCTAAGAGCTCATTTTTGTTCTCCGATCTTTTCCTTTTTTATAGTAGCCTCTCCTTTTTCCTGGATGCAATATTTTCTCTGATCTTTCCTTCAAGGGGCTTTTTCCCAGTTGCTTGTTTGGGCTCTTGGGTTCTATGTCAAAGGGCTTCCTGGGATATGTGGTCATAGCCTGCTCATAATTAAGAGTGGGAGGTGGTCGCTAAAAAGTTGTTTCAAAGCTCAAGTGCGTGGGTGGGGGTTATTGACTGGGAACCTCACTGAAGGGCGAGCTGAGGGGCCATTTCTTGAGGATTCCCTAGGAAAGCTGGAGTGAAGTTGCCCGTCAGCATCCTAGAGCCCAGTTGGGAAAGAGGGCTGGTGGGGTCTCAGAGCTCAGTGCCACTATGTTTATTTCCTCCCCAGTTCTCAACAGTGTCTGACTTCCCTAGTGCAGAAAGCCTCTGTTTTATTCTCCCCAGAGGACAACCTTCCCATCTTCTGCAGGGGTCTCACTCTGTTGCCCAGGCTCGAGTGCTGTGGCGCCAGCCTAGCTCACAGCAACCTCAAACTCCTGGGTTCAAGCAATCCTGCCTCAACCTCCTGAGTAGCTGGGACTACAGGCATCGCTACCATGCCCAGCTAATTTTTTCTATGTATTTTTAGTTGTCCAGCTAATTTCTTTCTATTTTTTAGTAGAGACGGGGGTCTCGCTCTTGCTCAGGCTGGTCTTGAACTCCTGAGCTCAAATGATCCACCTGCCTCGGCCTCCCAGAGTGCTAGGATTACAGGCGTGAGCCACCCCCCCCGGCCAAAGTGTTCATTCAAACTATCATCTTCACCCAGGAATAACACCTGCCTTCATGATATACATTAAAACGTTACAATACCCCTCTCCTCACTGTTGCCCTCTTAGACTCTTCCACACACACGCAGCTGTCCCCTGAACTTTTTTCTCCCCTAAACTTTTCCATTCTCCACTCCCAGGGTCCCAAACGCCCTACTCGGTTGTCACCCTCAGAGCACCGCTCCTGTGCTGTCCCTTTTCCTGTGCCCACACTGGACACCCTGCAGCCAGGCTGCTCGAAGCCTCCCTTGCCCCCGAGGGGGCCCTGGGCAAAGACCCCTGGGGAAATGTCGCTCCTCTTCCCTTTGATTTCATTACCAGCGAGAAAAGACCATGGATAAGAGCTATTTGTGGGTACTGCTTGGTGAATAGGGGCTCTTGCACCTGGTTGTCATCTGTCACCCCATAAGGAGCCATGATGCATTGACTGAGGGGGGATGCACTGAGATGGGTCTTGGGGGCTCACGGGGCCTCTTCTCAGGGAATTCTGGGTAAAGAACAGGAGATTCACAGCCACAGGACTTTGCAGAGCTCAGACTCTGACCTTAGTGACAGAAGCTGGCGCCCAGACAGTCTCGACCAGGCTACCCAGTGGGCACAGACCCGGTGGGAGACCCTGGTTATGCTCGATCACCTCCCCTTGCCACTCCTTAGGAGGCTGAGTGGCTTCCTGGGCAGCCAGGTGAGTCTTGTTGCAACACCCTCCCAGAGGGCCCAGAAAGGACCTCCCTGGTGCTGTCCTGGGGCCAGGCCAGGGCCGGGCACTCAGTGCACTTGCGCATAGACTCTCCCGCAGCACCTGGCCCAGCGGGACCCCCGCTCCTCAAGACAGGCCCAGCTCTCTGGCCCCATGAAAGCTTTCGTATTAAAAATGACAGTCCTGCTCACCCTCAGAGAGTCTCCCTGGCTTGTTAAACAAGAAGCAAACTGGATGGGTACAGCAATTCTACTTTCCAGCCCCAAATGTCCACTTCACGGGTACAAGCTGCTTTCTCAAGGGTACAGGCTGCCTTGCTTGAGTCTCACGGAAGCTCTGTAAGCAAAGTGGTTCTCCCCATTCTACAGATGAGGAAACTGAGACTCTGAGAAGTTAAAAGCCCTACCCAAGGCCACATAATCACAAAAATACACTTGAAACCAAGGCTTCTGTTTGCTCTTCTCCATACCTCTTCATCTTCTGGGGAAGAGAAAATCAAGGTCACCAAGCAGGTGACACATGTATGTACCTGTATGTGTGTACATGTGTACATGTATGAAGGTTTGTGGCATGGGGAGGCAGGAGGATGGGAAGGAGCTGGTGGCCTGGGCAGTTGGTGATTGAAGGGGATGGCTTTTCCCATCTGCAGCTGGGACGCCCTGCAGGGCCCATCCTCAGGCAGCAGATCACATGTGCGTGTCCCCTGTGTTGGGGTGGCCTGAATTTAGGTCCAGCTCCCAGCACCCAGCCTCTCGGCTCCTGTGGCAGGCCTGGGAATAGCCTGGGAATCGTCTGTTTCCCAAGTCCCCACGCCAGGCCCCACCCCTGGTGCCCAGACTCCCGAGTGGAACAAATGTTCCACTGAGAAAGAGGAGAGAACAAAGGGTCCAGCCCAGCCTCCCAGGCTCCCACCCCAATGCTCAGGCCTCCCAGGGCCTGAGGTCACCCTCAGCCTTTCATCCCATCGGAGAGAAGCTCGCTGGCTCTGCGAGCCCCTCGAGATGAATACGGGAGTCTGCTCAGAGACCCAGCACCTCCCCAAATGGAGCTGGCAAACTCAGCTCTTCGCTCACCCAGGGCTGCAGGCGTGGCCACCACCGTGCACCCAGCAGAGCTTGGGCCAGCTGGCGGCCCCACCCAGCCACCCAGGCAGCCTGAGATCTGGGCTGTGCCAGGCACCATGTCATTTAATCCTCAAGGTAGCTGTGTGAGGAGGGCACTGTTAGCTTCATTTACAGCTGGGAAGCAGAAGATCAAAGGGGTTAAGCAGCCGTCCTCAGTCACACAGCTCGGTCCCCAGCACTCACCCCGCCCGCCCCCAGCGCCGGTGGGAGGGTCCCGACTCCCTGATGCCAGTTGGAGCTGGGAGGGCAATTTGGCAGCTGGCTCACTCCCTGCATTTTCAAGCATCATTAGATCTTTTTCTGACAACTTCATCAGTTAGCAGGGCTCAGAATTGGCAAAAATCCTTATTTAGACATTCAGCCAAAGAATTAAGAAGTGGTTTGTTTCAGAAAAAGCTCCGTGATGTAGGAGGCAGTCTCTGTCGTGGGCTGAGCAGGCAGCAGTGGAGGGACGGGATCTGGCCTCCAGCCGTGGCCTTGCCACCGGCACCCGACAGTCTTGGGCACATCACCGCTCTTCTTGGGGCCTCAGTTTCCTCACCTTCCAAATGGGCGTGATGACACCTCCCACGGGTAGTTAGGAGAGCCTGGGAAGGTGGCGCAGAGCTCTGGGTTCTAGTTTTAGCTTTCCCATCTGCTGGCTGAGTGGCCCTGGGCCAGTTCCTTCCCCTTCCTTGGCCTCAACTTTCTGCCTGGATCTGAGGGCAGGGCACGGATGACCTGAGGCTCTAGCTAGGGGCAGGGGTGGGGGGAGCCTGCGGGGATGGTGGGGCACCCTGTGCAGGGGGATTCTGCACCCTGCAGCCTGAGTGTGGTGCCTCTTAAAGGGGGCGACGGGTGGGCGGGACTTCCCACTGCTCGCCTGGGTGTCACTTGCCCTACCCATCCTTTGCGCTGTCTGGGGGCAGGAGGTGAAAAGGCACTTTGTTTCTATTTGTGCCGAGCTTAACAATTCCTGTCTCCTCACATGTCACATCTTGTTGGACCCCTTCATCCATCCTGGGAAGCAGCTGCTGTTACTGTCTCTGATTCACAGAGGGGAAAATTCGGGTGGGGGTTAAGGAGCGTCCCGCCCACAGTCACCCAGCTGGCACTGGGCACAACGAGGGCCCGAACTCAAGCCAGGACCCGTGAGCTCAGGGCCAGCTCTCCTTGCTTCTTCTCAGCCCTCTCGGTTCCTGGGAGGTTCTTCTCATCCAGCCAGACCCACCCAGGCCTCTAACTGGTTCTGTCAGCGATTTGTGATTTCTCGCAAAGCTCCCAAGAGCAGAGCGCGTTGCCCTTCTGTGTAGCCCCCGAGGGGCGGTTTAGTGCTGTGGAGGGAAAATGGGATTCCAGGCGAGTCACTGAAGTTCTCAGAGCCTCAGCTTGTTTACCTTTAAGATGGGGATGACAGGTGCAGGGTCGGGTAAGGATCCGTGGCCCAGCCCTTCCCTAATGGTGCTCCGAGCACATCATCTTCGCTTCTCCCCCTGAAAGGTGCGTGGAGTCAAGGCAGGGTGACCAGCCCCATTTGACAGATGGGGAAGTGGAGGCTCGGCAGATGGAGGGAGTCCGAGGTGGCACAGCCAGCCCGTGAGCCGCTGGAGCTGGGCGCCATGTGGCACACAGGCTCTGCTGGGCTCTGCCTCCTGGGAAAACCGTTTATGTGTTCGAGGTGAGAAGCGAATCCAGGCTTCCTTCCAGAGAAAGAGCCTCCTCCCTCCAGCGCAAAGGACACACTGGTGGGATCATTTTAAAAGTATTGCTCACACCCGAATTCCCAGTGGCACTGAGGGGACAGGCGGCAGAGGGCCCAGGGAGGGGGCTGGCTGGCCTGGGGACATGCTGGTCTGGCACCCTGGTCACAGTCCCGCACTCACAGAGCACAAGATAAACAAACTCCAACTCAGCTTTTCAAAGGCCCTGGTCCCCAGCGCCCTTCTCAGCCTGCTGGCTTGAGGCTTTATTCCACTCACGTCTTTTCTGATAACTTCATTTGTGCCCCCAGAGACCTCAGACTTGTTTAAAAATAGAAAAATAAACAATACTGTTCCTGAAGTGTCCCCTCCCCCTTGGGGCCTCCTAACGAGGTGCTGGCCAAGCTGGACGGGGGCTGTTCCCAGGGTTTTCGACCCTCTGCAGGCCTCAGGCTACTGCTACTTCCCAGGCCGGCAGCTCTGAAGGGCTTCCCTGCAGCCTGAACGGATAGCGTGCGGGGAGGTGTTGTGTCACCTGCCTGGCGCTATTGGAGGCTACTGCTCCTCACAGGTGGGGTGTGGGGACACATTCACCCCGGTGCAGAGAGACAGGCCAAGCCCAGCACAGGCCCAACCACAGAGGGACCTGTTGGGGACCTTCCCCCTCCTCTTAGCTCTGGCCTCAGCCCCTCTCAGCACCATAGGCCCCTTCTGTGTGCCAGGCACTGGGTAGGGCCCCAGAACGCAGCCTCTGAAGTGTCTCAGGCTAGTTGTTGAAAGACCTGGACTTAAATTTGTAGTTTGTGTATGACCTCAGTTTTCCCCATCTGCAAAATGGACCTAATGCCAGCAGCCCTGCCTATGTCAGAGGGTTTTTCTGAAGACTGGACAATAGGATGGATGTGAAAATTCTAAAATGCTCTGGGAAAGTGAGTGAGATTCCAGGCAGCATTCCCAGAGGAAGTTCTACCAGCAGGTAACAAGGGGACTGAGGCAAATGCCAGTGACCGAGACCTTACTTCTTGGGTGGCAGAAAACTCAAAGGTCATAGATGGGCTCTCTCTGGAGATGGCTGGAGGCATCTACCTTACACTGCCCTGGCCCCTCTTGAAGAAAAGCCCCGGCTTTGTCCCACACCCTGTGAGCTGCTCTGTGACTCCACCTTCAGGAGGACAGCCCGAGCCATAGCTGGTGGGGCAGACTGGATCAGGGACTGGTTCCTTCTCTGCACAGGCAGCACCTTGCCTGGCCAGCTGCTCCTGTTCTCTCTCCTCTGGGCAAATGTCTTCCCAGAACAGGAATAATTGGAGGCTGCCCCACAGGGCCAGGCAGTTGGCGGTGGTCTCACCTCCTCCCTGGAGTCCCATCCTCCTTAGTGAGGCCTCTGAGCCTCCAGGAACCCTGGAGGGAAGGGAGGCCCGACACCCCATGCTTTCCCAGGCTTGCACACCGAGAGTGCAAGCAGCGCAAGGGGCCAACAAGGCTCCTAGCACCCCACAGAATTGCCAGCAAAAATGCCCACTGCTTGCTAGTTATCCATCCTTGGCTGCGTATCTTGGAAAGTACCTGGAAAGGTACAGACATAGATGGCTGCTCTAAGACGCAAAGACCATGAGATGAGCTGGGGCAGTCTTCCTCTGAACTTCATTGTCATGGAGCACTGTGCTTAATAGGACCCCCATTTCCTGACAGGCATCGCAGGAGAAGAACATCCATTAGCCCCTTGCTGGGTCTGGGAGCCAAAAGTCCAGCTCTGCCTGCGCCCAGCCCAGCCGTTGCCCCACAGAGAATGAAGCAAAAGAGAGATGTACAAGCTCTTGCCTCCAACCCCCTAGGAAGGAAAGTTGGTTTGCTTGCTTAGCAAATTATCTCTAGAGTGCACTTTCTTTTTTAACTTGCTTTTTATTTATTATCAAAATAGAATGTCAGCAATAAAATAAAATTTCTAAAAAGCAACTCCTTAGCACCCAGCCACCCCCACATAAGTTTTCATTTTCTATTTTCTTTTGCTATCCTTTCCCCTAGGCAAGCTTTATTTTATAACACTGTAGACATACATAGCTATAATTTTATTTTGTGCTTTTTTTCGTTAGGCATAATGCTTTTTCATGTTGCTGCATAGCCTGTGTAATTATCATTTAATGGTTGCATAATTGCATTGAGTACTGATTTACTAAACCATCCGTTCATTGCTGGACATTAACATTGTTTCCAGGGGGTTATTTATTTATTTGTTACTATAAATAATTTTGCAATAAACATCCTCATGTATTATTCTTTTCACTTTTTGAATTATTTTCTTAGTTTAGATATCCAGGTTCTCTGTGGAGGCTCTAGATAGATAGGACTGTCCATTTTGGGAATTTGAACTATGCAGCCATGAAAATGATAATTATGCCGAGTATGTAGCAACATGGAAAAACATTTATGCCTCATAGAGAAAATGCACAAAATAAAAAGTTTGGGCTTTTAAATATCCTTAACCCAGATCAACGATACAAGATAGAGCCCTGTGACACATCACTAGAGACCTCCGTCCAAGGTGACTTCGTTGCATAAAGGCTACTTTGCACCTGGTTTTTCAATAGGCAGCGGGGCATGTGTTGCCGTCCAGTCCATTTTCTCCATCCTCCCACGCGGCTATCGTGCAAGAGCCTCCTCAGACGCACTGTGCTGTCAGGGGCCACAGCGCTGCTGGCACCGCGGCCCGAGGCTGGGGCAGCTCTCCCAGCATCTCCTGCTGAGTGTGTGGTGGGCCCCAGCGCTAGGGCTCCTTCACCCGTACTGCTGTCCTGATGGTGCCGTCCTGGAGGGAAAGGTGCAGAGCTTCATGTCACTCCCGAGAACGATCATCAGCTCATCTGGCCGCCCCAGCACGTGCAGGGATTCATGGGACTCTTCTCCCCTTGGTCCTCCATGAGCAGGCACGTCCCTTGGCTCTCAGCCTGGGCCCGTTTGCTGGCCCAGGAGCCTGACACCTCCGTGTGCATTTTTTCCATTGTGACGCAGGGGCTTCCTGGAACGCACTCCACAGAAAGAGCTCAGGTTTGAGGGTCAGACAGACTTGGGATCAAATTCCTGCTTTTCCTCTGATTTGGTTAAGTTACTTAACCTCTCTGCTCCTTGGTTTTCTTAATCTATACAATGGATTTACTGATTTTACTGCGTGGGTTATTTTAAGGGATTAATAGGAAAATACATGTGAATGTGGTTGACACAGCACCTGATAGGTAGTAAATGTGTAACCAGTTTCCTTCCCTCCTTCCTGCCCCACCTTGGGCCCGAGGGAAGGTATGGGGATCAGGTGTGGTACCTAGAGGTTTGGGCCAACAGCAGGTGCTTAATAAATGCCTGGGCGATGATGAGTCTTGGCTGGCTGGGCCCTTAGCAGTCAAGGACAGCTTGCTGTTATTGGGACAATGTTCCCAGGATAAAGGGGAGAGAGAAGAATAGAAAGTTGGGGGTTTCAAAAATCCAATAATCCAAAATATCAGGGGCTGAAATAATAAAGGACCTTTGAGTTGCTTTGGTTTGGACTTTCTGGTGTTTAAAGAGTCACTAAGCACCGGAGAGAGAGGGGCAGCTGCTGGTGAGAGAGGGCTGCAGGGTGAGTCCATTTCCATTTATACTAGTTGATTCAAAGTGAGGAGCAAAATAGACCAATTTTTATGCTTTCAATGTGTTGATAAAAGAGAAATTGTTGTCTTGATGCAAAGATCTGTATCCTACAGAGTTCACAGGGAACGTGGTTCCCAGGGTGCCCTGGCGTAGGTGTCCCCAAACAGCTGCTAAGCAGCCCCAACAGCCTTGGAGGACCTCTGACAGCTTACAAACAGGAAGGCCGCTTGTAAACAGCAGGCCGGAACCAGGAGGGCGGTGGGGCCCGCGGGCCCTGTCGCCTGCAGCAAAACCCAGCCTGTTCCCCCCGTGAGAAGCAAAAGAGCTAACGTTCTCAGCAGTTTTCTAACCGTCTGGTGCCTGGTCTGGCCTTAGGTGGGTGACTTCATCACCTTAGTTACAGTCACTTGCTTTGCACTAACTGCCTGTAAACCACAGGTACAGATTGTGTTTTAAAGGGTTTTTATATTGGCTGTTCAGAACTTTCTATTTTCCACAGGAAAACCTATAAACTGTCATTAAAGTTCCCAGCCTGAGCCACAAGTGTTGACACGACTCATAGCACAGCAGCATTAAAACAGAGAAACAGCCCTGGCTCCACGGTCCCAGAGCCCCAGCACGCCTGGGGCTTTCCTGGTCCCCCCAGTCTGAGATGACTGTGAGCCGCCTTCGCTCCAGCCCTACAGCTGGTGAAAGTCCACGGCCCTCCCCACTCTGCTGTTCTGTTTAGGGGGTTATAGGGCAGAAGGGCTCCCATGTTTTCCTTTCATTCCTTCTGCCTCCATCTCCCTCGTCTGCTTCACTTCATATTCACCCAAACAAAGCTCTCAGCCTCTTTGCTGACATACAAAAAACTCCACTCATGTCAAGCACTGTATGAATTTCGGTTGGCACCACTGAAAGCTGCAGAGAGGGTAGGTGGGTCCCAGGGAGGGTCCCACCTGGGAGCATTAGCATCGATGCCTCCTCTCCCCACTCCGTCCTCCCCAGGAGCCCCCTCCTCCCTCTGCTGGAACCAGCTCCTCACCCCGCCCGGCCTCGGCAGAGCAGAGGGTCTTCTTTTTTTTTTTTAAGCCAGTCAAATTTAGCAGTAGGGGGTCGAATAAAAGCAGAGGGGTCTTGTCACTCACAGGACCCATGCTCCCCAGACACCAGCTGCCTCGGAGTGTCAGTAGCAATGTTTTTCTCGTTATCTTGGTGATTCCATAAAACAGCAAAGCTATAGAATTGAACTAGAGAGTCATTCATTTGGTGCTCTGGGAGAAGTGGTTTTCGTCAGCAAGGCTAAGGTGGTAAATGGAGACATTTCCTAAATAAATCTGGTAGAAATTGGAAGAGGGAGAGAAGAGGGAAACCAGTTAAAGGACACGTTTGTAGGAGAGAGAGTTTGTCACAGGTGGAATTGACCGTGAGCAATGAGAGAGAGCAAGGGAGGCAGAGGTGAGCAGAGGTGGCCCCATGGGGCAGTGCGTCACAGCCACCTCCGCAGGGCCTGGCTGCTGCCTGTCAGAGGGCGGCGGGGGCAGGGGCCCGGCGAGGTGTCCTCAAACCCAGTGTTTTCAGCTTGGCTGTTTGCTCTGGGGCTGTCTGTGCTCCACGTCACTTCTCCCCACAGCCCCCATCCCATCCCGCCCTTGCTGGGTGGCAGGTTCTGTCCTGGGGGGCATGGGGGCAGCCTGTGGGGTCAGCCCAAGAGCATCTGGTGTCATGTCTCTGCCACTTACTAGCCCCGTGAGTTTGACCAGGTCATTTAGTGTAGTCTAAGGACTGTCCACCTAAAAACCACCTGAGCAGCTTGTTAAGATGCAGACTCTGGGACCCTGCCCCAGAGGTGCTGACTCAGAAGTCTATGGTGGGATCGAAAGTCTGAAGTTTGGTTAAAGCTCCCTATGGGACTCAGACACAGCCAGTGTGTCAGCGTCTCTGTGACTCTCCAGCCTCAGCGGCAGAATGAGTGACGCACAGGTGGGCACACAGCATGCTAGCTCCTCCTCGCCCCCTTCTCACCAGAGCTGCCCCCCTTTGAGGCCCCTGGAGATTTCACAGGGGGACGACGCCCACAGCAGCCTGGTGAACCCCCGGACACGCGCTGGCCCAGGTAACAGCTTTGCTTGGGAGCTCGACACGTGCAGCTCCAGCAGTCCCAGGGGCGCCAGTGACACTGAAGGACAGGAGCAGAGGGTGGGGGTTACCCGTGGCAGCTAATGTTTATTGGGACCCTGCCTGTACCAGATGTTTTGCAAATATGATCTTATTCGATCCCCACAAAACCCCAGGAGCAAAGTTATGACTGCATATTTTACAGATGGGGTAATGGAGAGGCTCGGTGATCTACCCAAGGTCACACAGCTTGTTTTTGTTATTGTTGTTACCAGGAACTTGAATGTTGTTTAACGTGTTACAAGATATTATAGAGTTCATCTCAAGCTATTAAAAACGGTAATGTACAAATGGGAACAGGCACTTATTTATGATACAATTAAGTTCTGTTTCGCCGAGAATAGATGTTGATAAACAAGTGAGGAGACAGCTGGCTTTTTGGTTCTGTTTTTTCTTTTCTTCTTTTTCATTTTTGCTCTGAAAGATTACACTATTAAAATACTGAGATTGTATACACCTGGTCAAAAGCTGCAGGCTAGCAAAATCTTGTAGATGTCAAAGAAGAAGTGATTATACTAACTCCAGCCCAAGCCTCCCACAGCACAGCACCAGGCCCCTGAGCTCCACCTAGGAGAAGGTGCTAGAGCAGGTGGCTCTTCTGGAAGGTTCCTCAGGGCAGTGGCAGGTACCTGTTGGCCTGGAATCTGGGGAGAGACTGGTTTGGTGGGTCTGCGCCAGGCTCAGGCCACGTGGGCTCGTGGCTGTTTAATAATATTTAACATTTTTACTGCCTTTCTTCCCTATTTGTTCCATTAGCGATCTGTCTCCAGCTGCCGGCAGGACACATCCTCAGCCTGTCCATGCCAGCCCATCTGTCACTAAGAGACAGCTCCCATACGGGCCTCTCTGTTTTTAGACCTCGGGAAAGTTGAACATCTAAAGCACAGAGACTGTCCCTTTTTCACAAACAACTGGTGAGGAAGATGCCTCCGGGGACTGGCCAAGGGAGAGGGTGCGTTCACCTAATTGAATTTCTCACCTTCTCTTCTCCCCACTCTCAGCTCCCCTGAAATGGAAATTTCAGGGTTCAGTCAACCCAGCGAGGATCAGACAGGCTAATTTGAGCCTTTGAGGGGTTTCAGTGTCCAAGTTAAGCCCCATTGTTGCCCCGTTCCTACTTAACATTTTTATCCATGCTAGTGGATGGGCGACCTGGAAGGGGAGGCGAGTGTGAGGAAGGAGGGGGGATTCCTACCGCCTTCCCCATTTCCTGTTCCCCGGCTACAGCTTCTCCCTGGATCCCACCGCATGTCCCCCCCTTCTGATCTGCTCTCATCTCTGTGTTCTTCCCGGTTTCTCCTTCAGGGCCCTTTGTCTGCCCTACCTCCCAGCACACACTGGCCCGTCCTAGCTCTTGTCATTATATTTGCTTGTACCTGATTTAGACGATTTCCTTATGCTGTCTGTTTCTGAAGAGACTTCTGTAAGTGCCTGGGCTGAGCCTCCTGGAGGACAGAGGTGGCATCTCCACCATTTTGGGGGCCCCAGGACCTGGCGCAGTGCCTGGTGCACAGTAAGTCACCCTTATGCGTTTGCTACAAGGACTTAAAGTTCAGATTATGAGCTTTGTGTCTTCGTCCCCAGCTGAGGAAGCCACATCCTTCACCCCTACCCCCCAGCACTACCCCCGCCCAACCTCCAGGCTTGTTCTCTGAGCATCTGCCAGCTGGCAGGGGCATGAGACTCAGGGTAATGCCTCAAACCCTGCCTGCTCTGTGTGTGTAGGTAGGAATGTGATTTCAAGAAATTTTCTTGGGAAAAAATTAGTTAAATGCCCAATGAAGTCAAGAGTAGCACTGTAGAAAAAGCATTGAATTAGGAGTTGGAGTCCCAACCTTCATTTAGCAAGTAGCTTCCCTTCGTCGGACTTGAGTTTCCAACCTTTGTAAAATGGAGTGATAATATCTATCCTGCCACCTGCCTGCAAGGTAGTCACAGCCTAACCCGATGCCTTGCACACAGCAGGTGCTCACTTGTGTTGGGTTTATGAACCGACTGAATGACTTTGACTCAACACTGCCACCTCCTGGTAGAGCTATTCGAGTGCTGAAGGGCCACTCCTGGTTCAGACCTGGAACTAGGAATTCCTCCTGGGCAACGGGATGGAAGGAAGAGGATCCCTCCATGAAGGGGCATCCCACCTGTTTTCAGGTGAGCCCTGCAGCTCTATCCACTGTGGCTTCCAAGTCACTGCTCCTGATGACAAGCTCTTTCATTTCCTCGGGTGTAGCCACTTCCCGGAGTGCCAGTAGCCCAGGAGCATAGGGTTGGAATGGGCTCCACCACTCACCAGCTGATAGACCTTTTCCCCCAGTGACCCCCTCCCTCCAATGGGCGAAGGACCTTTTTTCATTTAAATAAACATTTAAGACCTTCTTGTTTGTTAGTATAAGTGTTTAATGCTGTTGATTTCCCTGTACACACTGCTTTCACAGAATATCACAAATTTTGATATGTTGTGTTTTCATTTTCATTTCCACACAATATGTAGCCTTTTGGGTTTGACTTCTTTAATTTAGCAAAATACATTGAAGAATCATCCACATCGTTGTATGAATCAATGGTTCTTTTTTTTCTTTAGACAAGGTCTTGCTCTGTTGCCCAGGCTAAAGTGCAGTGGTGTCATCATAGCTCGCTGCAGCCTCAAACTCCTGCCTCAGCCTCCTGAGTAGTTGGGACTACAGGCACGCACCATCATGCCCACACCACTCCTGGCTAATTTTTCTTGTTTTTTGTAGAGACGGGGTCTCACTATATTGCTCACGCTGGTCTCAAAACTCCTGGCCTCAAGCAATCCTCCCACCTCTGCCTCCCAGAGTGCTAGGATTACAAGAATGAGCCACCGTGCCCAGCCATGGTTTTTCCTTTTTATCACTGAGTAGTATTCCATTGTATGGATGTGCCATAGTTTGTTTATCCATTCACCTGTTGAAGTACATATTGATTGTTGTGTCCTGCCTTTCATTCTTTTAGTGATGTCTTTTGAACAACATAATTTTTAAATTTTAATATACTCCAATTTATGAAATTTTCCCCTACGGTTAGTGCTTTTGTATGTTGTTAAACAGTCTTTGCCCCAAGGTCATGAAGATATTTTTCTAATGTTTTTTTGTTAGTCCTACACATTAGATCTATAATTAATCTGTAATCAGTTTTTCTGTATGGAGTGAGGTAGGAATACTTATTTATTTATTTATTTGTTTATTTATTTATTTTTGAGACAGAGTCTCGCTTTGTTGCCCGGGCTACAGTGAGTGCTATGGCGTCAGCCTCACTCACAGCAACTTCAAACTCCTGGGCTCAAGTGATCCTCCTCCCTCAGCCTCCCAAGTAGCTGGGATTACAGGCACGAACCACCACACCTGTTTAATTTTTAGTTTCTATTTTTAGTTGACTGGATAATTTTTTTTTTTTTCTATTTTTAGTAGAGACGGGGTCTCGCTCTTGCTTAGGCCAGTCTCGAACTCCTGACCTCAAGCAATCTTCCCGCCTCGGCCTCTCAGAGTGCTAGGATTACAGGCATGAGCCACTACGCCTGGCCAGAATCTAGATTAATTTTTTTCCCCCATATGAATGTCCACTAAACTTAACACTACTTACTGAAAAGACCCTCTCTTCCCTGACTGCACTGCAATGTCATCTTTGTCATAAATCAGGTGGCCATATACATCAGGGTATGTTTCTGGAATCTCTTATGGCCATGAATCTGTTTGCCTATCCTTGCATCAACACCACACTGTATTAATTACTAGAGCTTAGCACAGATCTCGATGGTTAGTAGTACAAGTCCTTCAGCCTCGTTCTCTTCTTTAGGATTAACTTGGCTGTTCTTGACCCTTGCATTGCCACAAGTTTATAATCAGCTTGTCAATTTCCACAGAGGATCAGCTGGAAGTCTTAAACTAGAATGGTACCAACTCTAATTCAGAAAGAATCAACATTAATAGTATTGCACCTTCTAATCCATAACGATGGTATATCTGAGGGGACTTTTTAAAGGCACTAAAACAGAAAAGGTTTTGTTACACCTTCCTCCCCAGGGCACGGAGTTTGCTCACCCAACCTTGCACAACCACGAGGGGGCTTTCAGGCAGCATGTCCCTCGGAGTCTGCCCCAGGGAACCTGAGTTCTCTGCTTAAGACTGAGGAAGGGCTAACAGACACCTCCATCCACTCCTTTCCTTGACAAGTGCTTTACATTAGTTGAAAATGCTTAAAAATGTAAACATGAATCATATCATTTTAATAAGAGTTGGTAGCAGATAATGATGAACAAAAATAATGTATTATTTGAAAATAACAAACTCTAGAAATTAAGAAAATTAATTGGCAATGAGAAATTTTAAATGAAATAATATTTTTTGATCTTTTTTTAAAAAAATGAGATCTTAAAAATCAAAGTGCATCAATGACGTCATTATTGAGTCACTAGCATATTTTTGTGTGAATGTTTTCCAGCAACTGTAAAAAGCTCTTTTTGACTAGGCGCTAGTTGGAGAAATGGTGAGGAGATATTTTTAAGCTAAGTCCAAATATTTTTCCTCTGACTTTCATCTTCAAATCAAATCTCTTGTTCAATAACTTTAAGAAGATCTTTTTTTTTTTTTAAAAAAAAAAAGAGGTTTAGTATTTGGCAAGGACTGCAATCTTTTTATTGTCAACAAACTGTAGTTTCTATTTCCAAAAAAAAAACTCCCAGCATTTGGGGTTTATTTTCATCATCTTTCATAGATGGAGATTGCACTACTGAGTTACCTGTATAAATTTCTGTGCTGACATGTTTATCTTCCCCTTGTTCAGAACGACTTCAAACTAGGGTACATGTTATTCTTGAAATGGAAGCATTGCTTTGTCAACTGTCACTTCCTTCCTCCTCTGGGGGATTGAAGACTTCTAAATGAGCGTGAAATTTAATGCAGACTATAACTCTCTGGATAGGTCCCAAAATTGACTGGTTCAGATTTCAGATTGTTAAAGTTACAGCATCAAAAATCTGGAATCCAGTAACCTGGGCCTGTGATCACTGAGTCTTGCTCTCTTAGCTGCCCGTTCTCAGTTGTTCTTCTGTCTGCCCTGGGCTGAGCCGGCCAGGACCTGAGGACTCAGGCTGGGCTGGCATTTGGCACAGAGCAGAGAGCTCTGCATAGCACCATCGGGCCCCTTTGCCTGGATCTGTGGATGTGTTCACATCCCTGAGATGAAGGGTCAGCCTAGATCACAAATCTCCAGCCACGCTTCATTGTGCACTCCCAGCAATAGAAAAATCTGGATCATGCACCCATGATATGTGTATATTCATTCATAAACCATACATTTACTACTATACTAGTATGATGTAAATATGCAAAATAAAACATTTTAAAGGACAAGCTAAATATTACATAAAATATTTTAAAAACAGATTCCCCTTTATTATATATAACAAAAATTTCTTCCTTGCACTATTTTATTGTTTGCATAAAATTAAAAACAACATTGTAAGGGAAAGCAATGTGGTTGGATTTGCTTCATTATTCTTTATAATCTTGCTTTAAGATTGAGATTGAGCCATGCAGAGGTCTAGTACTAGATTAGTTTATTTTTAATAGCTGTCATAATTGATCCAAAGACAAGAAATGTATCATAGGCTGCATGAATTAAATCACGGTACTCATTTTCAACTCCATCCACCAATTAAAGGCTTTGGATAGAAGTTAAACTAGTAATTGTACGTCTTCCCTTATGCCAGGCAATGGCTCTTTCATGCTGAAAAGTGGAAAGTATCACATTTTTATATTTTTAACAAGTGGACTCAAAATCCACTGTCAGTCTTTATTTGGACAATTTTCAAACAGGTTAGAAAAATCTGTTTCTATATTTTCAGGTATGCAGATGCAAGCATTTTTATAGATGATACCACAGGATTTTAACAACAAAAATCCCATTTTCAAAATATTCTCTTCAAAGTATGAGATTCTTTAGGAAAGCAATAATGTTAAAATGGGTCACACTTATCTTGAAGAGTCAACTGAATTTGAGTTCTTTTTTTGGTGTATATCTGCTAGGTAGCAAACTGCCAATGGCCACTTGTCATTACAAAAAGGTCAGCAAATTTGGAACACTTGTCTTTTTGTGCAAGAAAAATGTAGAACTCATCTTTAAGTATGATGGCTCTTTTAAGAACTCTTCCAAGAGATGATCAGCAAATCTCCATGCAGTTCATAAGATTTTCATAGTCATTTTTCTTCTGATTACAAATCACTGTATAAGTTTTACTATATTTTAAACTTTAAAAAAAAAAAAGGACCGTTTCAATGCACCCTGCTGTGCATTGTATATTTCTGGATTGGCCTTCTTGACTGCGGTAGCCTGCAGGGAGTCAGTTCAAACGTGCTGCTGTTCCTGCGTCCTCACCCCAGAATCCTTTCAGCACGGAGCAGCCACTCCATCAACGAGTGCACTCGATTTTCCCCAGAAGTGGTGTTTTTATTAAAGAAGTAATTTACCGTTTAGTCCGTATCTTCTTTCCTTTATTGGCTCACACAAATGTGGTTCTTCTAGGAAAATTATGTTAGAAACATCTATACTTTTATATAACTATTTAGCAAAGTTTCTGCAGTGTGACATTTGTTCGAATGCTTATTTCTCTACATCCTCAGCGATATTTCCTCTGCATCTTCCAATGCGCTTGCCACGTTGTGTTGTATCTACCATTCTTGCTACCACACCGACTACCCTGTTTCCAGTCTCTCTAAGACAAGGGACGTGTGTGTGTCTGTGTGTGTATAGATAAGAGTCGTGTGACGTGGGTCTAAGGGTCAGTGTGTCGGTGTCCTGGCAACCACCTCCCTCCCACCACTTCCAGCAGGGCCAAGCAAGGGGGATGCCCCCAGGGAAAGGAAGAGTGGTGTTTCATTCCAGGCTGGATCCGTGGCGCAAGGTTGCTGACCTGCCTTGCACCTGTCTGAGCACAGGAGAAGAGAATGGTGCAGGAACTTCTTGTTCTGTCTGCCTGGATTCTCATGGTTTCCACCGTATGGAGAAGAATTCATACTTGGAGTAGGAGAGGTTTCAGCACAGATGTTTTCTTGTTGTTCACTTGCATTTGCATTGTAAGCATGAACGTCAATCGTGGTTTCCTTGCAGGAATCTTGTTAAGCTATGGATCCATTTGTAAGAGTTAATGTAGTTAAAATTTGGTAAGGTAATCTGTAAAGCCACCTAGCTAGGTACATGTGACTTGGAAGGCATCACAGCAGATAATCCGTACCAGCGTAATTTGAGGCAGTCATACTAAGCATTTCTGGGCGTGTTGGGGTGGAAGGATGGAGAAACCAGGCAGAGCAGGAGCTTCTTTGGAGGTTCTACCTGGGCAGCCTGGATTGTCCTGCCCCCTGGCCACTCCCGGAACATATATATGAGATATAGATAATTACACATAAAAATAATATATTAATATATAATTGTATATAACAAATATATAATTACATACAAGACAAGTACATATATTATTATATTAGTTATATATTAATATATGTTAATTATATATTATTATATGTTTACATAATGATCATATGTTACTATGTAATTGTAGTAAATAATTAATTTATAATTATAGTAATACTGATTATATTATTTATATATCAATACTAATAAAATATATTGATATATGTGACAGACTCTGTCACGTGGGGACCTTATTTCTAGGGCAGATTTCTGGAAGTGCCCGTTTGCTAAGGCTGCCATAGCAGTGAACAACAGCAACGTACCGTCTCATAATTCTGGAGAGAGAAGTCTGAGCTGGAGGCATGGGCAGGGCTGGTTACTTCCGAGAGCTGGGAGGGAGACTCTGCCCCAGGCCTCTCTCCTGGCTTCCGGAGGTTTTCTGGCAAGCTCTGTGTCCTGTGGCTTGCAGATGTGTCACCCTGACCTTTGCCTCCATCTTCACGTGGTGCTGTCCCTGAGTGTGTCTGTGTCCAAATTCCTCCTTTTTATAGGGACATCAGTCATGTCAGATCAGGGGCTCACCCTACTCCGTATGACCTCGACTTAACCCCTATCTAATTATATCTACGACGACGCTATTTCCAAACAAGGTCACATTCCGAGGTGCTGGGGGTTAGGACTTTAACATGGATTTTGGGTAAGGGGGAGACATAATTCACTCTGTAACATTAGGCCACATCCCAGGCCTTCTAGAACGAGGTCTCTGAGAGTGAGCGCTTAGAATTCTGTATGTGTGTGTGCGTACATAGTGTATTCCATGCACCGCAGTGTGGTGAACACAATCTTTTTGTAGCTTTTAAAAAAATTGTGGTAAGAACACTTAATGTGAAAGATACGCTCTTAATCAATTTTTCAGTGCACAATACAGTATTGTGGACAACAGGCACAATGCTGCATGGCAGATCATCTCTAGAATTCATGTTGTTAACAAGGACCCCAGGTGTGACTCATATGCTCACTAAAATTCAAGAACTACATGGCCACCTGGGGTGACACAGAATGTCCCCTCTCACACCTCAAATACACAGGGATACAAATAGAAGAAAACTATACATTTGAATATGTAGCTGAGTTCAAAAGAAATGAAAGAGAAATTTTCATGGGCCAAAAACGGAGAAATCAGAACCAGAGAGCTAAGCATTGGCTGACAGCAGGCGGCCCATAGGAGTAGACAGTGGTCCAGAGCCCTGGGGCTGCAGCAGGGGTTCCGATCCCCTTGACGGAGTTGTGTGCTTGAAGTCAAAGAGCTGGAGCTAACCCTTCTGCACAAAGCCTGGAGCCATGCAGAGATGTCTTGTCAGGGAAAAGGGGAGGAAACAGTCAACTGGAGAGGACATTTCCTCAACTAACTAGAAATTTGGAAGATTGAGGAACTCCTGGCCTCTCACCTCTGCCGTGTGAATTCACAGGATGAAGGAGCCTTCTTAGCTGAGGTGCCTGTGAGGACAGGGAACTTGGGCTGGGGTGAGGGATGCATCAGGTCGTTCTGGAACACTGAAGCAGAGCTGGGATCGCAGACGGCCTGCAGCCCTGGGACATGCAAGACTGGGCCCCTGACCAGCGGAGGGAAAGGACCCCTGGGAGGCAGGATGGGTTAGGGACACAGAAAGTGGGGGAGAAGGGCACCAAAGGTGAACTTGTCAAGCTTGTTCTGTGCGGTTCTCCCTTTAAGCCTCATAAGACCTGCCCACCACCCCTCCACCCTGAAGCACATCCAACTGCCGCTTCCTGGGGCCACAGGGGAAGTAGCAAGGCAGCCTTAGCGAGCCCGCCGGAGCTGGCAGGGAAGTGGCTGGGTGTCACAAGCCCAGGCCATGGGTGTCAGCAGAGAAGGGTCTTCATGTGCCATATGTGACACTGGCCAGGCTCAGTTTAGGGGACCCAGGGTGTCTAAAATCACATGACCCTTACTCGTTTTGGGACCTAATTTGAGAGATAGTTTGGTTTAAAAATGAAAATTGCTATGGCGATTATGACATCTATAGTAGTTAGGTAATAACTACGTACCATTTGCTGAGTGTTATTCCCTGGGCACTGTGCAACTGTAAACCTATCCTATTGAGTGCTCACAGCAATCCTACTGGGTAGATATAATTTTTATCCCACCCTGTCTTGGAGAAGAGAAATCTTAGGCGCTGGGGGATTATATGATTTGTCTACACTGAATTCATGAACTAGTAAACAGTGAAGGCCAGGACTCAAAAACCCAGTCCTGTCTGACGTCCCCATCAATATGTTGGCCATGGCTAACTCTGGGGAGTGGATTATAGATGGTTTTTATCCTATTCTTATCCTTTTTTGTGTTTGCCAAGTTTTCTCCATAAAATGGAGAAAAGTTAATAACCATAAAAAGAATAACACAACCAAAAATGAGCCTTTGGAATGTGTGTGCAAGAGGAGATGGTGGTGGGGAGGGTGAGGTCAGGCAGGGTCCCCTGTGGCCCCATCGTGCCCAGGGTCCTGGCTTTCGGAGCCAGCATCTGCTCCGATATTTAGGTTGTGGCTCTTCTCAAACCTGGGACCGGACACAGTGCTTGTGACAGAGGAGAGAGGCTCAGGGAGATGTGAACCGACCCTGAAAGACCTCTTCCCTTCCCTCACCCACAGGTCAACCCCTTCAGAGACCGCATCTGCAGAGTGTTCTCGCACAACGACGTGTTCTCCTTTGAGGACGTGCTGGGCATGGCCTCCGTGTTCAGCGAGCAGGCCTGCCCCAGCCTGAAGATCGAGTACGCCTTTCGCATCTACGGTGGGTGCCGTGGAGTGGGGGGGATGAGGTTGAGGGGGGAAGGGCCACAGAGGCAGCACCACATATGGAATCCATCAACATCAGTCGTCGATGGGAGGGTGCTAACTGGCGTTTGCCTGGGCATTTGTGGGTATGTGTCATGTTTTGCAGGTACCGAGGAATAGAAAAAACTGATTCAGAACTGTGGCTCCAGTGGATAGCTGCCCTCCTCTCCATGCCATCAGAGGCCAGTGGAGTCATGCGTGTTAATATTTGGTGGTAGAGTGTGGGCGTGCAAGCAGGGGGACTACATATGGGTATAAAGGAGCTATGCTTGTTTGGCAGAAAGAGGACGGAATGGGAAGTTAAGGAAACTTGAAACAAACTAGCTGAGCCACCAAACGGCTGAGCAATCTTGGACAAATCATTTCACTTTTCTGGGGCTCCATTTTTCTCATCTTTAAAATGAGGGGGTTGAGAGACATAATCTCTGAGTCCTTTGACATTTTTTGGTCTCTGAGTCTGTCTGGGGCAGTCCTTAGTCTCTGCTAAAGTTCTGGCCTTCACCGGGCAAATGTCCTCTTAGCACCACTGGGGTGCACAGAATGCTCAAATGGAATCAAAGGGAAAGAAAGAAAGACATCTTGAGAAGCCTTCAAACAGACCGTGTGTGAGGCTTTAGTACATCATGCTGACTCTTTAGCCCCAAAGGACTTGCACATGTAGACTTGCACCTTTTGGCATCTCACCTGCCTTCCTTTCCTGCTGGGTCCTCCCCCTCTCTCCACATGGTGGACGCCATCTTATTTCCGCCTCACCCAGGTGGACTTGGGTAGAATGGAGTAGATGAGTTTTAAGCCAGATGGGCCTATGAGGGCTCAGTTTTCTCATCTGTAAAAAGGACGTAGTAATACCATTTTGTCCTGTGTGTCCTCAGGTTGGGCAGCCAGTCAGTACACATGAAATCACAGATATCCCCTCCCGAGAATGGCTGAGGAAGCTCCTATCGTACTGTTGCTCCTGCCGATAGCAACTGCAGACTCTAAATGAAATATAAAATCAACTAGCTGATAACACTGGGAAGCTACCAAAGCAGATAGAGTCTAGAGAACTTTGACACTTGGAAGAAGAAAACCATACTGGATGGGTTCTGTCCTGCCACCTTTTTTTTTTCTTTTAAATCTTTTTAGCTTGAAGGTGGGCTTCAGTGAGTGGCTCATGCAGGCTGACGGAAACACTGAACTCTTTCTGACTTGAAGAGACAGAGAGTTTGAGGCACCCACAGCCCTCACAAAGTGAAGGAAGAGGCCATAAAAGAAGAAAGACAGGGAGTCCAAATTCTGTGCATAAACTATGCCCGAATCTTTCTGACCTCTAAACCACAAACACAAGGGCAGCCCAGCTAAGGACAAAAGCACTGAACTGAGGTTAGAGCTGCTGCCACGTCTTAACAAGGCCCATGAGTGACAGGGTTTCATTTTGAGTCCCACCAATTGGCTGATAAAACCAAAACTTCAGCATTCTTTGAAGGAATCCAGCGTCTCCACAACAAAACATTTATAATGTTCAAGAGGCTATCCAAAATTACTCAATGTATACGTTTTTCTAAAAAAAAAATTGATACGTTATCAAGAATGGAGACTGAGTGACATGACCCAGATGTTGGAATTAGCTAAGGATTTTTAAATAGCTATTATTACTGTATTAGTCAGGATTCTCCAGAGAAACAGAATAGGATGTGTGTGTGTGTTTATATACAGAGAGAGAGAGAGTTTTTTTTATAGGAATTGGCTCATGTGATTATGGAAGCGGAAAGTTCCATGACCTGCTGTCTGCAAGCTGAAGAACCAGGAAAGCTGTGGTGTAATTCAGTCTGAAGGCCTGAGAATCAACAGCACCAAGGTCTGAGGGCAGGAGAAGTTGGATGCCCCAGCTCAGAGATTACCAATTCACCCTTCTCCACCTTTTTGTTCACTGGGCCTTCAACAGATTAGACAATGCCCATCCTCACTGGCGAGGCTGATATTCCTTACTCAGTCTATTGATTCAGATGCTAATCTCTTCCAGAAACACCCCCACAGACACACCCAGAAATAATGTGTGACCAGCTATCTGGGCATCCTGTAGCTCAGTCAAGTTGACACATAACATAAACCATCACAATAACCATGCCCAATGATATGGGGGAAAAAGTACTCATTTCAAAAAGAAGGAAAATCTAGCAGAGAAATAGAAACTATAAGAAAGAATCAAATGGAAAATATAGAACTGAAAAATAAAGTATCTGAAATAAAAATTCACTGGATGGGCTTAACAGGAGAATTGAGATAACAGAAGAAAGAGTTGGAAAACTTGAAGATAGACGAATAGAAATAATCTAATCTGAAGAACAGAGAGAAAAAAGAGCCTCAATGATATGTAGGACAACAGAAAGGTCTAACATATATTTGGTTGGAGTCTCAAAAGGAGAGGAGAGAATGAATGGGACAGAAAACTTATTTTAAGACATAATGGCCCCAAATGTCCTAAACTTGATATGACACAAATTTACACAAGCTCCAAGCAGGATAAGTACAAATGCAATTACATCAACAAATTCTGGTGGCTTTGTAGACCCCACCTGTCCACAGCAGTCTTCCTCCTTCCTTACCCCAAGTATTTCTGGGAGTCCCCAGTACATCCAAGGAGTTTGAGCCCACTAGCTGCCACTCCTCTCTGCCAGGCTCCTGCCACAGGTGGCAGCTGTGCTGGCTCAAGCCCCTGGCAGTGCTCTTCTGGCTGAGGCAGCTCCTCTGGGGAGATGCTGGCCCAGACTCCATGCTCATGTCAGCCAAGAGTCTGCAGGTTGCAAGTCCCAGAAACTTACCTACATAAAAGCATCTGATGAGGAACAGCAGTATATTCATTTTCTATTGCTGTGTAATAAATTATCACAAACTTAGAGGCTGCAGATGACACACATTTATAACCTCAGAGCCTCCGCGGGCTAGGAGTCCAGGCATGGCTTAGTTGGGTCTTCCTGTTAGGGTTTCACAGAGCTACGATCAAGGTTCTGGCCAGGCTGCCTTTGCCTCTGGAGAGTGCTTGACTGGGGAAGAATCTACCCACAAGCTCACTTGGGTTGCTGGCAGAATTCATTTCCTCATGTCGACAGAGCTTAGGTTCTGCCTTCTTGCTGGGTCTCAGCTAGAGGCTGCCCTCAGCCCCTTGCCACAAGGGCCTCCCAATATGGCCACTTGCTTCCTCAGGGACAGCCAGGGAGAGAGTCTCTTAAGTCACCCTGTTGACAAGAGTCTTATATGACAACGTGATCATGGAAGTGACACTCCATCACTTTGGCAAATTCTATAGGTTGGAAGGAAGTCCCAATTCCCACCCACGCTAAAGGGGGTGGGGATTATACAAAAGCATGAACCCCAAGAGATGTGGATAGTGGGAGTGGGGCACTAGAGTGCATCCACCACAAGCAGCATGGAGCCCACAGAGGAAGGGAGGCCTCCTGAGGGCCTAGTGCAGCTGGAAAGGGTCAAGAAAAGAGGCAGCTACTTCCTGCTTTTCATGGCACCTCTCTCATCTCTACTTCTCCCTCTGAACCCTCTCCTTCTGCACATCTGACTTCTATGCCTCTGTGCCCATGGGCCAAAGACAACTGCCCAGCCCCCCACATGGCCTGCAGGTTTCACTAGGACCAGCCACAAGCACTTCCATCTCTCCCTTCCATTTTCTCAGGAGACACTGATGGCCCATCCGAGCCAATGATCTAGCTGCCCCTGGGCTGGGTGACCAGCCTTCTCTGTCAACTACAGCTGAAAAAGAAGCAGAGCCGCAGAAACAAGCATGGCTCCAGGGGCCTGCCACTTGGGGGGTGGGGACACATCTCAGTGATGGGAGAGTGTAGGCTGGGCACATGTCCCAAAAGATGTCTGCTTCAGCTGTCTTCCATGGTTTCCTGAGCTAAACAAACAAAAACACCCAAGCCCTTCAGGAGCTAGGAGAGCAGCAGGTTCTCTTTGGACTTCAAGGCACAGTAGCTAAATCGTGTTCAGCCCTGAGGTTGGGAGAACACCTGTGGTCCCGAGGGGTCAGACTGAGAGCCTTGGGGCAGGTCAAGGACCAGACACCGCAATGTCTTTGTGTCTCCCTCCACCTGCTCTCTCCAGGCCCCCTCAAGCATACAGTCTCCTTCCTCCTAGAGCCCAAGCACAAAAACAAAACGCTCAAAGCCTTCATGCAAATCGCCTGTGCAAATAGATGCCCAGGGACTCATAAACTCCCAGCCTGCATCAGACAGACTCAGACAAATCCAAATTCTCTTTGGTCTCCGAAGATTTGTTACCTGACAGAGCTGTCGGCGGGCTTAGAGGTGGGACGTGTGAATCCCGAGGCTGGTGCCTGGCAGATGGCAGCTGTGTACTAAGTCAAGATGGGCGTGGTCTGCAGCAAAGGGAGAAGAAGAGGAATTAAAAAAAGGGAGAGGAGACAGAGCAGGAAAAAAGAAGACAGTCGTGGTGACGGTCATGGCGGTGACTCTCAGCAAAAGTCCAAAGATCTAACTCAACGTTCTGACCCCTTGTTACTGCAAGTGTAGCCCACGGACCAGCAGTGTCTCCACGGCCAGGAAGCTTATTGTTATAGCAACGCAGAAGCTCAGGCCCTGCCCCACACTCACTGAATCAGATTCCTCTGCACCTTGGAGTTTAAGAAGCACTGCTCTAACCCACTGGCTCTTGAGCTCAGCAGCACTTTGGACCCACCTGGGAGCTTTTTAAAGGAAACAGACGCTTGGGCCCCAGCTCCAAAGACTTGATGTAATGTAGGTCCCGGTTGTTGGGCTTTTTCAAAGCTCCCCGGGCGATTCTAACGTGCGGCAGAGTTTGAGAGCTATTGCACCAGCCTCCTACATCAGTGAGGATTGCATGCAGTTATGTGGAACGGTATCCACGGGGAAGGAAAGGAAAAGAAAGGAAGGTCTGGACTCAGGCAGTCCAGAGCTGAGGCGGTAACTCCAGGCAGTAACCAGGGGCCCAGGCTCCTTCAAGCCTCCTGACCTGCTAACGGTAGGGGACCATTGTCCTCATGGTCACAAAATGTTTCTGTGCCCACAGGCATCTCATCTTCATTCTAGGAAGGGAAAAGGGGGACAGGAGAAGGGATAAGGACAAAGCGTACATCCAACATCCACAGGCACAGAGTCCACTCTCCTTTCACAAGCTCTCTTGGAAGCTCCACCTAGCAGTTTATACTTAGTTGGCCAGAAGTATGTCACATGGTCACGCATAGCTGCAAGGGACACTGAAATGCTGTGTGTTTTAAGCCGGACATGGTGTCATTCTGAAAAAGGGCTTCAGTCCTGTTAGTAAGAAAGACAGGGAGAGTGACTATTGGTCAAGAGTCCGGAAGGGCTGGACACATCTCCCTGGTAGTTACGTGCCGGGCTTCAGTTTCTGCTTTGAGTGACACCCTAGCCTCCAACTGCTGGATCCCTGCTCTCTGCACTGCAGGTGGAGTTTTCTGGTCAGAGACCACCCTCCCCGCCGTGCTTGCTCCCGTCAGCACAGCCCCCACCACATCTGAGTTACCCCAGGCACGTGCCAGAGTGTCAGCGGCAGGTCCTCCCACACCTGCCCTGGACCTGACCGGCCACAAGGGGTGGTGGCTGGGGACAGGCCAGGAAGGAAACCTCATTTCTCCTGGGAATAGCAATGGAAGCTTATTCCCCCTTACTCAACCAAATGGTTGATTTTTGTGACAGTACTGTGTCAACTGCAAGGAGTAAGAACAACAGAGACATCGGGATGACGATGGTAAGAGTCTTCTGGGGGGACCTGAAGGCTGAGCCCCAACTTCACCAGCTCTCCAAGGCCCCCTACCCCATTGTTGGGAAACAGCAGGAGGAAGGCTCCAGCCCCTCCTGAGTGGTCCGAGGCTGCGGGTCCTGAGGCTGCCGAGGCCACGTGGGCTGGCCAGCGCCCCCACTCCCAGCCCCCGGCCCTCCCCCAGGCTGTTCTGACCTTGCACCCCCAAAGGAGGGGAACTGTCCGGGACTGCATTTTACTGTAGCAAATTGTTCTGCTTCCAGATGGCTTGGGACCAAAGCCATGTCATTTGCCGCAGTCTCTGCATACGGGAGTTGGGCCAGCAGGATGCCTGGGGACACTGCAGGGTGTCCAGGAGATGCTGTAGGCGTCTCACCAGCAGTGCGGTGACTCTGCGGCTGTCCACTGCCTGCAGACCCCACTGTCGGTCCCTCCGCCCCATTCACCTGCTCTGAGCCCTTTCCCATGGTGGGCGACAGCAGACCTGGGCAGGGGGACCTTCAACACACGTCTTGGGCCTTGGTCTCCGGCCCTGGGGCTGATAAACATTCAGCCAGGAGAGAGGCACTGCTGACAGAGTGAGGGGGGCACTTGTACCTTCCACACCCACATCCTGCCTCGGGGAACAGAGACAAGTCTCGGCTCTACCACTGAAGGACCCTGTGACATCAGCAAACCCTGGGCCTCAGTTTCCCTAGGAGCCCAATATAGCTCCAGCTTCCATTCTTAAAGGTGGGCTACACAGTCTCCATGGTTTGCATTTTCAGTATTTAGCAATCACCAAGTGGTGTAGAATTGAGCCTCTACTATATCTGATAAGTATCTTCTATATTAAGTATCTTCTATATTCTAAATCCCATTCCAAGTGACGTTCATGTGTTTTCCTATTTAATCTTCACAGAAACTCTGTGGAGGTACTGCTATTACTCCCATTTTACAGATTAGGAAACTGAGGCTCAGATTATGAATTAGGATTAAATTTGGTAGCCAATGACAGGAAACCCCAAGTAACAGTGGCTTAAGCAAGGTAGCCCCCAAGGTGGCTGAAAGCTATGTATCTATTCCTCTAACACGAAGAAGTCTGGAGGTAGTTGCGCACAGTGATTCTAAAGCTCTCAGCTTCAGGGACCCAGGTTCCTCCTCTTTTGTCACTTTATCCTCCATTCCCAAGGTCACCTCATTGTCCAAGAGGACTTAACCTTCTCTTTAAAGACAGTCCCAGAAGGTTCCTGCACCCCTTCTGCTTATATCTCATTGGCCAGAACTTAGTCACAGGTCCATATCTAGCAGCAAGGGAGGCTGGGAAGTGTAGTGTTTGTTTTCGATGATCCTCTGCCTGCTAAAAGTTGGCATTTTGTTGCAATAAAGGCAGTTGTGGGTCGTTAAGAACATAGACTGCCCATTGAGTCAGACAGCCTGGGTTCAGTCCTGTTTCAATGTGTGACCTTGAGTAGTTCATTCTTTCATTTATTCAGCAACTATTCACTGGACATCTACTCTGTCCCAGGCACTGTTCTAGCAGCTGGGGATACAGCAGTGAACAAAAAGACAAAAATGTGTGCCCTTGTGGAATTTATATCCTGGTGGAGGGAAATAAACAAGCTAATAAGGAAAACTGTTAGGGAGTATTTGGTGCTGGGAGAACGCAGCAGGGAAGGGGCAGGAAGTGCAGTTTTACACTGGCGTTGGGTGGTGCCCAGGGGTCTCTAGGTGAGCGTCCTCCAGGGAGGAGGGACCTCCATGCAAAGGCCCCAAGGCAGGGGTGCACCTGGCTTGGTGGCAGACTAGCAAGGAGGCAGAACGAGGGCAGGCAGACTCGGGGACAGGACCTGGGCTCTGCTCTGGGTGAGGTGGGGGCTGTGAGAAGTGGATGATGAGGGAGGAAAGAAGGATGATAATCCAATCCCCGGCTGCTGAGTTGAGAATACCTGAAGGGGCAGAGAGGGAGCAGGGAACTGAGCAGGAGGCTGCCGGGACAAGCAGAGAGAGGTGATCGGGTGGAGGCAGGGCAGTGGGAGTGATCAGAGTCCCGTGCACTGTCTTTTGATGGAGAGCTGGGAGGATTTGCTGGCATGCCACCTGTGGGGTATGAAGGAGAGTCAAGGGTGACTGCATGTCAGCCTGAGCAACTGGAGGGTGGAGCTGCCCATTTACTGAGAAGAGGACAGTGGTGAGTGAAGCAGGCTTGGGGGCAGGGGCCGGGGAGGGAGCAGGGGGTCTGGATTTGGACGTGCGGAATCCGAGGACCTGTTGGACTCTGGGCAGAGAGCGCAGGAAGGCAGGCGGAACGAAAGCCTGGATCCAGGGAGGAGCCCGAGCCAGAGATATGAATTTGGGATGTGCCAGCATTTGGATGGTATTGAAAGGCAAGAAGTAGAAATGAGACTAAGGAGGTAAGTATGGTTATTCAATCTCTGCATGCCTCAGTTTCTCCATCTGTGTTATGAGGATTAAATGTAGCGAAATATAAAGCACTTAGACCAGTGCCTGGCAATGTTTGTGGTGGTGGTTACTAGAATTTGGCAAAGCTACTGCATTACTACCTGGCCAGCAAGTGGCTCAGGGGACAGTGTTGGGTGCTCCAGGGGAGGCAGCTGAGAATGCTGTACATCGCCTCACCCTGGCATTCAAGGCTCTTCACAGCTCGGCCCACCTTCCAGACATAACCCCCAGCTCCTCTCCCTCCCACACCCCTTTCCCAATCCTCTGCCCCCCTTGGAGTGGACAGATCACACCTGATGAACACCCCAATGTGGTTTCTTCTCTGTCTCTGTCCCTGGTGACCTGGCACCCTCTCCAACTGCCATCTCTGTGGGCCCACGCCCTTCAGAGGACTGTTGAGAAGGGCCATGGTGGCACTGAGGGGACGAAGGAAGCCCTCCAAAGTGGTTTTGTGGGAAACAGGGTCACGTGGACCCCGGCTGTCCAGTGTTCGGGGGGCTTAGGTGGTGACCATACTTTCTTGCCCACAGTAGAGGACCCAAGGTCGGACAAGGGTCAGGGTACTCCCCAGTTGGCAGGACAGTGGGTGGAAAACGAGTGTTGTCCCGGAGATCAGGACTCCTGGGCTGTGGCCACAGGTCGAAGAGTCAGCAGCCTGCACACACAGGCGTCAGCAGGACACACAGCAGTCTGAGAAGCTGCAGTGCCACCCGCTGCCACCCAGCCCAGTGTCCCTGTGGTTCCAGTGGCATCGTGGGCTATTTGGGGGTGTGTGAAGATGTGTGGAGCCCCCCATGGTCTGGAGGCTCCCTGCCCCCCACTTCCTCACCCTTCTTCCGATGGCTATGGCTCACCTGGGGTTTCTGGTCTCCACATCAAAAAGGAGGCTGCATGGGGGTACAGGAAGTATTGCCTCTTGTCCCCCGACCCTTTGGGGGCACAGCCAGAGTCCTTGCGGCCAGCGCCCCTGTGGACAGGTGGACCACTGTCCCCGCTTCACTGCAGAGCTGAGGTCGTCGGGTCCCACAGCTACGGCACCAGCACAGGAGCAGGGACTGGCCCCCGGGGCTCTGGCTCCCAATCCCAGCCGCCTTGCTCCTCCGCACTGCCCGGCTCCCAGCCCCCAGGGGTGTCCCGGCTTCCGAGAGTCTCAAAGTGGAAGTTTCCACAGCACAGCAGGTGACATGGGGCTTGGAGGTTGGCCCGGCCGGGCTTGAATCCCTGCCTTTCACTCCTTGGCAGTGCGGACAGGCCATATAGCCCCTCTGCGTCTCAGTTTCCTTTTTGGTAAAATAAGACTAATAAAAGGTTGACTGTGAAGATTCAATGATCTAAAACAGGTAAAGATCTCAGGACAGGCCCAGGCATGCAGTGGGTGCTCACTCAGTGCCTATCGTGGTTATTATTTAGCACACGTTTGTCTGCAGCCTGCCCTGCTGCTGCAGTGCCCACGCCTTAGGCCTGCCCAGGTCTCCCTGAGTCCCAGGTTCTAGACCCACCTGGGACGACTGGGCTCTGCGGGGCCTCCCAGAAGCTGACGGGCGTCTGTGGAGTCCTGGCTCTTGCCACGGCCCTCCGAGAGTCCTCAAGGTCACTTCCTGTTCAGCCCCCAACTCCCTCTCACCCAGGCCCTGCCTCCTCTCTGCAGATTTTAACGAGAATGGCTTCATCGACGAGGAGGACCTGCAGAGGATCGCCCTGCGCCTGCTCAACACTGATGACGTGTCTGAGGACCTGCTGATGGACCTCATGAAACACGTGTGTACCCGGGGCAAGGGGGTCGGTTGTCACCCAAAGCCCCGGGATGTCAGGCACCCTCTGGAAGAGACCCCGGGCCAAGCCTGAGGCAGGTGGCATCTCATCCTGTGGTGCACATGTTCCCTGGGGGCTGCCTGGGGTCAGGCAGCTCGAGGTGCCCTGAGGAATGGGCACACATCCAGAGGCAACTGCCCCTCAATTTTCTATCCCTCCTCCAAGACCCTTCTAGGGTCCCAAGAACAGTGTGCCCGACCCACCCACTCCAAGGGGCCTCCTACCAACATGGCGGTCACCACAGGTGGATGAGCCAACAGCAATGGGGCAACAGATGGACACGTCACATGTCCACCCACTTTGCCCAGTGCAACACAATGCCCGGGTGTCCTAGGGTGACAAGACGTGAGAGCAGCCCTGCAAACCCAAGACAGGGCTACAGGGCGTGCATCTTTGTTCTCAAACCATGACAACAGTCAAGCATCCTGGTCTGTGCGGGAACTAGGAGGAAGACAAAAGCATGAGCACTGTTGTCACTTCTGCCTCCCTGCCCTTGTCACCTGGCCCTTGCAGTGCAGAGCCCCTGCCTGCGCTGAGAACCTGCTTCCCGAGGGTCAGGGGGCCTGGTCCTGGCATCTGGCAGCCACCTGGCTTGTGGCCTCTCTCCCCCCCTCCTCCCGTGTCCTCATCTCACTGCCTGACACCAGGTTCCACTCAGTCCCTTCCGTGCCCCGGACCAGGTCCTGAGTGAGTCGGATCTGGACAATGACAACATGCTGTCCTTCTCAGAGTTTGAACACGCGATGGCCAAGTCTCCAGATTTCATGAAGTAAGGAGTTCTGGAGGGGGAGGGGCTGCCCAGAACAGTGGGGGGCAGGAAGGGTCCCCCAGTCTCCCCTCGGCTGAGGGGGCATCTCAGTCCTTTCAAGGAGGTTGTGAGTTTCCAGGGCACTTGGCCAATTTTTCTAGAATCAGCAAAACTGGGGCTTCTGAGAAATACTACGGGGTAGTAAAAGGCAGAGGGGAGGACTGGATTCCAGGCTTTGCAATGACATGAGGGGTCCGGCCTCAGGAGCATGCCCCGTGACAGTGAGCACAGCTGCATGCCCCGCCTGGCCACTGCTGGTCCTGCTCCCCTCCCCCACCGCCACATTGGTCCCTTGGAGTTGGGGGTTTGTGCGGGGCTGTGAAGGTGCTGGTGGTGGAGCTCGTGGAACAGAAGAAACGTGATGAGAGAAGCACCCAGTTCTACATCCTGGAGCAGGAAGGGGCCCTAATGGTCCACTCCAGTGCCCTTGAGATGATCGGCCATCTCCACATCGCCCCAGCCTATAGAACAGTCTGTTCTGGATCCTTCCAGTTACGGGAGACGCACTCCCCAGGAGGCAGCCCCTGTCCTGGCCTTCGTCACCTGTGCTGGCCTCTGTGGACATGTTGGCTACTCCTCAGTCCCATGCTGCCCCCGGGCCTCATGGTCTAGGTGATGGCAGGGACGTGTGCCTACAGGAGATGTTTTAGCAAACAAACCCCAACAGAACGCAGAGCTAGACCTCAGTGACCACCAGGCCAGGGCCCGAGACAGCTCAGTCCCTCTCGTGCCAGCGTCCCTGCCTCCCCTCTCGGCCTCCCACGCTCAGCTTACCCCGCACGCCGGCAGTCCCCAAACACACCTCCCTGCAGTAGGCAGGTTTCTATCTCCTTGGGTTTGAATGACGTTCAGTGACTTCTCAGTGATGTCCCTCAGCTCTGACTGCACATTCCCGGAGAGAGAATCCGCCTGGCCATAGTCAGAGGTCCCGCCCTCTTCCAGCCACCTGGGTGAGCGAGGCCTCCACACCAGCACGCTTGCCAGGGGGCTGGGGCTTGGCTGCACCCTCCTTAGGGACCCCAACCAGAGGACCTTCCTCTTCTCCCATGACAACCCAGCACGTAATGGAAGCTGGAATCCTGTGTGCCCCAAGTTTCTCTCTGAATCGTTCCCCGCTTTCCGCTGACTGCAGCACAGCAAGGTGCCGAGACCCTTTGCATTCTGGTGATGCTAAAAGGAGCTTTTGAGAAAGGGACATGAGACTTGGGCTGAGGAGGGCACCTCTCAGACTGCTGTCAGCCCCAGAGTCAGAGGGCCCCTGAGAACTCCAGGCTCAGCGGCTCACAGAATTCTTTCCCCCAGCTCCTTTCGGATCCACTTCTGGGGCTGCTGACGAGGGGCCAGCACAGCGAGCACCAGATCCAGCAGCCTCGAGGAACGCCCTGGGAACCCACCCCCTGCAGGCACTGGGGGTTCTGCTTTGAAGTATGACTTTGTCCCAGGCCCTCCCTCACCTCTTAAATATTGTTTATTAAATAAAACACAAGAAAAGCCTTGGCCCATTAGTGCATCACTGTATAAACGCAGGATCATATACAAGTACTTTGCATTAAGACCTGCTCATTCCGGGGCTTACGTTTGCAGTGATGCCAGCCAAGCTGGGATGGCAGTCCTTCTGAGGGCAGGGTTCACAGCTCAGCCTAGGTCATAGCAGAGGACCAGGCCAAATGGGATGAAGTTCTCTAGGAAAATACATATCCCTCCCTCTGTCCCCGGAACCCCCGCCCCGCATCCCGCAGGCAGATCCGCACAGGCTGTGCACAGAGCAGTCATCCCAGCCGGGGCCTGGCTCCCCAGTCCTCTCCCAAGGGAGAAGACATCTCAGCCCCAGTGGCACCCCAGGCCCTTGAGATGGGACAGCGTGTGACCAGCGATCAGGGTTTATTTGCTTTGCTATTCGGCCACGCTCCGGAATGAATCTGGCCACCACAGAGACCCTTCAGGGCCCAGCTAATCGGGATTTTAAGGCACAGAGGCAGCCCCTCATGGAGAGCCGTCGGATGCCCGCCTGATGGGCACATGGTCTCTCCTATCCACGCTGTCCTTGGGAGGTGTCCAGATAATGCCACAGAGGCAGGGCTGTTTCAGCCTCAGTTATACCTGAACCTTGCTGTGGTCCCCTTGCCTTCAGGGCCTGACTCACTCATTCAGGGGCAATAAGGGCCCCATTGCTTAATGGGGTCCCCTTGATCAAATCCAGGAAGTGCTGGAGTATCGAGAAGTCCTGTGGTGTGGGTGCACACCTGGCCTCAGGTCCCCATCCCAGACCCTGTCTACCAAGGAGCTGTCACCCACATGCTGCCCCTGCCCCAGCAGGCAGGAGCCTCTGGGAGGTGGGGAGCAGCAGCCTGGTGAGAACAGACTCTCCAGACCCCCCCAGGCCACCCCAGGCATGTGGCCTAGGCACCCACTCCCAGTGCCCACTTCTGGTCTGGAGTGGCTTGGTCCTGGGCCGTTTCCTCCCATCCCCTTCCAAAAACAGCTGCCGGGTAGACGCCAGCTCCACCTGTCCGTGCCAGTCTGAGCAGAACGCAGGGCTGGCCGCTTCCCACAGCTTCTTCTCCTGGGTCCTCGTGATCCCAAGGGCTGCGTCATCCCCGTCCCTCCGTCTCCACATGGGCCACAGCAGGGTGTGTCATGCAAAGACCAGGGCTTGGGAGTCAGCAAGGCCTGGGTTCCAATTCTTGCTACGTCACATGCCAGCTGTGTGAGCTCCGGCAACTTCTCTCCTTCTCTGAGCCTCAGTGTCTCTATCGGTAAACTGGGACAACGGCGCCTCCCTCACAAGTTCCCGTGTGGACTGATGGACGCCGAGTGGGCCCTGATGGGAATTCCTTTCTGTCTCACAGCCTGTGCAGTCATTCTGGGACCACCTGCCCCTCATTCTCGGACATAGGTGATCGGGCTTCCTCGCTTACACCAGTGGAAGCAGGTGGGAGCTCTCTGTACCTGAGTGACCTGCCACTAAGGCTTGGGAACTCCCCAGTTCCACCTGTCCCACCTTGGCGGAGAAGGTGGGTGGACCCGCCAGGTAGCCAGACCCTGCTTTTCCTGGGCTCAAGTCCCTTGGGCTGAGCTTCCCACAGGTCTTTAAGACACAATGCTGTGTGACTCTCAGGGATGCTTTCCTGCTGTGGCCACATGTCCCTGTGCCCAGAGGAGGGGTGTGTGGGATGGTCATGGCTAAAGATTTTATTCCAAGCAAGCCAACCTGCTGGGGGCCAAGGCTCTTAGGCTACCGGGCCTCATGCTCTGAACTCAAAGTAGCAGTTTCTGCTCCGCCGCTCTTGTGGAGAGACCCTCTTCCCTGATGGGAAGGTCTGGTAGGTCTTCAGGTTCTCAGGGGACACTCTTAAAAGGTGCCACTTGTCCTTCGGGCTCAGCGGAGGCCTGGGGGTGAAGACGGGGCCAGTATTATACAGTGTGCTGGAGAGGGAGGGTGACACCTGCCCACTCCCTAGCCCACCTGCCCCTGCCGCTGCTCATCAGCTGGACACCTGACAAGTCATCCTGGATGTGAGATGATGACAGCCTGCATCTGTACAAGTGGTTCAGGCTGAGGACACAGGCCTCAGATAGGCCCGCATGGCTTGCAGCCTAACTCCTGCCAGACGTGCACACACAAAAATGGACTTGGATTGCTGTCTCCCTCTTGGCTTTGATTTGAGGAGTAAATAGGCAACGCTCATAAAGCCCTTAGCATAAAGCTGCACAAGGAGCAGACACTCAACCAGTGTGCTGGGGAATGGTGCCGGTGGTGCTGATGGGGCTGGAACTCCAGGAGGGCAGGGACTTGCCCCAGGCCCCAGAGCCCGTCACCGACGTTCTCACCCCCAACCACCTGGCTGGCCCTCTGCACTGGGCCTGACACTGTCGGCAGCAGTGCAGGCTGCCCGCAATGTGGAGAAGGAACAGAGCTGGGATGTCCGGGCTCCCCAAAGCTATGGGAAGGGCAGGTCATGGCCAGAGCAGTCTCAAGAGGAGACCTGTCCGCAGGAGAGGCCCATTCTGTCTCCGGGGACGGACTGGCTCAGAGTCACCCAAAGCACAAAGATGGCCAACCTCGAGTCCTGGCGTTACTGATGGGAGATGCCGGTTCCTTTCCAAGCCCAGCCTCCAGCCAGCCAGGCCACCCAGCGGAAGTCCCCCAGGTGATCACTAAGCCTCAGTTTCCCTATTTATAAATTGGGCCCATCTATCTCGCAGAGAGGAACTTTTAGAGGCAGTGAAGTCTGTCTCTTTAAAAACCATTAAACTTTATGGAAATGGACGCTGCTTTAGCAGTAACAAAGGCTGAGAAGCCCAGATCCATCCACTGACTTCCTGGCACGAGGAGAGGCCTGGGCGTCAGGAGGGAGACAGCACAGTAACCGCCTGCCTGGATCACCTGGCAGGGCGGGGTGGGCCTTCCCCAGGTAAAGGAGATCTCTCGGATAAAAGCATCGAGGGGCGGGTAGTGAGTAATTTTCACATTTTTTTAGGTGGACAGTTGGACTTGCAAGATATTTTCAAGTCCCTAGGAGAACATTTCCGAGTCTGTTCAGTGTAGTTCCCGTCCCGTCCGCCAGAGGGCAGAAGCTCCTTGCAGCAGCCGCACCGCGTTTGGACCAGTGTAACTGCAAGGCTGCGGATGCAGGGGAGCAGTCTGCAGATTCCGGCCAGCTCAGGGTTTGCTCCCAAGCTCCCAGCGCACCTGGCTGGGAAAGCGCTCTTCCTGACTTGCCCATTCCGTCTCCTGGCATCCCTCCTGAGGCTGCCCACCCCCTGGCCCCAGTGCTCTATAATGCCACACTGCATTGCAAGTTTTAGGGCGAGGTTGCTAACTCATTGCTCAGCCTGGCTGAGAGCCAGTGCCCCATGGATTGTACTTGTTGACTGCATGGATGGAAGGAGGGCAGGTACTCACAGGTCGGTGGGGAGGGGGTACCGGTCCCGCTCTCTCACAGGCAGGATGAAGTAGGGAACCCGGGGCACCATGCCCGTCTTGTCTCGATAGTACTTCCTGTGCTGCTGCGCCATCTATAGCTCAACCAAGGAAGAGATGACAGGTTGTTAGTGTGCAGGAGTGACCTCAGGCACCTATAGCCCATGGTATGGGGCCTTTGCTCATATGTGATTCATCCTGTGAGTGAATCTTAGGCCCTTTACTCAGCTAGAGAGTAAGCAGAGGTCGGCAGGCCAAGAGACTGTGGGGGGCAGAGGGGAGGGCAGGGGCACCCCCAGAGACCCCCAGCCCCACCTGCGGTTGGGGGAACAGGAGCAGAAGCCACTGAGGCCCCTGGGGGTGGGAGGAGATCAGGGAAGCAGAGTCCTGAGCCCTCCTCCCCACCACTGGCCAAACTGGCCAGGTTCCCTACTGGCTCGGGGGCTCTGAAACTGCCAATCAAGACACTCTGGAGGGCGTGAGGTCTGCCCTGGCCCCACCATCAGCCCCTCCCCTCGCAGGGCAGGCGGGCAGGCGGGGAGGCAGCAGCTCACCTGGTAGAAGCGAGTGAGCTGGCCGGCACGGTCGCTGTCCAGGTTGAAGCGGCTGTAGCTGGGCGCTCGCGGTGAGGGGTCCCTGCTGTGCAAGCGGTTGTTGAGCACGAGGTCGGGGTTGGGGGAGAAGATGGTGGGGAAGTGGCCGCCTTTGCTATGCTCCATGGCGGTGCTGCGGCGGTCCTGGAAGTACTTGAGGGTGGTGGTGCCGTAGGGGGAGCCGAAGGAGAAGGCCATACCAGGAACATGGCCTCGGTACCTGCCACGGCAGCGGGGTAGGGGAGGCACAGATCACTGAAGGGCCCCAGGGCCAGCTCCAGAGAGACCCATAAAAACAGAGGGTGAGGTTGGGGGCCTGGCGGTCAACTCCGGCCTTGCGAGCCTTGCTAAGGTGCACCGACCCACTCAGGGTTTGGGGAAAGCTGGTCTCTGCCTGGATGATCAGCTCTCCAGACCAGCGGCTTACACAGGGGCCAGAACACGGGCGCCCCTCAGTCAGGCCGCAAAGAAATCACTCCCCCTCAGTGGGCCCCATTTACTCAGGGGCTGGCCTGAGATGTGGGGGCCTCCTCCAGCGCTGACATTCTGTGGTCATCTCCTTAAAGAGTAGAGAGCATGAGAAGAAGCTGTTGGGGACCCAGTCAATGAAATAGGACGGGTGCTAGATTCCTTACAGCCCAGGCCTGGGTTCCAAATGTTCCACACAGCCTTGCCCCCAACACAGTGGCCTCCCCAGGTGCTGCTCAGATGGTCCGGAGACCCCGACCACGGCTCTGGAGCCCCGAGAGCCTCACAAGGAGCTCCTCACCCTCTGCGACCAAGGAGGTGCAGTGAAAGGGACAGGAGGCTGGTAAGCAGAGACCTCGGTGACACAAGCACTCTCAAGATCCCTGCTGAAATGAGACTCACTCAGCCAAAGATTTGTTTGGGCAAAGCACGAAGAGAGTCAGGAACCCCCAAGGAGAATGGGCATCAGACTATGGGCAACACAGAAAAGATCAAAGCTTTCCAATCAGCACGACCCTCGGCCTCCCTCACCCCTCAGCCTCCGAAATTGGGCCTCTGTCCCAGGGTGCCCTTGAAATCACTCTTCACGAGGCCACCAGCACCCCTGCTGCCGCTACTCGGGGGCACTGCTTATCTCGCTCCGCTGGGCATCGCTAGCCTCTCCCACTGCACTTGGATTTATTACACTGCCATTTTCTGCTGCTTTTCACCTACATCTCAGACAATCCCTTCTCAGTCGCTCACGATCCCCCTCCTCTGCCCACCTCTTAAGTGCTGGTCTCCTCTGGGGTCTGTCCTGAGCAATGGCAGCCACACCATGACCTTGACCACCACCTGCATGCGGATGACCCTGGTCCCGGCTCCAGCCTGGGAGCTCTCTCCGAGCCTCAGACGCTGCACGCAGTTGCACGCAGACGTCTCCCTGGATGCCTCCCGGCATGATCTCCCACTCCCACCTTCCCCAGCAGTCTGGTCCCGTCTCTATGAAGAGCACTCCTGGCTGTCTAGGTCAGACGTTCGGACAACCCCCTGCCTCACATCCAATCGGTCACCAAGTCCTGTAGCTCCAGCTGCACCCTGGGAGCTCAGCCACAGCACCTCGTACCTGGGCTGTGGCCGTCACATCCTCCTAGCTCTCCCAACTGCACTCAGAACCCTGCCCCTCCAATCCGTTCTCCACACTTCCAGCACACTGAGCTTTCCAGAGTCAACTCCTTAGTGTGGCATTCAAGGCCACCCGTGAGCTGGCCCTTGGCTACTGCTCTAGCCTCATCAGCTGCCCGCACCCCAGGCCTGAAGAGCCACTGCAGCTGTTTAGATGCCACTGTATGCTCGCTCTCTCTCCCTCTCTCCCTCCCCTTCCTGAGTTCTTGCCCTGGGCCTCGGGCCTCAGTTTCCTCACCAACAGAATGGGTGCTGGCCCGGAATTAGACAGCGATGCACGCTTTCCTTCTTTTCATCTTCAGGAAAAAGGCAAGAAAGCTAACAGAGTGACTGCTGACAGACCTTGACAGACCTTCCCATCCTCCTCGCCTCCACTGCCGGCAACAATAAAGAGTCCTTCCCTGGCTCCTGGGCCCAGCCACCCCTGACAGCTGCGCCTTCCTGAGTCTCGCAGCTCGGGCTGGTGGCTGGGCCCGAGCAGCCGTGAGGCGGCAGAGCAGCCACAGGTGAGAGGCCTCTCCCAGGCCCCACTGCTCACGCGCCTGGACACCACAGACGTGCGCCCTTGACACCATGACCCTGGCAGTCCTGACACTTCTCCACCTGCCTCAGTGCCCTTCCTCCTGGCCCTCTGACCCCCTGTGGAGGCCATGCCTCCTGACCTGGGCAGACGGCTGGGCTGGGGAGTGCCTTGTTGTCCTCTCCCGTGAGCCGTGTGGTCACCTTGGCCACTTCAGGACACAGAGCCCTCCTCTTTGCCAGGACACACCCCCGGGTCTGCACTCCTCCCCCGCGGCCCCCAAGGCCTGGTCCCCTCAACCCATCTCTCCCTGCCTTGCTCAGCCTCTGTCCCTCCTCTTGGCTATCTTTAATGTCCCCCCTCCCTTAGCTTCTTCCCCTCTGCCTGAGAATGAGCATGAGCCTTTCCTGGACTGCAGGGTCCCCAGGACACCTTGCTGCGTCTCACAGACTGTCCTCCTCCTCCCACACGTCCTCAGCCCTCCAGCGGCTACTGCACCGTCTGCCTTTATGTCCCAATCCTGCGCCTTCCTTGCCCTCCCTTCAGTCTGACTTCGGATCCACCCCTTACACATGACCTCTACTTCTAGATGAAGGTGATATAAGGTCATCCAGTTGCCAAATCCCATGTCCTTGGCTGACGCTGTCTCTCTGCAACAGTTGCATCGAGGAGGAAACGTGTTTGGAAGGAAACCTAGAGGCACAGCTCCTGAGATACTTTGTGCTGCAGATGACACTTAACAAAAATATAGATTCGACAAATCAAGACACCAAAGACAAGTGACAGAGACATGCTGCTTCCTCTGTCCTGAGAAGTCCTCCCACAGGCAGGGAGCTCCACGCCAGGCCTGTCCCCATGCTCTTCTTGTGCATGGGAGGTGGAGGAACATCTGAGTGGTGAGTTGAGAAGAAAAAACTGGGCTGCTTGCAGGCCGGCCCTCCCTCGTCCTCTGCCTTGGAAGCAAGGAAGCATTTGTTACCCTCCGTGCCTTGGGTCTTGGGGACAGACTGCTCAGGGGAGGAGAGCCTGCCCCAGCCCAGCCACCTCTCTCGTTTTGAGAGTCAGGATTAGCCTCATTCCCCTCATTGGCAGGGGTTACTGTTTCATCTTACTTGGCAAGTGGTTCAGAACGTAGGGAATGAAAGACAGACCAGCCCTCAGGTGCTGCCAGACCCTAGCAAAAAACGAAAGCTACAGAATGAAAACTAAAGATCATCTGTGACATTGTGCAGGGAAAAAAGCATGGCCTCAGAATGTCACACTGGCCGAGTGGCCATTCAGGTGTAAAGCCGGTCTCTCCTCGCATGACAGAACTCAGGAAATGAAGCTCTTACAAGGTCTTCTTAAAAGTAGTGTTCAGTGACAAAACCCTGCCAGCCAAGAGGTGAGTCAAAAGAAAAAACCAGCTCAGTAATGTAGAAGCGCTGTCGGAATGAGCGGTGGTGAGCTTCCAACTTACCGAAGCCCAGAACCGGGAATAGCAACTAGGTGAGCGTCGGTTGCAGAACAGAATGTAAATGTTATAAAACCTGTCACACTACAGCTAATTTAGGCAGCCAAAATTGGGGGGTGGGTGGAGGGGAGATGGGAACACGCTTACTAAGAATCTCTTTAAATAGAGTCAGCCCAGCCCATGGCATCAAAAATTGAAACATGTCGTTAAAAAAAACACAACATAATGACTCTAAGCCTAACCCTTCAGTGATTTTTATCTCCTCCCTCTCTCTCTTCTTTAGAGGGATCTTTTAGGAACTAATATATCTAGTAAGGAATTGACATTTCTCTAAAGTCTACCTTTTTTTTTTTTTGAGACAGAGTCTCACTCTGTCACCCTGGCTAGAGTGCAGCGGCATCATCGTAGCTCACAGCAACCTCAAATTCCTGGCCTCGAGCAATCCTCTTGCCTCAGCCTCCCGAGTAGCTGGGAATACAGGCAGGCACCACCAAGCCCAGCTAATTTTTCTATTTTTAGTAGAGACAGGGTCTCGCTCTTGCTCAGGCTGGTCTCAAACTCCTGAGCTCAAGCAATCTTCTCGCCTCAGCCTCCCAGAGTGCTAGGATTACAGGTGTGAGCCACTGCGCCCAACCTAAAGTTGACCATTTTACTTCAGTTTCTTTCCCTTCAGCTAAGCTCTAGTAAGAGTAAATTTCATGCTTTTCATTTAAAAATAGCAAATATGATCACATTTTTATAAAGTTGCCCTTGTCTATCTTATATCCATCCATCCATCCGTGCACCTCTCCGTCCATGTCATCTAAACATACACGTAGAGAGAAACTGGAGAAAGTCCACCAAATGTTGGCCCTGGATAATTCTGGGGGTGATTTATCTGTTACTTTCTTCTTTGAACACATATCATTTTTGAAAAAGAGAATCAGATGGCGTTAAATGTTAATTTTTTGGGAACCTACTGTTTGCTGGCACCATGCTAGTGCTGGGAATACAAAGACCCTCCTTCCTTGAGCCCACCCTTTGTTCCGCATCTACTGAGTCACCAGGTGCATGTGCCGGTGCCACGCTGGTGCTGGCACAGGCACAACCAGCTCCCACTCAAGTGGGACCATGGTCAAGGCTCTGATGCTATGAAACACGGGAGGGAAGGCCCGTTCCCTGGGTGGGCACTGGCGGACTCCATGAGGAGTCTCCACTGGGGAGAACCTCAGAGCAGGGCACGGACTCTGGGTGTGGCTCCTTCCTCAGCTCATCTTCCGGGTGTTGGGGTTGCCCCGGGGTCCTCTTCTCTCTTCAGGGACGCACTCCTTCTGGGGCTCTCATCCATGATTTCCAACCCCTCCGTGCCTGATGGTGCCCAGATCTGGGTCTCCAGCCTCGACCATTACCCTGGCAACAGATCCACATGCCCAGCTGCCCACACAGGGCTGCCAACACGCACAGATCAGCACGACTGAAGCCATCATCATCCTCCTCCTGTGCACCCCTGCCCTGGCTAATATCACCTGGCCACCCTTCACTGCTTCAGAAACCGGAACTCCATGGCCCTGTGTCCTCCCTTCTCCACCACCCTCCACATCCAACCCCTCCTTAAGGCCTGCGTAGGCCCCTCCTCGGCCACCCATCCACCGCCCTCCTCCCTCTCACTGCCACCAGCCTCCCTCTTCACCTGGACAATCCTGAATCCCTTGCTGGTCTCCTAGACCAGTGTTGCCCCCTCCAGCCTGCCATCCGCACTGACGTCAGGGCGATCTCTCCCCGTCACTTCCCCAGCAGCATTTCTCACCATCTCTGGGCTCACATGCTGTGCAGGCCTCTGGGCCTGGGCATGGAGTTCCTCTGCCTGGAGTGCCCTTGCACCTGCGGCCTACCTGGGGGTGCACCGCTCACTCGTGAAGTGCTCCCTGTTGCCTGCCCTGACCGCACGCCCTGTGGCTAGCACCTTCGCTCACTATTCGGAGTATCACCCTTAAGTCCATACTCAGATCCACACCAATATATCTCCTCCCCTGATGTGTGTTCTCCTTTATCCTGGACACCTGGCACATGACGGCGCTCAATAAGTGTTCACAGAGGGAGGGAGAAGTCCAGAAACCCCATGGGCACCACGTCCTGGAGGCTGCTGAAGAGGAGCCCGCCTCTGATCTGCAGAGCTGGAGCCAGCACGAAGCATCCCGCCCACAGGGGCGTTGGGCTCCTCGGAAGAAAGGAGCCATAGAAATGTGACGTGTTCTCATGACTTCTCTTCGCCACCCCCAAGCTCTCTGCCATACTCCTCCTCTGCTCCCTGCTTTCCCACCTTCTCTGAATGCCAAGATATTTGCATCCCAATAGAATAGAAGCCCTCTCCTCCGCATCCTCCTGAGTTCTGCCTGGATTCCGTGCAGACCTTGCTGCTCAGGCAGGTGTGCGTGCATGTCCACATTATTTAGCACTCAGAGAGCACACCTTGGCAAGCCAGGTCCGTGTCCCTAGTACATACCTGCATTTGTGTGCCTTGAGCACGACCCTATGCGGCAGAGCATTCTGCAGCCTTGTCTGGATTGGTCTTGGGGCAGACCAGGGTGGAGAGGACAGAGGGGAATGGCGAGTCTTGCAACAGCGTATAGAATAGTCCTGATAACAGCATCTGCTGCGTTGGCTGGTGCCACTACCCTCCTCCTCAACCCCTTTATCTCTCCCGATCCCTGGGCCTTCATCCCCCTGTCCCCCACACAAGCCAAGAGACAGTGCCAAGCCAGGCCTCGGGGCATTGGTCACATGTGGATTCTGAAGTCTACCGTGGGTTGCTGTGTGCACAGGGAGCAGTCCTTTCCCTGCCTTTAATAGCACGGCTTGGCCCCACAGCTAACATTAAAATTAATTACCATGAGCCATCGGGGAATCCCACGAGCAGCCTTATTAACTAATTAACTTACTATTCAGCACGTCCCCATTCCACAGTGCATCCTCTTCTCCACAACTGCTCCTACCGAGGACACTTCTGACCAGACCCTTCCCCTGCACAAGAACATTCATGGGCTCCCTGTTGGCCATGGCATCAAGAACAAGCCGAGCCAGGTGCGCAAGGTCCTCCTCGCGGGCCTCTGGGAGAAGTCACTCCAGTCCTACCCACTTTCACACGCAGTTTCTCCACCCAGCCAGAGAGGCCGTCGGCTGCTTTGAGACACATCTTGTGGGACCTCCACCCCGTGCCTTTCCTCAAGCTGCCCTCTCCTCCCTTTCATGATCTTATCCGCCCTTCAAGGCCCATCTCGAATGCCCTCTTTTCCATGGAGCCTCTTCTGATCCAGTGCATAGACCTGTCTGTCCCCTCCATCGACCTGTCTTTGCTCTTTGTACCTCTCTCACGTTTAAGTTCAGATTCCATTGTGTCATAATGACCTGAGCCCTTTCTTTCTGAATCTCCTAGGAAGAGAGGGCTAAGTTTTACTCATGTCTGCATCCCTGGCATTCCTAGCACTCAGCAGATGCTCTGTAAATATTTGTTGAATTGGGTTGACAAATGGAGGCACATTTGTAAGGGCTGGTCTCTCTTCTGGAGAGAAGGAAGGTCCCTGTTACAAAGCCCACGTCTCCAGGGACCCCTGACCCCCTGTACTTAGCACGGATACTCAGTTCCTCAACATTGTGTGAGAGGCTTCAGTTACCTATAAAACTGCCCCAGCTTCCTCGAACAGCTCAGAGGTGAATTCCAGGGAGCAGATAGGGGACTGGCCTTGGGCCAGAGGTCCTGGGATGGGGATGCGAGGATGTCATGGCTTATGAATCCTCAGGAAGAGACAATACTGCAACAGAAAAAGACAGATCAGTAGCCAGAGGCCCCCAAGTGCCCAAGGTCCTCTGAGAGCCTGAGACCAGGTTGTTTCCTGGGAGTGGGTGGGAGGGGGTGCCCTGCAGGGGCAGGGCCCGGAGGTAGAAGGACAAGAGGGGATGTAGAATTTATTTTCTGTTTCTATATTTTGGGTTTGAATCTGGGGCAATGCTCTGCCACCTAGGCAGGGATGAGAACCAGCTGAGAGTGGCTGACTGCTGTGCCCTCAGCCAGACTCTCAGCCAGGAGGCAGGGTGTGGGGTGCCCAGGACAATGGCACAGGTGGGAAGGCCCCACCCTGGGGGCCCCCTCTTTCAAAGGCTCAGGAAACAGGCCCACATCTGCTGGCTTAGCAACAGTCCTCCATTGCAAGGGGCCTTAGAGATTTTCAGACAAGTCTGTCCTCATCCCTGGCCACACCTTAGAATCACCTGGGAGGATCAAAAACTGCCAATGGCCAGGCCCAGCCCAACCAACGACATCAGAATCTCCAGATGGGGCTGAGCCTGGGTGTTTGTTAAAGCACCCAGGAGATTCTAATACCAATGTCTGGGCACAGGGGTCTCCGGCATCCTCCTGGGCAGATGGCCTTTATTTCATACTCCAGGTAGCGCTGGCCCGTTTGGGGGATGCACCTCTGATGCCCGGGCCTGGGTGGAAAAGGAAAGGGCTTCAGAGATGCAACTGCCAAGCCCTCCTGCAGGCCGAGGCTGCGGGCCTGAGAAAGCCGCAGGGGCAGGCAGTGACGGGCTACAGGCAGCCTACACTGGCTTACACCACCGAAAAGAAAGCTGATTGCTAAGTTTTGAGGACTTCCTCGAGTCTGTTGTTAAACAAGCCAGTATTAAAAATTAAATTATATAAAGTTGCACTTATATAAACTATATTATCTGCAAAGATGATATCATACTCAAAACTCATCACTTCCTGGTTGTTTTACTACATTTTACTATTGTCTGTACTGTTGAGGTTATTTGCACCTGTTGCATCTACAGGGGAAATGTTACATAAGGGTGTGCTGCTGTGTGTCTCTTCCCAGCTCTGTCATTAGGGATGCGAATGTTGACAGCTTGAAATCAGCTATGGCAGGAGTGTTCACACCACAGAGACAGGTCGATGTTACAAATCAAGGCTTTTTTCCTCCAGAGAACTGGTTGTTAAACATTTACTGGCACATCCCTCACTAAGCATGTCTCTGGCACAGGGATTTTGAGGACGGGGACACAACCGCCCCTGTGGGTCCACTCTCCTGACAATGTTAAGTATGGAATACACTGACTTTAGGGCTCTGAGGCCCAGCTCAGTCCACTCCAGGCAGATGGAGGGAGGGGCTGGGATGCAGATCCTCCTGCCCTCACTCCTGGTGAGAGCCACTGGGCAGGAGCCACAGGCATCAGGCACATAGCAGTCTGGGCATGAATGAAAGCACAACGGCAGGCCAAGCATTTGCACTGCAAGCCGGGTGGTGTGTCTGACCTGCGAGCACGAGGCTCAGACTCTCACTGAGGCCAGTCTCATCCCTTCAAACACTTCGCAATCCCAGAGACCCTGACCCAAGAGTTCCCACCCATGGCAGGGATGGCACTCAGGCCAGGCACCTTTGGGATCTGGAGCAGAAAGGGACCAAATGGAGCACCTTGGCTAACTAGTCTGAAGACCAGCATCATTGCTGTTGTCTCCTGGTCCCCTTGTTGCCTAGAATCAGGCATTGTACACAGTAGGGACCTAACTAATGATGACAGCTAACAATTAGCAGGTGCCAGGCTTTATGCACATTAACTAATTTAAGCATCTAACCCACACACCATTATCATCCTTATTTAACAGATAAGGTAAGTGAGGCAGACAGGATAAATAAGTTGCCTAGGGTAAGGAAGTGATGGGGCCAGGATTTGAACCCTGGTGGACTGGCTCCACAGTCTATCTCCTACTGTCCACCCCATTCTCTTCCTGCAGTGTGAAAGGCCACTTGAGGGTTGGGGTACATATCGGGGTGAGCTGCGGTATTGAGGTCACATAGACTTGGTTGACAACACACTTGCTGAATGACCTTGGGAAAGCTATTCACTCATCATCTGGGCTGTTGTGATGATTAAAAAAAAAAAAAGGTTTGTAAAGGGCCCAGCACAGTGCCTGGCACAGAGTTGGCATTTAACACGGGGTTCATGGTGTAACCACCAGGCATCAGGGACCTGGTTCCAGCCCAGCTCTACCATCACCAGTGTGGGGCTCAGGCAAGTCCCCCCCAGACGTCAGTGACCATATCCGGAACAGGTGGGGGCTGAGGTCCTTCCCAGCATGAATAGTCTCTGCCACTACCAGTAAAGCTGGTAAGGGGTGTGATTTGAGTGTCAGAACAGACTAGCTGTGCTTTAAAATCCAGTGATTAATGTTTGAAAAGACACACAAAAATAATAATTATCCAAGTGTGGTGGGGAATCTTGGATTCTTTCATTAAGTTAACAAAATTGCCAAAGAAATAGTGTTTAGAAACATAAAATGACTCAATTCATTCCTCGATGAAGGGACTCTTTAAGGAGAACACGTCCCTCCCAGAAAGATCCAGATGAGAACGCAGCAAATACAGGCTCGACTGCTCAAACTAGCCCAGTCCAGGCTTGAGGCCTTATTCGTGATCTTGTTATCACCATTTCTAATTCAACCGCAGGCCAGGGTGCTCATGGGAACTGCATGCACCAAGTGACACGGAGAGAAAGGCAGCCCAGGGGATCACTCCTGAAACATGCAGCTCCCACCCCAACCAGACAGAGTGGGGACCCGTGGGGACCCCTGGGGACAGGGTTTGCAGGAGCTCCAGGCCTCGCCCCATGGATGGGCAATGGTCCATGAGTCAGACAATACAAGAGGTTCCAACTGGAGACTGTGGCAAGCTCAAGAAAAAAAATATCAATGTATGAAACCAAATCGCATGCTAGACAATCAGAACACCACTGTCCAAGGCTGCAAAATGGATTCAAACTAAACCCCAGACTGGAAGCCCCTCAAGGACAACCCCCACTTGCTTGTCTCTGTCTTCCTAGCATCTTAACACAATACCTGGCACATCCCAAGCACTCAACGTGTCTTCATCAAATGTCTAAATGAATGAAAAAACAGGCAAATCCTACATCACCTTTTCTAACATGCCTGGCTTGGCTTCAAGAAACTGCTATGATCTAGTAAATCAGATTTGTCTGATGGGAACAAATCAAGAGAGCTTTGAGCTCTCTCTAGGGCCCAGAGAAAGATCCTGTTCACAAATGGGCTGAGTTAAAACTATATCACCAGCCCTTGGTTGCTGCTATGTCCTTGTGCACATTGTCCAGAAATGATTTTAATATTATAGCTCCTCAGTGTCTTGCCTATTCTGCTTCAAAACAATCCAAACTTTATACAAAATGTACCATGAGGTCTTTTCTTCATTTTGCAGTCAGTTCCCTTTGCAGGAGAGAGCAATGTGGTTTCTTCACCCATTTGGAGACCCTGTCTGCAGGGCTCTCAAGGCCTTCACTGCATTCATTCCACTCACACTTGCTGAAACCGCACAGTTTCCTTCTCAGCACCCAGCTGGTGCCCTCATACCCAAGCTGACTGGTAGGAGAGAGAAGACAATTTACACCCTGGGAGAGGAAGTTGGGAGTGGAAATATCAGACTTACAAGAAAGGACCAAAGAGTGGGAGGGAACAGTCAGACTTGCATCTTAGATGTTTGGAGTTTGGAAACATCCAGAGAAAAGAAAGGTAGGAGCGACCCTACATTTGAAAACGCCGCAAGCAAGGCACTCAGCGCAGGTGGCTGGGATGCTTTTAAAATCAAAACTCTGGGCGAATAAAGTGAAAGGTCCGACCACAAAGTCGGGTGAATAGGGCACACTGTGTGCCCTATTAACCATTAACTGCTGCCCATCCCGCCTTGCCAGATTCTTCGAGCAAGAGCCCACTGGTCTCCTTCCCTCCTTCAACCAACGCATACTAATCTTGCCCGAATCCTGGGTGCCCGCCTGTGCTGGGGACGGCAAGGGACTGCACCTTCCTCGCGCACCGCCCGCATTCTCTGTGTGTGCTCCAGGCTGCGCGCTTGGGGCTCTTCCAAGCACCAGCCCCACACCGTGGCTCCACGTCCTCCCCATCCCCGGCCGCATCCACGCGAGGTCCCGTTATCCGCTATCCCGGGCCGTTTGGGCCCCGCTCACCAGGGACCGACTTCCTAAGAGGGGACCCCGCGGGCGCCCTCCCACTGCCGGCTCTGAGCGAGCGCGAAGCCCAGAGCGCAGGGCGGCGGAGTGGCCGACAGAGGGGGCGCTCGCGGGGGGCGGAGCGGACCCCCAGGCCCCGACCGGCAGGTCCCGGTGGGCCCGGGGAGCGCCGCGGCCTTACCCGGGCATGAGGCTGGGGGGCACGTAGGCGGCGTTGAACTCGGTCAGGAGGGTGCCCTTGCTGCGGGAGGCCATGGTGGGCGCAGCGGCTCCGCGCCCCACGGGAAACAGCCCGAGGGTCGCCCGGGCAACGGCGCGCCTGGCAACGCAAGCTGCCCCCGAGCGGTCCTCGTGTTCCAGGGCACTCTGCCCTCCTGGCGGTCCCCTCCCTGGAGCAGCCCCGCAGGGCGCTCCCAGAGATGCTGCTGCACCTCCACGTGCTCCTCTGTGTGACCCTGCACGTGGCCGCGTGAGGGCTCAGCCCTCTGCTCTCCCGCGTGCGGCGGGGTGGAACCTGGGTGGAGAGGCCTGGCTGGATCCGTCCTGCAGTGACGTGGCCCTGGCTTCAGAGGCCACGCAGAAAGCAGCTGCCGCACTGCGGCTCAAGTGGCCCCAGGAGCCGTCTCTCCCCAAGGCTGCTACCGCTCCCCAGTTCCATGGGGACTCTGGGAAGGGGCTCTGCGGTGGGCCCGGCTCAGCGTGGTTGCCTAGGACGCTCTGTAATTTACCCTGTGTTGGGAGGAGGTGCATTTTTCCTGTTAACCTCTCCCTAGGAACCTCCTTGTCACCTTATCTTGCCCCTCAAACTACTCCACAAGAGTACGCTTACAAGGTACAAAAAAAAGTCTGAGTGTATGATTTACATATGTCCCCAATTCTGCTATTCATTTTGGCCCTAAAATTTGCAGGGTTGGTCTTTGCCCCAGAGAGGAAATCTCCCAGGGGCCCACGTGAGGTCTGCAGTGTAATATTTCTCTCCCCATGTGACTGTTCAGGCCTCCACCTGCTGGTTTCCCCAGCGACCCTCACACCAGCCTTGGCCACACGCAGGACAGGGCCAGGGCCTTTCGTGTTTCATTGGGGGGTGAGGGTGGTGGGGACAGGTTCCAAGGAGGGTCGCTCATAGGGACTTGGGTCCAGATCCTGCCCCCTGCCTCCGTCTGCAGCAGTCGGGTATGGGCGCTGCGGTTTCCCTCCATCTACCTCTCACTTCTTCCCCTCGCTCACTCCTCAGAGGGAGAGAAGTGTTAATTCACAGGTTGGCTCTGCGAATGGCAGCTGAGGAAGACCACAGACACTAATGAGTTCACAGCATGCTGTTGCGACTAGAATTCTCCAAAGACTTTCTCTGACAGGTGACAATGAAATTGCGGAAGCCACAGGCTTCCACGAGGCTCAAGAAGCAGCAGAGGCCCTGCGGTGGGGAAGGGAGCTGCAGGCGAACGAGCGGTTGCAGACTCGGTGGAAGGAAACCACCTGTCCTTCAGAATTCAGCCATGTCTGTGTTTTCCTGAATTCTCCCCGGGGACCATGTGCTACAGTAAGAGAAACATTAGCAACAGTTGTTAAAAGAGCAACTCTCAGTTCAGGGGTGACCTACTCCCGGAAGGCTTTCCAGCAACCACCAGCTGGGGTGGGGGTGGGGGGTGAGCGCCACTCCCTGCCCCCTTCAGGCCTCACAGCTGGCTGTGCTTGCGCCCCACACGCTGCGCTGTCTGCTTTCTAGTCCACCTGCCCCTTCTGCTCGGGGTCTGATGCTCTGCATGTCATATTCATCCCTGAATCCCAGCACCTGGCACTGGAAGGAATTCAGTAAACATTCATTAAGTAAATTATATACTAAAAGTTACCAGAATGGGTACTAGTCAGGAGAATGGAAGCTAAAACGTGGGATCTGGCTTAGGTTTCGGAAGGGTCAGCTGACCCAACCCAGGCCTGCTGTGTGGAATAGCTACTGTCTCATAGATGTGGAAACTGAGGTTCAACAAAGCTGGATGCCTTGGCTAGGGTAGATTCATGGTCTTTTTCCTAAAGATGCACAAGTCGGTAAGAGGCCTCATGAAATCCACCCCCTTCAAGAGAGAAGCTCTAGAAGGCCTAAGGAGGAGATGGGTTCTTTTTTCTATCAAGTGCCACCAAGCCTTACAAACACAGATCATCTGATAACCTCATGGATGGAAAATGTCAATGAATTTAGGTTATTTTTAAAGAGACATTAAACTTATCTGGCTTCAAAAAATTAGACATTCCTTCATATTCAATAAATACGATATTCTAAAATATTCTTTAATATGATTAGATAAATATGAGAATGGTGAGCAGGGAATTGGAGAGCAAAGAGGGAGAAGGAAAAATAACATAAATAGAAAAATAGGGCAAAATAGCAAGGAAACATCTAGAAGGAGGGAAGAAGTCTTTTGGGACACGCTGCCCATTATTCAGACTTACTAAGATTGTAGAATTAAGGAAATAACCTCTTGTTATCATGCTATGAAGAATTCATATTTTTCTTTTTAAACCTTTAGACTCTGTTTCAGATAGGTCCCTGAGCTTGCCCTTTTATCCTGTCAACATTAATTGGGTGTCCTGCTATGCACAGGGTACCTCTGGGATACAGAGATGCTGTGCTCCAGAGTCTCCCTGGAGTCAGGGGGGAAGAGGCAAGTGGAGCAGTACCAGGACCCCATGAGATGAGAGGGGCAGGAGCAGCACAGAGGAGGTCCCCGATCCAGCCTGCTGCAGGTACAGAGCCCCCCACCACCAGGAACAGGCACCTGTTGAGCTGAGTCAAGGGGAGAAGGCAGGGGTGGGGTGGGAGGTGTTCCACCAGGAGCAAATGGAGAGCAAGGATACAGACGACCCTGCACAGACATCCCTTCTCCCACCCCTAGCAGCTCCTGAAGGCAGGAGGCTGGACGATTCTGCTTCTCTCACTGGAAACCCAGCATCAGCCTGTCTCACCCCCCCCCCCAGGCTAGGATAGTGCCCTAGATCCTTAAGCATGGCTCCTGGGAGCACTTACGCTTCTGCGCCCTCCACAATCAGGCATCCCTGTCATGCGTGGCCTGGTCCTGGCCTTCCCCTCAAGGGGCAGCTCCACCCTCCCCACCTCCGACATTCAGAAACAGTCACCCCGAGGCAGGGACTCGGGACCCAGCCTCCTGGGGGGCACAGTCTCTGGGGGGCAGGTGGGCAAGTGCACTTCCTTCTTCTCGGAGGGCTCCCCTGTGGGAGGGGTACCGCCGGCTTAGCAGGGAGCAGCAGAGCCCTGCTGAGGGGTGGCCAGGAGCCTCCACCCCAGGCGCTGGGAGAAGACACCTGAAGCTGGACTGGGGTTTATCTGGGAGCCGGCAGCTGCTGAATAATGGATTCTGACTCTGCCTGCACTCCCAGGCTGCACACTGAGTGCACACCACACACACACACACACACACACACACACACACACACACACACACGCACACACAGATCCACACACGCTGGGCTGACAACTTGGAGGGGCGGGGGCTGGCAGGGCTGTGAGGCTGTGAGTCGCTGGAAGGAGCAGCTCGCTCAGTTGCCTTGGTCTCTGTGGGCAGCATCGGAGGGGCCTCAGGAGGAGGAGGAGGAGGAGGAGGCAGCGGCAGAGAGGAGGGAGGCGAGTGAGCCGTGCTCCCCCTGCAAGCTCCTTCCTGCTGCTCCCCCCTGGCAGCGCCAGGCCCTCCACACCGGCATGGCCCTGCTCGTCCACCTCAAGACAGTCTCGGAGCTGCGGGGCAGGGGTGACCGCATCGCCAAAGTGACTTTCCGAGGTAGGGAAGCCCCTGTGTTAAAGGGACCCCAGCTGTGGGGGCCGCTGGGGATAGGGCAGGCTGGGAGGATGGGTGGGGAAAGTTCCAGTAGGGGCTGGGGCAATGGGCTTCCCACAGGTAGCCATCCGCCCCTGGCAGGACTGGCCACGGTGATTTCTTGAAAATCAGGGTCCCCTGTGTTTCTATGTCTGCTTCTCCTTGCGCTTGCCAACGTGCCAGTGCCCTGGCAGGATGCGGAGCCCTCTGCCCAGGAAGGCAGAAGTGAGGACCCCACCCCTGGGCTCAAAGACAGCCAGGACTGAGGGGCCCAGCCCTGCAGAGCCTCCCTGGGCCCCCTCCTCCCCTCTCCTCCTCTCCTGTAGGTTGTTTTCCTTGGGCACAGGGTGGGGGTGGGGTCTTGGAGCCTGGAAGACCCACCAGGGGGCTGGTAGAGACCAGAGCAGCCAGTGGCATTCCGGGCCCCAGCGTGATGGGGATACTGTTGGCTTCTTTCAGATCTGTTGGTGGGCAGGGACCCTGTGAACTCCCTGGCCTTTCCTCTGTCAGGTCTTTTCCTATTCTTCTTCTCACTCACACACTCAGCAGCTATTTGTTATGACATACCGTGTGCCCAGAATGGGGGCTGGAAACATAAAGCATGGCCCGGCCCTGGCCTCAAGGAGCCCACATCTTGAGGGGGCAGGAGGACCAGCAGGCAGACAAGTAGGACAGGTGTGTGACGCAGCGAGGATGGGGACGAGTGCAGCATGCAGCTCCAGAAGTGGCACCCTAACCGAGGCTGGGGGCTGGCGGGCAGGGCAGTCTTCCAGGAGGAGGCAACACCCAACTGAAACTCAAGGGACCAGCAGGAGGGAGCAAGGTGAGGAGGTGAGGACTGAGCAGGCCGAGGGAACAGCGTGCCCAAGGCTGGGAGAGGGGCAGGAACTCGGGGCCAGCAGAGGCTGCATGAGGCTAGAGCCATAGAAGGTGCAGGATCGAGGCCGGAGAGCCAGGCAGAGCCACAGAGGTGAGGCTGGACTTCACCCAAGTGCAGTGGGAGTCCCTGAGGGTTTTAAGAAGGGAAAGGCAAGGCCAGGCCCACCGCCACCCCTCTGCCTGGCCACTGCCCAACCTTGTGGGCCACGTCTCTAGCAGACTTTGACCAAAGGCCAGAGTACCCTCACTAGACATGGCGCCCTCTCCCCAGAGGGGGGTCTGAGAGTAAGGTGGGGTAGTGGGGAAGGGGCTGAGAGAACCCCACCATACTAAAGAGCAAAGTGAGCCTCAGGCCCAGGCTGGACACAATATCTGCACCTCTCTCGGGGGCAGAGGTGCGACCATTGGCAGCACTTCCCCAGAATGCCCCAGTGGCAGCCCTGGACAACACATCACCCACTCAGAGGCCCAGGCTTGTCCATGCTGCAGGCTGTGTTCACAGTGATGGGCAGGGGTGATGGCAGCATCTCTGCTGGTGGGAAGAGTCAGGCAGGAGGGAGAGGATAGGGTGAGCTAGGCCACCTGTTGCTTCCCACCCCAACCCGATGACTGCTTTCTCTGCAGCACCCGGATCTCCATGTGCCACCTGCCGGCTCGTGCTGGCTTTATTAAACACAAGTGCATCCTTTCATCTGTGCAACGCGGCCCTGTGTTCCAGAGACAGCACAGTGTTTGGCTGTGCAGCTACAGGTTGCCGTGTTGCTGCAGCTACATCAGGACGGTCCAGGCTGCACCAGGCCAGGGCTGGGTGTAGAGAGATCTGTGTGGCATTCACGGAGGGACTGAGGCACAGTGGTCCCTGGTTGCAGGACCTCATCCTGGTAGCTCAGTCCTGTCAGCTCTCAGTCTCCTCCTGGGCCCCCTGAGTGTGAGCGCCCTGTCTGCCTGTTCCCACCTTCTTCTCTGAGCAGTGAAAGTGGGTGGGCCTCTAGCCTTGCTGACCAGGCGGGAATTAGCCTGTTTGCAAACTGTGCCCTCCAGACCAGTGAAGAAATCACTTCCAAAGAGACCCCCCTGCATTTGTGGGAGGCAGCCACAGGCAGAGCTCCTGAGGAAGAGGGTGGGTGGCAGGAATAGGCAGGTGGCAGTTTTCAACCAAGAGTCCCTTATTACAACCAGAGATGCCTCCGCCATTCGCCTGCTGCAGCCAGCAATTGACAGCTATAGGCATCCCAACATACACAATAATTCAGAGGGAACCAACCCACTCTAGAATGTTCCACAGCATCTTCTGGCACACACATCCACTGGTGGCCAAGCAAATACTTTTGTAGGAAGGAACAAACTGGTGAACAGTCAGAGGAGACACTGGCCTCAAACTCCCTAAACACCCTGAGTGGGCTCAGTGCCAGGTTGGGTGATGGAGCCCTGGGCGAGTTGTGCCCATTGGCAGTGGCCCCAGCTAGGTCAGAGCAGCTGGCTGAAATGCAGCTTGATCTTTTGTGCTGTGCCATCCAGACAGTACCGAAAGAGCCCTCCTGGGTTGTGGTGGAGAAAGCTCTAGATACTGAGTCAGAAGCCCCTGAATCCCTGCCTGGATTCTCTACTTACTTCACCTCTCTGACCCTCAGTTTCCTCATCTGTAAAATTGGCATGATAATAACAGCCACGTCACCAGGTTGCTTCAGGGAGACCACAGGTGTGGGAGAGTTTGAGGAAAGGGTATCCAAATGGCTCATGTGCTGGTCAGGAGACCATCCCAGGTCTCTTTGGCAGCAACTGCCGGCTCCTGAGTCATCTTCTCTCCAGCCCAGCCACGTCGTCTGTCAGCCGGCAGTGAGCAGAGAGAGATAACGGGGAGTGGAGAGCACATTTGAGGGTAAGCACAGGTGCCCGGCCTGTGCCAGGAGCAGGCAGATTGGGCCAGGCCTCTGCTCTGTAGGAGCCTCCAGCTGAGATGTTCCGCAGGAGCTGGGCGGGGCCAGACTGCCCCAGACCTCTGTTCCCACGTGGGCTGGGTGTGCACAGCTTTGCCCATGGCCACCCTCCTTCCCACCACCCCCACCCAGGCCAGTCGGCACCCCGGGATCTGGCTCACCCAGTGCTCCCTGCCAGCTCCATCCCAGCTCTCAGTTCTGACTTCCCGGACAGCCACTCCTAGGCTGGTACTGCCCTATCCATTCATTCCCTGAACACACTCATGTGTGTGGACAGGCCTGGGCTCCGGGGGTGAAGGAGACACAGCCTGGCACTCCAGGAGCCCCTATCCCATTGGGCCAGACAGGAGACAGGGAGGCCTGGACTCCAGTCCCAGTGGTGCCTGCGGGACATGGGCCCTCAGGTTCCCATTAACAAGATGGAGACAGTCGTCCCCCTTGAGCTCAGAGGCCTGCTGCTACCAGGAGGAACCAGGAATGGGCTGTTTGGGAAGGGGCTGTCTTGACCGCAGGTCGATACTCAAACAGAGGATGTGTTAGCTTCGGGTTTGTCTTTTCTCAACTCCTAAAATAATTCCCCGCATCAATCATAGAGTCACAGAACGCAGGATGGGAAAGGTCTTTAAGTTCTTCTAGTCCAACCTCTGTCCAGGGCTCAGCACCCCATGGGCCCCTAGACCTGGGGACCTGAGCTGTCAGGGAACTGAGTGGCAGACTGGGGCCAGCTGTGTTCATCCCCCTCACTCTCCAGCCCTTGAGGCTTCTTGCCAAAGCTTGACGTTTGGGGATTTTCTGTGTGAGGTGGGGATGTCTGGAGGCTTCCATGGCCTGGGGTTGGCTCAGAGGTTCACTCCAGCAAGGCTTCCCCTCAGCCTTTTAATCCTCACTGCTCTCTTCCCACCTACCCCCAGCTCCCATCCACTGTATTCCCACTGCACTGAACGTCCAGCCCATCCCCAAAGATGTCAAGCCCCTTACACCTCCAAGCCTTGAGACACTCTATTTCTTCTACCTGAAGTGACCTCCACCCTCCACCTTGAGAATTCCTATTAATTCTGTTCATCCTTCAAGGCCTAGCTCACATGCCACCTCCTCCATGAAGCCCTCTCCTTCCCTTGAAGTACTTTGTACATACTTCTGCCATGGGTCCACTATGGTACATTGCATTTTAGAAACTGGCCACATTTCTGTGCCCTGCACTATTGAGCACCTTCAAGGCCTTAGCTGTCTTAACTGAGCCTATGCTAAGCACTGGGCTTCGTCATCAAAATAAGTAAGAAATGGTTTCTGTCTTGGAGGTACTCACCATTTAATGGATTTAAGTTCTTTCACTGGGTCACAGCCACCCTTTGGCTCAGTTTCCCTATCTGTGAACTCCCACACCAGAACTTTCTGTCCACTGTGTATCAAGGGACTGGAAGAGGCCTCAAGAGCCAGGACCTCAGAACCCTGGCTCCTACTCCCTCCATCAACCTCCCCAGCCTGGAGAATCTTCCAGGCCCCCAGAGGGAGCTGGCCTCATCCTCTAAGTAAGGGGGCTGCACGTGGACCTGCCCGTCAGTGAGCATGCTTTTCTGAGCCTTGCTGCGACAGCACACAGGACAGAGTGGGGGACAAACCACGGTCTCACAGTCTGATAGAGGGGAAGAAACGCGCAGACGTAATGGAAACGAAGGCAGCCTCCAGGAGGGCCGAGGTGTGCTCACGGGGCAAATTGCCACAGTGATCAGAGGACATCAGAGGACATCAGAGGACGCAGCTCACTTAGAGCCACAGAGATCAGGGAAGGCTGCGGTAGAGGGAAGAGGAGCAGGGCCGGGAGAGAAGGAAGCAGATCTGGGTCTTGAAGAACTGCCCGGCCTGCACATGTGGAGATGCAGAAGGAGGGGTGAGGAAGAGGTAAAATGAGGCTGTCCTGGGTGAAGGACTGACCGGACCAGAGGCCAGAGGAGGGGAATCACGGTCAAGTGCAGTGACCAGGAGGCCACTACATGTGGCTGGAGCAGAGCCTGCGGGGAGTGGGTGGAGGGAGACCAGCCAGGAGAGGAGCGCGGGGCCAGGTGGGACACCGTGCTGGGAAGGGCTGGGCCCAGCCTGAGCACTGGGGACAAGATCTCCCCTACTCTCGGCTGCAGGGACTGCTTCTGGCTCCAAATTAGATTTGTTTTTTCCAGTAAAAAGGGGGAGCTCTCCCTCTTGATAATAAATATCATTTCTATCTAGAAACTTCTCTACCAACCCTGGTAAAGGAGTCAGAGCATCACCGCACCCCACCCTGAGATGGCCCCTCGATGCCAGGCCCTGCCTGTGGACTCTGGTCCAGCCTAGCATCCCTCTCTTAGAGGATGTGGGCTGGGTTTTGCCCCCATAGAAGGCAGCAGTAGAGGAGACCCTCAGGGCAGCCTCTGCAGCCTGGGCCTGCCTGTGCTCTCAGCCCTATGCGCTCGCTGTAGACCGAGGGATGTGCCCCTGCGTCCTCCACTCCTCCCAGCACCCACAGGCCCCCTCAGCACCCTGCAGGGGAATCTCTGACCAAAGCCCCCCAGGTTGGGGGTGTTCCCCTCTCCTCCCACCCAGAGCAAGCGCATGCAGACCAGAAGACAGCAGGCAGAGCATGGAAAATTCCTCAGGCTTTTCCTGCTTCGATAAGAGGAATATGTTCTCATGAAATGGAAATGATTGTAAAACTGTCTTCTGCTGCAGAGGCCCTCAGCAAAAATGCTTTTGGAAATGCTGTGCTTGAGAACAGACTTGCAAATAATTTTCCCGAATTGCAGAGCTGAGGTTGTCTTATCCACCTTTACTGGTAACACGAGGGCTATTATATTTCTCTCCTACCTACTTCCGTCCCTGGGTCTGGCCCTTTTTTAAAAAAAAAACAAAACTTTTTATATGGACAACATCAAATATATACAAGAGTAGGGGAAATAGTACAGTGGACCCTTATTCTCCCCATCCAGTTTCAGCAACTATCAACTCGTGGCCGATCTTGTTTCATTTATACTCCATCCCACTACCCCACCCCAAATTATTTTGAAGGCAATCCCAAACACCATCCCATTCTATCTGCAAACATCCAGTACATAGCTATGGAAGATAAGAACTCAAAAAAACCTGCCTATCTGATCATTCCTAAAAATTAACAATAATTCTTTAATGCTATCAAATATTCAGTGATCAAATTCCCAATTGTATTATCAATGTCATAAATTTTTTCCAAATATGAAAAGCTTCATTTTAATGTGTTTTGTAAACCAAGTATTTAATCATTCACTCACCCGTGCTTCCTTTCATCCAGGTAATGAATATTCACTGAGGGGCAGCCAGGTGCCAGGTGCTATTCTAAGCGCTGCGGGGAGGGCAGGGAAGAGACAGATGTGGCTCCTGCCCTCAAGGGAAAGGTGTCACCACAAGTCACCATGCGTGTGAGGAGTACTGTGGAAAGGGAGGCACAGGTGCCAAGGCCACTTAGCCCAGGAGGTCGGGAAGCTGCCAGAGTTAGTGAGGGACAGACGGACACATGGACAGACGAAGGGCACGTGGGAAGGGAAGTGGGGCTCAGAGTCTGCCCCGGCTCCATTCCAGGGGCTGACGCCGGCACAGATGCAGTGGTGCGGAGATGCGTCACACTGTAGAGACTGAAGGCTGTTTTGTAAGGAGAATGGAGTGCTAAGATCTGGTTTTGGAAAGAATATTCCAGAGGTCCGGACTGCAGGCAGGAAGCCCGGGGAGGAAGCTGGGGCGGTGTGCAGACAGAGGGCCAAGAGCTTCCGGGGGGTCAGAGAGAAGGAGCGGCTTTGCTGGGGCTGGCAGAGTGAGTGAGAGGGCAGGACGGGGTGTCTCTGGACAGGAGTAGAGTAGACTGTGGCCCCAGGGACCACCTTGGACCCAGGGATTTGGGGGGCAGGGCTTAGCTGATCCCCCTCTGGCCTCCTGCCAGTTGCTGACACTTTAAATTCTGGCAGACATGAAGATGTCGGGTGGAAACCCACCCAGGTGGGTGCCCCCAGGGCAGGCCCTTGGCTGCTTCCTGGGCGGCTCAGTGCCTGGCACAGACAGAGCTGACACAGAAGCGGGGAAGGAGCACGGCCTGCAGGTGCAGCGGGAGCAGCTGGTGGCTTAGCAACAGGGGCCCCTCTGCAACCACCCCCCAGGCAGCCCCAGGCAGTGATCCCACAGTTCCAGAAAGTTCTCCTGCGACAGGGAACATCATGTGATCATTTTTACCCCAGGCCTGCTGACTGCTTTCTGCCGGGATTCATCCACCCCCTAGACACTGACTGTCTTTGTTTCTATTTTATTATTTTTTTTTTCAAAGCAGGAGGGCTCATCTGCTTAGTTAGAGATCAGTTTTCACTCACTGGCTCTTTTTGTTAAGCCAGAGTTTAAGATGAAGTCAGAATTACAGTTTCAACAATATTTTTGTCCCATTTGAGAGTATAAAAAAAAGTCATCTTCCCATCGTGCCTCATTATATCCTCAGTGCCTGGCGAGGGATGGACGCTCTACGAGCTTGTGGATCACTGGGACCATGAGCTCCTCCAACTGCCACAGCAATGGGGAACCTAGGACCCAGCAGTTGCTGAGTGTGTGGCTGGCACTGTCCAAGGCTCAAAGGGAAACACCACACTCCTCCTCTGCCTCAGTGTTAGAGTCTGAAAAATGGGAACCAGAGGTACCAGTTAGTTACACAGCAAAGTCAGAATTTGAGTGAGCACCTGGAAGAAGTACAGGTTTGAGCTGAGCCAGAGAGATGGGGTTTATAATCCCTGCCCTGTCCCTGCCTCTCAGATAAATCCCTGACCCGAGCCTGAGTTTCGGTCATGTATACCTGGATGTTAACAGTGTGGGTTAAAGGAAGTAAATAAGCAGAGGCAGAAATAATTGAGTAAGATTTGTGGAAAATAAAGGTGGACAGTTACATGGGACCTACATTTAGCTAAGAAATGGGGGAGATAGGAGGGCAATCTCCTGTGGGAGGCCCAGGGACTCTGTATCCCAAATCTGGCTCTGTGACACTGACGATTTTCACAGAGTACGTTATTTAAGAACCTTGAGGAACAGCTGCTTTCCTGGACAACTCTTTTTGAATTGAATTTCTTCATTCCACTGTGCCATCAACTGTCATTATAAAATTGATGATGTGTTCCTGACAAGGACAAAAAATTGTTATTATAAGAGATAATCACAAACAACTAGACAGGAAAATCATTAGGGATATAGAAGATTTGACAACACCATCAACCACGTTGACCTAATTGGCATTTCTAGAACATTACACTCCCAAACTGAAAAATATAGATTCTTCTTAAATGCACATAGAACACTCACCAAGCGAGACCGTATGCTGGGCAATTAGCCAAGTCCCAATACATTTCAAGACTGACATCTTGCAGAGTATGTTCTCCAACCAAACTGGAATTCAACTAGAAATCAATAACAAGAAGAGTATCTTAAAAAGCCTCAAATATTTGGAAATTAATACCCTTCTTAAAAACCTATGACCAAAGGAGAAAACCAAAGAGAAATTATAAAACATTTCTAAATGAATGATAAAGAAAATACAACATATCAACATTTATAGTTTTAAATACTTAAACAGCAGAAAAGAAGAAAAGCGTGCAGGGCATGGTGGCACGTGCCTATCGTCCAAGTGACTAGGGAGGCTAAGACAGGAGGACCATGTGGGCCCAGAAGTTCAAGGCTGCAGTGAGCTGTGATTGTGCCACTGCACTCCAGCCTGGGCGACAGAGTGAGACTCTGTCTCTAAACAAACAAACAAACAAATAAAAGGAAAAAAAAATTGTAAATATCATAATCTAGGTTTCTGCCTTAAGAAGTTACCAAAAGAAGGACAAATTAAACCCAAGTCTTGAAAATATTATGCTGAATGAAAGAAGCCAGACACAAAAGACCAGCTATTGATTGTATAATTCCATTTACAGTCAAGTCTTGCTTAACAGTGATACATTCTGAGAAATGCATCATTAGGCGATTTCATCATTGTGCAAACATTATAGAGTGTACTTACACAAGCCTAGATGGTGTAGCCTACTACACACCTAGGCTATATGGTTTGGCCTATTGCTCTTGGGCTACAAACCTGTGCTGTAATCAATACTGCAGGCAACTGTAACACAATGGTAAATATTTGTGTATCTAAATATATCTAACTATAGAAAAGATTAATAGAAAATTAATAAAACCAGAAGTTGTTTCTTTGAAAAAATTTATAAAATAGATAAACCCTAGCAAGATTGGTTAAGAAAAAAAAGCAAGAATACACAAATTACCAGTATCAGGAACGAAAAAGGGAATGCCATTACATTAAAAGGAAAATAAGGGAATATCATGAATATCTTATCTTAATAAATTCTACAGTTCAGATTAAATGGACAAATTCTTTGAAAAACAACTTAGGAAAACAAACACAAAAAGAAATAGAAATTCTTAAGAACGCAATATCTATTCAAGATATTGAATTTGTAATTACAGTGATCACAACAAATAAACTTCTTTCCAATAAAGAAAACTTCAGGTCTAGATGGTTTCACGGTGTATTCCAGAAAACATTTAAGGAAGAAATGATACCAAGCTTACACAAATTCTTTCAGAAAATAGAGAAGGAAGAACACTTCCCAACTTATTTTATGATAACAAAATCTGACAAAGATCTTACACAAAAAGAAAATTAGAGCCCAGTATCTCTCATAAGCACAGATGTAAAAATCCTTAACAAAACATTAGCCAACTGAATAGCATTATATGAAAAGGATAATTCATCATGACAAGGTGAGTATTATCCCAGAAATGCAAGGTTACTTTAAAATTAGAAAATCAGTGAAAATATTTTGCCATATTAACACAATAAAAGAAAAAACCCCACATGATTATATCAATAGATGCAGAAAATTTGACAAAAATCTAACACTCAGTCATGACAAGAATTCTTAGCAAGCCAGGAATAGAGGGAGATTCCTCAATCTGATAAAAGACAACTGCAAAAAACATCTAGCTAACATCACGCTTAATTCAGAAATAACATTAAGATCATAAGCAAGGCAATGTTTATGATCCACTCTCACCACTTCTATTCAGCATTGTATTGGAGTTCTAGACAGTGCAATAAGGCAAGAAAAAGGAAAAAACTCATAAGATTGGACAAGAAGAAGTAAAACCATCTTTATTCACAGAAAACTACATAGTAAATCCTGAGGAATCTATTTCAAAGCTGCTACAATTAATGTGTGAATTTAGCAACTTTTCAGGTATCTTATTAATACACAAAAAATATTTCACCAAGATGTAAAAGACCTCCACAGTAAAAACAAAACAAAAATGCTGAGAGAAATAAAACAAACTCGGATATATAGAAAATATGTTCATGGATTGGAAGATTCAGAATTGTTAAGATGCCAATTCTCTACAGAATTTTTTTTTTTTTTTTTTGAGACAGAGTCTCGCTCTGTCGCTTGATCTAGAGTTCAGTGGCACCATCATAGCTCACTGCAACCTCCAACTCCTGGGCTCAAGTGATCTTCCTGCCTCAGCCTCCCAAGTAGCTGGGACTATGGACATGCGCCATGACACCAGCTAATTGTTACATTTTTTAGTAGAGACGGGGTCTCGCTCTTGTTCACGTTGGTCTCAAACTCTTGAGCTCAAGCGATCCTCCTGCCTCGGGCTCCCAGAGTGCTAGAATTACAGATCCTCCTCAGCCTATTCAACGTGAAGATGAGGATGAAGATTTTTATGACGATCCACTTCCATTTAATGAATAGTAAATATATTTTCTCTTCCTTATAATTATCTTAACATTTTCTTTTCTCTAGCTTACTTTATTGTAAGAATACAGTATATAATATATGTAACATACAAAATATATGTCAAATGACTGTTTATGTTATTGTTAAGGCTTCTAATCAACACTAGGCTACTAGCAGTTAAGTTTTGGTGGGGTCAAAAGTTATACATGGCTTTTCAACTTCTTAGGGGGTTGGCACCACTAACCCCCACGTCATTCAAGGGTCAACTGTATTTGATTATAAGGTTAACTAGAAAGTTATAAAAATCAAGACAGTGTGACATTGACCTAAGAGTAGATATACAGACCAATGGGACAGAACACAGTGTCCTGAAATAAATCCTATAAATATACAATCAATTGATTTTCAATCAACATGTTAGGTATCTAGAAGAGATAGCTATCTATGAGGGTAAAAACTGAACTTCAAATTCCTACCTCATACCACCCACAAAAATTATTTCAACATGGATTATAGATGTAAATGTAAAAACACTATAAGCTTTTAGAAGAAAATATAGAATATAACTGTTATATTCTTTGGTTAGGCAAAGATTTCTTAAAGAAAATTTAAAAAACACTAGACATAAAAAAATTTCACTAAAAAATTGATAAATTGGATTTTTTAAAAATTGAAAACTGCTGTTCATCAAAAAAACAAAGAATATGAGAAGGCAGCCACACATAGGAAGAAAATACTCACATTTATCTGACAAAGGACTCGTAGCCAGAATATATAAAGAGCCCCTATAAATCTATAATAAAAAAAACAAATGATCAAATTTTTTAAATAAGGAAAAGACTTGAACAGATACACCACAGAATAAGATAGACATTTGGCCAATAAACATATGAAAATGTGGTCAACATAATTAGTCATTACAGAAAGGAGAATCAAAATTATGAAAAGATACTATTTCACATGCACTAAAATGGCTAAAATGTAAAACTCTGACCATAACCAAATGTTGATGAGAATGTAGAATAACCGAAGCTTTTTTAATATTGATGATGGAATTGTGAAATGGTACAATGACTTTGGAAAACTGTTTGGCAATTTCTTATAAAGTAAAATGGACACCTACTCTATGACCCAGCAATTCTGCTCTTAGGTATTTCTCTAAGAGAAGTGAAATTAGAATGTGTTCACAAAGAGACTTTTATAAGAGTGTTCACAGCAGCTTCACTCATAATAACCCGACACTGGAAGCAACTCAAGAGTCTATCAACAGAAGAATGGATCAACAAGTTGTGGCATATTCACACAATGGAATATTACCCAACAATAAACACGAATAAATTGCTGATATATGCAACAACATGGATGAATTACAACAACATTACATTGACAAAAAGAAGCCAGAGATAAAAAAAGTACGTTCTGTAAGATACCATTTATATGAAGTTTAAAACAGGCAAAACTAATCTTTTGTGCTAGAAACAAAAGTAGAGGAGCTGGAAATCAACTGGAAAGGGCACGAGGGAACATGTTGAGGAGATAGAAATCTTCTATATCTTGACTGTGTGGTGATTACACAGGCATACGCATTTATTGAAACTCACTAAACTGTACACTTGAGATCTATGAATGTCAATTTTACCTCGTTAAGAAAAGAAGAGATAATCACAGCTAAAATACCTGAAACTTGAAAAAAAATTACATAAGATGAGGGAAAAATGGTTTCTGATCATATGCTACTAAAGATAAGCTACAAATATAATTCATAATAGAAGAGACCGATTTTATACTTAGCAGGTAACTTAAAGGTCTAAAGCAAAAGCAGGACTCTTCCGTAGAATGATAATAGCTTATTTCTTACTGAGCAATACACCAGGCTCCAGATGCTGTTCCAAGCACTGTCATTTCCTCCCCTGTACGGATAAGGAAACTAGGGCAAGGAGAAGTTAAGTATCTTCTCCAAGGGCACACAGCTAGGGCTTGAACTCAGGCACTCTGGCCCTAGAGCCTTGACCTCTATACTCTGCCCCTGTGCTTGTAAGGGACTTGAGGCTTTACTCAGACTTTCTCAAACACAGTCTCTTGGTGATCCTCCCAACAGTCCCAGGATATAGGCTGGTGCCAGATAATGATCCCCAGCTTACCAATGACGCTGAGACCCCAAGGGGTTGGCAGCTCCAGGCTGCACACCTGGCTCTTTTTCCTGCACACAGGGGTGCCTCAGCCCTGCTTCCTGGTGCTCTGTGGTAGTAGCTGGCCTTCGAAAGGAACAGACTTGTCTAAACTTGGGAGAGTGGAAATACAGCAGGGCCACACTCAGAGAGCCCCTGTGGAGGGAGAGAGGGCGAGGAGGTACCAGGACACGGACATGGGAGAGTTGCAGGAGAGGATGGGGCCTTGCTGAGCTCTCTGCAGTCCATCCCTGGCACTGCATAAAATGGGACTTTGCTGGTTTTAAATGAGTCACAAGCAGAGTATTTTCCTCTATTTCTCAGCGCACATAGGGACGACAGTAATGACAGGCATTGCCGGGATACGGACCAGAGGGCTGGGTCCTGGCAAAACCAGGCTGTCCCTGAAAATAGTCTCAGGACCTTCTCCTCCCCCTTTAGATGGCTCGCCACTTCACCCTCCACTCTCGTGGGCCCCCAACCCCTTTCAGTCTTCCTTTGCAGGGCTGGTCCCTGAGGGCAAACCTTTCACCGCCTCCCCTTCACCCTCGGGACTCCCCTGTCCTGTGTCCTGCTCCGTCTGGGCTCCATTCTCTGCTCCCCACTTGCAAACATTTGCTCCCACTGTTCTCTCTGCCTGGATTTCCTCCTCCTCCCTTCGCCCCAGTCTCTCTGCAGATCTGGATTCCATCTGGTGTTCCAGTGGCGATGGCCATGCCACTACAGTGCCTTTTTTGACCTGCTAAATTGGGAGTCACTTCTCCTTTTCCTGTGTTCTCACTTTATACTTTTTGCATGCCAGTGACCAAAGTCTGCCTCATGTAATAGCCTTTTCCACGCCTCACATATTCCCCTCTGGGATGTAATAAGCTCCTAAAGACATCAGCCAGATTCAAATGATCCCTGTACAACTCCCCTCTGCTAGGGCCAAGTGGCAGGGCAGACACATGCCAGGCGGAGAAGACCCCTGTGGCCCGGGGAAGTGAATGAATGCACATGGGCTAGCGGCTCTGTCCCCACTCACCTGCTTTTCTCAAAGGTCTGGCTCTAGCAGCATAAACCGTCTGGAAGAGGGAGCCATTTTGTGCAGATGGGACATTTTGTCCTTTAAATCACATCACATGGAAGGCTAGCACACCACCCTGCATCTGAAACAAGCGCTGAGCTCGCCTTCGTTTAGGAGGGTAGCTGCAGTATGGATGTTTTAAAATGGCGAATGACATAAAAGTTATTTCTATTAAGCTCTGGAGCACCTGAGCCCTCCAATCGGGAATGGGTATCTCTGATGCCATGGCATTTATTACACTTTAAGCACAGACTCTGCTGTTCATACTCCATTTATTGACTCAGGGAGTTTATTTCAAACCAAACAGCTCAGCTGCCTCGGAAGGAAGGAAGGAAGGATGCTGTTCAATTTTCCCCATCTGACCTCCTCAGTCGATCTGCAAAAGCCTCTCCATGCGAGGAAGAGGCTATTTTCTTTCAAGCTTTATTCTCAATCTTCCCTGTGGTAAGAAAGGTGATTAGCTATTGGGATTTTTAATAGTTTTGTCTGAAAGCCATTTAAAATGAAGCAGAAATGTCAACAAAACGATGTTGAATGGAGTAGATGTTAAGTGGAAATGAACTTGAAACGAGAGATGAGGTTAGTAATCCCACTGGTAACTTGGCACAGACAATGGAAGTCCCTGGCTCTGCTTCAGTGAGCACAACAGGGCCACCCGAATGACCCCTGCCCTTGTTCGTATATACCAGCCTAAAAGTGGTTCTGCAAAACTGCTGAAAGACGTTTTGTCTTTTTACTAAGTTGGCCTTTCCACTCTTTCTATATAATTGACTTGTTTTGGCAAAGCTTTTTATTAATACCTAGATGTAAATTATAGGTCATCCTGTTTGAGAATATCTAAATTCCCAGGGCCTGAGACAAAGAGATTTTAACGCATTTCAAAACAAATGTATAACTTCTACAATGGCTTATTTCTCTGTATTTTACTTCCTCTCTAGCAAGGCTACGGGAAGTATGCAGGTGGGGAGGGTTTGAGCCTGGGTGCTTCATGCACGTTCCAACCACCTTGGGGCACCCCCCCCCAACCCTGCCTGCCCCTCCCCCAACCCCTCCCACCCAGGTTGCTCAGTTTTCCCTCCAGGAGACCCTTGAGGACAGCCATATCTGAGGCTTATTAAGATCTTCTCCGATGAAAAGCCCTTTGATTACTCAGAGCAGCAGGGCCCTGAGATGCCCCAATGCACAATATGTCTACCTGATTCTCAGTTTATATCGTGTGCTACTTGGCGGAAAAATTAAAAGAAGCTTATAGCTCAGGCGCCATCTCTCATATTTCACTCTCCTCCCCTGGATGGCTTGGGGTTTGTCGTTGAGAGTTTTCGTTTTGATTTTTTGTTTTGTTTTGTTTTCCTCCTGCTAGCACTAACAATTCTCTTTCCCACCTTGTCTACTTCACACGGATGTTCCGTGCATGTAGCGTCTGCTTTACAGCTTCTTCCTCATTCTCTCAGCTGCGAGCCCTCCCCACATGCCCTGGCCCCCAATATACACACCCGCGTCCTCACACCATCCACCTTCCTCTGTTTCCAGGGAGCTGACATCAAACCCCTGCCCTCCTTGTCAGAGGGGGGCTCTGCATTGAACTAGGAGGAGCTCCTGGGTCATGAAAACTTGGAGGGCGCTGGAGAGCTCTTATTAAACAGATGAGGCCAAGGAAGCCAGAGGAGAGAGGCCCCCTTGTTCCTAGAGGACACAAGCTGCTTCGCCGAGCCTCCTTCCTAACCCAGCCCCAGTCCCATCCGGGGGAAGGTCAAAGGGAGCTTTTGCCCCTCCAACCCCTCCTTGGCCTACAAGGGACAACAGTCTGGGATGTGACCAGCGGTCCCAGGCCCCGGTGTGGGCCGGAGCCCCTGGTGTGGCTGCAGACCCAGTCAGGGGAGGAGGCTGGGCTTCACAGACCCCCGTCTGCAGGCAGCAGCTCCCCCTCGGGACCAGGCTTCTGCACAGGGCAGCAGGCCCAGGGTCCCCAGCAGAGAAGGGGAGGCTGCAGGGGAGGCTGAGAGAGCCACTGGACAAGCAGTGTGGCGGAGGGAAGAGCCCTAGGGTCTGCTCCCACACCCACTCCCACCAGCAGGGCCTCCTGCGCTCCAGCATCCCTGTGCGCAGAATGCAGATAACAGCTTTTGACCTGCCTACCTCCTGGGGCTGCTGGAGGGTCAGGTGAGGGGTTACTGGGGACTGGGCTGGAGAGAGCTGCACAGCCCTGAGCACCCACGGTTCACGACAAGAGCTTGCGAGTCAGATGCTCTTGGGACAACTGCCAGGTTGAGGTCTGACCTATGCTTGTTGTCTAGACAGGTCTGACTCCAGAGTGTGCTCTTCCCCCGACAGGGCAATCCTTCTACTCCCGCGTCCTGGAGAACTGCGAGGAGGTGGCTGACTTCGATGAGGTAGGGTGCCTGAGACTCCGCTCCCTCAGCCCTAAGCCCGGAGGGCAACCAGCACCCCTCCCTGCCTCCTGCGGGCACACACTGGCCCCAAGTCCTGGATAGCCGCATGCTCAGAGCCCCTCATCTCTGGCTGCTTCCTGGAGGCGGTGGCGGCGGTGGGAGGGTGTGGAGGAGCCTCTGCCCGAGAGAGAGGCCTGTGCACACAAAGGACAGCATGCCAGGCCCACCTCTGCCCGCTTGGGCCCGTTTGTAGGTGCTGTAGGTGCTGTAGGTGCTGTAGGCCTGAACACAAGCCACCGGCTGAGGGCCCAGGAGGGTGAGAGGAGGGGATTCCTCTCCAGTGTTCCCCAGAGCCCTCGGAGGACCCAGGCGAATGCCACCTGGGCTTCTGACAATGCCAGTCTCACACAGACCTCACCCCTTTGTAAGAGCAATTGGGGCGCCTCTCCCACCTCAGCCACCAAAAGTTTCCTGTGATGGAGACACTGGGACACACACAGAGTGTTTCCCTCAGAAAGCTTATTTTTTCTTTTGAACCACAGGCTCAGGGAGTTGAGCATGTAAGTCATTTGCCCTGGTTTCTGGCACACTGTCTCATCAGTGCCTACAGGACCTCGCTCTTGTTTTTATGCACATATCTATGTATGTATTCCCTTTTCTCCCCACTCTTTCCCTCCATATACACCTCTCTGATGTGTTTAATGTGTATCTTTTAGTTTCCTATGTATTCTTGCAAAATGTGTACTGTCGTCTTGTGAACATATGTTTGTGGATTTAAATAGCGACGTGTTAAATATTTCTTTTTCTACTTTTTTCCACTGTGCACTATTTTTAAGTTCCATCTGTGCTGCTACATCAACCTGTTGCTTCTCCCTGATGCATAGTACTCCATGGGACATACCCAACACTGAGGGTGACCAATCATCCTGGCTTGCCTGGGACTGAGGGCGCTTCCGGGACACAGACTTTAGTGCTAAAACTGGAAAAGTAGAAAAGTCTTGGGCAAGCCAGGATCTTTTGGACTTATGTCCAAAGTTCCCTATATCTCTGGGATATACACCGGGATCTGGAATTGCAGGCTCCTAGAGGATGCATACGCTTAATTTGACCTGGTATTTCCACCAGCAGTGCATGAGGGTTCCGGTGCTCACCTCCTCATCGACCCCTGGTGTTTTCCAGCTTTCTGATGTTCATTAGTGCAACAGTGACATGTCATTGTTGTTTTAATTTACATTTCTGATGACTAATGGGTTTGAGCATCTCTTGATAAGCCTTTAGTCTTTTATTTTCCTCCTCTATAAATTACCCATCCAAATTTCATGCCTTTTTTTTTCCCTATTGGGATAGCTGTCTTTTTCTTATCAATTTGCAAGAGTTCTTTGTATATTTTAGATATCAACCCCTGTTGGTGCAGATATTGAAAATATCTTCTCTCAGTCTGTCATCTGTCTATTGACTTGGTTAGTTGTGTCCCTTGTTGACTTGAAGTCTTTCATCCTCATGTGCTTTCAAGTTTTGTTGAAGTCTTTCTCCTCCCCTAGGTTACAAATATATTCTCTTACATTTTCTGATTTTATAGTTGTATCTTTTACATTGTATGTGGTGTTAGGTAGGAGTCAGTTTTATTTTTTTTTTCCATATAAGGAGCCACTTTACCTAACATCAACTTACTAACCAACCATCTTCTCTCCACTTACTGCATATTAAGTCTGTGTCTGAGTCTTCTATTCCATCCCGTTAGTCTATTTTGTTGTACTTGAAACTCACCATGCTGCTCTTTTGTATGTCTTAGTATCTGATGAGGCAAGGTCTCTCTCCTTACTCTTCTTTTTTTAAATTGACCTATATGGGGACCTTTACTCTTCCAAATAAATTTTAAAGTAAGTTTTAAAAGTTCTTCCAAAAACCAACTGGGATTTTGATTGAGATGGCAATGAACTTAAAAATTAACTTAGAAAGATGTCCTTTTTTATGGTGTTAAATTATCTATTCAAATTATCTACTATGCTTTACTAGAGTTTTAAAGTTTTCTACATAGAAGTCTTATATATTTTTATGTATAAGGAGTCTTACATATTTTATTATGTTCTAGATATTTTATGGTTTTGCTGTTATTGTGAATGGTATCTATTTCTATTATGTTTTTTTAAGTTGATTATTACTGGCATAGAGAAATGCTTTCATTTCCTTTGTAACTCCCTTTTCCATCCAGCCACCTTGCTGAACTCCCTTATTGGTTTTAGTAGTTTGCGTATTGCTTCTGTTTTTCTTATATCTCTAGATCATATTATATACAAAAGAAGTGTTTTCGGTCTTCCTTTCCAATTCTTACCCCCTACTTCTTTATCTTTCCATAGAGCATTGGCCATGATCTCTGGTTCTATGTTAAATTATAATGGTGACAGTGTTCCCAATATTAAACGAAATAAATGCATCTAAAATTTTATCAAATACAATTGTCATAGTGGGATTTTACTATTTAGCCTTGTCTTACTAGTTTACTAAGAGTTTATATTATAAAGGTTATTAAAACTTATCAGAAGCCTTTTCTGTATTGATTGAGATAATCATAATTTTATTCCCTTATATTTCATAATATATTCATTTTTAATACATGGTTAGATTCAGTTGGCAAAAACTTTTATTTAGGATTTTTGAAGCTTTGTTCATAAAATTTTCTGGCCTAAAATGTTTTGGAACAACACGTGGAAGATAGGAATTACTCTTCCTTCACATTTTGGAAGGCTCAAATGTAAAAACACTAGCCTCTGGACTTTTTGGGGAGGGAAGTTCTTTGACTCCCCTTTCAATTTCTCTCTGTCTTCTTATGCCAACTTTGGAGTTTATATTTTTCTAGACATTTTTACATTTCATTTAGGTTTTCAAATTTATGAGCACATATTTGATCATAGTTTTGAAATTATTTTTAGAACATTATTGTACCTATAGTTATTTCACCCTTTTTATTCCATATTTTATTTATTTGTATCTTCTCTCTGTTTTTCTTGGTCAGTCTTGCTAAAGATATGTTTATCTTATTAATTTTTGTAAAGAACCAGCTTTTGGCTTTATTAATCTCCCTGTTGTTAGTGTTGGTGTCTCAATTTCATTGATTTCTGCCCTTTTCTTAATTATTATTTTTCTTCTGTTTCTTTTATTTTGTTCTGTGGCTCTTTTCCCAACTTCTTCTTCTTTTTTTTTTTTTTTTTTTTTTGGAGACAGAGTCTCGCTCTGTTGCCCTGGCTAGAGTGCCATGGCATCATCATAGCTCACTTCAACCTCAAACTCCTGGGCTTAAGCGATCCTCCTGCCTCAGTCTCCCCTATAGCTAGGACTACAGGCATGCACCACCACACCCAGCTAATTTTTTTCTATTTTTAGTAGGGATGGAGTCTCACTCTTGCTCAGGCTGGTCTCGAACTCCTGAGCTCAAGTGATCCTCTCACTGCAGCCTCCCAGAGTGCTGGGATTACAGCCGTGAACCACCGTGCCCGGCCCCAACTTCTTGAGTTGAGTGCTAAGCTTATTAGTTTTAACTTTTCTTCTTTCTTAATAAATGTATTTAAAGCTATAAATTTTGATCTACATAAGGATTTAACTGTGTCCTACAAATTTTTATATGTAGTGTTTTCACTAATATACAGTTTTAAACACTTCTTCTATTCCTTGATGACTTTTTAAAACCTGAGATATATAGTAATGTTTTATTTAATTTCCAAACATATATGACTTTTTCAGTCCTCCTTATTTTATTCATTTCCAGTTATTCTGCATTATGATCAAAGAACCTAGTCTGTATATTAATTCTTTGGAATTCATTGAGGCTTCTATTATGGCCTGATTCATGGTCATAAATGTTCCCTCTGCTTAAAAAGGAATGTGCTCAGTGTAGAGTTCTATATATAGCTCAATATAAGCTCAAGCTTATATAATATTACATAAGCTCAAGCTTATGAATTACATTATTCAACTTTTCAATTTTTTTTTTTTGCTTATTTTTCTCTGCTTGATCTGTCAGTTTCAGAAACAGCTATAATAAAATCTACAACTATAATTATTTATTTGTAAATTTCTCCCTGTAGTTCTGTTTGTTATTGCTGGATATATTTTGAAACCATATTATTAGTTGCCTATATGTTAATGATGGCCATATATTCTCATCTGTTTTTCCTTTTACTGGTATAAAATATCCCTTCTTGTCCTTTATGATGTTTTTTGCATTAATTTCTGTTGTGTCAGGTATTAAGATTGCTATCTCAGCTTATTTTGGTTCATTTGCCTTGTATATCTTTTTCAATCCTTTTATTTTTTGTTATTTTTTTACATTCAGTTTTATTTTTAATATTTCTGTGTTTTTTTTCTTTCTAGTTATTTTTATTTATTTTTTTTAATTTCAGCACATCATGGGGGTACAAATGTTTAGGTTACATATGTTGCCTTTGCCCCACCCAACTCAGAGCTTCAAGCATGTCCATCCCCCAGACGGTGCATACCACACCCATTAGCTGTAAATATACCCATCCCCTCCTCCCACCTCCCACCTGCCCGACACCCCCTGAATGTTACTACTATATGTACACATAAATGTTGATCAATTAATACGAATTCGATGGTGAGTACATGCAGTGCTTGTTTTTCCATTCTTGTGATACTTCACTTAGAATGGGCTCCAGCTCTATCCAGCATAATACAAGAGGTACTAGATCACCACCATTTTTTGTGGCTGAGTAGTACTCCATATTTTTGTGTTTTTTAATTTAAGTGTATCTTCTTAGGGCATGTATTATTAGATACTATTTACTTCCCCAATGTGAGAGTCTCTGTCTTTTAATTAAGGAGTCTTACTCACTTCCATTTATTACAATTGCTATTATTAGGTTTATTTCATTTTTTGTTATTATTTTTTCTCTGAGTTTGGGAACATTAATTTTATTTCTATCACCACTTTATCTTATATTTTCCATTTACTGTACTTTTTGTTTGTTTATTTCTCTTTTTCTCCTTTCCAGCTTTCCACTGGATAGGTTGAGTTTTCTTCTGTAAGTTGGAAAGTTATATATTTTATTTTTATTTCAAAATAGTTGACCTTACTAATTTATGTATATTTATTGCTAGTTCACACAGATCAGTAATGATAGTTTCCCCCTAATATGACAAGTAGTTTAATACTCTCTCATGCCTCCTTGATTTCCCTACCTCAGCCCATCCTGCATGCTGATAATGTCTAGAGTAAAATTTTAATTCTAGATTCTTATGGATGTGTAATCTCTTTTTCTTTTGTTTGTCCTCACCTTCTTTTTGCTTCAAGATAGCAATAGCCTTTACCAAGATCTTTGACTTTTTTTACTTCTCATATCTCCTGAAGTAGCTCATGGATTTATTTCTCTTCTTGTTTGAGTACTTCTTCCAAAAGTGTTTTCAATTCGGGTCTTTGTATTACACACCTTATAAAGCTTTGTGAATCTGAGAACATTTTTCTCATTTCTTCAAATTTGAATGAGAGTTTCACTAGATATAAAATTCTAGGTTCCAAGTTCTTTTTCTTCACAACTTCAGAAATATCATTCTACGTTGCTCTTGAGAACCTCACGGCCATGTGGTTCTTGTAGTTTTATGCGTGATCTTCCCTTTCTCTCCGAAAAAAAATCTATAATTCTTTTGTCTTTGATATTTTTAAATTTTATTTTAATGTGTCTAGTTGTGGGTTTTCCTTATTTTTCCTGTTTTTCACTATTTTGTGAGACCTTTCAAATCATGGGTTTTCCTCTTTTGTTCATTATAGAAAATTCTATCTCCATTATTTTTTCAAATATCACTTCCGCTCAGTTTCTCTGTTGTCCTCTCCTCTGCAGCTTCTATTATCAGATGTCAGGGCTGCTACTTCTGCTTCTCGCTGCCTCGTATCTGACCTTTTATGTTGTTCATCTACTAATTCTTTCCTTCTGTCTTCTGAGGGTATTCTTCATACTGATCTTCCGATGTTCTAATTTGTTCTTCTTTTCTTAATGATTCCTTGCCCTTTTTTCCTATTGCTAATATATTTCTTGATAGTCCATTTATTCGACCAGTCCTACTCCAGTTGGTAAGTGCAGTCCAGTGCGCTGTCTTTCTCTTACAGGAGATGCACTCTTCCAGTGTCTCCTTATACTGCTGGGTTCAGGTTCCCCCAGTATCAGCCACTGTCTGGTAATGCATTTTGGGAACAGTCAAAGGCCAGTCTGTGTCAGTCCCTCGAAGCTGAAGAGAAGGGCAGGCACGGGCACTGAGGTGGGGGGCCAGTCACCACAGAAACATTGTTGACCACCCCACCCAAGTCAGGGTCTCCTCGCCGGACCTATAAGGGGAAACACAGGTGACAGAAGACAGTCTGGATTTTTACCAGACTAGCTCTAGGGTTCCATGAAAGGAGATGTGCACTATTGGTCTATCAACACCTATTTTTCTCCATCCTCACCCCAGCAGGGCTGTTGTCATGATTTTATCAGGAGGCAGGCAACAGTGCCCCACGGGGATGCCAGGGAGAGGCAAGAGCAGAACTCACAAAGCTTTCCTGCAACCTGTTGCCCCACTGCCTTCTCCTTGTCCTCTGGCCCAGGCTGAGCACCTTCATCCTGATGCACTTACCAGCTCCAGCAGCCTTCAGTCTCCTCAGTCTTCTTGCACTCTTGTCGATTTGTCTGTTACTTTCTGGAATCCATACTTCCCTCTTGCTGCTCTAGTTTCTCTAGGGTTGACTTTGGGGCAAGAACCAGAAGCCTGAGTCGCCATCTTGGCACAAACTGGAAGCTCTGTTGTGACCTGTGAATCAGTTTGCCCCTTCTTCCCCGGGCTTGCCTCTCACGTTCGGCTCTGTTTGGGCTGGGAAGGGGCTCATGGCAGATTCTTCTCCTTGAAGCTGGCCACTGCCATTTGGCTGAGCCTCCACCAGGCTGAGGGGCCACCTGGAACTAACCGTCTTCCCCCCACCCCAAAACCAAGCCACACAGTATAGCTGTGTCCTTGGCCCAGAGGTGGAGGCAGGGGAGCAAGGCCTCAGCCTCCTCACCTGGGCTCAGGAGCAGCCATTGACTGGCATGGCCCCACACTGCACTCCCCCAGCCACTGCAGGGTCGCTGTTGCTGCTGCCTCCCTAGACATCCCCACTGCTCCCTGGGGCATTCAATTCCTCATTTAACGTGAATTCCCAGAGCTAAGGAGTGTTCTGCTCTGACCTCTCCCCTTCCTGGCTGTGAGACTTCCAGCCTCGGTTTCTGAGCCTCGGTCACATTGGTCAAATGAAGGTCTTTGCAAAATGATGGACAGAATGAGGAGTTCTTGTGGTAGTGGAACCACTGCTGCAAACTAAGCCAGCTATCTAGAGGCCTCAGGCTCGCCCCGTTACACAGCCAGCCTGGTCTCCTCTGCTCCCCATTCCTCAGCCAGGGCCTGGACAGGGGAGGGGCTGGCAGGGTGAAGATGCAGGCGGCCTGGCCTAGTTTATCCATCCTGACTCCCTGGTCCACTGTCCCCAATCCACCAGGCATAGCATCCAACTCCCTCTCCCAAGACTCCCAGGGGACATGTCAGCCCAGGCATCCAGCCAGTGAGCAACCTGATGCCCCTCCCAAGGGCATTGCCACCCTTTTCCATGTACTGCACCCCAGGACACCCAAGCCACAGGTATACATGACATTCAAAGTTAATCACCGTGGCCTTCCTCTTCCCAACGCTGCCCAACACAGGTCAGGTGGAGAGCCAGTCTCTGCTGCCCCTGAGCATGGGGCCATGTTCTGAGCATCTGACATGCGCCAGGCTCGGGCTAGAGAGACCCCAGAGGAAGGAAGCCGGGCTGTACAGCCCATGAGGATCCACACAGAAACTTGGGTATGAGGCAGCCTGAGTAACGTGGGGAGGCCAGGAGGGAGTCAGAAGCCAGGCAGGGAAGATCAGGATCAGAGAGAAGCTATGTGATGGGGAGAAGTGGTTCTCAACAGGGGAAACCACCCCACTCACGGGGGCACAGGGAAGTTTCTGGCTGTCACAACAATGGGGAACCCACTGGCATTTAGTGGGGGGGCAGCAAGAATGCAAATGATTTGCAATTCTCAGGCCATCCTACGCTCCCACTTGGGGAGCCCCGTGGGCAGAGAGTGGGAGCCCTTGCAGCAGCACTGGGCTCCTTCCTGGGCAGCCCCTCTTCTATCCGGTCTCCATGATGATCCAACAGCAAAGCTCAGGCTCAGATGGCAAGTACCCTTCACCAGGTGACAGAGCTAGAAGCCACCAAGCCAGGATTCTTTAAGTCCACGTGTAGATTAGATTCTGAGCCTTCTCTGGATGCAACAAGAGGAAGCTGCTCCAGGGCCTGACCCCCATTGCCCCTGCAAGGCCCTCGCTGGGCCTCTCCATGCCTGCTGTATCCATTTCTCCCTCTGCACTGCCACCCCGGTCAGCAGTGCACATCCCACAAAGCAGGGAGGCAACCTCTACCCGCCAGGTCAGCCCAGTCCCAAAGAAGGTCTTAAGCTGTACCCAGGCTTACCTTCTCTCCCCAGACCCAGTGGGCAGGTCCTAAACTCCCCTGGCTGCCCCCTGAAAGGACCAGCCTGCCAATGGTTCCAGACAAGCCTGGAAAAGAAATCCTTGCAAATCCCCCTGAAGCTTCTTGGCTTCCTAGAAAGTCTCTTCTCTCACCCAGGCCCTTCCTCCACTCAGGGCCTTCAGGAACCAGCTTAGTGAGGCACAAGGCACATCGGCCTGGGCTGCAGTCCTTGCTGAGGTGACCTCTTTAGGCCTTAGATTCCTCTTCTGTAAAATGGGATGTACTCCTTGCTCAAGGTTAAAAAAAAAAAAAATGAAAGGAGAGACAAGAAAGCAAATGTCTCTCCCTGCTCTACTCAGGTAAGGGATTAAGCAAGGGAGGGGCCCCTTCTCTGCTCAGACAGGGGTGACAGGGGCTGCTGCAGGGCCTAGGAACTTGAGTGGGGAGGAGGTGGCCATGGAAGAAAGACAATGCTCCCTCCAACAATGGGTGGAAACAGAGCCTGGACATGGTGTCTCCTTTCCCAGAGGCTGGAACCTGAGATCCTACATTTAACCTACAACCTGCAGAAGCTGGAGGGAAAAGGGGAGGGAGCGAGAGACCCGGCTTTTTGTCCTGGGGAAGCACGAATGGCCACACTGGAATTTGAACCCAGGTCTTTAAGCTCCCAAGATAGTCTCTTTCCATTGTACCCTAAAGCTTTGTAGCACACCTCAATCTCCCCCCCAAGCCTAGAGGACTGTCCCTTTATGGATGCTGTCCTGCTGATTTAGGATGGTTCCTGGCCCAGTCAATGGTCATTCTCCAACGTGCATCAGGGAAACCTCTGGGGAGCTGTAGATCTCTGGGGCTCATGGGAGGCAGAACTCTGTGCCCTGGCCAGCAGTGGCCAGGTCAGTGCTAAGCCTAGAGCAGGCAAACTGGATCATGACTCTGAGGCTCCCGACAGAGGTCCTCTTTCCCTCCCCAACCTGTAATGCCAACCACTTTACTGCTGTCAAGGGTCCTATCACAGGCTGCTATTCCAGGTCTGTGCCTGTCTCCAGAATTATCCAGGGGCATCCCCAGGACTGAGAAATAAGCCTGCATCCCTGCATTCTGCATGGTGCCATGCACAGAGCCTGGCACACAGAAGGTGCTCAGCCAATGTTTGCCCCTGCATGGGGCTTGCTGGCTCCTGACATCTTGAGTAACCATGTTTGGCTTAGCTGCTACCTGAGTGCCCCAGCAGTGCTGGGTGCATGTCCTGAGGGTGTTTGGGGGCTGAGATGGAATAGGACCTTAGATGGTGTCCTGGATTTCCTTGGTCCAGTCAGGGCACCCCCAGAAATAGAAGACAACCTCAGCTGTTATGACCATAGAAGTGAATTATGCTGGTGCTAGCCAGGCTGCAGAAGTGCCCTCCTGCAGTCCTGCAGTGTCCATCACCAAGAAGGCCAGGCCTTGCCTCAGCTCCCAGAACTAATAACAATACAATAACAATCATTATGATAAACCACTATATTAACTGTGCCAGGTTCTATGCTAAGTGCTTGGCTAGCCTCAAAAATACCCCAAGAAGCAGGCTCTGTTACTGTCACCCTCACTTTATAGAGAGGTGTACTAACCTGCCCAAGCTCACACTGCTAATAAGGACCTACACTAAAGGCAGGCAAATCAGTCAGTTGAGACCTGTTTACTGAGTACCTGCTGTGTGCCAGGCCCCATGCCAGGTGCAGGGGGTCGGTGAATGAGACAGAAACTTCAGCCTGATGGTTCTACTCATGCTTTGAACTGCTCTAAGAATGACAGTCAAGGCTGTACCTGGAGTTCTTGAGGACAACAGGAAGAATAAGGAGCAAGAGAGCTGGTGTATGGGGGGCAAGGCCCAGGGCATGGAGTCCAGCTCTGCCTCTGATGACAAGTCTCCCTGACACAGTCTGACACTTAGAGAGAGGCACAGATGGTGTGAAGAATGTCATAGTTATCAAGTGCTGTGTGAAATACCACCCAGAAACTCATGACTAAAATTATCAACATTGTAGTATTGCTTACGATTCTGTGGGTTGGCTGGGCTCAGCAGGGCAGTTCTTCTGCTCCATACGGTGTCACCTGAATCCAGCTGGGAGCTCAATTTGTACTAGCTGTCATCCAGGGCACTGTGGGTCTCCTCCTTGTGTCCTCACATCTTCTGGGCCTCTCTCCACATGGCCTCTCTACAGTAGGGAAACCTGGGCTTCTTTACATGGCAACTGGCTTCTAAGAGGGTAAAAATGGAGGCTTCCAGGCCCAGGCACCACACAGTGTCATTTCTGCCATAGTCTAGTGGTGAAAGCCAGTCAAAGAGCCAGCCTAAATGCAAGGAGATGGGAGGAAAGGCAAAGTCACAAGGCAGAAAGGGACGTAGGGAATTGTTGAGTCTCCCTTTGGAGAGAAATCACTGGCCTTGAAATCACTGACACCCCAGATAGCAGCACTAGTCACAACCTCTGCAGCATTTACTCTGTGCAAGGGCACAAGGTTTAGGTGACATTATCATCTCCATTTTATAAATGAGGCCACCGGGAGGGGAGGTAATTTGCCCAAGGTCACATGGCTATTAAGTGGCAGGGCCAGGATTTGAACATGGGCAGTCTGGCTCTTAACTATGAAGCTACTAACTGCTTATTTTAGGCAAATCTTCTCTGAACCTTGGTTTCCTTATCTGTAAAGTGGGGATTCAATTATATAATGTTTGTGTAAAGTGCGTAATCAGTGCCTGGCACATGGTCAGCACTCAAGAAATAAATATTTTTGTTGCTGACAACCTGGAAGGATGATCACAGCCACAGACCCCAGACGACGGCTGAGCGGAGGAAGATGTCAGTGACAGGAGATCAGGCTGGACATGCTGCCTGGGCCCAGCAAGGGGGACTTTGCATGCTAGGAGGGGGAATCTCCACCTATTTCAGGAAGCAGTAGAAATTTTTAACAAAGGAGAGGTAAAAATAGAGAAATTAGCCAAGGAAAATTCAAACCAAAAAGTCACTTACCAAAGCCCATGCCTCTGTTTCCTGGGAGGCCAGATGGGAGTAGCCCCAAGTCCCAGTCCTAAGTCACTCCCCTCCAGCCTACAGGCTGGTCACACTCTGCAAGGCCCCATACTGAGGCCTGGACCCCCCCCCCCAGCCAGATGCCTGTCTCAAGGCCTGGGCCTTCCGGATTTTTTTAAGTCTTCCGGAAGTGATTCTAATGCACAGCCAGGACTGAGAACCACTGAGAGAGACAGAGACAGAGAGACAGAGACAAAGACACAGAGAGAAACTGATACAAGATAAAATGGTGAGTAAGAAGCAGAGGAATGAAACAGGAGAGAAGGAAAACAGAGACATGAGGGGAAATTCTAGTGTGGGAGGAAGGAGGGTAGACAAGTGAGGAAAGGGAGGAGTATATGGGGGGGCAGTCAGAGACCAAAGGAGCTTCTGTGTCCCAGTGAGGACTGTGTCTTCTCTCTCTTGAAGGACACTCCTGTCTGGCTTCCATGGGGACTGTGCAGGCCTGGCCTGACCAGAGCTTACTCGGTCCTTCTCTCCTCATGTGCCCTCTCTCGGGCTCCTTCCTGGAAACACTCAGCCTGATCCCTCCACCGACAGATTCCTGAAAGGGCCCCAAGCCACAAATCCAGATGTGCTTCCCCTGGACCATCCTTTGCAGTCAGGACCCCCAGGGCCCATCGGTCCCCACCAGGCCCCCACTCAGCAGACCAGCCCATGCCATCATGCCCTCTCTGGGTCCTTTTGCCTCGGCTTATGGCCACCGTTCAATGCCCCTCTCTCCGACGATGCCACTTCTGTGGTCATCTCCTTTTTCTCCCCATCCTTTTCTCCTTCCAGTGTCAGAACCCCACCCACAGACCCTCAGGTGGATCGAACACCCCGCCCCCTTCATCCCAAGAAAATCGAAATCTTGGTAGCTCCTGCAGCCCTCTCCCCCCGCAGCGTGGCTAACGAGTTGGGCCTGCCTGAGCGGCTTCATTTCCCCGCAGCCCCATAAAAGCAACTTCATTAAGGAAACCACACACTCTGCAGAGCTGCGGAGGCATCCAGGAGCCGGCGCAGAAGCCGCTTAATGAGGCCTGTGGGCTGGGCAGCGCCTCCTCCGCCTCCCGGACCCCTCAGCACCCCCCCCTCCTCCTGTGCCCGCCTCGCCTGCCCAGCCCACCCCAGGGCCCTCTCCCTCTGCTGCCGCTTCCTCCCTCCCAAGCCCAGGACTTGACCAGTCCTGAAAGGGGGTGTCAGGGAGACCATTTTCCTGAGACAGGCCCTGCCCACACTGAGTAGTGACCTGCCAGACTGGCCCCATGTGCCCGAGCCCTCCAAGTCCCCAGTCTGGCAGGAGGACGCCCAGCTTTGGAAACAGCTGACATGTGGGGTGGGCTCCCAGAAGCCTCCTCCCCAGCGTCTGCTCAGCCACCAGCAGTTCTCTGCATCACGTGACTGCTCTAAGCCCGAGTTTCCCTGTCTAGAAAGCAGAGAAGCCATTACCAGTCTCTTGGGCTGTGGGAGGGACTAAATGAATTAACAGGCATAAAGCATTCAGCCCCTGCATGATAAAAAGTTCTCTATAAATGGCAGCTATTATTATTATAGCTGTTAAAATTATTATTTATTACTGGCCTGTGGAGTGGTCTAGATTTGGTGGGGTATAAAAATGAAATTAGAAAATAACAAGTCACTGCGCTCCACCTGCTCTGTCAAAATCCCCCCTGGCACCGTCTCTCAGCAGTGTCATCGAGCAGCCCCAGAGCTGTTTGCTCATTTGCAGTTATTCAAAGCCCAGTCCTGAAGGGTTGACTACTCCAGTCTGGCATCGTGGTCACACTGCCTCTTGCCTTCCCTCACGCTGTGGCTCAGGACACGGAGCGGGGCAGGGACCCCTGCTCAGGCCCACTACCTCCTCCCGACTCCCACTGGAGAGGGGGCTGTGGGCTGCGTTCCTGGTGTCTGCCGTGGACACGGTGCCTCCCTGTGCTCCTTGTGGTGTGGTGGCTTCTCTGGCCAGCTGTGGACGCTGCCAGCATGGCAGGCCTTGCAAATGAGCCCTGAGTGGCCTGCCACGTCACGTGGAGCCCCATGTAGGGGACTTGGCTGCACCCCACCCCAGCTCTGCCAGTGTGGGTGCAGCCCTACAGCTTCATCTGAGCTGAGGACCCCTCCCCTGGTGGGCAGCCTTTGGATAAAGTGTAAACCACATATTGCCACACCCAGCAGTGGCACGCCAGGCTCCTTGCCCTTCAGTGCTCCTACAGGCTTGGGGACAGACCAGCTTGTCCACTGCCCAGGCAGATGCCACTGGGAACCTGCATGCCAAGCTGCCCTTCTTGCAGGCGCCCAGTCTCTATGAGCTATCTCCCCAGGGAAGTACCACGAAAACATTGTCCCTAGGACACGATTCTCCCCACATCTGCCTTCCCCAGTCTCCTTTCACATCCAGGGAGGAGGAGGGCTGGGGTGATGGCTGGGGTGGCAGGGCCTCTGAGGAAGACCTAGAGGGGCACCTGGATCTGCCCATCAGCAGCTCTCTCTAGAAAATGGAGCACTTGGCATCTTTTAGCCTCTATTTTGGGCTCTCGATGCTACTTCAAGGGCATCAGGAAAAATGCCACTCAAGTCCCTATTCATTATTATTACTGACTTAGGGAGACAGCAAGATAGAAGTGGTAAGGGCAAATCTAGAAATAGTGAGTAGGGGACAGGCCATGGGCCTGGCCTTAATAAGACTAAACAGCTAAAACCTGTCCCCAAAGTTAGCACTGCCAGCGAGGAGTGATTTGACCTGAATGGGGGCATCTGGAGCAGAGCCCGCTGTGGTCAGGATGGCTGTGATGGGAGAGGGCTGGAAGCTCACAGCTCCATGCGGCACACACCAAAAACCAGGCTCACAGCCCACAACCTTTGCTATTGCCCTGAGCCCGAGCACCACCCACTTGCAAGCCCCCCAGGAACTAAGAGGCAGCAGGGAGGTGGTGGTCCTGGTTGGGCCCAGGTTCTTCCACTCACCATATGACCTTGGGCAGGTCACCAGCCTCTCTGAGCACCGTCTTTGAAAGAGGAGTGGGCCATACCCACTCTACAAGGTGGTCCAGGGAATTAAATGCAATTCTAGGTGTGAATGCTTTGTCCCTGGGGAACACTGGCCCATGTGAGGGGCCACCCTGTTTGAGACTCCCTACCAGAGATTCCCCTCCCACCCCCCACAGCCCCTGCCTGTTATTGCAGCCCAAGGCCACAGTTGTCCCTTTCTCTCTAGACGTTCCGGTGGCCAGTGGCCAGCAACATTGACAAAAATGAGATGCTCGAGATTCAGATTTTCAACTACAGCAAAGTCTTCAGCAACAAGTAAGTTTGGAGGGGCTGGGGGGGGCGGGGCTGGAGAGGCAGGGACCAGTGGGGCTGGGAGCCTGCCCTGCTTCTGGGTGAGGTCTCTTTGGGGTTTAAAAGGGGACCTGCACCCCCAGCCTGCCCTGGATTGATCTTCAAAGACTGAAGAGGTCTTGGGCTGGCCTTTGATCCTCATCCTGCTTCCTCATGTCCTCCCCAGAGTTCCTCAGCCCTCCCAGCCTTTGTCAGCCATGAACACTCCACCCTCCTGTTCACCCCTGCTGTCCCTTTCCTTAGATCTCCCCTATGCCATGCTGGGGGATGGTTACCCAGCAGAGAAGCTGAAGGTAGAATGGCTGATGGTGTCCTTCACCAGACCCTCTGTAGCCTTGAGGGCAGCCTTGTCCCACAGAAGCTGTGACACAGCATGGTGTGGTGGTTTAGCAGTCAGGCAAGTCTGATCTCAGATCCCCAGGTCAGTCATGTACTGTGTGACTCTGGGCAGGTTACATAACCTCTCTGAGTTCAATGTACTCATGTGAAAAGAGTATTTACCTCAAAGGACACTGTGAGAATTCAATGAAGTAGATGTGCATTCATTCATTCAACAAATATGTACAAAGTGCCTATTGTATATCAGATGCTGGACTAGGTGCTGGGGAGGCAGGGTGCCTACCTTCATGGAGCTTTCATTCTGCAAGTGAAGTGCACCTACCACATGAGCATCATCACTATGAGGTATTCAATAAAAGTAGTTCCCATCCTGCTCTCTGGGGGGCAAGCAGAATTCAGAAGGACTTAAACAATCTGGAATGGTGGCTATAGAAGAAATGTAAAGTCCTGTGTTGGATTCAAAAATCACAACCAGATGCAGTGGCACACCTGTAGTTGCAGCTTCTTGGGAGGCTAAGACAGGAGGATCTTTTGAGGCTGTAGTGTGCTTTGATCATGCCTGTGAATAGCCACTGCACTCCAGCCTGGGTGACATGGTGAGACCATGTCTCTTAAAAAAAAAAAAAATGCTCTTATACAAGATGGAGGAGGAGTTATGGCTGAACGTGGCAACGTGTCCGAAAGGGTGTGGAGCTATTAGCTCACTGCGGGCTCAGCAGGACTCAACAAACAAAAGAAAAGCTGACCTAATCCTAGGTCAGATTAACAGAAGTAGAGCACCCTGTTCTGAGCAGGAGAGGCGAGGGTTCCACTGTTCCTATACTGGTTGCAGAGAACTCTAGTAAGCACCACCTTGTAGTTGCCAGGGAGAAAGGGGACTTTAAATCTTACCTTATGACAAGTAGATGAGATCCTCAAGGAGAAAATCATAGAGAATATATTCATGCATCCATCCATCCTTCCTTCTTCCATCCATCCATCCATCTTTCCTTCCTTCCTTCCTTCCTTCCTTCCATCCTTCCTTCCATCCATCCATCCATCCGTCCAGTCACTCATCAAAACATCTACTGGGCAAATACTTTGTACCAGGCAAACACTGGGCTAGTCACTGGAGTTAATAGGATGAGGGATTAAGGTGCAGTCCCTTCCCCTCAAGAAGGTTTTCTGCCACAGGAAGAGGAAAGAGAGGTATGAGCCTAGAGGCAGGATGAGGACCAGGCTATGTTGCTTAACGACAGCAGATGGCTGGAAGACAGCCAGAGCTCTCCAACCAGGCACTGTCTCAGGAAGCAGTGAGCTCACTGCTGGGAGAGTGAGCAGAAAGTGGACCATGTTGTAGAAGGGATTTCTGAGTTAGGAAGGGCCAAAGCACATGGGCTCCAAGCAAGCTCTGATTCTGTGGGTTTTATTAGGAGCCCTCAGGATCCCAGGTGAATACGGGTGTGGGCATTGCAGGCCTGCTGGCAGTGCCTCAGGGAAGATGTTAGGGCACAGAAGCCTCTCCTTTGCCTCTCAGGGTATCACATCATTCAGGCACTGTGGAGGCCTTTCTCATCCACAGGAAAGATTGGTACGAGACTCCCCACCAGGGACCCCTGAGATGCAGCACAGTCCTCTTCCCCGGGGTGAGATACTGGGTGACCTACAAGGGCTGCAGAAACAGGAACAAGAGAAAAGAGCCCCCACACAGACCAGGTGGATGTGAAGCAGGAAGCAGAATCGGAAGCTGAGTGCCAGGAAGGGCGGCCCAGATCCCCAGCAGGAACCCACACAAGATGTCAGAGCACCCAGGAGCCAGAGAGCTTAGCCAGTGCAGCCCTCTCTGTGCAAGAGGGGAAACTGAGTCTCAGAGGGGATCCTCAGGTCACATGGGTAGACAGTGGTACAGCCTGGGCTAGGATGCTTCTACCTCCTCTTCCTAATCCAACTCCCAGAAACCCGAGTGTTGGAGCAGTGATGGTGGAAACTGAGGACACGGATGAGAATGTTAAACCATTTACAGTGGAAGACCAACCGCTGAAATGCTGGAAACCTTTGAACCCAGCAAAACTCCTGCTATAAGTACTTGGGGAATTGTTTGGGAAATGGACTACCAGACAGTGAACATGCTGACAGCTAGGTCTTCGGTTAGGTGTTCTTAAGGGCCAACCAGAGGGAAGACAGAAAGGGGGTAGCTCCTGTTCGAGCTCTCCCCTTCTTCCCTCCCCGCCCTCCCTGCACCTACCCAAGAGAAGGCAGGAAACCCCGCGAGGGAGGCTCAGGCCTGGCAGGAGAGGTTAGTGCCCTTTCCTTGGAAGCCCAGAGAACGTCCAGGGCTGTCGGCTGCAGGGCTGGGATGGGGAAAGGAGAGGCCACCCTGTGGAGCGTAAGGCCCACCCTGACACAGGCCAGCCGGGGGGTCAGAGTGGGAGGGGTGCCTGGAGTCAGGTGGGACTCAGGTCTCCCCATCCTGGAGTTGGGGCTCTATTTCCCAGAGCCAGAGGAAAGGCCTGCCTGGTGTTCGCCTGGGCAGGCCAGAGGGGCTGTGAGGCCACCACCCTCATCCTGGTGTGGCCTAGCTCGGTCCCCAGGCTCCTTCTCAAGGGGCAGCTGGCAGAGGGGGAGCCTCTCTGGGGTTTGCACTGGCCTTAGCAACCAGCAAAGCCACACCCCCTCCTGCGGACGGTGCCTGGAACATAGCAGGCCCCTGATTCATTTGTGGAACAAGAGAATGAATAAATGCCCCCTTTGGGTCAGGAGGCAAAGGGGAACAGGGTGGGAAAGCCTGGGAGCAGGTGTCTGAGGGGCCCTTCTTCCCTGAAGAGTTCAGGGCACTCAGGGATGAAGCCAGCATCACGTGACTGATGCATTTGGGGAAACTGAGGTAAAGGAAGCTAGTGTGAGAACGGAGCCTGTGAGTCTGATTTCGTCACTGGACTTGTCCTAGAAGCACAGGACAGCTTGAGAACTGGCCCCTCACCCAGTGGTTCTAGGGACCTCGGAGGTAGACATGGTGTGAAGGAAGGAAGCACCCTAGTCAGAGACCAGGAGACCCCGAGGCTTGCTCCGCCCCACCTGTAACAAAGGCCTCCTTCCAGGAACCCTGGGCTTCCTCGTGAGGACAAAGTGCTGAGTTCGGAGGACCTGGTGTGTCCGGCTCTGCCTGTCCGGGACCTCTGAGGGGCAGTGGCCTGGCCCTGCTGCCAGCCTCCGGGCTGCTGAGAATGCCAGGGGCCCCTGAATAATTCAGGAGCCAGGACAGCAGCAGAGGCCTGGTGGGGCCGAGGGCACCCGATACCGGCTCCCGGGGGAAAGCAATGAATTATTGACAGGATTCTGGTGCCAGTTGCCGATCTGTTGTGGTCAGTCTGTGGGCCTGTCTGCACCTGCTGCCTAATTACCCGGGAATCCTAGCCCTGCCCCGCCTGCCCGGCCCCTTGCGGGCCCGGCCGGCCTCCAGTGAGCTACCCTCTTTGCGATGAGTAACTGGGATGGCTGCATGAGGCAAGCTGCTGGAGGACACGGGGTTAGGCACAGCTCTTTCACCTAATAGCAGGGAAACTGAGGCCCGGAGAGGGCTCTGGTCCAGAGTCACATAGCACCTGCACAAAGAGCAGGTGGGGTGGACAGGGTCGTCTCTGGGGTCATCACCAGGGCCAGAGCCAGGGGCTTCCCCTGCCCCTTCCTGTCCCGGCTCCTTCCGCAGAGAGCGTCCACACAGGAGGGGCTGAGGGGTGGCGTTCTGGTGAGAATCAGCGTCAGGGCCCTTGTTTTGAAGCTGTTTTCATGGCAAGCATTGTGTTTTTGCACAGATGGTATGTTACAGACCTGTGAAAAGAGCAAAGTTTCATAAAAATGCTTTTCTTTATACTTTACATAAGACTGAGAGAATATCAATTGTCCATTTCAAAGAACCTAATTTTTTATTTTTATTTGGGGGAGGTTGTAGGGGACTGTTAGGAGTTAAAGCCCCCCAAGCCACCCCTGGGAGTGTGGCCAGTTGACTCCTCTGGCCATGCAAGGTCCTAGCGTCCCAGTCTCACCCTCCAGGCCACAGACAGGCCCGGTTCTGTGGGGCTGTGCACAACTGGGAGGGTGGGGGCAGCCTGGATCTGCCCCCAGAGCCCGTCCTGCAGGGAGACCAGCCCCGCATGGGCCCTGCAGATGGCAAGCCCCACACGGCATTAGGGAGGGAGGGGCTGGCAGCTGCCTGCTGGCAGTTAGAGGGATTTTACACGAGCATTCTCCTGACCACTCCCCAGTGGAGCCAGCAGTGCCACCTCCTTCGGGAGATGAACAAACAGGGCTCAGAGAGGTAGGAGAACTAGGCAGAATCACACAGCTGCCAGATGGTGGAAACCCTTTAGACCCTGCGGGGTGAACCCTCATCTGTCTGACTCCAGCGCCCAGGCCCTTTCCACTGTCTACACTGCCCGCCTTTGGGGATGGCACTTAGTCTGCGTGTGGCCAGGGCTTGGGTCGGGGTGTGAGGAGGGAGCATTTGCCAGGAGCCCAACCTCAGCTCCCTGCAGCGGCAGAATGGTCTAGCAGTGAGAGCCACTGTGGAGCAGCGAGAGCCCATCACTGTCACCGTCACTGGCAGAGGCTTGTGAGCATGTGTCAGGGAGGTTGTTTCAGGGATGCCTCCTGGAAGGAGCGCGGGACAAGCTCTCCTCTAAGGCTGCTCCCAAGTCTAGAGTCTGAGACTCTCAGGCAAGTTAAGCCTAGAAGGCACCAGAGGCTTCTCGGAGCACTTGCAGGGGAATAGCTCCATCCTGCCCCCTGGGGGTGTCTTGTCACATTGCAGCACCTCTGCTGGTGGGGGCACCTTCCTTTGCTGTGCTTGGGCATCTAAATATGGGGAAAGAGGTGTCTGTTGCCCCACACTCAACATTGGCAGGTCCTAGTGGAATCAAAGCGGGCCTGAAAAGCTGTCTGCAAAGGGTAATGGTAGGACAGAGATTCTCACTGTGTCACCCCAACCGGCATCATCAGTATCACCTGGAAACTTGTTGGATATACACATTCTCAGGCCTCCTCCAACATTTCCCAGCACATCCATGGGTGGGTGGGGTGGGGGAGGATTCCCTGTCATTTGGGTTTTCACCAGCCCTCTAGGTGATTCTGTTCGTGCTGAAATTTTAAAACTGCCAATTTAGAACCAAAAGAAGTGAGACTGCAGAAAGGCCGGTGTATTCCTTCATGCCCATAGGCTACTGTTAGAATGTCTACGAGCACAGCAGCTAAGAGCCCACCCACTTCATTGTATAAAGACCAAACCAAGACTCAGGGGCAGCGGCTCCAGGTCCCCTGGCCCAGCCCAGCGCCTCTCTCTCTGTGACACTGCCTGGGCTGGGGAGAGGACGCTGGTGTGAGAAAAGCCTAGAAGCCAGTTAGGCTTTGAGTGGAGGAGTGGTGTGGCCTTTCTCCCTTGGGGAGGTGGGCTCCGCGCTCCAGAGGGAATCGGTTTATATTCACCCTTCATGTTCATCCCACACGGCTGCTCCTGCTTCCTCCCCACACAGATGGGAGGATTTTTTTCTTTTTACATCAGTGTTCACCCTCCACAGCCCTCTGGATGGTACAGACATCAAACATGCCTAAGTTAGAATTTATCTGCTATCTCACCACACCCAGATTACCCATTAGTTAGCTGTGTCCCTTCCCCTCTTGTGGCCTCACCTTCCCCCTCTATAAACCACTGGCAGCACCAGGTGAGCCCAAGGCCCCTTTCTGCTCTCACATCCTGTGGCTGCGTCCCCAGCCTTTGTCCCTTCAGCTGGGAACAGGGTGTGTGTTTTCATCCACCCCATGCAGAAGCACCAATGCCCCTGAGTGCCCTGTTCTCTCCCAGAGCGAGCCTTCTAACCGTGGGGTGAAATGGGTTTCAAGTCAAATCCATCAGCATTTATTGGGCACCCGCTGTTGTTCATTAATTCAGCCAACAGACACTGAGATCTCTGGTGTGTTGGAAATGTCAAATACAGGCTGGAAAGTACCCCGGGGCCCTTGAGAGGCTCACGTCTGCAGACATCACATGAATAACGACTAGCCTGCTTTGGAGGGTGGGGTCTGTGCTGGGGACTCCAATACAGACTTTACAGACTATCTTATCAGTCCTCTACCAACAGCTCTATGAAGTAGGGGTTATCAGCTCATCTTGCAAGAAAACCAAGGCTGAGAGAGCTGAGTAAGTTGCCCTGCAAGCAGGTAACTCGCTAGCAGTGTTAGAGCCGGGTTTCACATCCCATCTGTCTGACTCCAACACTGCTCCCAGCCACGGGCCTGCGCTGCCTCTGCCTTGCTGTGCAGCTAGGAATATGGGGGTTCTGCGGTCACGTGGGTCCCTGGCATTGAGGCACGCTGAGGTTGCAGATGTGGAATGAATGGACGTGTGGTGTTGGTGAGGGCTGGGAACCTTGGCTTGGTTAGGGAGGTGGGAGGAGGAGGAGCTGCTTGTGTGTCCCCGAGCCCCAGGTCCTGCTCCAGCAGCCTCCACACTGGGCATCTGGACACTGCTCTGCAGGGGCTCAGCTGAAACCCCATCCCACGTACCCTGACCCCCCGTCCGTGGGCATCCCCCAAGGAGCTCACTGCCCCTCGAAGGTCCCCTGGGGAAGTAGGTCTCACACATACACCCTGGCTGGGACCAGGCCTGGCTCCTGGACCACCTTCTCCAGCCCAGCCTGGAGTCTGCACAAGCCCACCTGTCTCCTCCCCAACCAGTCATGGCCCGGAGGATGTCAGCCTCGTTCCTCACTCTGGCCCCTTCCATGAAACCACCTTCTGCCTCTGCTATTCACAGGCTAATCGGGACCTTCTGCATGGTGCTGCAGAAGGTGGTGGAGGAGAGCCGCGTGGAGGTGACCGACACACTGATAGATGACAACAACGCTATCATCAAGGTGGGCGTGCCCCGGGGAGTTCCTGGGATTCCCCATACGGGGTCTGGGGGAGCATAGGGTGGTCTGGGGAGCACTGCTCATGCGTGGCAGGGTGAGGCGGGAGGAGGAGACTCAGGTCAGGCTCTGCCGAGCTGCTCAGTCTGACGGCTGTGGTTGGAGGCCCTGCGGCGTGGCAGGCTCTGCTGTCCCACAGCAGACACGCCAGCCCTTCCTACATGGGAAGGCAGGGAAGAGCTACTGGGGGGTGCACGCCTTTCCCCACCCACGGGTCCTTCCATCTGGACCCAGCTCAGGAATCGCTAAAGAAGCTTCTCCCGTGGGAAGGCCAGGCTGAGCCCTGGTGGCCACTCTGGGGCATGGTCCTCACTCTGCACCTCTCACTTGGCTCCTCTCTGTGATGAGACATTTCGTGAGGACAGGGACCTTGCCTTCCATTCTATTTGTCACATCCCAGCACACATGCACGGACAATGCACAGTCGGTAGGCACTTAGTACGTGTCTGACAAAGGGAGGAAGTGAACCAAACCCGGATGACCCGATCCTAAGCTCTGCTCTGACCACTGGTCCCTTGAGTTTGTTCACGGCCGCTCTTGGGCAGTTTGGTGCCGTGGTGAGGAGCACAGCCCCTGGGAATGACTCTCAGGCAGGCCACTCACTCTGTGGCTTGGGCAAGCTACATATATCATCTCCAAAGTGAGAAGAATTACGGCGTCTATGGACAGAATTGTTCTGAGGATTAAATGAAAACACACAGAAAGTGCTTAGAACAGTTAAGTAAGTGCTCAATAAATATATCAAATAACGTTGTTAGCTATTTCCTGGCCTCAGTTTACCCATGTGTAAAATGGGGCTGTACCATGGTCCCCCACCAGGGTCCTGTGTAATGTATGGCCCTACATAGTAACCAGCAGAAACAGCCTGAGAAGGCAGGACCACAGCCGCGGGGGGCCAGAGTGGAAGGAACCCTATCTGAGGGGTGTCCCGAGCAGAGCAGAAGATCCCCCTGTGTCCTGGCGTCTCAGGACACTTCCTTGCTGAGAACAAGGAGAGCAGTTAAGGTTTCTCAGCTTGGCCTGGGCTAGGTCACTCCCTCCCTCAGGCGGGGGCGGGGAGGGCTTCTTAAAGTTCTCAGCCACCACAGCTGGGGGGGAGAGGTGCAGAATAGGCTACATATGGACGCCAGTGGGGATGGAGGACCCAGAGGAAAACATTGACACCTGGATGAAGAACACATGGTGCAGGAGGTGGGCAGGTACGAACAGACAGCACAGCCGTGCCCTGGACTTCTAGAATCAGACTTAGGATGTCAGCTGAGGAAGGGACTTAAAGATCACCTAGCCCACCCACCACCCCCCTCAGCTACCCACGTTTATGGATGGGGACCCTGAAGTCCTGATGGGAAATGGATTTGGCCAAGGTCAGAAAGCTGGTCAAGAGCAGGGCCAGCAGTGAGACCCAGGGCTTGCTGTCCCAGGTCACCATTTCCCACAACATACTTGGTTATGCCAGAAGGGTCACATTGGCCCAGTAGAGAGGACATGGGGCATGGAGTCAGGCAGCCTGGGCTCAAATCCTAGCTCCAGTACTTCCTAGCTTTAAGCAAATAATTTAACCTCCTGATATGTCGGTCAGGGCAGGTTGGGGTGTTGAGAAGATCAAATGAGTCAACACTGAAACGTCTTAGCACGACGTCTAGCACAGGGAGGGTTCAGAAAATATGAGCACCGTTCCCTCCCCCTGGGGAAGTTAAGCCTGGGCATTGGGAGGTCTCAGCACTGAGTGCAGCTGCCTGTCTGGGGCACAGGAGCAAGTCACCTCTGGACCTGTGAGGACAGGCAACCACGCTGGGGGCTCCCACCACCCATGCGGGTTGAGGAAGGTCTGTGCACTGGGGGAAAACGGGAGCTGAACGGGGCGAAGGACACAGAGCAAGATGCCCAGTCAGGATTCTCCAGCACTAAGCTTAACCCCAGGCTCCGTGCTCTGCTTTCTCCCAGAGCAAATCCCAGGGCAAGCCCCGAGTTCCCTCCCTCTCTGGGGTGGGAGGGTGGGGGTCAGATGAGTAGGAAGAAGTGCTGACTCTGCACCTCTGAAGGGAGCCCTGGGCCTGGGCTCCTCTCCTGGAGGCCACACTCAGCTCATTTCGTCACATTTCCAACAAGCTGGTCTTAGGCAGACCACCCCTCAAGCCTGCAGGCAGGCCTGGTTCTAAGGACAAGGAGGTGACCTGATCACTGGGGACACTGAATGCTACTCTTGATTATGTATACAGTGGCCTCGGGGAACCCACCCCCATCCCAGGCTCAGCTGTCCACGGCAGGCTGAACAACCCCCTGCCCAGCACAACCCTGGGCACCAGGGGGAGCAGAGCCACGTGCAGCAGAACCTGCAGCCAGATCCCAAGTCTGCACGTGTCGGTCTTTCTGCACCTGTTTCCTCACCTGCAAAATGGGGTGACTTCCTCCTGTGAGTCTGTGAGTCAAGGGTGTGAATGCACTTTGGAAACATCACGAGGCACAGGGTGTACGGGCCGGGGCTACGATGGCTATTGCAGTCCCAGCCGCTCACCACCACCCCTCTCCCTGCAGACCAGCCTGTGCGTGGAGGTCCGGTATCAGGCCACAGATGGCACCATGGGCTCCTGGGACGATGGGGACTTCCTGGGGGATGAGTCTCTTCAAGAGGAAGAAAAGGACAGCCAGGAGACAGACGGACTTCTCCCCGGCTCCCGGCCCAGCTCCCGGCCACCGGGCGAGAAGAGCTTCCGGAGGTAACAGGCGGGCCCCTCTGGCTGCCCACTACCCCAAAGACACAGGGAAGAGGCCTGTGCCCTGGCCCCCCGCAGGCCCCTGTAGGCCCGGCTGGCTCAGAGCACAGACATCCAAGAGCTGGGGAGATATTTCTGCAGAGCACCAACCCCACGTCACCCCACCCCAGAGCTCACTCAGGTCAGGCTCACATCAGGCCCTGAGGGAGGCCGAGCTCCAGCACGAGGGGAAGGGGCTAGACTTCCTGCCATGATGAGAGAGGGAGAGGAGGGGCAGGAGGAGGCCCTGGCCTCTCTGGCCCAAGACCCGGCAGTGCCAACCAGGCCCAGTGAAGAGACCCAAGAGAGTGTGGCCTCTTCCTGCCAGAGTAAAGCCACAGGTCCTGGCTGGGCCCAGCCTCTCTTCTGCTGAGAACACACGCAGGCACCCAGCGTTCAGGCTGCGCGCCCTGCAGGTATCCTGCCGCACACAGATGACAGGGAGCTCATTCCCCACGCACTACTCTTACAAAAGAAGAAAAGCAGCTGCATTACTCTCACTGCCCAGAGAGACAGAACCTGAGCTAAGCTAGTAAGATGTTGTCCACAGGTTCCCAGCCACGGGGATAACAAGTAAAATGCCTGTAAGTCAGTGATGTGTCTAAAGGACCAAGGTATTTTTGAGAAATGGGATGCTCCAAGCCACTGGAAACATATCCCTCTAATCTCCTTCCACCATTTTCCTTTCCAAGTAAAGTTTATTCAGTCCCCCTGCTGGAAAAAACACAGGTCCTAAATTAGTGGAATTGAATTGATACACTTTTATTGAATAATTATATTTTCCTTCTTTGCATTTGAACCACTTTGCAGCCCCTTACTCAACCCCCAACACACACACATGCAAGCGTGCGTGCGCACGGGCACACACACACACACACACCCACACATGCACATACACACACGCACAAGCTTGAGAAACCCCAGGCGCCAGGCAGGGACACTAATGGTAACAAGGTCCGAGCGATCGTGCCTGCAAGCAAACACACCTGGACTGTCTACTCCGGGCCAGCCACAGGGAGGGGGCAGCCCTGGCTGGGCCATCTTGGAGCCCACCCCTCAGACTCTGGGCAGTCCCAGATCTGCCTCTTACTAGCCATGTGACCCTTGGCAAGTCACAAAACCTCTCTGACCCTCTCTCCTCCCCTGTACAATGGGGACTATAGCAGTGAACTCCCCTGCCCCTCCACTCTGTTGCTAGGAGAGCCAGAGGGATCACAGAGGAGTAGGTTGTAACTGAGGCACAAAGTGCTGCCCACATGAGGGCTGGTGACAAACAGGTTCTTTGTAGCGGGACAATGCAAAGGTCAGGAATCTGGCTGGAAGTGGTCAGAGCAGGAGCAGACTGGGTGGGGAGCCAGGGTGCTGACTCAGCAGACACACCCACTTCTTCTGTCTCCACTAGGAGAGAGCTGCGTGGGGCTGGTTCAGAGGCTGCAGGCAGGCTCTAAGAAAGGGCTTCCGGAGAACAGGGTGGAAGGCATGTGAGGGCCGTCCCTGTAGGGAAAGGAGAGCTGGCCCAGAATACAAGAGAGCTAATGTCCACTAAGTCCCACCCTGACTGTGCCACTCGCTAGCTGAGTGACGTTGGGCATGTCATTAACTCCTGGGGTCAGGAACAGAGAGGGGTTCAGCTAGTGGACATCTGGCTCCCTCCAACTCTGAGATCCTGAGGCACCGAGGGATGCTCTGGACCCTGTAGGTAGCGTCGTGGGACATAGCTCTCCAGGGAGCACTTGGCAGTGGGAGGCAGCTCTCTGGGTGGCTGTAGCTGAGGCCGAGCCCAGCCAGTTTCTCTCTCAGGTCACAAAAGCGAGCCACGTGATCTAGATAAAGCACAGTGGGGACCCCCACACCTCCAGAGAGCCCTGGGACCTGGGAATAGAGACAAGAGGGCTCCTCCCCACTTCCTCACAGCCTGGCCAGCTGTCCCACCTCTCCCGACCTTCAGTAGCCCGTCCCAGGGCAGCAGCAGGAAGCAGGGGCAGGAGGGGGGGGTTCATCCTGGGGACAAGGACCTGGGCGAGGGTGTCTTCCAGGTGCCCCAGGCCTGCATAGCTGGGCCACGTGAGGACACCTTCAGGATGGGTGTTATTGCCACACCTTGTCCCTCCAGGCCGGCCATGCAGCCAGCAGGGCTTGGGGGTTGGGGGCTTGAGAAAACTCTAGGGCTGGGCTGTTTGCTGGTGAGGAGGTGGAGCCGGTTTAGAGAATACGGGGTTTTCCTGTAGCTTCATTCTGGCGGCCCACACATGCCAGTGAGTTCTGGGTCAAGCGGTGCTGAGGTGCCGAGGGGACCCTGGAAGCTGGCCTTGCAGCCCTAGACACGGTGTCTCACCCTTGTCACAGAAGTGCCTGGTAAGCCCGGCCTGCCAGCCCTGGGGCCTGGGAGGAAGCCGGAGAGCCCTCCAGAAGGGACTTGGCCAACCTCTTGGCCAGCAGGGAGACACCGATTCCCTGAAGAGGACAGGAAGGGGGAGGGGCTTCTGTGCCTCACCTCTGACCCTCTGTCAGGACCCCAAGTCCTGGCTTTCCCTGCACCTGCCTCCCACCTGTCACCCCCACCTGGGAAGGCCAATCCCTCATGGATCAAAGTAGTCAATGTGCGCAGTGCCCCTGTCGTCCCTCCTCGGCCGCAGTGAGCAGAAGAACCTCCTTGCTGGCAGGTAGCAGCATCCCACCAGGTCACCTGACGCCCAGGCTGTGGCTGGGCGTCTGCTGCTCCCTGTCTGGGGTGTGAATGCAGCAGGCGCAGGGGAGGCTGATGTGGGAGGTTGTCTGGGCACTCTGCACCCCTCTCTCCAGCCCGGGCCACCTCCCAGCCCTCCCCCAACTCTCGCTCTGTGCCTGGCCGGCTGCTCAGGGACTTCACCCATGTCCATCTGTCCTTGCCCCAGGGGTCAGATGGCTCCCAGCAGGGGTGGCATGGCCCTCAGGTCTTGGTTCCTGTGAGGGCCGCAGACAGGGAGGGGCCTCTGCAGATGCCCCCTAGCAAGGCCGCTCCCTCGAGAGACTCTACATTCTGCCCTGAAGTTCCCATCCTCCTTAGGGAGTGTGTGCGGCACATCTGCATGTTCACCCTCGGCGCCGAGGGCTCCATCTCCCCTGGGCCCGGGTCAGTCGCATGGCCTCTGAGCCGCTCTGGCCACTGGTCTAGTCCCTGCCCCCAGGCCAGGGGTCTCAGATTTCTGCCAGGTTCCTGCAAAGAGCCCCCAGGGATGTCCCCGGAAGCAGTGCAGTGCAGTGCAGTGTAGTGGAGAGCACAGGCTCAACCCACAGCTCTGCTGTTTGGGGACCCACCTCCCATCTGTAAGGTGGGGCTCACTGAGGCCCCACAGGAATGCTAGGGTTACAAGAGACAATACAGGCAAGTCACCCACCATGGGGCCTGGCGTGTGGTAGATGCTCAGCCAGTGTTCATTTCCCTCCTCTGCACAGACTCCACGCTACCCTGACACCAGCTTTTCCTACCCTGAGCAGTATCTCACCTTTTGGTCCAAGCACTGTCACCAAGCTCCTGCTGAGCTCTGGCACAGCCACCCAGGGCCAGGGGCAGGGGGCTCACTGACAGTGTTCCCCTCACCTCCCCCAGTGTCAGTGTCACAGAGAAAGAATAAATCACTAACCTCATGGTTAGCAGCTCCCAAAGCAGCTCAGAGGAGCCAGGGGTAGCCGGCCATGCTGAGATTTGGGGCAAGTGAGACATGGTCCCCCTTCTCTGCAGCAAACAGCACAAAATTGGGGGTCCCGGCCCTTTCGTGTCAGCATATATCTGCCTCGGTCTCTGGAGAGAGAGGAGGCTTCAGCCCTGAACACTCACATGCACATACATTCTCCAGGTGACACCGGGGAGCAGCACACACCACTGGATTCTGGGCTGTGCTGCCTCTGTCTCTAGTGGTCATATCTTAGAAAGGACAAAGAAAGGAGCCCCAGCCTGAATCTTGCAGCTAAACTGCAGAGTCTTGGGCCTTTCCTCCAGATTCGCTGTATCCCACTGCTCTCTCCCCTTCTCAGTTTCTCCGCCAGCCTGGCCCACCTGCCCTCCGTGACCCCCACCTCCTTCTTTGCTGCCCAATCCCCCTCGGTGGTGTCCCTGGGAATGTAGGGGTTCCTGCCAGCTTCTCTCTGCTGGGTCTCAGCTGGGGGAGGTAGGGGAGGAGCCACTTTCCCTGCTTTCCTTATGGGTGATTCCCTGCGGTAGCCAGGCCCCTCCCTCCTACGCCTCGGGCCAGAGGGCAGCGGGCAACGTGTGCACGGCAGGTGCACCGGGCGTGTGCCGAGCGATGTGTGAAAGCGTGTGTGTGTGTGTGTGTGTGTGTGTGTGTGTGTGTGTGTGTGTGGTTTCAGGACTCCCAGCCTCACTCCAAGAGTGCTGTTTCATCAGTTCCCACAGCCCCCAGAGAGCTGGAAAATCCTTCCCCAGCACCTTTTGCCAGGCTGAGCTCCAGAGTCACAGCGGCTCCCAAAGCAGCTCAGAGGAGCCAGGGGCAGCCGGCCATGCTGGGATTTGGGGCTACTGAGACACAGTCCCCCTTCTTTGCAGCCCGCCGTTCTCTGCTCAGTGGTCTGGGCTGATCTGGGCAGCCAGAGACCTGGCTAATGTTAACTCCTTTGAGCTACAAACTGACCTGCTTGCCTGAGGTAAAGGTTAGCCGGCCAGAGCTGGCCAGAGCTGGGCTGCATCTAGGCCTTAATGTCCTGAGCTGTTGGGGATGAGTCAAGTCCACCTGGGCAAGGTCTGTGCCAGAACAGGGTGTGAGGAGAGAGAAAATTACTATTTGTTATTCGCTTTCTTTTCTTTATCCTCCTTGTCACAGCATAGGGAAAGCATGAGAGAATATTCCAGAAGGGTTCCAGAGAGCTAGGAGCTCTGAGCCCTGGAGTAGTAGCTCAATTATAGCCCCACCGCCACCCTAGCACCTCCCCACCTCCTGTCCTCTGGGGACCGGATGTCCTCCTTACAGCACACCTCCTCACCCCTCGCCCTCGCAGGGCAGCCCACGGTTTCCCTCGAGGCCACAGAGGCTGGCAGCTCCCCACCCCCTGGAGAGGACTAGGAGACAAGGTCAGGGAGAAGCAGTGTGGCCCAGGCCGGAGGGTACCCCGGCTCCTCTAACCCCATGCTCCCTGAGGAAGCTGCACATTCTGGAATCCCCAGACCTTGGCCTGGGGTGGAGGAGATCAGGGATACCCTGAGCCCCCTCCCTCACCAGCCCCAGGCCTGTGAGCCCCTCCCCTCTCTCCCACAGAACCAGGGCCCGTGGGACCCCTGCCCGGCAGTCTTGGGCCAGAGCGGAGGCTATGTGGGGTGAGGGGTCTGTGGGACAAGGAGGCCCTGGGGAGTGCAGGGGCCGGCAGGGTCAGGGGCTAGGCTGCCAGGGTCTCTGGTCCTCACCCTCTCACACACGTCCCCTTGTCTCCTCGTTTCTCCCCCCTACTCAGCAAAGGCAGAGAGAAGACCAAGGGAGGCAGAGATGGCGAGTACAAGTAGGTGTCCCAGGCCAGGGCAGAGCCCGCGGGGTGCGGAGGCTCCCACCGCAGGGCTGTGGAGGGCGGGAGGGCCCTCTGTCCTGGGGGAGCCAACATGGGGTGTGCAGGGAGGCCTTTCCCTCTGACTGTGGGGGTCCAGGGGCACGGTGGGGCTAGGGAGGGGTGGGCAGGTGGCCGGGCCTTCTGGTTTCCACTCTCGGCTCTTGGGGGCCACCCTCCTCCCTTCGGTGTCTTGTTGCTCCTCCACTGCCCCGTTCAGCTCCCCACCTTGTGGCACCAGGTGTCCCTGGGAGGGAGGGTACAGCTAAAGGCCAGGGCAGGGAGGGGCCCAGGGAGCAGTGGACTCTTCTTCCCAGAGTCAGGCAGGGCTGGGCAGTTGGACATACAGCACGGGAGGCCCAGGGAGGACAAGCTCTGGGCACTGAGCGGCTGCAGGGCGTGGCCGGAGCATGAAGACTCAGAAAGCTAAGCAGAGACCACCACTCTGGCGGCCCCACTATCTCCATTCCCCTAAAAGGCTTCCTCGGGGAGGGAGATTGGGGGGCTGCATGGCAGGGAGAGGATGAGGGGACTCCAGATGGGAGCAGCCACAGAAGGCTGGAAGGACGCGAAGGCTGGGGTTATAAATGGGTCACATAGGCTCCCCTAGAAGCACACTGGCATCTGGAGACTCTCCAGCATCACAGGAGACTCCACCAGGGCAGGGGTAGCCCCGGGGCTGACCATGCTGGCGAGGGCCTCTGGTTGACCCTCCTCCTTATAGATGATGAATCTGAGCCCAGAACAGGGGCAGAGCTGGACCTAAAGCACAGAGACTCTGACTCGCCACCCGGAGTTCCCAATAGACCCAGGGAGCTAGAGCACTTGACTCTACCCTAATTTAATTCTCCAAACACGCCAATGAGAGCTGAAAAGCCAAGAATGCAGTCTTTATTTTCCAGATAAAGAACCTGAGCCGCAGAGATGTTAGGACATTGGCTCAAAACTGTGGTCTGTATATGTTAAAGATTAGTTCATATGAGGATATCACGGAAACACCACGATTGTGTGTTTCAGGGTATGAACTGATCGGCACTGTTGTGCGCTCAGGGTCTCTGCTTATGTAAAGATTCTGGGGAACTCACAGGCTTGGCCATTGCTTTAAGGAAAGCATGTTGAATTCCAACACCAATTTGTTATACTCCAGCAGAGGCAATGATGATGCAGTGTGGACACTGTGGTGTTGGAGGAAATGGCACCATGTGGGGTGAGCTCTGCCAGAGACCTGAAGGATAGAGGAGGTTGCCAGGTTCCCAGCAAGGGAAGAAGCATCAGGCACCAATTGTGTTGAGGCTCGGCAAGGCAGCCAGGGAGCTGCAGCCCGGAGTGAGTGGGAGAGGATGGCGGGTGCTGAGCTGGGGAGGTGCTCTTAGAGAGAGGGCTCCAGGGTTCAGATTTCTCCATAGACATGTAGATGTAAAAGGCGCTTATATGGGACAGGAACAACCTGCCTGTCCCCAGGCTCTCTGTCTGAGATGGGCGATGCTCTAAGGCCCTTCCTGATTTCCAGGTCTGCAGTCGGTCCCAGGCCAGACCCACAGGGACTAAGACTGGCTGGATCCCTTTGACTGGCCACCACTGGAGTAGCAGGTGCCTCACAGCATTGGCACACAGTAGGCCTACACAAATGCTAGCTCCCCAGCCCTGCCTCATCCTAACATCTTGCCATCTTCGATTAACGTATGAGGGAAAGCAAACCAGCATGTATTATGGTAATTTTAATGTGTAGATCAATAGGACTATTGAAAGATAGGAAAATGGAATTTCTAAGAAGAGATTAAATAAACTGAAACCCTTTAGCCTGTGGGAACAGTTTTCAGTCTCTGAAAGGATAGCGTGTGGCAAAGCTGACTAGTCTCTGTTTCTACTGTGAAGAGATAAATGGAAATAGGTTTAAGTTTCTGTAGGGGAACTTAAGACTCAACCCATGAAAGAATTCATGCACCCCTGAACAGGTGAGATCCTAGGATAGGTTTGTGGAGATGGGAAATACATTTCCATGATGCTGCTTGCTCAAGCCTTGTGAAGGGTTGGGTGCCAAGGAGAAGTGAGGAGCCAGCTTCCCTGGCGACCCTGGGGTCGGGATAAGTCCCTGTGGTTCTCCCTAGCCTCCTGGTACAACACGAGCACATGTGCAAATGGGCCACTTTGGAGACAGGGTGGTTCTGTCCTGCTACTTATGGGAAGCTAATGGAAACTAATGCACTTTCAAAGACACCTGTAAAGACTGCAATTATGAAATCCCCTGTACCTGGGGCGTGGAAAATAAAAGAAATAAGCCTATCAAGGGGCATTTGGAGTACATAGCCCTAAGTCTTGGAAATCTGGCTGTTTGAGCAATGCAAAGAGGGACCACAGACCCCATTTCTCGTAGATAGGAGTTTTTATCCTGATTACCTGAGGCCTGAGCTAATGAGCCTAGACGGTTCTGACTGAAGCCAATGGTCCGGCAGAAGCCTCAGACAATGAGTCTGCAGTTCATTTACAGTCATTACAGTCTAAGTCCCAACTTTCAGAATAATACATAGACCTGAATTAATGAAACACTTGGGTCACTAAATTTAATTTGGTGAATGTTCCCAAGTCATTATAAATACCAGGCTCTTCACTAGGACCCTGTGTGTCTCACACAACCAAAGCAGCCTGCTTCCAAATCTGAGCCAAGAAATGAACAGAGAAATTGTCAGATCCGTAAATGAAAAAAAAAAGAGTTTACAGTGAGTGAACTAATTTTAACAGCTTTTCCCTAGAAAGAAATCCCAGTCTAGATTGTAGGTGTACATCATTCTGCAGGAAACCCAAATGTGACTGAATCCTCGGCGTTTCCCAGGAGGCGGCCTCCCCTGGGTCCCGCTTCCCGTTTAATAAGCTGGTGAATCAGGAGCCACTGTTTGTGAAGTGCTTTCACCAGGCAGAGCACTGGCTGGTTTGCTTTGTCTGTTTCTCACCATATCCTATTTTTAGTAACTGTAGAACCCAACTAGACCAAAAGCAGAATTTTCTTGTGAGGAAAAAAAAGCCAGGACAACAGAAACCTAATCAACAAATTATATATTTTTTGAAATCTAAGTCTTTAATACAAGTGGATAATCTTCAAAATTACCTGATTAAGTTAACATTTATTTCAAAAATCTCCTTTACCTTTGCCAAGAGACATCGTGCTTTCTGGGAACTGGAGCTGCAATCGGGAAGAAAGAGCTCTTTCTATAGGGTCACTGGTCAGAAAATCACAAAGGGCAGTGTCACTACAAAGGGCGGTGGTAGCGATGAGTCGAAGAGCAAGTCTAGGAGAACAAACAGGCACAGACAGAGCCTATGGTCAGAATTCCGGACATTACATCCTTCACTACACATCTCTGCATTTTTCATAAAGGGACAAACATCATTTCAAGATCTTCCCAGGCACATAGGAGTATACCAGTGAGCCTGTCCACTTCAGATGGTTAAAGTTATGTGGGGTTGGAAGAGAGGGATTTCTCCTTTGAATTGCTTTAGGGTATGGTAGAGATGGTTGGATAAGTATAGTTTTTTTTTTTAAGTCTCAATCTTTACCTCCAAATATGCTTGTTTTAAGGAACAAAGTGACTTTCAAATCCGAGGGCCATAACTGCCCAAGGGATGCCTCAAGTCCTTTTCCACTTGGGTGGGTCCATGGGATGAGCATCTGAAAGCCACAATTTCCTGCTACTGAGCACTCCCTTTGGGCCACAGGCAGCAGGGCCAGATCCCTTCCCAGGACTCTGGGCAGCTGGCTTCTCCAGGCAGGGCCTGCCTCTGCCCTGCCGCCTCAGAGCACTTCCCCTGGGGGGCTCTGTGTCTGCAGCAGGCTGCAATGGTGATGGCATTGTATAGGTCACACACGGGGTGGAGCTGGGGACCCTAAGAATAGCACAGCCCAGGAATAGAAGAAAAGTGATGATACAAAGTCAAATCCTGAGCCCTGCAGGAGACTCCTGGGTAATTCAGGAGAGAAATAGTGGGGCAGTGGGGTGAGGCAGAAAGGAACCCCAAGCACTGAGACAGGAAGGGACCCATGGGGAGACATGGACTGGACTGAGGGCCCACAGTAGCCACAGCTCCTAAGGCTGGGCCTGTGGCAGGGGTCAGAGGACTGAAGCCAGGACCCCCACGCTTGGGGCCACCAGGCGGGAGGAAATCCCACCAGATGCTGCAGTGTGAGCCAGCCAGGATGGTCCCTTCCCCACCACACACGATTGCTTCTGTGGGGTCCACTGATGTGTTCAATGTTATGTCACCAGCAATTTAACATTTATAGCAGTCTCTTCCCAAATGTGTTGATGCATACGTTATTGTTGAACAAGCCGCTTCTCTGTAAACATGGGCGTGGTCTGTGGGGCTCTTCAGAGATGACAGCGATCTGCAAACAGCCAGGACAGGGACCATACCTGTACCTATGAGTGCAGTCCCTGGAGCCTTTCTGCTAAAGTCCAAAGGGTCAGGATGGGGTTCAGACTTTCAGAGAAGTGCAGTCCCACAGCATCGAGGCAAAGGAGCTGGGATGGGGTGGAAATACTGCTGGGCTAGGGCACAGCAGTTTTTATGCTTCAATCTCATTTCTGCCACTTACCTGTGACATTGTGATTACTTTCACCTCTCCGAGCCTCAGTTTTTCATTGGTTGAATGAGAAGAAGCGTGTGTCCCTCACAGGATTGCTAGGAAGACGGAATGAGCAGACATCTGGAAAAGCCTTTAGCCCTATGTAGTCTCTTTTTGGTCATTTTATATATATATGTTTTATATGCATTTATATATATGTAACTTATCTCCCCTTATTAGAAGGGGAGGAGCTTTTAAAAATAATTCCAAAGGCATTAAGCTTGATTTTTTTGGAGCTCCTTTCTTTACCTTTCTTCCCATTGTTACATTCCAGACAAGGCACTATTGGAGGGTGCAGACACATCAGCCTTCTCTCTCCCCTTTTTAGGAACTCGTGAGCATGCTAGTGTGCCCTAGGCTGTGAGTTGGTGCCACGTGAACGGGGTGGCTCTTGACTGCTGCCTCACTGGGATACAGACAGGGCTTGTCCTGCAGACGAACAGTAAAGAAAAGGCCTGGGGTTGGGATAGGGCCAGGTTTGGGGGATGAGATGGGCTCCCCAAGCCTGAGTAGAGGGGCTTGAGGTTTCTAGGTCATCTCCACCAGGACAGAAAGGTTTTCCCCAACCTCTCATTACCCAGCATAGAGAACAAGGATCTGGGGGCCTTAGAAATCGTGGTCAGGCCTCCACAGGGGGATGCATGACCTTAAGAGAGCGGGCTCTGCTGGGAGCTCAGGGTTGGGGCCTGAGCCTGGCCCCACCTGGTCCCACAGGATGACAGGGTGGGCCCGCACCCAGGAGGAGGGAGAACGGGAAGTGGAGGGAGTCAGGTATCCGCTTATGCAATATGGATGGGGTAATGGAATACTGCACTTCACCCCCGCCCATCCTACTCCTGGTCCCTCCTGGAGCCACGGACCACGGGCTCAGCTGCAGGGACATCGTTGCCCTTTTCCCTCAGCCCCGCTGACTGCAAGGCCCTTCACCTGGGGGGCACAGACCACACCAAGCCAGAGGAAGAGGTAGGAACTGTAGATTCTGCTGTAAGTTCCTGGGGTTGGAGGAAAGAGGGCTTCTGCAGTAACAGGGGACCAGCAGAAGGGGCAAAAGCCAGGACCAAAGAGAGACAGGAAAGGGCCGCGTCCCTGCTTTTCACTGGGGGCCAAGGAGAGGCTGGAGAAAGACCAGGCAGGCCGTGGGCACCAGGGCCATGTGAGAACCGAACAGCTAGTTCCAGCCACATCTGCCACCGCCTCCTCGGCCTCTGCCCTTCTGTTCTCGCGCTCCGTCTGCGGGTCGGGTCCGAGGCTTTCTTTCCAATCAGCCGGGGTGGGGCACAGGGGCAGGGAGGATGAGCCTGGGGACACTGGCAGAGCTGGGAGCTCTGAGAACACTGGCCTGAGGGCGCTGGATCAGGCTGCAAAGCCCAAGACCCAGAGGCGCTCCGGTAAAAACAGCTCTTTCCAGCTCCAGGCCACCTTCCCCGCCGGCCGGGGAGAAAGGATGGCGAAGGACGAAGCGGAGGGGCACCTCTGCCCTAATTCCCCCCATGGCTCCGGGCGTGGGAGTCAGACTCCCAGTATATCCCGGGACCAGCAGGGAGGGCCAGGGTCTCCATCTCCCCTTCTCTTCTGTCTTTGTGTGTTTTCCTCCACGCGTCCCTCTGCCTCCGCCTCATCCTGGCGGCCGCTCGCAGAGCCGGGAGGAGCGTGTTCTCGGCCATGAAGCTCGGCAAGAACCGGCCCCACAAGGAGGAGCCCCACAGACAAGGTAGGACAGGTGCCCCGGCCCACGGTTCGCGCCCCTGGCGGCGCCCACCCCTGGGAGGATCTGGCTCTCATTGGCTGTCCCAGGAGCCAGACCCCGCCCCCGGAGTCGTGGTCCTCTAGGAACCCGGGCTCGGGCCGAGGGAGGGAAGGCGGCTCCGCGGGTCTGGGATGAGCAGGGAGCCCGCTGCCAGTGGGCCAGCTTACAAAGGCTCCTCCGGCCCTCATTGCTCCCCCGCCCTTTTCTTCACACGGAAGCCCCGAGATGTTTAATTAGAGGAGGGAATATCAAGGTTATTTGGCCGATTCCTTATTTCTGGGGTTAAACCAGAGTCCCAGGCGGCTTGCTCAGAGGCCCGGCTGATCTCTGGGGGCGCAGCCAGCTGGGGAGGAGGAAGGCAGCTGTTTCGGAGGAGGCAGGGAGGCCAGGCCGAAGACAAGGGGAGAAATGGAGCGGTTAGGGGAGCTGTGTGGGGGCCATTTCCCCATCACAGGCCCACCACGGGGGTTCCTGGCTGCCCTCCCCAGCATCCCTCGTAGGGCCCGGTGGCCCTCAGAATCTCCCCCACTCTCTTGCCCGCACGCCAGTCCCAGCTGTGCCTTTCTCCTTCTAGACTGAGAGGCCCAGACCCGCCATCCTTGGGTGGCTTTTCAGAATCGTCATTTCTTCATCCTGTTGGGTTGATACACACCAGTGCAGATTAGGCTCTGAATTCCATCAGCTGTTTTATATGGATAAGTTCCTTCCTAAGCCTCAGTTTTCCTATCTGTGACATGAGAATAATGCCCACCTTGGCAGGTCTTGACTATAAGGACTAAAATATGTGTGTAAAGTTCCTGGCATTGTGCCTGGCACAGAGTAGCCACCCAATACATGGTAGCTATTGTCGTGAGAGGAGCATAAGTATGGATTCTTTATTCTCTACCTTCCTTCACAAAGGATGTTCAGTGCTTAAGGAAGTAGACACAGTAAAAGAGCATTCAATTAAAATAAATACGCACGACCGGGCATAAGGTCAATTAAAATCAAAGGTCAAGATTAGGTAGAAAACACTGCAGATACAGAGGCCACAACATTCTGAGCAGATGTAACTAAGTAAACCTTGAATTTGACTCTCAGTTTTCTGGATGCCAGAGTCAAAGGGGAAACCCAGTCACTATCCCACTCGGTCAGCCCAGATAACCAGCCTTTCATCTTCCCCAGATGAACCAGCGGTGCTGGAGATGGAGGACCTGGACCACCTGGCCATTCGACTAGGGGACGGGCTGGATCCCGACTCGGTGTCTCTGGCCTCAGTCACAGCTCTCACCACCAATGTCTCCAACAAGCGGTGAGCGGGTAGCAACCCTGCATCCCCAGTTGCCCCACCGTGTCAGGCAGGACCCAGCCTGCCGTGCTTAGAATTTGAGTGGAAAACAATCAGGACCCATGAACAGCTTCTTCCTAACTCTGCCCTTTTCTTCTTTTCCTTGGATGTCTCTCTCACCTCTCTCCCTGCAAAGGCAGAGTAGAGCAGCTGCAGGCCTGTCCCCAGCTCATTGAACACCTCCCAGCCTAGGGAAGCCACAGAGCTGCCCAGCCCATATTCGAACCTCTTGATCTGCCTCCCTGTTACTTCTGCCTTTGGTTAGTCCTCTCTGTTGGGGCCTCTGAGAACAACTAATCCCCATTCTGTTTGGAAGTCCTTGAGTGTTTGAAGGCCATGATTCTGTCCTTCTGCCCTTCTCCAAGGTCTGACCGCTGCCAGTGCCCTCCTCCCCCACAAGCAGTCCCAGTACACTTAGGCTTGATGGTACCTTCTCCTCCTCAGATCTAAGCCAGACATTAAGATGGAGCCATGTGCTGGGCGGCCCATGGATTACCAGGTAGGTGGGCACCTAGAGGCCTCATGCTTTTCAGTCTCTGATCCAGTGGGGGGTTCCAGATAGATGTGCATTATAAACTCTGTTGAGGCATGGATCTAGGGGTCAGAGAGAGCCACCAGCTAAATATAAGTTCCCAGAGTAAGCTTGTTCCTGGGAGACATTCCTAGAAGTATCAGTAGAGAGGTAGAAACCCAAAGAAAATCTTGAGAACTTTGCTTATGCTGTTCAAAGCCTTTCCAGGATTTTTGTCCAGCACTGGACTTCATAAAGTAGGAAGCACCTAGCAAAGCCATAGAGAGACCAAGAAGAACCACAAAAAAAAAAAAAAAAGTATTCAAACATTTAAAATGAGAGCCTTTGAAGAAAGTGTTTTTGGTATCTTTTTAAAAAATCATTTTATATTATTTTATTGCTGGAAGTAATGTCAGTCCTGGTTATCTCTGGATGGTGAGAATGTGGGTGACTTTTTCTTGGTTTTGCTTCTCTGTATTTTCTCAGATTAATGCCTAACTTTTTTGTCTGTATGTTTCTAAAACTAGAGACCAAAAGACTGAGACAGAGAGGGGTTTACCGCTATAAGATTGTGAATGTGGCCACAGTGCAGGCAGGACAGGTGATGAGGATGTCTGATGGCTGCTGGGACAGGTCCACACGGGCCTCAGCTTTGCAGGGCCAGACCTTCAATCTTTGCTCTTCTTCCAGAGTTGATCAGAGTCTGAGAGACAGAGTTGCAGTAACTCGACTTACAATGGACTGATGTATAGGCCAGAAGCACCAGTACTTATTTATAAACTGGAAGCAAGGGAGGAGGAGGCATCTGTCAGCCAGACCCTCCCCTGGGGGCTAACAAGAACCAGCTATAAATCAGAAGACTGCTGGGCATTCCTAGCATTGAGTGAGAATGGTGGCTGATCAGAGGGGAAAGAGCTTTCGGGAAACCGCACCTCACTGCCATTGTGCTTCCTGCCCTGGGGATTTCCTGTCTGGGTACCAGCACCAGGCCCCAGAATCAGACTGAGCCCCCTCTCTCAAGGTAGAGCTTTATCCTTCAGGCCCATTTCCCAGGCCCCATGCACACCACCCCTTCTATAAGGACAACCACCCCTCATCTCACTCAGGTGATGACATAAAGGACTAGATAGCACCTTTCTGTGTAAAAGATACATCTGGTCATGTTTTCTCCTTAATTCTTGCTTCAGTTAGTTTTTCTGTACACAGCGACTATCTTCCCAGGTGCTTGAAAAGTAGCCCCAGGCAGTGTTGAATGGACCTGCCCCTGTGGTTTTAAACAACTTCAAGCCACTGGGTTCCTTGGAGGTTTGAGCATCTTGATCCCTCACCTCTCTGCCAAAATCCAAACACAGAGTGTCCTGAGATTTCTGTGGGCTTCCCCAGGGAATTGGGCTCAGGGCTTTGTTTCTTTGTGTGCTGAGAACAGGAAAATTTCAATGAATAAAAGACCTCAACTCAGATACTGTGTCACTGGCCTGCCAGGTAAGGGCACATTGAAAATGGAGTTATAGTTGTTCCTGTAACTTACTTTTTAAAGATTTACTATATTCTAGGCACTGTGCTGGGGCTATGTGTGTGTTTCCATTTATATTAATGTAATTCTTACAACCACCCAAATATAGGGTTACTGCATTTTACAGGTAAGAAATTGAGGCCCAAGGAAGTTAAGGAGCTTGCCCCAGGTCACAGTTAGTCACGGCTAGAGCCAGGGTTCAAACCCAAGGGATCAGAGCAACTGATTTCTCTATAATCAAGCCTTCTGGACAGTTCCTCCCTTATGGTCCCTGGTTCATCTTTTGCTTACTACTTACAGCTTGTTTTCAAAGGTTTTCAAACTGCTTCCTGCCAGCAACTTTTATTAACTGGGCCTTCAGAATATTTAATACATTGATGGACACAGCAGATGATAATTTTAGTGCTTATTATTTTTTTAGGAAATGGGAATAAAATTCTCTCAAGTGAAATCATATTTATAAGTTGCATCAAAGTACAGCAAATAAATACCAAACCTCCAGGGCGGGAGGCCTACCGAGCAAGCCTTATGGTTTCATCAGAAGAACGTACTGGGGTCAACGCTAATGCTAGCTAGGGAAAGGCTTTTTGTTAAAATCCAGGTTCGAGAGAGTCAAGTGAAATAGTCCTAAGCATCAGACACGACCCCACCTGAGAGATCAACCACTTAACTGAAGGCAGAGTCTATTTGAGAAGCCATGCATGTAGCTCACATTTTGTAGAGTTTTCTACATTGCAACACACATCATCTCGTTGAGTCGTCACACAACGTCATGGGTAGCTGGTGCCTCTGCTCATAGCTGAAAATAGTGAGGCCCAGTGAGCCTACGTGGTCATCTGTGCTGAGACCTGGCAACGTGTCAGGTCTGGGGCTCAGTGCCGAGTCCCACAACCCCGAGTCTGTGCCTCTTACTGCAATACTTTACCATAGTCACCTAATGTGCCCTGACACCTCCAAATCCAAAGCGAGAACTGATGGCTTAAAATGAGGGTTCCAGAAAAGCAGTGGTAATATCAGAAATTACTGTCTCTTTCTCTCTCTGTTTTTCTCACTTCCTCCTTACCTCTTTTTAGCTATATCTATCTATTATAGATATGTATCTTTTTAGCTTAAAATATGTAAGCCAATCATCATTTACAGAGGCTCTACAAGGGAAGGAGTTGTTTCAGTCCCACCTGTGCCTGGCCCCCGTAGGTGTCCGGTAAATAATTGTTGAGAAAATGAGCAACTGCAAAAGGGCTTCCCCAGATGGAGGTGAGATTCCGGAGAGCTCAGTGCCCCTGAAAGGGCTCAGTAGAACACACCAGAAATGCAATCACCAGGCAAGAAACGGTGGCTGGGGGCGGGGGGGGGGGGGTTGGCCAAAGCCTCACTGGCCATTCAAACAGAGAAATTAAACAAAAGGAGAAGGGGCAGGAAGGTAGAAAGGGGCCAAATTCCAGACACAAGGAAATACCAGAGCCTGCAGGCTTAAATGAGCAAGAAATTTAATGCAAGTTAATGGAGACTTAAAAGCTTAATTCCCAAGCGCACGAAAACCGTGAAGTGGGTTTGGCAGCCCTCTCTGAAACAGAGCATTGATTCGGGAGAGAACTCAGAGCAGCTGGAATCACCTCGGAGCTTTAATAATACTGATGCCTGGGCCCTGTGCCCTGTTATTGGATTGGATTCGTCTGGAGTGTGGTCTGAACATCAGGGTTTTTAAACCACCCCCAACCAGGTAATTCTAATGAACACGCCCCTCTATACATGAGGACGCCAAGGCTTACAGGGGAAAGAGCCCAGGATCCCCCAGAAGATTAGAGGCAGTGGTCAGAGTGGACCCCAGGGTATGACTCCAAGTCCAGTGCTGGCTCCTGGGGCCCTTTGGCCCTGCAGGACCAGGCTCCCAGGCTCACACAACTTTCCCCCGGCTTCCCTTTCTCCTGCCCTCAGGTCAGCATCACGGTGATCGAGGCTCGGCAGCTGGTGGGCTTGAACATGGACCCCGTGGTGTGTGTGGAGGTGGGCGACGACAAGAAGTACACGTCCATGAAGGAGTCCACTAACTGCCCCTATTACAATGAGGTCAGTGGCCCCATGGCCCTAGGTGAGAAATGGGCCTCCTGAAATGTGGCAGGAAGGTGGGCCCCAGCCCCACCCAGGCCCAACAGAGCAACTGGAAGTCAAGGGGCACAAAGGACTACCAGTAGGGGTGACATTGGCCCACCCTGTTCCAACCCCAGGACACTGACATGCGGTGCCACATCCTCTGAATCCCCAGGCTAGCACCCAGGCTGACACTGCTCTTTGAAATGAACATGTCCATGCAGCTCCCAGCAGTGCCTGTGCACGAACCCCCCACCCCTGCCCGTGAGGCTGGGTCCCCACTGTTTTCTAGGCCAGCGCCCTGCAGCAAGGCCCCCTCATTCCAGCCCTTGGTGGCAGTGGTATCATTAACAGGCATTTCCTGTGTGCCAGGCACTCCCCCAAATCCCTTGGGTGCATCACCTCTTCCCACTTTCTCAATGACCATCAGAGGTTGTTAGTATTAATTCTCTTTTACACAAGGAACACTGAAACTTCTCAGGGAGGACGTTGCCCAGCTTAAAGTGCCAGCGTGGAACTCTGAGTGCTCCTTGCCGGTCGGGCGCTGGGTGCTCCCCTCTCTGCTCAGCCGCCTTCATGTGGCCTGAACCTCTGTGCGGCTCCCCCCCGGAGCACTGGCCTTGACTTTGGGGTGTGAGAGAGGAAACCCCTGGTACCCGCTCCTGTTCTATACAACCATCTGAGGCTGTGTCAAGGGTGAAGGACCTCAGAGACCTTCTAGTTCAATCTCCCCGTCCTCCAGAGGAGGGGGCTGGGCCTCCATGTGGGGAGGAGCTTCCTGCAGTCGGAGAGAGCACTGTTCCTGGGGCAGGCCCAGCCCGTGCAGCCCCAGCCCGTGCAGCCCCCAGCCCAGAGCTCCAGCTGCCACCTCAGACGCAGCATCTTGACTCCTGGGCTCCAGGTGGGACCCTTCGTAATCCACTCTGGGGTGAGGAGTCCCGGCCTCCCTCAGATGCCTGAGCACACAGCAGACTCGCCCAGGAGCTGCTGTCCTGGGGGCCCTGGCATCCCTTCCCTGGAGGGGACATCCAGTTTGTTTTCCCCGGTGGCTCCAGGCAGTGAGGGGTGCCAGGCCGGCCCAGGCAAGGCATCTGCACCCTGTGTCCCGAGGTGGGTGAGGGCCGAGGGTGCCCCTGCGGCTTGGGCAGCTGTGGGAGCCCTCTGGCTGTGCTCCTGCAGGAAGGAAGCCCGGGCACATCTCTGCCCTTGAGCCCAGGCCTAGTCACACTCTCCTGTGTGACACAGATGGCCCTCATCTCCCAGCTGGTTCCTTGCAGGTCCCCAGGGCTGGGCACCCTGCTCGGGACCCCTCCAGCCCCGAGTGCAGTCAGGACATTCAGGACGCATCCCTGGCTGGAAAAGCCTCTGGCCTAGATAAGGGTCGATTTCCCACGACAGATATGGAGACGCGCCCCGAGGCCTGCCGTGGTCATCTGATAGTGGAGAAGCCACGTTAGGCCGACTCCAGGGCTTGCCTTGTCGTACCGGCCCGCGCCTCAGGTTTCATTCCAGTTGTTTCCTCTTTCCAAGGCACAGCGCTGCTCTCCCCACTCTCAGGAAAACTCCTGCTCACCCTGCTGTGCCCAGCTCAAATGTCCTTGCCACTGGGCAGCCTTCCTGCTCTCTCCGGGGTGATAACGTCCCTGAATCGCAGTTGGTCCTTCATGTCTCTGTCCCTCGCTGTGAATACGTGCTCAGAGCCTGGCACCTCCTTGGAGGGTTCGGTGTCACTGTGCCGAATGGATACTCGCCCCAGCGAAGAAGCAGGCATTCGCTGAGCGGCGTGTGCACCAGGCCGTGGCACGTGGGGCAACGCGGGACTGCAGGGACGAGCAAGGCGCATTTGTGCCCTGCACGGGTCCCCTTCGAGTTTCAGCCTAGAAACCATTTCCTAACCTCTGTATTTAGATCTTCTCAGACTATTCATTCCACTCATCTTTGGGCCATCCTAAATTTGTTCCAGATCCCATTTTTGTTCTTTTTCACAAACCCAAGTAGCTCTGATTTTGTTTCTGTCTGTTCCCTGTAAACTAGGGTTTGTCAAACTCAGCACTAGATATTTTGGACTGGATGTTTTTTTGGTTGTAGGATTTTAGCAACATCCCTGGCTTCTACCCACTAGATGCGGATAGCAACCCCCCTTAGTTGCAGCAACCAAAAAACTGTTTCCAAGCCTTGCCAGACATCCCCTGGGGTTAAAATCGCCCCCACTTGAGAGCACCACTCTGAGCTATCTTGCTGGATTCCTTCCAGCCCCGAGGCCAGGGCTTTCCTTTTCTTCTCTTGGTGTGCCACATTCCTTTTCAAGGAAAGATGCCCTCCTGCCTACAGATATGCAGTGCTTCTGGCTAATTCTCCGAGCTTAGTGGGAAACTTCCTTTGGCTCTGCTAAACAGCAGAGGGCAGTGGGAACAATGGCAGATTTCTAAGCTACTACAAAAGGGAAATTCGCTCAGGTAACAGGAGGACTGTGACACAGACAGCTAGGAGAGCTCAGCATTCTGGCCCTGGCTCAGCTAGCTCCGGCCCTGGGCTGGCACAGCGGGAGGCACCCGGCCTGATGGGCAGCCCCGCCTGGCTCCCAGCCTGCCGGTGTGGAGGGAGGTGCATGACCTCTGCCCCTCCCAGAACAACCTGGTGGTTCACTGCCCAAGCCAAGACCTGTGCGCATGTGGCCCCGCCCCGGGCACCTCAGGAACCTCGTCCTTCCTCCTGCCTGAGATCAACCTCCCCCCTCGCCTCGGATCCTGCTCTTTCTCCATCCCAAACAATCTGGCGTCGCACCATCCTGCAACACCCCAGTGTTGTCTTGTTGTTCTGGCTCCTTTGCCCTTGCCTACAAGGTGTTCTACTCCAGAATATTCTAAGTACAACCATGAAAGCCCACGTATGCACAAGGACAGGAACTAGGAATCTGTCATCCGTCCCTCTCTCTAGGCCTTTCCTCTTTCCCACATGCCACTGCAGCTACCACCTTTCCTCCCCTCCCCCACAGTCAGGCCATGTGTCCTGTCCCCACCTCCTCCCTCCCAGTCACACCGCAATCTCTGCCACTGTTTCTGCCCCAGGGCTGTGTCACTGACACTGCTGTCCTCAAGGTCACCAAGGGCCAGGCTGCTCCTACGTGCACTGTCCGCTATCGTCCACTCTCCCTTGACTGCCCGGTTCCTTCATCCTGCTTCCTGCACCTCTTCTTGGGGATGTCTCACGCCACTTTCCTGCTCCCAAAATGCTCCAGCTCTTCCTCCCCAGCCTCCTTCCTTGGCTGACAGGCTGCTGCTTCTTGGAGCCCTGTCCTGGGCCTGCGTCCTCAGCCACGCTATCCTTGTGTATCTCCTCCATCCCGGAGGCTGCAGTTACCCTCTGAGCCGATGAGCCCAAACCTAGGTCCCCACCCGCCATCCAGAGCGTCAGCCGCCAACCAGCCCCACCTGGGCCTGTGATGCCCTGCGCGGCAGTTGACATCACTGTGCACTTGCCGCATGCGCACACTTGCTGCAACTTCACAACCACACCTCACAGCCCCTGTGTGAATAGTGCCCCTGGAGAGATGTAACACATCACAGAGGGATAAACTAAGGCTCCAGGAAGGAAGTGACTGACTCAGCAGTAACTGCCAGGCATGGCTGCTTGTGAAGCCAGTTTTGCCCACAATGCTCAAGGGTGAGCCTCCGGCAGCCAGGAGCAAATTCGCTTTAGACATTTGCCCCAAGCACCGTGGCACCAGTTCTGCCTTCTCCTGCCCACAACTTCACCAGAGCAGTGGTCCTTCTGCTCATAGCACACCCAGGCCAGGGGGACGGGAGGGGACTGCAGCTGCACCAGAGGACAGTTCCTGCCCAAAGCACTACATTTACAGCTGATTAAGTGCTTTCAAAATCATAGTTAATCCTTTCTAAGATTTGCCTTACTTTACATTTTGACACCTCTGAAGTTGGGACGCATCTTCCAGGCAGCCTTGTGGTTTAACGGCACTGTCTATGTGGCCCATAAAACCACAGGATACCTTAGAGTCCACAGCATTTTAAATTCGGTGAAATACATTATAGTATCTCATCAGAGCCTCATAACAAGACCCTGAGGTGGGCGTCATTATCCCCAGAGGTTCAGAGAATGTGTCGCTCAAGGCCAGCTAGGAAGGTACAGAACTGGGACTGGAACCCAGGTCTCCCAGCTCCCCAGCTGTGGGTCCTTCTGAGCGCAGCACATGTGTGTAGACGGGTCCACCCGCTGCTCCCACGTCCTTCCCCACCTGGGGGATGAGGCCCCGCCCCACCCCCCCACCCAGGGCCAGTCAGGACCAGACAGTTGCCACAGTGTCTCCTCCAAACTCTGGGGCTCAGGGGAAATGGCCGGGGTGCAGACAGGCACTGCCAGGAGGGAGGGGCCTGGCACTGCCGCAGGCCGGAGCTGCTGCCCTTAGTGACCTCAGGCCCGGGTCCTTCCCCCCTCCAGTATTTCGTCTTCGACTTCCATGTCTCTCCTGACGTCATGTTCGACAAAATCATCAAGATCTCGGTGAGTAGGGGGCAGCCCCTGGCAGACAGGGCCCCCACCTTAAACTGCACCTTTGTGCAGACCTGAGAGGCAGCCGTCTGGCTGGACCAGGCATAAAAAGACAGCCCCTGCCTGGACTCGAGGCTGGGCGAGTGGGACACAGGCTGGATTTGGGCCCCCTCGCCCTTTTAGCCAGGTGCCTCTGTATAGTGTACAACCTAGTCACCTGTACATGGCAGCCAGCCTCGGTGAGCCACTCCCGCCCTGCCAAATGCCCTCCCGCTTCACTGTGAAGCTCAGGTCCCCAGAAAGACTGAGGTGGTGCCACCACCAGTGGGTCCCACCCCTGCCCTGCGGAAGGATTTACACCTGCCCAGCCTGACCGGTGGCTGGTGCTTCTGCCCGCAAGGTGATTCACTCCAAGAACCTGCTCCGCAGCGGCACCCTGGTGGGCTCCTTCAAAATGGATGTGGGAACCGTGTACTCCCAGCCAGGTGAGTAACTGCACGCGAGCCGGTCGGCCCTGGTGCCCGTGGCTCAGGGAGCGGTTCCCAGGCTCCGCCTGGCGAGGACACAGACGCAGTCTGGAGACTGTTGGTACACACGGCCATATGGCCTGTGGGGAAGCGGCGTGCTCGGTCTGCACACAAACACGGTGAGCAACTGTGTCCCCAGTCTGGCGGGTTCTTACTGCTGATTGGGTCAGTAACTCCACCGTCTGCTCGGTAGCAAGTGGCAGGCTGGTGAGTCCCTGCCCGTGTGCGCTCTGGTCGGGAGCGGCAGAGGACGCAGTGAGGGAGACCTGTCGCCACAGCCTGCGGAGGGGCTGTGACCAGATTCCTGCCTCCCGGGCTGGCACCGCTGAGCAGGAAAGACCCCCTTTCATCCTCAAAGGAGTCCCAGTGCCCCACTCTTACAGCTGAGGGGCCCGAGGCTCAGAGCCGGGCTTGCCCCAGCCACACGGTTCGGGGTGAAGTCAGGCTATGTGACTCCAGAGCCCCACTGAGTCACACTGTCCAGTCCCAGCGTAGTGGTCACACTCAATGCCAAATGTACTGTGGCAGTCTCTGAGGAATTTGGCCTCTAAAACCACTTTTTATTAATACAAGAGACCCAGGCTGCCTGAGGAGCAGCCGCGGGGGGCCATGGCTGACTGGCAGCTTTGTGGGTGCTTGTGGACCCACACCACATGGAGCTGGTGAGGGAACCCCAAAGGGTGGCCCAGAGGGCATGTGACCGTGGGCGAGGCAGAGGAGGGCCCTCAGCCTGCCAGATGACAGCTCACCACGTGGCCAGTTCGGGGACCACCAGGTGTCCCTAGAGTGAACCCACTGCTCAGAGCACAGTAATAACCACATCAGGCCCTTTGACAGTGACAACGTAATTTCACCCGAATTGCCACATTCAACCCTCACAAAACAGTGAGGTAGGCAGCCGCATCTCTTCCCATTTTACAGATGAGATAAATAAGGCTAAGAGAAATGAAGTATTAATAGCTTGGAGATGCTGCTAAACTTACAGGTTGAACAAATTGGTGATTTCTTGTGGTTTAACCGAGCAGACACTTGGCTAGAACATGTCATAACTGGGACTCAGACTAGGGAATCCGAGTCCGAAACCCAAGATGATACACATAAAGCCATCCCCAGACAGGCTGGCTTCTGCAAACAGACCCTAACGCACCTCGGGGAGCCCACCTTGGAGGCCAGGGCGACAGTAGAAGGTGAAAGAGGAGGGAAGGAGGGCGGGGCTGAGCCCTGGAAAGGCCAGTGCCCACACGAAACAGCAGGAAAAAGACGCACAGCCAGGCACCGGCCTGCCCCTTGCTTGTGTCTCCCGTTTACAGTAAACCTGGAGGGGCAAACCCTTCCTAAAGCGCCTCCTTCCCTGACATTTGTCCTTCCCTCCACACAGTCCTGGCTCCTGGGACACTGGAATAAGACTGCCAGTCCTTGTCTTTAGGAGGCTGTCAGTCTAAATTGGAGATACCAATACGCAGATAGTCACAGTGCACAGCAGGATGGGAGGCGTGTGTGTTACACCGAGTGCACCAAAGAGGCCAGGATCAGCTCTTCTGAGGAAGTCAGGGAAGGCTGCATGGAAGAGACACTTGAGCAAAATGAGATGCTTACCAAGTGAACAGGGAGGGGGAGTTGAGGGCGGGCAGGGGGCGGGGAGAGTGAGGATGAGGACATCCCATGCTTAAAGAACAGCAGACACAAAGGCGGTGTGAAGCTGGGGCATGAGCTCAGAGCGGTGGGAGCAGCTCCAGGAAGGGAGTGCAGGGCTGGGGTGGAGTGGGCAGAGAGAGTCAGGGAGGGCTGCATCAGGAGCCCACAGACCTGCCTTTGGTCTTCACCCCAAGGCACTGGGGAGTGGGAAGAAGGGGCCTCCACGTGGGACTGCTCTGTGGCCCCCTGTGAGGGCTGACCGGGGTGGTGAGGGTAGGAGAGGCCGCAGGCAGAGAAACCAGTCAGGAGGCTCTCGCTTCCAAGTCGCACCACTCATGCGATGTATGGCGGGGGCCTCGCCCCCACTGCCCTGCCCCAGAAAACCTCTGTCATCCCCTAGCCCAGAGCCAGACAGAGCTGTGGCCCTGGTCCCAGCTCTGGGGGCCAAGAAGGCGCCCAGCTCTGCCGTCTGCCCTGAGGGCGGGACCTGCCTGGTGGGGGCGTCCGAGCAGTGCCACCCTCCCCACTGCAGAGCACCAGTTCCATCACAAGTGGGCCATCCTCTCCGACCCCGATGACATCTCTGCGGGGCTGAAGGGCTACGTGAAGTGCGACGTCGCCGTGGTGGGCAAGGGGGACAACATCAAGACGCCCCACAAGGCCAATGAGACGGATGAGGATGACATTGAAGGGTGAGGCCCACCTACCCCTGCCCCTGGAGACCCCAGCCCAGCCCTTCCCAGCCCCAAAGGGAGCTCTTGGTGCGGACTTGCCCCAGCGCTTCCCGCCCTCTCCCTCAGCCTGGTCTCCGCCCTCTCAAGCAGCCCAGCTCTTCCGGCAAGGACTGACAGGGCAGGGGTGGGGTGGGATGGCTGAGAACTGCTGGAAGATGCTGGAAGACCAGAGTCCGGGAGCTGCTGGGTCCTGGGGACACCAGCAGGATATCACCAGGATGGCCAAGAGATTTCTTTTGGTGCCAATTCCAGTAGCTGATGGTGACTGTTGAGAAATATTCTGGGCCGTTGTCCAGACTCAGTGAGAAAATGCTGGAATCCAGTGAATCGGGTCTTCCAGAGGCTGGGGGAGAGAGAGTGGCTATTTGTGAAGTTTTTGTCTACGAAACACAGGCTATAGCACAAAGCTGCGAAAGGTTAATAATGACCCTAAGAGTGTATCCTACTTTGCAATTTACAAAGCACTCACACATTTTAGCTTCCTTGAGCCCGATCGTATTCCTGGGAGGGGGGTGTTATGAGTCCCACCTTAATGTTGAGAAAACTGCAGCTCAGCAAGATGGGGAGATCTGCCCAGGACCCCACAAGCAAGCGGGTGCCGTGGACTCGAGTGTCTGATTCTAGTCTAGGCCCCCTCAGCCATCCTTCCTGGACTGTGTCGAGACCCAGGGGCATGTAGATGCCAGGACAGGGGTTGGGGACCAGGACCCGGTCACCACGGCCCCGGCTGTATGTGCTGGCAGGAACCTGCTGCTCCCCGAGGGGGTGCCCCCGGAACGCCAGTGGGCCCGGTTCTATGTGAAAATTTACCGAGCAGAGGGCCTGCCCCGGATGAACACAAGCCTCATGGCCAATGTGAAGAAGGCTTTCATCGGTGAAAACAAGGACCTCGTGGACCCCTATGTGCAAATCTTCTTTGCCGGCCAGAAGGTACTGGGGTACAGGTGCGGGAGGCTGGAGCTGGGGTGACAGGCATCACAGGCGAAGGGTGACGGGCGTGGGGCCTGGGGGCAGGCACAAGGTGAAATCTGAGCCTCCAACTGGTGGGGCTGGGAGGCCAAGGCCAGGCTGGGAATGTGCCCCCTTGCCACCTGGCATCCTCAGACCAAGAGCTGAGGAAGGCAGTGGTTCGATACAAGCATGCTAACCCTCACTTCCTCTTGCCAGGGCAAGACTTCGGTGCAGAAGAGCAGCTACGAGCCACTGTGGAATGAGCAGGTCGTCTTCACAGACCTCTTCCCCCCACTCTGCAAACGCATGAAGGTGCAGATCCGGGACTCGGACAAGGTCAACGACGTGGCCATCGGCACCCACTTCATTGACCTGCGCAAGATTTCCAACGATGGAGACAAAGGTCAGCGGCAGGAGACGGGTGTGTTGGGGGCGGGGGTGGCCTGAAGGGAAGGAGTAGGTGAGACCCCCCTCTTCACACCACCACCATCACCCCAGACCTCAGCCTCACAGGCGCTTCAGGGCCTGGTCAGCGGCTCCCACCTCAAGGGCAAGGTGGGAGGTCAGGGCTCAGGCCTGCTCAGAGCCTGGCTGGCTGCCTGTGACAGGAGCTGTGTGACCTTTGCACCTTTTCCCCATCTGTAAAATGAAAATAATGACTATAGAATAATTTCAGTATAGACATACATGTAGCATGTATATGCTGCATATGTGTATAATTACAGTACATACACAGCACCTCACATTAGTAATCGTACCTGTCTACAGACCTGTAGGGATCCACCACCCCCTAGGATCCAGGCTGTGCTCGGTGCTGAGGATATAGAGTGAAACAAGACTCTATTCCTAGGCTGGGCCTGGTGGCTCATACCTGTAATCCTAGCACTCTGGGAGCCCGAGGCAGGAGGATCATGTGAGGTCAGGAGTTCAAGACCAGCCTGAGCAAGAGTGAGACCCAGTCTCTACTAAAAAAAAAAAAAATTAGCTGGGTGTGGTGGTGCACACCTGTAGTCTCAGCTTCTCGGGAAGCTGAGGCAGGAGGATCACTTGAGCCCTGGTGTTTGAGGTTGCTGTGAGCTATGATGATGCCATGACACTATAGCCCAGGCAACAGAGTGAGACTCTGTCTCAAAACTTACAAACAAAAAAACCAGAATCTATTCCTGGCCAGGCCTGGTGGCTCACGCCTATAATCCTAGCACACTTTGGGAGGCCGAGGCAGGAGGATTGCTTGAGGTCAGACATTCAAGACCAGCCGGAGCAAATGTGAGATCTCATCTCTACTAAAAATAGAAAAATTAGCCAGGTGTGGCGGCACAGACCTGTAGTTCTAGCTACTTGGGGGACTGAAGAAAAAAGATCCTTCAAGCCTAGGAGTGTGAGGTTGCTGTGAGCTGTGATGACACCACTGCACTCTAGCCAGGGTCACAGAGTGAGACCCTGTTTCAAAAAATAAAATAAAATAAAATAATCTATTCCTGCCCTCCAAGTGCTCATTAAGTGCTCATTAAGGAGATGGGTGTGCTACCAGAGGGTCGGACATTAGGCAGAAGACATAAAAGGACGTGTATTGTCTGATTCCACTTATTTGAAATATCCAGAATAGGCAAATCCGTAGAGACAAAAAGTAGATTATTGGTTTCCAGGGGCTGGGGGGAAGGGGAATTGGGACCACCTACTAAACAGATGCAGAGTGACTTTTCAGAGGGATGGAAACGTTCTGGCATTAGACGATGGCTGCACAGCATAGTGAATAGACTAAAAACCATTGAAACGTACACTTTAAAATGGTGAATTTTATGTCATGTGAAATATATCTCAGTTTTTAAAATGCTGTAAATGTGTTTTTTAAAATAGGCAGAACAAAAAATAAACCAAAAAAAAAAAAAAACCCCACATAAGGCAGAATTGGACCATGGTGCACCTGAGGCCCAACAAATCCCACCCAAGAGGGGAAACAGCAAGGGGGGACCTTGAGCGAGGAGGGGAGGGGTCCGCACGGGCAGGGTGGCACCGTGGTGGGAGGTGACCTGCAGAGACAGTGCAGGGCCCCAGAGCCATGCTGAGGCGCTGGGAGGAGCTGGCATCTGTTGGCAGCCCCTGCTCCGAGTACCAGGAAGCGGGGAGCCTGGTTTGCATCCACATCACACCCAGCTCAGGCCCCCCGGGGAAGAAGCAGACCCAAGAAAGTGCTCTGAGCAAGTACGAGAGGTCTGTCCCATAGGGTTGGTGCACACTTGAAGTCCTCCGTTTAGTAACTAGGAGGTAGAGGCCAGGGGCCCCAGAAAGAGACCCCTCCACCCCTCTCCCCGCCGCCGCAGGCTTCCTGCCCACGCTGGGCCCGGCCTGGGTGAACATGTATGGCTCCACGCGCAACTACACGCTGCTGGACGAGCACCAGGACCTGAACGAGGGCCTGGGAGAGGGCGTGTCCTTCCGCGCCCGTCTCCTGCTGGGCCTGGCGGTGGAGATCCTGGACACCTCCAACCCCGAGCTCACCAGCTCCACAGAGGTGCAGGTGGAGCAGGCCACGCCCATCTCGGAGGTGAGGTCCCGGGCTGCACTGTCCCCCGGGCCCGAGCTCAGCCCCTTCCCATGCGACAGCCTGAGTCCTGGGCTTTGCCAGTTGCTGCCCTGTCTGCCTCAGGGGCCAGACCCCAGGACGAGGCCTCCTCTCGGGAAGCAGAGGCCCCCACTCCGCCCCCAGCAGGTCCTCAGTCCCTGTCCACCGCCTGCCTGCACTCTGCCCGGAGGGCTCACGATGGCGCCTCCTCTGCCCCTCCTCCCAGCCATGGCTGTCCCTGTGGTGTCCAGAGCCAGCCCTTCGTCCGGGGACATCCAGGCTGGACGCCTTAGGGGTCTGGGCTGCCTGGCTCCAGGGCAGGGTAGGATGCCCTGGCCATCAGCCCAAGGGGCCTGCCTGTGCGGAGGAGGCCTGGCCCAGGCCCACTGTCCCCTCCGTCCCCACCGAAACTTAGGGATGGTTTGAACTGCCTCCCGACAGAGCTGTGCAGGGAAAACGGAAGAATTCTTTCTCTTTGGAGCCTTCCTGGAGGCCTCAATGATTGACCGGAAAAATGGAGACAAGCCAATCACTTTTGAGGTCACCATAGGTGAGAGCTGGGCCCACAGTGGGTCTGCACCCACGCCCCCGGGGTGCCGGAAAGGACGCCCACCCTTGTGTGTGCGCAGGGCCTACACCGCCCCACAGAGCGGCCGACCCTTAGCTCCACCTACAGGCCCAGGCTCGGCTGGGACCTGGGGAGGAAGGAAGGGGGTGGCCCTTGGGCTGGAGAGGAGAGAGTGGGAATACAGACCTTGGCCAGGCTGGGCCTTGCGCTCAGATGTCACGAGGGCTTCTGGAGGGCTTTCTGGGGACTGAGGCCACGGGGACCTTTCTTGGCCAGTGTTCCGTTGTGTGAGCCCCAAGCCCTGACTTTCCCTCTCCCCTCCCCCAAACCCAAGGTAACACCTGGATTGGACGGTGGGCGGGGCCCGGTGGGGAGGGACTCTATGCCCTCTGCGCCCCTCCTGCCTGCAGGCAACTATGGGAACGAAGTGGATGGACTGTCACGACCCCAGCGGCCACGGCCACGGAAGGAGCCTGGAGACGAGGAGGAAGTAGACCTGATTCAGAACTCCAGCGACGACGAGGCTGGTGACGGCGGGGACCTGGCCTCAGTCTCCTCCACTCCACCCATGCGGCCCCAGGTCACGGACAGGTGGGTGCTGCCTCCTGCCTCCCGTCCCCCTGTGGCCGGCGCTCCCACCTCCCTGGGCCCCCAGAATCAACCTCCCACCTCCGCCCACCCCAGGAACTACTTCCATCTGCCCTACCTGGAGCGCAAGCCCTGCATCTACATCAAGAGCTGGTGGCCAGACCAGCGCCGCCGCCTCTACAACGCCAACATCATGGACCACATCGCTGACAAGCTGGTCAGGGCCGGGCTGGGGGGCCGGAGGAGGTGGAGGGTTCTGGGTGACAAGGTGCTCCTGGAGGGCCTCGCCTGCAACGCTCAAGGTCCCTCAGCACAGGGGCTCGCCATGGGGCGGGGGCTGCAGGGAAGGCCCCAGCAGGACCTCTGTTCCCATCCCAGCCCCAGGTCCCAGGATTCTAGGCAGATGCACAAGCAGGAGTCACTGCGGCTTCCAGAGAACCTGGGGCAGGAGTGCCAGGTTCCCTAATTCTTCCGGAAATCTTAAAAGCAAGGCTAATGTGAGGTGTTCTCCCAGCCTTTTACCAGTGTCTTCCATCTTGTGACTGTAGCCACAATTAAAGCCTGTAGCCTTTACCAGTGTGACCTGGGCCTGCAGCCACCTGCCAGGCTTCCCCCTGAGAGTTAGGGGACTGGCTGCCCCGTGTCTGGGCCTCCCAAGGATCTCAAAGCCGAAGCCGCGCCCCTCCCCAGGCCTCTGCTCCCACCCCCTGCCCAGGTCCCAGTGGAATCTGAGGATCCTGGCCCTCCAGTCTTGGGGTTTCCTGGGAGCAGCTGACCACACCCCCTTCTCTGAGCCCTGAGTTCTGTCCACCCCTGTGAGTCCCCCAGGGCCAGACTCACAGCCCAGAGGCGGCTTCTTCAGGAACTGAAGACCCCACGAACGCCAAGGTCGCCAGGTTCTGCAAACAGAACCTGGGAAGCTGGCAGCTTCCTCAGGAGGGACAGATGCTCAGGGATGGCCCTAGTGAGAGACCCCAGGTCACAAGGTCCCTCATTCCCCCGATGAGTGGGGAGGACACATTTGGGGAGGCGGAGGGGGCTGCAGCTCAGCGTCACCCCATTCTGGGTTCACAGGAGGAAGGCCTGAACGACGTGCAGGAGATGATCAAGACGGAGAAGTCCTACCCTGAGCGTCGCCTGCGGGGTGTTCTGGAGGAGCTCAGCTGTGGCTGCTAGTGAGGAGGGAGGGGTGGGGGTGTGGCAGGGTGGGACTGCACAAAGGGGACCCCCTGGGGCTGGGCAGAGGAGGAGGAATCCATAGGCTCAACCCTGGCTCCCCCCACCCCAGCCGCTTCCTCTCCCTCGCGGACAAGGACCAGAGCCACTCATCCCGCACCAGGCTGGACCGGGAGCGCCTCAAGTGCTGCATGAGGGAGCTGGTGAGGATGCGGCTGGACTGCAGGGGGCGAGGGAGGTGCAGGTGAAAAGGGGACATCTGTCTCTGAGGTCACAGCTGCTGCTGTCCTGGCCCGAGCTGCCCCCTGAGTAGCTGAGCTCCGCTGGCGTCCCCTCCCACGCAGGAGAGCATGGGGCACCAGGCGAGGACCCTGCGGGCCCAGGTGAAGCGGCACACCGTGCGGGACAAGCTGAGGCTGTGCCAGAACTTCCTGCAGAAGCTGCGCTTCCTGGCGGACGAGGTGTGTCGCCCAGGGGAGGGGCTTCTCCTCATCTGGGCCTGGCCCCCGGAGTCATTCGGGAGCAGGGGACCCAGCCAAGAGGCCGGACATCCCTTACCCGCTGCCCCTCCGCCTCCACCGCAGCCCCAGCACAGCATCCCCGACGTCTTCATCTGGATGATGAGCAACAACAAGCGCATCGCCTACGCGCGGGTGCCCTCCAAGGACCTGCTCTTCTCCATCGTGGACGAGGAGATGGGCAAGGACTGCGCCAAGGTCAAGACGCTCTTCCTCAAGGTGCCAAAGCAGGGAGACGGGTGGGGGCCTGGATTCTTTCAATGGGTCAGTCTCCCCTTGAAGGGAGCCACAGCCCCACCTGGGTCTGGCGGGCTGAGCCCTCAGGTAGCAGGTGCTCAGAGGAGGGGCCCCCATCTCCCTCTGTCTCCCATGCCCACCCCCTGCCAGGGTCCCACCCTCTGACCAAGGCCTCCACCAGCCCCTGACCCTTCCCCACCCATGGGTCCTGGCAGCTGTCAGGCTCCTGGTGACCCCATGCCCGTCCCCAGCTGCCGGGGAAGCGGGGCTTCGGCTCAGCGGGCTGGGCTGTGCAGGCCAAGCTGGAGTTCTACCTGTGGCTGGGCCTCAGCAAGCAGCGCAAGGACTTCCTGTGTGGCCTGCCCTGTGGCTTTGAGGAGGTCAAGGCGGCCCAGGGCCTGGGTCTGCACTCCTTCCCCCCCAGTCAGCCTGGTCTACACCAGTGAGTGAGGACTCTGCGGTCTGGGTGGGCCCCTCACTCCCACCCTCAGCCGGGAGGGGGCTGGAGGGCTGCCTGCTCCCAGAGCCTCAGGCTGCTGTCCCCACAGAGAAGCAGGCCTTCCAGCTCCGAGCCCACATGTACCAGGCCCGCAGCCTCTTTGCCGCAGACAGCAGCGGGCTCTCGGACCCCTTCGCCCGGGTCTTCTTCATCAACCAGAGCCAGTGCACGGAGGTGAGGGCCTGGGGAGGGGGCATGGCTCTGGCTTTGAGAGCCCTGGGAGGCCCAGAGACATGGGACAGCCAGTCTAACTCTCAAGGGGAAGCCTGGCAGGTGACTGCAGGCCCAGGTCACACTGGTAAAGGCTACAGCCATTAACTGTTATACTCACAAGACCGGGAAGACGTAGGCAGGGGGCGGAGAGCAAACCTCATATTAGCCTTGCTTTTAAGATTTCCAGAAGAATCAAGGAAGCTGCAGCGAGTAGGAGTGGCTCCTGCTTGTGTATCTGCCCACCCACTGCCACTTGTGGCCTATCTCCCCATCCCATGCTGTAGGTGCTAAATGAGACCCTGTGTCCCACCTGGGACCAGATGCTGGTGTTCGACAACCTAGAGCTGTATGGTGAAGCCCACGAGTTGCGGGACGATCCCCCCATCATTGTCATCGAAATCTATGACCAGGATACCATGGTATGGGTGGGCTCTGGTGCCAGGGACCCCCACAACAGCACACCTACCCCTTGTGCCTGCACTCCACCTGCACGGATGCTGTGCCGCCCACCTCCGTGACGCTCCTTGGCCAGGTGCTTATCCGGGAGCCGAGAGTCTGGGCTGGTGACCAGTCCCTCCAGGTGCCTCCTGCGGGCTCTCGGCATCCTGACCGGTTCCTGACAGTGTGGGGCTCAGGGCACCAGGCCCAGGCACCCCTGCCTCCTGCACAGAGAGACTGAGCTCAGGAGATGTGCCAGCAGGCCCCGCACACCAGCCTCCCCACTCCAGGGCTCCTGGGCCCCCAGGCCCTGCCCCACACAAGCAATCAGTAACAGCCTCGCAGCTCTCCATGGAGTCTCTGGAGTGGGGAGTGAGGGGTTGGGGTGACCCCCAAGAGTTGAGGAGCCACCTTTCTACAAAGCACCTCAGCTGCTGAGGTGCCTGAGAGAGCCCTGCACTAGAGGCAGGAGGCCCTATGTCTAGTTCTGAGTCCTGCATCTGCCACTCACTGACTGCCTGGCCTTGAACGAGTCTTTGGTAGTCCCCGAGACTTGGTTTTCTCCATCTGTAAAATGGGTTATCACACCTGCCCCTTACAGCACCTCATGGGCTGTGGGGGGGACCAGAGGAGATCACAGGCGTGAACACGTCTGGGAAACAGCGAGCACCAAGAAGCCATCTATGCCGTTTGTTGTGTCAGGGCAAAGCCGACTTCATGGGCCGCACCTTCGCCAAGCCCGTGGTGAAGATGGCAGACGAGGGGTACTGCCTGCCCCGCTTCCCGCCCCAGCTCGAGTACTACCAGATCTACCGCGGCAACGCCACGGCGGGAGACCTGCTGGCTGCCTTCGAGCTGCTGCAGGTGGGGCCGCAGGGAAGAGGGGCCTGGGGAGCCTCTCTCCTTCCCACCCTGACCGAAGCTGGGGGCCTGGGGCCGTGTGGCCTTCCCTGTGTCCCCATATCTTATGGCAGACAACTCGTGGGGAGAGAGACTCTCTCCCGGCTCCCCATGTGTGACCTGTGACCCCCGTTCCCCAGGTTGGGCCTGCAGGGAAGGCCGACCTGCCACCCATCGACGGCCCAGTGGACGTGGACCGAGGGCCCATCATGCCTGTCCCCATGGGCGTCCGGCCCGTGCTCAGCAAGTACCGCGTGGAGGTGCATGAGGGGCCTGCACGGCCCTCCCTGGCCTGCCCTGCATGGGCCCCTGCTGTGTCTTCCGTCCTGGCCTCCCTGTTCCCGCCCGCTCTCCCTCCAGCGAGGCTCACGCACGCACTGCACTGTTGCTGGGCAGACTCAGCCGTCTTGAGCCCACTCCTCATTTTCCACATGAGGAGACTGAGGGCCCAGGAGGGGAAGTGACTTGCCCAGGGTCACCAGCGGGATGCCCCAGTCTAGGGCCTCCCCCTCTGCACCGAGTTGCACAGCCACGTTCCAGGACTGTCCCCAGCCCTCCTGTCTGCCCCTCTCCTCCGCCCACCCCCACGCCGCAGCCCAGACCTCACTCCCTGGAGGACGCCCACCCCTCCTCAGCTCTCCTGGCCCGCTCCCACCCTCTGAAATCTCCCACCCCACCGCCCAATTCCTTCTCAGGTGGCCCAGTGTCCCCATGACTGCCTTCCCTGACTGAAGGGCTGTCCCTGCCCAACCATCTCCCAGGTACTGTTCTGGGGCCTGCGGGACCTGAAGCGGGTGAACCTGGCCCAGGTGGACCGGCCACGGGTGGACATCGAGTGTGCAGGGAAGGGGGTGCAGTCGTCCCTGATCCACAACTACAAGAAGAACCCCAACTTCAACACCCTCGTCAAGTGGTTTGAGGTGGTGAGTGCAGGCCGGGGCGGAGCGGCCGGTGTGGCTCGGCTGGCTGGTTTCTCTGTCCCCTTCCCTGAGGCTCAGGCCCCGCACCGCCACCACCCCCAGGACCTCCCAGAGAACGAGCTCCTGCACCCGCCCTTGAACATCCGCGTGGTGGACTGCCGGGCCTTTGGCCGCTACACCCTGGTGGGCTCCCACGCCGTCAGCTCCCTGCGACGCTTCATCTACCGGCCCCCAGACCGCTCGGCCCCCAGCTGGAACACCACGGGTACGGTCACACCCCAAACCCAGGCCTGGCCCCACCGTGTCCACAGAACAGGCTCCAGTTCGCCGCCCACTCCAAGCCACTGCCAGAGTTTGCTCCTTGGGGAACCCCCAAGGGGGCCGGGAGAGGCCAGGAAGGAAGGCCCCATCCTGGGGGCCAAGGAGGGCTGCCCAGGGCTGCCCCTCACTCCAGAGCCACAGGGCCAGAGCTGGACATGCCCTTACAGGGCCTTTAGGCAGATGGCGTCCATGTGGGTCGGTGGAGAAGGCCCCGCCTCCTGCAGCCTCCCTCCCGGCTCCCCTTCTCCCCTGCTCACGTTCCCCCCCTTATGCACGTCTCTCCTCCTTCAACCGCCCTGTCCCTCCCTCTCCCCTCAGAAGGCTCCAGAATCAGCTTTAGGCCTTTGCTCCTTCCTGCCCCTTGACTGTCTCCATCCCCGCTGCCCCTCCCCTGTCTGCCTGTCTGTCCGTCTCTCTGTGCAGTCAGGCTTCTCCGGCACTGCCACATGCTGCACAATGGGGCTCCCTCCTCTCACCCCACAGGGGAGATCGTGGTGAACATGGAGCCGGAGGTGCCCGTCAAGAAGCTGGAGACGATGGTGAAGCTGGACGCGGTAAGGCAGGTGGCTCAGCCCCGCGCGTTCTGGGAACACACAGCTTCGTGCCGCCACGGCCTGCGAGCCAGGCCATCTGCCCCAGGACAGCAGCACTAGGTCACACCTTCAGCATACGGTGGTCAAGGACTAACCTTGCCTGTGTGGGCGAACAGCTCCATCCTCAGCTGTCCCGGCGTGCACACACGTGTGTGTACGTGTGTGGAAAACCAGCCGTTCGCATACAACACTCCGCAGGCCTGGGTTGGGGAAGGATGTCCGGGTAGAAGCTCCTTGCTCCTCTTGGCCTTGGCACTAGGGCCGTTCATCTGCCGGAGGGAGACCTGTCGCCGGGGGCTGGGTGTGGAAGTGGCCAATGGGCTGCAGACCCTGCAGGGGAGGGGAGGGGAGGGGCCGGCCTGCAACAGGCCACCTGAGGTCTAGACACTGCAGAGTGGCCGGAGTGGGCTTCCTCCCCGCCACATCCTCTCATCCCGTTCCCAGCCACACGTGTTCCACGCAGCCTGGGGCATCTCCTAGCTTCCACTCCCTGAGCAGCCTCTGCTCCTTTGGGGGCAAAAAGCCCCCTGGTTTCGGGTCATCAGCAGCACAAAACAGAGGGTAGCACAAGCCTGAGCTTCCCTGGGGTCCCTCACCCTGGCTCCTGCGGGCTGTTTGGCCCCGTCCTTTTCCGCTGTATGACTGTGCGTGTGTCAGCTTGACAGAGGCAGCCTGCCCTGGGAGGGCGAAGGACGGGTGGAAGTTGGCCTGTTTAGCTGATACTCTGCTCGCCTTCCCCAGGCCCAGGGCAGCCTTCCCTCCCCAGCCCCGACTCCTCCTTGAAATCACTGAGCAGTTTAAAATTATGCCAGTGCCCAGTGCCTCCCTGGCACTGATAATATCACTGAGAGGGTAAATTTCTAATGTTCTCATCACAAAAAACATTTGCAATGATAGATGTGTTAACTAGCCTGATTTAATCATCCAAATTATATTAAAAACCTAACACCACATTGCACTCATAAATGTATACAACTATAATTTGTCAATATACAATTTTAAAAAACTAAAATAAATAGAAAAAAATTTATAACAACTCTGCTCTCAACACACAGGGGACATCTGTCTCCGTGTGAGCCCTCTCAGCTCCTGTCTCTGTCTCCCCCACACGCCCTGTGCTGGGCCGCTGCCTGCCGCTTCAGGGCCTGGTGGCTAATTCTGTCCCTGTCTCCTCGATTCCCCTCTGCAGACTTCTGATGCCGTTGTCAAGGTGGATGTGGTGAGTGTGGGGACCCTGCAGGGGCTCTGGGGTGAGAGGGCCCTGCACTGGCAACAGTGTCAGGCCAAGCGGCCTAGAGCAGGAACTGAGCCAGCCCTGGCCCCTGGATGCTCAGGCCAGCACAGCCCTCCAAAGAGGCAGAGGTTGGGAGCTGGATGGGTGGCAGGCCCCTGAGTGCCAATCTAGCCCTGGCTGGAAGCTCACATGGGCAAGTCACGGCCCTCTCTGGCCCACAGCATCCTCCACCACCCCTTGGACCTTGGTGGCCCCACAGAGCCTCATGGAGCCCAGGGCTTCCTGGGAGCAGAAGGCAGGATGGGCAGGGGCCCTCGGGATTGTCCAGGGTTCTGGGAAGGGCTGGGGAACAGGGGCCCATGCAGGACTCGGGACCTGGCCACGCTGCAGGCTGAGGAAGAGAAGGAGAAGAAGAAGAAGAAGAAGAAGGGCACCGCGGAAGAGCCGGAGGAGGAGGAGCCAGATGAGAGCATGCTGGACTGGTGGTCCAAGTACTTCGCCTCCATCGACACCATGAAGGAGGTGAGGCCCCGGGCAGCAGCTAGAGGGCGGCGGAGGAGTCCGGCCGGGGAAGGTGAACACTAAGACCCAGCTTCTTTCTCCCCCACCCTGCCAAACTGGCTTCCTACCTCCACTAATATGAGCTCGGGCTGGCCTCACCTCACATCCTTGAAGTTCTAGCTCAGAACTCACCTTTCCGGGATGAGGGTCCAGTCTACCCCCCCTGGCTTGCCTTCCTCTTGTCCTCATTCATTCACTCCACAAACATCGCTTGAGTGTACGTGATGACACCATCTGAGGTGCTGCCAGAGCCCAAAGATAAGATGCCACCCCTGCCCTCAGGGGCCACCAGTACACTGGACAAACTGGGCATGTGAACAGAGACTTACAGTGTGATAACAGGCCAATCAAGGCCTGGGGAGTCAGAGAAGGCTTCACGGAGGAGGTGACCTTTGTGAAAAAGGAGAAACATGTTCTCAGAGGTTGAAAAGGAACAACTGCTTCTCAATGGTCCTTATAAATCTTCTTCATACTGTTTATTTTACACGGCTTCGTCACTGTCACTGTGAAAGATTCTTCTCCTTTCACATGTATGTGGGATCCATCTGCTGAGCCAGACTGCAGGTTCCAGAAAGTGCATTTCCCCTCCCTGTCATCTGTCTCTTCTCCACGCTGCATAGCTAGCTCAGGGCGCTCTGACTGGCCGGCTGACCAGGGGGAACACGTGTTTCCTCAGTGGAGCCTGAGCTGATCCGGCCACACTCTCTCCCAGACCCTTCCCGTGACCCAAGCTGGGTGTGATGTCACTATCCGTATTGGTCATAGCACACATGAAGGTGCTGTAGCAAGTTAGAGTGGTGGGAACAAGACAGAAGTTTCTTCCTTTCTTACATGATAGCTTAGAGTGCTGGGGTTGGGCTGGCATAGTGACTCAGTGGTGTCAGGAACTAACATCCTACCCTCTTGTCTCTGTAATCTGTAGGGTTACACATGGCTCACCAGCAAGTCCTAAATCCGTGTGCAGGAAGGGTTAGAGAGAAAGAGAGGAGGCACACCCCTCTCCTCTTCAGGGCTCACATCGCTTCCACTCACATTGGCCAGAATCTAGTGTCCCTTAGCCACACTTAGCTGCAAGGGAGGCTGGGAAATGTAATCTTTAGCAAGGTGGCTGTATGCCCAGCAAAGCTTCTAAAGAATAGGAGGGAAAATATAATTGGGAACAACTAGTAGTATCTTATCCCACCATCACCTCCTGGATTCCAGTTGGCCGGGCTGGAGCTCCAACAGGCTGCCTGTTCTCATCTCTACTCCTGCAATTTCTGCAAACTGCCACCAGGTGGCAGTGGTGACTTAGTTGAAACCTGGTGATTTTAGTTTCCAGTTGGGATGTGCTGAGTGAAAGAAAATGAAGTACATTGTCTTACTCAATTATACTTTACTACATTTTAAAAAAATCATTAATACCACTTAGAAGTGACATTAAAGTGCATTATGTTTTTAAATAGTACACAATTGAAAGATTCATAAATCCCTAAGTATAGTTAATCATATTGTACACATAACACACTTTTTTAACCTGCTTAAGCAGAGCACATGATGAATTTGAACACAGTAGTAAAGAGTATCTACTACTAGTGCATTTAAGACTGGTCTGGGACCACAGTTTGGGGTCAACAGACCCCTCCACAGGCAGCCCACCTTCCCTCCTCACCTCATCTTTTGGCAGCAACTTCGACAACAAGAGGCCTCAGGAATTGACCTGGAGGAGAAGGAGGAGGTGGAAAACAGCGAGGGTGAGCCCTGGAATCCTGGATCTCTGCCTCCTCCCTGCCCCGGGGTGGTGGCTCCCCTGCCGGCCTTACCACCTGCTTCTCTTTCCCCTCCCACGGCCCTCGGCCCTCGCTGCTGCCGTAGCCAGGGGTGGACAGCAGCAGGAGCCCCTGGGCACCAGGGCGGGCTAAGCCCTTTGCCTAGAGCAGCTTCTGCTCTGACCAGTTCAGCAGCCACAGTGATGGACAGACACTGAGAGCCACAGAACATCGGAGCTGGAAGGCTTCCCCAGAGCTCATCCCATCCAGCATTTTCCAGACCTTTTTTCATGGAAGAATATTGTTGGGCATTCTAGAGGGGAGAGAGGGTTCTGTGGTCAAATCAGTTTTGGAAATGCTTATTTAAGCAGGTTCCTTTGGTGCAGGATTTCTCAGAGCCTTTAATATGAAAATATTGTTATAAATCTCTGAAAGGAAGACAGAGTGTAAAATATTTCCCCAGCTTATTAAACTACAGTAGCCTTTCTTCTAAAGCATTCCAACATCACCTATACTTGGTACTCCACTGAATGTGGTTTGCAAAATGCTAATGTAGAATGAGCTTGTTAATATTATGGACAAGAAGAGTGAGGCAGGTGAGAGGGCACAGTGCTGTGCAGTGACAGGCCTCCTCACTCCAACCCTGTGCTCCCCGCTGCCCCGTGCCGTCATCGGGTATGACCTGAATGCACCTGCCCAGGGCAGGCATGCAGGGAGTATCGTCTGCATTTTGCGGCTGAGTACATGGAGACCCTGGAAGTGTCATTAGTAAAGTACATTAGTGGCAGGGCTGGGTCCTGACCCCAGCCTTCCTGCTCCGATCGTTTCTGCCCCCTCCCCACTGAGCTGCTTGGGGCCTCCTTTTCTGCTCCTCGCCAGGCCTGAAGGGGCCGACGAAGGGCAAGGACAAGGCAAGGGCTGCAAAGGAGGAGAAGAAGAAGAAGACCCAGAGCCCGGGTCCCAGCCAGGGTCCTGAGGCCCCGGAGAAGAAGAAGCCCAAGATTGATGAGCTTAAGGTGAGGGTCTGGGCGTAGACCTGCTAGGGAGCTGGGGGCGCGAGGCAGCAGATGGGGCAGGATGAAAGCCAGTGACAGGCAGTGGACCCCTGACACCTGTTCTGGCCCAGGTGTACCCCAAGGAGCTGGAGTCCGAGTTCGACAACTTTGAGGACTGGCTGCACACTTTCAACCTGCTGCGGGGCAAGACCGGGGACGATGAGGACGGCTCGACCGAGGAAGAGCGCATCGTGGGCCGGTTCAAGGTCAGGGAGGAGCTCGGGCCCAGCCCCTGAGCACCCCCACCACCCCATGTTCTCGCCCCCACCTCGCCACTGCCCTAGCCACTCCCTCCAGAACCACTGCACTTCCCCTGGCCCGGCAGCTAAAGGGCTGAGGCCCTGCCGCAGCGGTGTCTGGACCTTCCCGTGCTATGAGACCTTTGACTGCCACCTCTGCCTGTGCCCGGGGAAACCTGCACCCTGACCCACACTTGCCTTGCCCCAGGGCTCCCTCTGCGTGTACAAAGTGCCACTCCCAGAGGATGTGTCCCGGGAAGCCGGCTATGACCCCACCTATGGCATGTTCCAGGGCATCCCAAGCAATGACCCCATCAACGTGCTGGTCCGAGTCTATGTAGTCCGGGTGAGACTCCCGTCGCGTCCCCTCCCTGCAAGTCCCTGAGGCCTCCTGTCCAGGAAGGACTGAAACAGATGCAAACTGCCCACCCCAGACTGAGAGGCACCATGGAGGCCATCTGATCTAGTCCCCACCTTTTCCAAAGGAGGAAGCTGAGGCCCAGAGAGGGACAGCCACTTGCCTAGAGTCACACAGCAAGTCCTCACTCTGGTCCAGTGCTCCTGCCCCTGCCCCTCCCCATCATAGGACCCTCAGGCAGCTGACGGGGGCACTGTCAGATGAGCCAGGTCTGGGGAGCCTGCTAAGGCAGCACCCCCCATCCCAGGCCACGGACCTGCACCCTGCAGACATCAACGGCAAAGCCGACCCCTACATCGCCATCCGGCTAGGCAAGACGGACATCCGCGACAAGGAGAACTACATCTCCAAGCAGCTGAACCCTGTCTTTGGAAAGTAAGGCCTCCTGGTGCCCTCCCTCACCTCGACTCTCCCAGCCAGCCCACTCTACAACCCTCCTCCAACCCCACCCACCAGGTCCTTTGACATCGAGGCCTCCTTCCCCATGGAATCCATGCTGACCGTGGCTGTGTATGACTGGGACCTGGTGGGCACAGACGACCTCATTGGGGAAACCAAGATCGACCTGGAGAACCGCTTCTACAGCAAGCACCGAGCCACCTGTGGCATCACCCAGACCTACTCCATGTGCGTGGGGCATGGGGCAGGGGGCGGGGTGTGCCTGCTGCACCTTGACTCTAAAGCAAGATTCAGAGCATGGTGATCTAGGAAGGTAGACATACTATGGTTTCTCTCCCAGGCCAGGCCTCAGCCCCTGCAGGCTCTTGGCACAGACTTCAGGGGACAGGACTGCAGATTCCAAGACAAGGAGAGAACCAGGGGATTCCAGGACAGAGGAGGCAGGACAAGGAGAGAAGAATGGGCTGGGGAGGAGGAGAGGGGAGCAGAGGAGTGGGGAAGAGTCCACTGGGGACCTGGGCCAGCCTCTCCCACGTACAGGCTGTGCGACCCTGCTCAAGTCCTTTGACCTCTCTGGTTTTCACTTTGCTCATGGGAGTCTTTGAGGTTCCAGAGGAGTGGGCATAGCAGGGGATGGTGGGGCTGGGTTGGAGGACACTGAGCATGTGGACAGCAGCCCTAGCGTCCCAGGTGAGCCTGGAGCCCAGGGCAGGCCCACTCACTGACAAGGGGCAACAGCCAATTTCAGAGAATCGGCTGCCACCAGCTGCTGCCCGGGGATGGCTCAGTCCCAGCCAAGCCCCACTAGGCCTGTGTGTCCCCTCATGCAGATACGGCTACAATATCTGGCGGGACCCCATGAAGCCCAGCCAGATCCTGACCCGCCTCTGCAAAGATGGCAAAGTGGACGGCCCCCACTTCGGGCCCCCGGGGAGAGTGAAGGTGGCCAACCGCGTCTTCACTGGGCCCTCCGAGATTGAGGATGAGAATGGTAATGGGACTCTGAGTGGAGCCAACTGCTCCCCTTCCAGGGGGTTCCAGAGGCCAGGAGAGACCCACACTTCCCTGAGGGACCTCAAGGCCAAGGCTGGGTGCCCTTAGTCTGAGCCCCCTCCTGTCTGCCCAGCCACTGCACTTCCACCCCCTCCTACACTGCACTTCACACTTGCTCCCCCCCACACACACATCCTGGCATCCCAGTGGCAGAGGGAGGTTAGCCCCATTCTGCAGAGGAGCAAACCGAGATCCAACACATTTCAGTGACTCACCCAAAGTCAAGTGGCTCTTTAGAAGCAGAGTGAGGGTGTGGACCCAGGGCCATCTGGCTCCAAGCCTTGGGCTGTCCCCACTCCTCTGCCCATGACTTTCCAGGGAATCAGGAGGCATCTGTGCTGGGGAATTTGTGGCCATCACCTTCACCTTCCTATCCCTTGTGGGGATAGGAAGTAGATTAGGAAGTAGATAGGAAGTAGATTCTCCCCTGCTGACCCCTGTCTCACAGCCCAGCAGGGTTCTCTGGTCAGCTTCTCCAAGCAGAGGAAACTAAGGGCACAGACCTTTCTTTGCCCTATGAGACCAAGCTGAGACCTTGGGCAAGCCACTTCTCCCTCTGTGCCTCAGTTTCCCCAACAGTAAAACGACAGGTGATGGCTCAGGGGCTTCTTTGTGCCCCTAAGTCCCTGGCCCCAGCAAAGTTCTCTTGGGTCTGCTGAGCCCGTGTGCAGCTGATCCACCGGCACCCACAGGTCAGAGAAAGCCCACGGACGAGCACGTGGCGCTGTCGGCCCTGAGGCACTGGGAGGATATCCCCCGCGTGGGCTGCCGCCTGGTGCCGGAACATGTGGAGACAAGGCCACTGCTCAACCCTGACAAGCCAGGCATCGAGCAGGTGACACTTGCCTGGCTGGGACCCGGGGTTCTTGAGTGTTTGGGCCCAGGGATTCCCAGCCTGGGTCCGTAAAAGTAGAAGCTGGCCTCGCCTGGGAAGCCAGGCAGGTGCCTCCCCACCAAGACCCCTCAGGGGAATTTGAATGGCAAGTGTCTTTGCTTTGACTGACAGTTACATCAGCTCAGTAGAGACCGGGGTTGTCTCCCTCAGAAGCTGTGATTGGCTATTGGTGACATCACAGGAATTCCTGGCATCCAAAGATGGAAATTGATGAATGGGTCCTTGACAGAACAAAGGTTGGGAGGGAGAGGAGAGCTGATCTTCGTGGGCAGAGGGAGAAGTCCCTGGGAGATCTGCCATGGCCCCCTCTTCCTCAGGGCCGCCTGGAGCTGTGGGTGGACATGTTCCCCATGGACATGCCGGCCCCTGGGACACCTCTGGACATCTCTCCCCGGAAGCCCAAGAAGTGAGCTGCCGGGCCCAGCCCTGCTCCCTCCCATCCGCCACCCCGCACCCCTCACTCCTTACCATCCCTCCACCCCACCCCACCCACTTCCCCCAAAGTCCAGTCCTTCCTGCAGGAGGCTCAGGCCCAGAGGGTCTGGGTCAATTGCCCTTCCTGGGCCCTGGGTGTGGCCACCAGGCCGCCTTGTGGAGGAGAGACAGACCAACCAATCAGTAGAGTTGTAGGGCTGCTCCGCGGGTCCCCATTGGCTGCAGCAGAGGCCACACCCCCACTCCCGCCGATGCACCTCCATCCTCACCTGCAGACTCGCTCTCACACACGCACCTCACGCGCGCACAGCGCTCCTGAAAGTGCCCAACACACGCCCGCGCGGACACACCTGTTCACAAGACACGGACCCAGAGAGCCTGCTCCGTGTCGCCTTCAAAGTGCCTGCCAATGATGTGCGCAGGAGCAAGTGCCTGGGAGAGGCGCGAGGTGGTAGCGCCGGCTCAGGAACAAAGCCACCTGCCCCTCCTAGCTGACTCCAGCCAGATCACTTTGGTTCCCTGGTCCTCAGGTTTCCCATCCGTGAAGCGGCAGGTTCGAGTCGCTGCCCGCTCCGACAGCCTCAGTGTGTGGGTTCAGGCCCAGCTTCGCGGGCGCAGGAGGCTCCACAGGGCCCCACGCTCAGGGGGGCCCCGCCCTTGTTTCCATGCTGTGATGCTGCCCTCTTGAAATTCTTGGTGATTTCTTAACGAGGGCTCTGCGTTTCCATTTTGCTCTGGCCCCGGCAAATTATGCAGCCAGCTCGGCCTGGACTCTCCTCCAAGCCCGAGGCCACCGGTCCGCTGTTCCAGGGCCCACCACTGGGAGGCACCAGCCCGTTGGCCACTCTGGACTTGCAGTCCGGGGCGTCAGTTTCCGGAACTCCACGGAGAGCCAGGCTCCCATCGATTTTTAGCGGATGACTCAACCTCACTCCTAATGATTGAAACATAACTATGTCATTCATAATTACAATTAAACCTTGAGGGAAAAATCCTCTTTGGGGACAAGGACATACAGGAAGCCAGATTCCATGGGCTTCCATTGCTGGCTCCTGGGCTTAAACATTAAATTTCTCCTGGAACTGGAGGGAAGAGTCTGGCCTCTGAGAGAGAGAACTTGCTCCTGATCCCCCAGGCCTCACTTCAGCCAGCCCCAGCAGCCAGCACTCTCCCCGTCCTGTCCCTGTCCTTGGTCAGCCTCCCTGCCGGGAGAGTGCTCTGGGTCTCCGAGCTCCAGCCAGACTGACTTTCCCCGGGGCAGGGCCAGCGTCTCTCACCCCATGCCTGGCTGACTGTCTCGCTCACCCTGGGACCCCACTGGACAGAGGCCTCCCTCGGCCCCAGCCTGGCCCAGGCCCCGTGCTAAGCCCAGGTCCCCAGGTGGCTTCTCCCTGTCATCTCATCTCCAGCCCCTGCCCCATCCTCACCCCAGGACCCCAGCATAACCCTGCCCCCCCAGGCTGCTGACCGGCCCCCTTCCCCCTGCCCAGGTATGAGCTGCGGGTCATCGTGTGGAACACGGATGAGGTGGTCCTGGAGGATGACGACTTCTTCACTGGGGAGAAGTCCAGTGACATTTTTGTGCGGGGGTGAGTGAGAGGTCCCTGCACAGCCAGGGCTGAGCCCTCTTCCTGGGAGGCTGGAGAAGAGGTGGAGGGGGGCCTGGGGTGGGGAGAAGCCCCATCAGGTGTGGCCGCAGGTCTGGAGGTGTGGCACCCTGCAGGTGGCTGAAGGGCCAGCAGGAGGACAAGCAGGACACGGATGTCCACTACCACTCCCTCACTGGTGAAGGCAACTTCAACTGGCGCTACCTGTTCCCCTTCGACTACCTGGCGGCTGAGGAAAAGATCGTCATCTCCAAGAAGGAATCCATGTTCTCCTGGGACGAGACCGAATACAAGATCCCCGCGCGGCTCACGCTGCAGATCTGGGACGCCGACCACTTCTCTGCTGATGACTTCCTGGGTGGGGAGCAGGGCCGGGGCGGGGGCCTGGGATCCAGAGCTGAGGAGGCGTGGGGCTGGTGGGAGGTGGGGACAGGGAGAGCCAAGCCTGGGGCTCGGAGCGTCTTTCCTTCCAGTCTGTCAGAGCCAGAGGCATCAGATGGCCCCAGGGACCCACCCAGCCATGCCTGGGCAGATGTCCTCAGTGTCATAATCGGGCTGACGAGGTGCTTTGAGCACACCAAGGAGGGGACAGTCAGTGCTAATGGGGGGATCTGCGAGGCTCCTTAAGGGTGTCAGGAAACTTCCTTGGGCCTCAGGTTGCTCCTCTATAAAGCAAAGTTTCCCCTCAAAACTCTAATCTGCCTCTGCAAGCTTCTGGGCTTATGGGATTAGCAGGATTTTAACAGAATGGATGCACAGGGTTGGGGGACAGACCCCAGGAGAGACCCCCAGGCTGAAGGAAGGGCCTGAGCAAAGCACAGGGGTGCGGGCGGTTGCCCAGAGAGCCTGCGAGAGACCTCGACTGAGGCCGAGGAGCTGGAGTGAAGCGGGAGGCTGAGATACAGGCTTGGGCAGTCTGCACTCAGCACACAAGGGCAAGAAGGCCAGAACCCCACCCCACTGCACCCCTGCCCCTGCCTTGTCCACCCAGAGCTGACTCTGAGGTTGCCATAGGGGCCATCGAGCTGGACCTGAACCGGTTCCCGCGGGGCGCGAAGACAGCCAAGCAGTGCACCATGGAGATGGCCACTGGGGAGGTGGACGTGCCTCTGGTTTCCATCTTCAAGCAGAAGCGTGTCAAGGGCTGGTGGCCCCTCCTGGCCCGCAACGAGAATGACGAGTTTGAGCTCACGGTGGGCACCACCTCCTGCTCGGGCCGTGGGCGTGGGCAGGACTGGCCCCGCTTGGGGCACTGAGGGCCCACACCTGGCCCTTTTCTGTCCTTCTCTGCAGGGCAAGGTGGAGGCTGAGTTGCATTTACTGACAGCAGAGGAGGCGGAGAAGAATCCGGTGGGCCTGGCCCGCAATGAACCTGACCCCCTAGAGAAACCCAAGTGAGTGCCCTGCCTGCCTGGCCCTCCTGCCGGGAACAGATTCTTGGGAGCACTGGAACAGGAAGGAGGGGCCAGAACTTTCCAGTCTTCTTTGCCCCTACTCCTCAGGCAGCCTCTCTGTTCGTTTCTGGGCCACGGCCTCATAGCAGGGGAGCCCCCTCCCTCCCCTCTGCCGCCCCTGCACCCCACCACCTCCCTCTAAACCAGAGGATAGCTATTAGCACAAGGAAGCAGTTCCTCTCCCAGGGAAGGCCCCACTGAGCAGAGCTAAATGCTCTTTCTGGGTTTTGCCAAAGCAAGCAGCTCCTGTGGTGGCATTTGGGGCCCCAGCCAGCCTTGGTGGCCTGGAAGGAACCCAGAACTGCACACACTCAGCCCAGCCTGGCTTCCCTCTTGGCCGGGCCCTCTCCACAACCCAGACCTCATCCTCCCTGTCCTCTCTCCGCGCTCCCTCTGCTCTTGCACCGCTCCAGCCGACCTGACACCAGCTTCATCTGGTTCCTGAACCCTCTCAAGTCTGCCCGCTACTTCTTGTGGCACTCCTATCGCTGGCTGCTCCTCAGACTGCTGCTGCTCCTGCCGCTGCTCCTCCTCCTCGCCCTGTTTCTCTACTCCGTGCCTGGCTACCTCGTCAAGAAGATCCTTAGGGCCTGAGCCCGCAGCCTCCTGGGTCTGATACTTCTCCCTCCTTCCTTTGCACCAAGGGCTAGGAGGCATATGGAACACACACTCACATGTGCACACGTATGTCCGCAAACATACATGCACGTGTGCTCCCATGTGAACATAAACATGTACATGTGTCTACAAACATAAACAGGCACACACATGTCCACAAACACACATGCTCACATGTCTACAAACAGGCACACATGTGTACGCACAAGCACATACATACTCAAGCCCCCACATACACAGCAACTTCCAAGCTTTCAAGGCAGAATAATAGGCTCTTGGAACTAGAAACAACTATTTTCCATGTTTACATATTGGGCCAGAGAGGGGAAGTCACTCACCCAAGGTCACTCAGCGAATTAGGGTAGAGCTGGGACTCGAGCTCAGGTTTCTGAGTCACCAGAGATCCAGTGTTCTTGTCACTACACCCCCTCCGTTCCCAGCAACATCCCTGACAGACTGTAACTCAACTGGCAGACAGGAGAAGGGAGAAAGGATTTGGCTAGGATTGGCCGCAAGTCTGGAAATAGCTCCCACTCGGGTGTGACCTCCCAATCCAGAGCTGTTTTCTGCCCTGCAGGATGATAATTCCATCCAGCTCAAACATTTAACAGCCACCACTGCCTAAGCACCCACTCACGTGCTCAGACCTCCACAGCCATTGTCCCCTCCACCATGTCACCAGCCCCAGGAGGTAGGACCACTGTTAACCCCATTTTAGAAACGAAGAAACTGAGGCTCACAGAGGTGCCTAACTCGCCCACCACAGCTGGCATTCGAAACCAGGTACCCTGCACCTGAGCCCCTTTCGTGTGGCACCACCAATACCGAGCTCAGCTCTGGGGGTGCAGTCCACGTCCTCTGGGAGGTAGTAGTTTGAAAAAGCCCATTCAATTCTTTAATTAATTTTTTTTTTTTTTTTTTTTTTTTTTTTTTTTGAGACAGAGTCTCACTCTGTTGCCCGGGCTAGAGTGAGTGCCGTGGCGTCAGCCTAGCTCACAGCAACCTCAAACTCCTGGGCTCAAGCAATCCTCCTGCCTCAGCCTTCTGACTGGCTGGGACTACAGGCGTGCACCACGCTAATTTTCCTATTTTTAGTAGAGACGGGCATCTTGCTCTTGCTCAGGCTGGTCTCCAACTCCCGAGCTCAAGCGATCTGCCTGCCTCGGCCTCCCAGAGTGCTAGGATTATAGGCGTGAGCCACCGCGACTGGCCACTCAGTCCTACTTAATTTTATATCTCGACATTTTATGAAACCCATTGTTTTTATAACACAAATGACAGATAGTGAAGCCAGGCGAGCGCTTCTTAGCTAGGAGGGCATGCAGAAGGTGGGGGAGACATCAGTGAGGCTGTTATGCGCCCCATGGGGGTGCTCTGACCCTCAGAGGGCCAGGTGGGGCAGAAGTTTATGTCCCATCAGACAGGATGAGATTCAGAAATACTGATCTCACTGAGGATAGGAACAGCACACAGAACACGCTGCTCACCACAGGAGCTTGCTAACAATCAGAACTGCAGGCAGTGGGGGCCGTGGCTGCTCATCGCTACAAGTGACAGGTAGTGGCTGGATGGCTGCCATCTAGGCCTTGGGAGGAGATGGGGCATCAGAGGTCCTGCAGGGAGGGCAGGGTTTTGTAAGTAGCAAATCTGGTGCTTAGACCTGGGCTCGAACCCTGGCTCCAGCACTCACTGCTTTGGGGGCTGCAGCCGTGACAGGGCCTCTTGGGGTCTGGAAGTAAAGGGGGGTGCCTGGGGAGCAGCTCTGGCCCACTGCATGACCGGCTCCTCCCTGCGCTCCACAGCCGGCCCGACACAGCCTTTGTCTGGTTCCTCAACCCCCTCAAGTCCATCAAGTACCTCATCTGCACCCGGTACAAGTGGCTCATCATCAAGATCGTGCTGGCGCTGCTGGGGCTGCTCATGCTGGCCCTCTTCCTCTACAGCATGCCCGGCTACATGGTCAAGAAGCTCCTGGGCGCGTGAGGGCCTGCCACCTCCTGCCAGCGCCACTCCCAGCCGCCATGTTTGCCCCTCCTGCGGCCTGGACTCTTCCCCATGTCCCTCCTCAAGCCTCGGGCCCTGGGAGCTGCCTCCTGCTTGCTGGGCTGCCTTCCTCTCTGCCCCCGGCTGCTGCTGGCCCGGCCCTGCCCCTCTGATGCCCGCCTGTGGGTTGGGGAGCGTGGGAAGGGGACACCTGGTCTGCCCACCTTGCTGAGGCTCCATCCTTCAGGCCCTGGCTCCCGAGGAGGCCTCCCCCAGGCCTTCCAAGTCTAGGGTTAAAGCTTTCATGAAAGTAACCAAGGATCCTGGGCCAGCACCCAGGGCGTTGAAGGGAATGAATGAACAAAAGGCATCCCCACCCTGTCCCTGCAGACAGCACGAGTCTTGGCTGTGCATCAGGGGCCTGGACCCAACCTTCAAGTCCACAGGGCGGCTGCCCACTGCCGGCTCTGCCGGCTCCTCCTCCGCCCAGGCAGCCACCTTGGCCTGGGTGCACAAGCCCAGTCCCTGTCCTGCCTGCAGGTTGTGACACTTCCCAGGGCTCCCTCTGCCCAGGCTCGTGCTCACACACCCAGAGGAGGGGTGGCGACAAGCAGGAGAGTAAACCCCTGGCCCTCCCCACCCCTAGACAGCCCCTGTCTCGGTTCCTCTCGGCTGCAGCTTGCACTTCAGGTGCTGCCCCGCTGGTGTCTGAGTTTCTGTTGGCTGTTTTTCTTTTCCTGGGTGGTGATTTTTCTCTTAATAAAAGAAATCAAACACTCAGCTGACAAGTCTGCATTGCTCGGGTACAGGACAGCCACAGCGTGGGGGCCAGAGTCAGCAGGGCTCTAGGTTGGTAAGCTCAGTGCCAGCTGGGCCGGATGCTTTTCTCCTTTGGGTGGCCTCTCCTGGCCCAGGGTTCAAGGTGGATCTCAGGCCTCACACCACAGCCCAAAGGGCACACCAGGGTGGACCCAGGGCCCCCAAAGCACCAAGAGTCCTTTAGGCCTGAGGACAGTCTGAAGGCTTAGGACCCCACAAAGGCCCAAAAGCTCCAGCCTCCACCCAGAGAAAGCAGCTCTCCCCAAAAGCCAGACAGGAGCTCTCTGGCAGAGCTGCTGGCCTCCACCTCTGACACCCCACGGTCCACGCCTGGGACAGAGTCCCCTCATGGCACAGAGGTGGAGGCAGGGGCCATATCTCACTAGACCTGACCTCTTTAAAGAGATTCAGCCATAACTTTTATTAATAAAACACTTTAATTATAATGGCAGGATACAGATAACTCCTCCTGCTGCCTTATTTTTACAGGCTATAAAGAAAAACTCTGGAAAATCTAGACAGCGGGCCCAAGCGCGGTCCCCTGGGTGACATGTGCCAGCCCCAGTACCAACACCAGCAGCAGCCCTAACACGTCAGCCTTTTGAGGCCCAGCTCTATTTTGGGGGCACCCGGAACACCTGAGTTGGAGGAACTTGCAGCTGAGAGTTTATCTGGAAAAGAAAGGGTGAAAGTCATTACATTTTCCCCAGGGCCCTCCTTCCTCATGGCCCCTGTGGGGTTAGGTGTCCATGCTGGCCCTCCCATGGGCCTCCAAACCCTTGCAAGCATTTCCTCCCCAAAGCCGAAAGGGCCTCGGAAGCCGCAGGCTGCTTCCTTCAGAGGACAGGTCTCAGCTTCTGCTCAGCCAGGAACCTCGATGAGGTTCGTAATCTTCCCTCCCAACCACTGTCTTTGATCCTTCCCGCTCCTCCTCAGGTGCCCATTCTGTCCCCGTCTTAACCTGCCCTTACCTCCTCCTCCCCCGTCCTCTTGTACACAGTAGCATCCATGCAAGCAGGGACCATTAAGTCCCCAAATGTCTGAGTCCTGTCATGGGCCAAGAGGCCATCATGATGTCAAAGCTCACCACCTCCCCCTTTCAGCTGTGGCCTGGGACCTGGGACCATGCTGGGGCCACATATCCCCTGTTCCTGGACTCCAGGCTGGCCTCTGTCGCCTCACACATGTGCAAGTGATGGCTGTGTCAGGACCCTGGCCCACAGCCCCAGCATCGCGGGAAGGATCCACACCCACACGTACAGCAAGCAACTGTTACGGAAGGACTTCCACCTTCCTCTCCCTGCCAGGCCAGGGGGACGTTGCCACAGCTGTGGCTGGAGTAGACACAAGGGGAGGCCAGGGAATATCCACCCCAGACCTCCTCCCCATGCAAGGACGACCCTCCAGTTGTACCACAGGCCAGAGAAGCTGGGCTGGCAGAGCGGAGAGGGCCAGGGCTCTGAACAATCACAAAGGCTCCTAGTTTTGATTCTCCTTGTTGTGAAATGGGAGAATAATTTCTGCCCCAGCTACTCTCAGAGTGATAAGACGGAAACACAGCTGGAGAGAGCCCTGTGGCTGTAAAGCCATTCCTCATTTTGCTTTACAAACAGCGTCCCAACAGGAAGCTGGTACCAAAGACCGCCAGCATCCAAGGGCTGCTGGCACACCCTGGCTGCCTCCAGGAGGCTTCGGGCAATATCCACTCCCTTGCCCAATAACCTTTGATTTTTACATCACAGCTTGAAGCTCCCTTGCATTGGGTAGGGGAGGGGATATTTCCTAATGTCAGTTTGAGGTCCCCGGCCCCCTCCCTGCCTCCGACTGCTCCCCGCCTTGGAGGCCCCACCACCCACCTTGGAGTCCAGATACTGTTGCAGCAGCATCTGCAGTTCTGTGTTCTGCTGCTCCAGAGCCTCGTTTTCCATCAGCAGCTTGGCCCTCTGGGTCAGCACAAGGCTTTGGGCAGAAGAACAGGTTAGAGGCCATGGAATCCTCCAGCCTCTGCCAGAGTCTCTGTGCTTCTGTCGGGCTGGAGGTGGTGGGAGACCCCATAAGCCTCACCATTCACCGGGCCACCAGATGAGCCAGGCTAGCAGGCACAGAACAGGCAGGGCAGGCCTGAGAGCTGGCCACCCAATGTGACCCGCCCCCCACAAGAGGTGCCAAAAGCAGCTCTTCAATCCCAGATGTCATGGGACAGGGAGGCGGCAAACGTGGCCATTCCAAGCAACCATCCTCATCTACCTGCCAGCTCCCCCTGCCTCCTGGCCCACAACAGCTACACTTACTGGTATTTCTGCAAGGCTGTGTAGAGAGCATCCCAGAGGTTCTGCTTGGCGGGAGGGACAACCGTGGTCAGGGCATGCCAGTACTCAGAGTCTCTGGAGTCATTGCGTGTGACCTTCGGCACTTTCACTGGGGCCCACAAGTCCCTGCAGGTCAAGAGCACTGGTACCGCCATCTCCACCTGGTACCCCCCAGGCCCCCAAGCAGTGCCAGTCTCAGTGCCAGCCACAGACTTACTGCCTTCCCACCCGTCACCGTCCTACTCAGCTGTCCACATTTATTAGATGATAGCAGAGTCTCAGAAAGGACACACTTATCGTCAACCTTCCTGACTCTCAGCACCACTGCCACATTGCGCAGGCATCGCTGGCGTTTCATTCACCCCTCTTCCTCCCAATCAGTTCACCTCGCTGGCTTTACAGCTCATCGCTATGGCCGTTTCTTCCACCACTGAGTCAGGACAGCTCTCGACTCTGTCACGTGCTCTCCATCCCCTCCACGACAGCCTCTATCCAGGAGATCGCCACCTCCCACCTGGACCAGTCTCCAGACTAGTCTCCCTGTATCCAGCACTGCCCGCTCCCTGTCACCAAAGTGGTCTTTCTAGATGCAGATCTAATCACGGCTCCCCTCTGTCCACCACGCAGTAAAGACAACAATCTTAGGCACATCAGGCAAGGACCGCCAAGATCCGGCTGGCTCCCCTCCCACTGGTCCCCGCTCCAGCCATACCCCCATCATGACTCTTGAACATGCAGGCCTTCCTCATGCTTTTACATCCCCAAATGCCCTTTCCTCTACTTCATCCTCCTAGGAACACCCAGTTCTGGTGCTATCTGTCCCCAAACCTGCTCTGACATGACAGACGGAGGTGACCATTTCTCTCTCTGAACAACATTACATCTTGAGTATGCTTTGGCTGTTGTTCTGATCACAAGGCATTATCCTACAGTGCCGACACATGGCAGACTAAAAGAAATGTTTGTTGAATGAACGAATGAAAAAAGCCCAAATCACTCATTACTATACCACATTTGGTTCCTGAGTACATCTGTCGGTCCCTCTCGCCCTCCTTGGGAGAGCCATTTACTCTCTCCCCCATGTCCCACCCGGACTCTTCCTCAGTCACTAGCTCTGCGTGGCTGCCCCACCCATCCAGCGCCCCATCTCAGGCAAGCACCAGCGCCACAGCCCACCTGGGCTTCTTCAGACCCATGACAAAGGCCTCCAGGATCTTGAGGACGTCGTTGGGGTGGATGAGCCAGGGGGAGGGTGGGCTCTCCTTCTTTTCCTCCTGCTTCCCCTCTGCCACTTGGCCTTCCTCCTGCTGTCCTTCCTCCACCAGTTCTTCCTCCTGCTCTCCCTCCTCCACCAGTTCTTCCTCCTGCTCTCCCTCCTCCACCAGTTCTTCCTCCTGCTCTCCCTCCTCCAGCAGGCCTTCCTCCTGCTCTCCCTCCTCCACCAGGCCCTCCTCCTGCTCTTCCTCCTCCACCAGGTCTTCCTCCTGTTCCCCCTCCATCACCAGCTGCTCGTCCAGCTCCAGGTCGAACGCTGTGCTTGTCTTCTCTGTGATTGCCTGATGGAGGGGCTTGACCTGGAGAAAGGCGCAAGGGCAGCTGTGGGCTGGAGATACACGCATGCGTGTGTGGAGAGAGACAGGAAGAGGAGAAAGGGGGAAAAGCTTACGGAAAGTTAGACAGCTTGCAGAGGGAAACATGTACCAAGGACAGAAATAGGAGAAGGGGGAGAGAAGGGGGATGTGACGGGGAGGCACGAGTGGCTTCAAAACAATAATGGTCTATTTCTAGATCTGGGAACACAGGTGTTCATTGTGTTGATATTCATAATGCTTACATGTTATAAATTTCCTTTTGAATCATAATACAAATTTTTGTTTTAATTTTTAAATTTAAAAAAGTCTTCCTCCTACTCCTGTCTTGCACGTCATTGAATTTACCTGCCACAAGCAAACTAATTTTATCAAGTTTCTTATGTATCTTTCCAAGGAAATATTATGCTATATAAACAAATACATATATGAATATATACATACTTTTCCATATATATTCTTCCTTCCCATTTTTATATAAATGATACTAAACTACACATGTAGTTTTGTACTTTGCTTTTTTCAAATACCAATAAACCTTAGAGATCTTTTCACATAAATACGTAAAGAACTGCTTTGGGTTTTTTTCACAGTTGCATAGTATCCCATGGTGTAGGTACACCATATATTATTAAATAAATTTCTCAAGGATGGACATTTAGGTTATTTCCAATCCTCTGCAATTTCAAACAATGCTGCAGTGAATAAGGTACAGTAAACATCATTTCAACTGTATTGAGATAAATCTATAGAAGAAAATCCTAGAAGAGGAATTGCAGCACAAAGTGTACACAGTTTTGTAATCACTATTTCCAAATTATCCTCAGGGGAGGTTACGACAATTTACACTCCTACTGGCAACTTATGAGTATGCCTGTTTCCCACACCTCAGTCATCACTACGTGTTATCAAACTTTCAGGTTTTTGCTAACCTGACAAGTGAATAGTGGAATTAAGGCAGTTTTAATTTGCATTTCTATTATGACAAGGAAGAATGATTGTCTTTTCATACGTTGAAAAGTTATGTATTGCCTCTTCTTGGAGGTGTTCATTCATATTTGTTGTCTGTTCTATTGAGTTGTTGATCTTTTTCTTACTGGTTTATGAGAGCTCTTTATATATTAAGGAAATTAGCCCTTAACTGTGATATGAGTTGAGAATATTTCTCTTCAGCTTGTCATTTGTCTCTTAACTTTCTCTTAGTGATTTCTGCCCTACAGACTTTATGCTGATGTAGGCAAATGTATCTTTTTTTTTCCTTTATTGCTTCTTGGTTTTGTCCACTCAGCCAACTCTTTTTGGAAGTATATCAGAATATTCACCCTTGGGCTACCAATACTAAAAACATTTTTTAATTTAGATTTTTAATTTTTAAATTAAAATTTCATAGTATTTTTAATATGGTGACTTTTTCAGAATAGTAGATATTTGATTCTCCTACTGAAACCAGTTACAATCAAGATATATGTATTACAGACGGGCCCTGTTTTGCAGGAAAGTGTTTAAGGACCAAAATATGCAGAACTTGGTGGTCTCACAGTGGCTGAGACTTGGCTTTGAGGGAATGTACGGAAAGATCCCTGGGCCTCAGCATAAGAACAGCATCTCACCCCACCCGTCGTTCTTCCCTTTGCAAATAGAAAAATTAATCATAATAAGGAAAATGCTAAGTTAGCTAGACCTGACATAAAACCCCCACTATTTCTCCAGAAGTATTATTCAAAGGCAGCAACGTCCTCTGGGGGCTTCCAGGAGAACTGAAAACACTCTTCTTAGCTGCACCCCACCTTACCTGGATGGGGGATATATGACGAGCTCGGTATTTAAGGAAGAAGTTCACCAATTTATACAAGTCGTCCTCACTTTCAATTCCAAGGGCCTGGGGTAAAAATAGGATGGTTGTTCAAACACCCCATCAAAGAGGCAAGAGGCTTGGGGAGTTAGACTCTCAGCTCCTAGGCACAGGGGGCTTGGCTTGTCCCCTCAGCACCCCCACTGCCTGCCATGGCCCCCAGTAGAGGACAATCAGCCAACAGTGGGAAACGGCAGTGAAATCAGGGGTCCGCGTGTCAGAACAGATGGAAACAATGCACACAATCGGGACCCCGTACAGACCTGGTGGGCGTGAGAATGCTAATGGGTGCTGAACGCGTACCTGAGTTTGGGGGTGTGGGGGAACCTACAATCCGACGGCTGGGCTGTGAGCGGAAGAAGCTAGTAGAGGAAGGGTCAGGTGGGAGACATCTCAATGGTGTAGAGGCCCATGGTCGTGTGGAGAGTAAGTCAAGGCAAGGATGCGAAAAGTGAGCCCGGGGAAGCTCCGGAGACCATCCTCTACTCCCAGGGCCAAGGCAATGTAGGCAACACACAGGAGCTCTCTCAGAATGGGACAGGCTGCACCCCACCCTGTCCCCTCAGCCCAGTGGACTCACTGAGAAGATGGCGTCCAGCCTCAGCAGATAGCACTCGCTCTTCTCCAAGGGAAGGAGGAGGCTCAGCAGCTTGCTCTCGATGAGGAAACCCTGAGGAGAGGGAAGAAGGCATCTCCTGTGAGAGACAGGCTTCAGGAAGGAGTCCAGGGTCTGCGGCTGCCCTCTGTGTAACACACTAGGGATGAGCCCGTGGGGCAGGCCCCCAGGGCCGAGACTCGGCAGTGGCCCAGAAGAAGGCCTTCTTAGTATGCTGGGAGCCGTTCCCGGGGAGCACAGCCAGGCACAAAGCCCGCCTTCATCAGCGTAGCTTGCCCCCACCCCATACGGGGGCTAACTCACCCCACCCACAAGCCACTGGGCAGACCCCTGAGTCCCCACAGCAGTCCAAACCTGACCAGTCACAGGTCCCCACCTCACCCATACTCTAGTCCCCAGACATCTGCAGAACACAGCAGAAGGCACTGGGCTGGAGGGAGGCAGGAAGGGAGGGCAGTGGACGCGCCCCCTCAGAACGCAGTGCACAGGAGGTAGAGGAGAGGGCTGGCTGGGAAGCCGTGAGCGCCTGCTCTGAGCTGGGGGTGGGGATACTCCGTGGGGAGGTGGCCCCTGGTGTCAAGCTGCAGACAGAGAGGGCAGGACCCACCAGCTGACTCCCTCAGTAGGAGCTGCCTTCAGTGGCAGGAGCCAGCCCTTGTGCCAAGAAAACTGCCCCAACCACCATAAAATCTCAGCCAGCACTGATCATATTTGGTAACAACCCAACACCCAGCTAAGCCAGCTCCAGTGCAGCTTTTATTCTGAACCGAACCATTTTTGCTACCACACAATGCAGATACCCAAAGCCTAACAACCCAGAGTAACTTTAAGCCAAGTTCCCAGAGAAGGGCCACGTTAGTGTGGCCAGGTCACTCAGCAGGTGGGTTCATGGAGCTTGGATGGTGCCCCTTCTAGCTCAGAACGAGCACTGCTTTACGCACAGGACGCCTGCTGGCCTGGACTCTGCTTTGCTGACCCACTAAGGTGAGACCCATTTGCCAGCTGGGCCAGCTCTAAGGCCCGGCTCTGTGAACTGCTCCCTGAAGTCCGGGGGCCATTCCCTGGTCTGGTCCTCAGGCCGGGTCTCTGGGCTTGGACAGGGGCGGGCTGGCCCTCTCCCGGCTCCAGGCCACAGTTGGTCCAGCAGAGTCCTCAGAAGCAGCACGCACACAAGTGTCCCCCTGCCACAGCCCCAGCCCAGCCTCACCGACTCGTCACACAGGAGCATCAGGATCTTTCTGGTGGTTCTTGCAGAAACTTGCTTTGGCAGGTCCAGGTAAGACTCTGGTTCTGAGGTGGCCTCTTCCACCTCCTCTTCTGCAGATGGGTCAGGGAGGGAAGAGAGAGAAAGAAAGAAAAGGAAGATAATTTCTTTATTTCAGCATATTATGGGGGTACAAATGTTTAGGTTACATATATTGCCTTTGCCCCACCCAAGTCAGAGCTTCAAGCGTGTCCATCCCCCAGATGGTGCATACTGCACTCATTAGGTGTGTATAGGGAAGATAATTTCTTGGCCTAGTTGACTTTGAGAAACAGATGGCTTTCCTTAAGAAAACTTTCCTCTAAAAAAGCCTCTTTGAGGCATTACCAGTCTGTTTATGCTGAAGAAAGCCTTCTATGTGCAGGGAAAGGGGACTGGGGGCTGGAGTCAGAGACTATCTGGGAAACTCAGCCATTCTCATCCAGCCTAAATGTCTCACTTCTCCAAACTGCATCTGCCTGGGAACATCATTCTCAAAATCCAGCCATGAACCAGCAAGTGGGAGGGAGGGTGTGAGCCTCTTTATTCTTATTTGAGAGATGATCTAGCAAGTGCGCTATATGGTTTCTAAACCTGCGGCGGATCAGAAGCAGCCAGCGAAAAGTGCAGGGGTGCTGGAGCGGCTGCCTCACAGAGGAACACTATCAGCAAAAACTGACAGCTGACAGCAAAAGCCAAAAATTATCCTAATTAAAATTAAAAATGTTTAAATGTTTTATACTATATATTCCTTATCTGAAAATGGGAACAAAATCATTGTACAACCCAGGTTTTACTGGTTATTCAAAAAGTAAGATGAGATAGCTATGAAAAGATTTTGCAGAGTACCAGATAGCAAACTGCTGTTGGGAATGGAAAATGGTACTGTCTCTATGCAGCAGTATCCAGCAAAACTACACAGGCATTTACCCTTCGATCCAGCAGTCCTACTTCTAGGGATCTATCCCAACAGTTCACTAGCAAAAACATGGAAAGACAAATGAAAAAAGTTACTCATTACAGCAATGTTATTCATCACAAAAATAAACAAACAAAAAACTGGAAATATCCCAGTGATGATCAACAGAGGATTATTTGAATAAATTATGGCACAGACACACAATAGAGTAACATGTAAAAAAAATGAAGAATTTTTTTTTTACCATTAGAAAGAGCTCTAGGATTATTTATTGTAAGCAAAAAAAGCAAGGTGGAAAAAAGTATATGCTTTCATTTACCTAAAAAGCTGGTTGATATGAATATATATATATATACACAGACATATATTTGTTTATAATTTTGAAAAGCAATGGAAGAATAAACTAAATTTTTTAATAGTTACATGTAGGAGAGGAATGAAATGGGATGTAGAGAATAAAAGCCAGACTTCTTCGAATATACCTTGTTTTGTACATTTGACTTTGGAAATGTAAATATTTTACATAATTTTACATAATTATAAAACAAAATTAAATTACAAAAAGCAATCTCTAATAACCAAATGTAAAATGAAACACTAGAAATATATACAACTGGCAAACAGAGAAAAAATAAGCATCTATCTTGCTTTTCCTATACAAATTATCTTAGGATAGCAAATAGCTGATGGGAGGAAGATGCTCTTTTCAGAAGTGCTCTAGCTATTAAATAAAGACAAAATGATAGAATTTAAAATATCACCATTTTGCAACCCCTAATGTAATTAATGGATCTTAGACAAGATTATCAATGGTTGCTAACATCACAAAAAGAAATACAACCTGATATTAGTTTATCCCAATGGAGGTACACAACAGTGTACCTAGCAAAAATAAATTAAACCTGCATCTGATCAAGTTTCTAGACCTAACTACCAGTTTATAATACAGGCAAGAGGACAAAGCTATAAATTAGAGGAGAATTAAAAGCCATACCAACTAATCAAACTCTACAGCCTTCTAGCTCTGAGGCCTCCTCCCCTCCTCTCTAGACCTCTATGTCCAGCTCTAAGGTTCTATGACTCTGTTCCAGTCACCTGTTTGCATCAGCACTTCCTCCACTATTTGTACAGCACTCTTCTTCTGCTGCTGGGAGATCGGCCCCACATTCTTCAGAAACCAGAAATCAGGTGCTGTCCAGGGGAGCCCCAGGTGCTGGGCATGGATGATCCTGTCTACAGCAAAGGCTCTGTCTATTAGATCCTTTGCCTCCTCTTCATTCATCAGCCAAATCTCCCGAAACTTCTCATCATCAACAAAAGCAAAATGCCTGTGAAGGAGAGTCACCAAGCATGGCCAGCTGACCCAAGTGCCTGGCCAGGGTCCCCTCAATTGGCAGCAGGGAAAAAAATGAGGAAGAGTTGTAGTAAATCCTAGGCCTGGCCCCAACCCTGGACAGCTGATTCCCACCTGTGACAAATTGGAAGCCATCCCAACAAGACTCAAGAAAAGGAAGATGACACTCAAGTAAAGGGACAGGGGAACACAGCACAAAGAGTTCTTTAGTGCTTGGCTGAGAGGTAACGAAATCACTCCCACCACAAATCTGCCCCTGCCACCTCTATTCTAGGACAGGTGCCCAGAACCCATGTCCCTAAGATACCTCATGGCTTTCTGTAGCTCCTTGAATTGCGTCACAAGACGTTTGTAGTCCAAGGTTAGAGATTGGTTCTCCTCCTGAAACTGCTTTATCTGCTTGGCATATTTTGATCTCAGATTGTTAAGTACATCATGCAGGCTGGTTGAAGGGGAAAAATAAGTTAGTCTGTAGCTGAATAGAAGGTGTAATGTATGTTCCTCTCAGCTCTACAACAAACCCTGAGTCAGATTTGTGGAAGGGCAGAGAACCCTCCCACACATTCCAAAGGTACTGGGATTGTCCAGAACTAGATGTGCTTGAAACAATCTACAAGCCCTGGCCCACCACGAGGTAGTCTCCTGCCCAGGAGTGTGATGGAAACTTCAACACACCATTTGTCAGTGTCCGTATCTAGGGCCAACCTCCTATATTCAAATGATCTACCTCAACTGTTCCACTGTCATGATTTGGATGTTCATTTCACTTCTGAAACAAGGAAAATTGAAAGGAAAAAATTAAAACTACACACTACAAGCCTATGATATACGAATCCTTCATCCTCAAAGATCCAATACTGTAAACAGGTCCAGTAACTCATCTGTTCATTCATTCATTCATTCGCCAAACATAAAAGGCCTTTGGTGCCAAAGATAGGTTTGAATACAAGGAATTATCAGTCCAGTCAAAGTCAGAGACGAACATTAATTAGAGTGCAGTGTGAAAAGTGCTATAGGAGAGTTTCACACAGGGTGCCAGGGCAGCCCAGAGATGAGGCATCTAACTTATCCAGGCTTGCAGGGAGGAGATGGCAAAGCCTTCAGAGCAGCAAGAGGCAGTTAAAACCTGGCCGACAACACTGTGCATCCAGGCATGGCACGGCTTACTATTTCACTGCTAACAGGAGCTCCATGCATGGAAATTTGTCCCATAAAATATGCATGGCAGGCACAGTTTTTAGACCTAGGACCATACTTCAGACTTCAAACTACTAAAGAGGCATCAATGCCCCATTTACACAGGAGTAGAGAAGTTGAAGGTTAACATATTTTTAAGTTTAAAAATTCTAATAAATAAAATTTTCCCTCTCCTAAGCATTATTCTGAAGTAATCAAAGGTCCCTCAACTGCAAACATGTATCATTCACATTTTCATGTTCAATAAAATGTAAAAAGTCTTTAACTTAGACTCTGATAAAAAGAAATTTCTAATCCATTCTCTTAACTACAGCATTCTAGGAGGCTTTCCAAATACAGGTGTTAAAATATATATATATTTTTTTTAAGTAGTCATTCCAAAGCGTTTTTTTCAATATCATGGAGTAAAAGAGTTTTTATGTGTCACTTAATTATAGAAGCTCATGAAACAAAAATAAGCACCAGGTACATACTGAAGGCCTGGGCAAGACGGCACGCAACAGAGTGGACAGGAAGAATGGCGACAAGAGGAGGCTCAACAAAAAGCCCAGAGTCCTTAGCAACTGGCTGGAGGCCAGAGATGAAGGGAGCAAGGCTGGAGACTGGAAAACTGGGAGCGGAGGCAAGTCTGGCTTCAGAACTCGTATGCTGGCAATGACGGTGACTCTCCAAGTTGAACTGCAACGTTGGCAGCTCCAGATAAAGTGAAGAGGTTAGGTTGGGATTAGGGATGTGAAGTTGGTAGTCATCAACAAAAAAGTGATATTCAAAACCATGAGATTGAGGTATAAGGCAGATGAAATAAAAATAAAAAGCAAACGGGTAAGGTAAGGCCTGTGCTTTCTGGAATATCTTACCTAGATATTCAAGAATTGTCAGGCAAGAAAAAGCAGAACCACCAAAGGAAACAAATAAGTAATAAAGAAAGAAAGAAGAACAAATATTTTAGGGTCATAAAAGCCAAAAGAGGCTGGGTACAGTGAGTGGCTCACGCCTGTAATCCTAGCATTCTGGAAGTCCGAGGTGGGAGGATCACTTGAGGTCAGGAGTTCAAGACCAGCCTGAGCAAGAGCAAGACACCATCTCTACTAAAAATAGAAAAAATTAGCTGGGTATGGTGGGGTGCACCTGTAGTCCCAGCTACTTGGGAGGCTGAGGCAGGAGGATGGCTGGAGCCCAGGAGTTATGCAGTGAGCTACAATGACACTACTGCGCTCTAGCCAAAGCAACAGAGTCAGGCTCTGTCTCAAAAAAACAAACAAATGAAAAAAAAAAAAAAAAGCAAAAAGAGATGATCATGCCACTGCACTCCAGCTTGGGCAACAGCTGGTTTTTCTCTAAAAAAAACAAAAACAAAAAAGTCCAGTATCCAATGATGATAGGATCAGGCCTGAGAAAAGCCACTGTGTGTGGCTAGAAGGGCATTGATATCCTGTTGTGGGAAGTTTTAGTCCAGTCCCGGGGCCATGGGTTGCTATGGCTTGAATGTGTCTCCTCCAAAATTCAGTGTTGCCAATGTGATCATATTAAGAGGTGGGGCCCTTACTAGGCGATTAGGCCATGAGGGCTCCTTTCCTTGTGAACGGGATTGAGGCCCTTATAAAAGAGGCTTTCCACGGCCTCCTGCTAGCCTGCTCTTCCACTCTTCTGCCATGTGAGGACACAGTGTTCCTCTCTTCACAACCCTCACCAGAAACCGAACCAGCTAGCACCTTGATCTTGGAATTCCCAGCCCCCAGAACCGTGGGAAATATACTTCTGAATTTCTAAATTACCCAGTCTCCGGTATTCTGTTATAGCAGCACAAACAAAGACAGGAATTATCAAACGTTCTGGGCGGGGGTGATGAGGAAAGGAAGATGGCAACGAAAGCAAGAGAATAAGACAGTACTCAGAGAGAAGCAGCAGCGACCGCTGAAGGGTTTGGGGCTAAGGGAAACCTGTCTAAGTTTGAAGTCAGAGGAGAAGACGGGACGATGCGGATGGTTCCGCTCACCTCCACTCTGCCGTGAACATCAAACCCAAGCTCTTCTAGCACCTCCTTCCGCCTTCCCTCTGACCAACTCTCTTCACCCACTATGCCATCTGTGACTTTCTGACTCCCACCTCCTTGCCTTCGGACCTGCCATTCCCAGCTACCCGCACTGTCCACCTGGCGTCTTCCCTACTCCCTTTGCCGACCCATATCCTCACCCCCTCACTATCCCGCTTCCTCGGGAAGTTTTCCCAGATGACTCCTCACTGTACTGATTTGTGTCTGTCTCTGATGTTCCCCTGTCTAGTACAGTGCACAGAGTGGGAGTTTCCCATAAATATTGTCCCCTGACTCCTCTCAGTTCTCAGATAATCAGGCTTAAGATACCGGCTTATTTATTCAGTATTACTTTCTGTTATAAGTAACTATCAAAAGGTCAACTGATGTTTCTCTATACACCCAACATTTGCCCAAAGTGTGTAATCAACCTACAAGTGGAAGAATTCATAAATAATAATAGGTTATTTGGGCTTTGGGAGAAATCCTCAATCTTGTCTCCTTTGAAAAAGATGTCTCATTCTACTCTGATCCTCAGAGCCTAGCACAGTGGTCTGGAACTTAGGAGACAGTTCTTACAGGAAGAAAGGCAGGAGGGATGGAAGGAAGGAGACAAGGGAGAAAAGAAGGATGGGTGAGAAAATCCGAGCAATAGGTACCTTTCAGTCAGCCACAGTGTCTACACGAAAGCAGACTGGCACACTGTCACGAGTACTTATGTTGGTATTATTTGCAACAGCAAAAGAGAAATAGTCTGTGTGTCCATCATTGGAGCCTGGCTAAATACTTCGTAGCATGTCTGTGCAGTGGAGTACTAAGCAGCATAGGAAATCATGTGAAAGCTCTCTGTGAACTGATACAAAAGGTCTTCAAGACACAGAACAGTGTGCATAAAATGCCATCATTTGTGTAAAAGCAGAGCGAGGACGAGAATACTTATTTGTGTGTGCTTGTGTAGGCATAAAGAAATTCTGGAAGAAACAAATGAACACAGAGGTGGGAAAATGAACAAGACAAATGGGAATTAGGAAGAAGACTTTTGCTATATTCTCTTTTCCCGAGGGCGAGATGGTGGAACCACTTGAATGTATTAACTTTTTCAAAAAACTCTTTTAATAAGCGTTCATTATATTTTTCACAGCTTCTACCCCGGTAGAAGAGAAAAGTACATACTCATCCCCATTCTCCACACAGAAGGGCCCAGAAGCCTGCTCAGCATGCTGGCTTACCGATTGATCTTCCTCTTCTGCTGGGATTTAATCACTGTGCTTTCTTCATCTCTCTTCTTCAGCACCTGGAAGTTATACTCTAACTTCTCTTGGTTTAGCTGATAAGTTGCCTTCATCTCCTGAAGCCGTTGCTCAAGAATCTAAAATTAAAAATATATATACTCATTGGCCCAAGTATAATCTGTGGTGCCTGAGGGCCCCGAGAGTTTGTTCAAGTCATGTCAGAGGAACATTAGGGACAAGTACCTCAGCCGATTCTTAGAATGTCTATCACAGAGGCAAATTCAAGGTCAACTGGATAAAATATCAATCAATCAACTGCAAGCTATTAATAAAACCTGCATTCCTACAGCCTAAGAAAGATCGTAGCGCTTTCAAGTCCAACTAACTTGGTACTTTGCACCAGACCCTTTAAAGATATGAGCAGCCCCACTAAAAACACCACCAAAGTTAACATTGCCACAAAAACTTGACATTTCCCCTTTGACCTTCCAGCGTGGCAGTGTTAGTGTTTAGGAACCCATGTTCATTTAGAAGGAGGACAGACACAGTCATCTTTTCTTTTTGGGTTTCCATTAGCTACACACATTTATTCAGCCAATATTCACTGAGTGCCCACTGTATGTCACACACTTCCTGGGTGCTGCCGGGAATCACTGGCGAGAAAGGCCAAGACCTGCCCCATCTAGAAGACAGACAAACAAACAAGAGCTAGTGACAGGGAGGCAAGCCAGAGGTAAGCACAGGCTGTTCTGAGGCCAGTGAGAGGACCAGGGAAGGCATCCCTGAGGAGATGGCATTAGCGTGTCCACCAGAGACCTAAAGAATGAGTAGGTGACACCCAAGGGTAGAAAGCTCCAGAGAGAGGAAACAGCACATGTGAAGACACAGAGGTGAGAGAGAGAGAGGGAGGTGCTCTGGGGAAACCACAAGCAGCTTGGGGTGTGGGGCACAAGGCAAGGAGCTGTCAGAAAAGAGGCTGACAGCCACAGAGCCTGCCCAAGCTGAGCACTTAAAGCACCGCCCTGAAGTCAACAGACGGCCACTCCGGGCTGGGAAGCAGGGGAGGAAAATGACCAGTCCAGGCACTGTGCACAGACCACTCTGACCGTTTGTGAAAAACAGAGCAGAGAGAGGCAAGGCTGGAGTGGGGTCGGCAGGCTCTGCGTCTCCTGAGTACAGTGCACGGTGGAGAAGGCAGGGAAGTGGGATCAGATGTTTTAAAGCAGGACGTCCGGAGCTCTCGAGCCTCCTCCTCACCACCCTCCACCAGGCACAGGCTCTTGTGAAGCAATCAGCAGAGGAAGGCATTGCAAGCAGACACCACAGCCCCCCTTTGGCTCATCACAAGGAGGGCAACTGGCTAGGAGGTGACATAGGAGAATAAAGGTGGTGACACATCATCAGGTCAGGAGGTGAGTCATCTCCACGTTTGGTGTGGAATCTGCTGACCCCCACATTGTAATGGGAGAATGAGTCAAGTGCATTCTACTTAACTGTTGCAGAGATTTTTAAATCTCTCTTATGAGTATTTGAACATCATATACTTCAGAGCTGTAATATCTATTCTTCAACAGATGGTAAATGAACAACCATATTGGTCACTGAGATCATAACTAATTCTACCTCCAAATTTCTCTACTTTTTAGTCAAGTTTTTATTCTCTAGTTATATACTTTTCTTTATAAAAACTTTTTCTGATTGCAAAAGTAATATATGCTCATAGTAGAAAAGTTGGAAAGTACAGCAAATGGAAAAGAAGAGATAGGAGAAAGGGGAGAAAAGCTACCTAATTCCTCCACCAAAGGCAACTTCTGGTAACACCTTGGCATGTTGCTCTCCAGTGTTCTTCACATAGTTGGAATCAAACTATGCCTACCATTTTATATCCTACTTTTTTCCCTTAATGCTATAACAAGAACTTCCCATGTTAGTAAAGTTTTATCAACATTATTTTAATGGTACATAATACTTTCCTATACTTTTTCTCACATATGAAATATTTATGTTTATCATGTCATAATATTTTACCATTTCCCTACAGTTGTATTTTTATACTGTTTTGATAATTTTCACTATTATAAAATAATGCTGGGATAAATAGTCATCTTTGATTGTCATACACTGAATATAGTTTTTTGAAATTGTAATTGGTTTTGCTAAATGTGTGTGGTTATTATTCAATTATCCAAAGACATTTTGCAAAGCTGTACCTCATGTTCCCAAGACTAATGGCAAAACATGATGTTTGGGTTTTACGGATCATTTATAAAGATTACAATCTAACCTGCCACAGAGGTTCTAGGAAAAAGGTACCACAGGTGTTGATCACACCTTCCCCTCTGTTTCCTGGGCCAGCACGAGCTTCTCCAGTTGCTTTTGCTGCCATCTCCTGCCCACAGGCTCAGGGAAAGGGACCGTCAGTGCCCCAGCAGAATGGAAATTTGAAAGAGCCTTTCTCTCTGGCCTTCTAGGCTGACTGCAGAGATCGCACTGGCCCTCTTGGCGTCAGTCTCGAGCCGGGGCTGGCCCGCAGGATTCCCCATTGAACCGTAAGACTCTTGCTCCCTACCCCTGCCCCAACCCTCAAGCTCAACACATTATAAGATCCTGCAGGGCAGGGACTATATCTTGTTTATCTCTGTGCTTTGCACAATGCAGTTATAACAAATTTGTTAAATAAATTAATTTATATTTAATTTTGTATGGGCCCAGCATGCTTCCACTGCACAACTCTGCTTTAATTTTTTATGACTAATTTGAACTGAACCATGTTACAATTTTCAATGAGCATGTGAGGTTTAAAAATAAAACAATTTGCCTTCTTCATTAGGAAGTAAATGTTTCCAGCAGTTTTATTATGGGGTGGTGAAATCCTACTCAATTGCATGATGTTTTCAGCCTTCCCTTTGCTCCAGTCATTAATACTGTGACTTTTACTGGCAGAAGCACTTGAACAGTAGACATCCTATTTTTTACTTCTGTACTTTACCCATCAGATCAAACCTGTGTGCACTGGATCCTTCCTATTATATTTTTGTGGTTTACCAGAATTTTAGTTCCATATTTTAGAACCGATAGAGCGCTATGGATTAGTGGGGAAGAGCAAATTTGATGTTGAGCTACATGCTGTATCTTCTTGACACAAATCAATGCCATTGGACTTGAATGTCTAATGAATGCACACTATGATAAAATTCAATCTCCTAAAACACTCCATGTATTGCAATATGGGTAGTCCCTGATATGATGATTTTTTTTTTCAGTTAAAGTGTGGAAAGTGGTACAGGTACTCAGTTTCCATCTAGCACAGGAAAGAACTGTGAATGCAAAGGAGGTGCACCCCCTTTCCACTCTGAATGCCCCCATCCGCCAGCCTCCTACATCCACACACGCCACCGTAAGTCCCTCTGGACAGGGACAGCCAGGAGAGCCAGGTCTCCCAGGTCCCCTCTCTCTTTGCCCCCTGCCTCCCACCCCTATCCCATCATCTCCCCAGGTCCCATAACTGTTGACTTCATTCAAGTATTTGAACATCGGACTAAGAATATGAAATTCATATATCCCACTGTTTAAGGCCAAAAGTATGTAGTTTTTTTACATAAATTATCATACAGCCAAGATAAATTCAGAAAGCTTAACAATAGCCATTTTCAGTAAAATCACAGCCCACAGAGGTAGTGCTGCCCTCTTACAGACTTGCATGATTCTGTCAGTAAGTCTCATTTCCATGACATTAATATGGGAAGAACGAGGGGAAATTCTCAAGACTGGTAAATACATTTTTAGTCTAATGGAGTTTTTAATTTATTCTCATGATGTAAAGTTACAGGAACAGTAAGAATTGAAATTCTACCAAAGGCTATGTGGAAAAGTTTTATCTAACGTGTTTTCCTACACAGAGACTGAAATGAATAGACCATGCTTGAATCTTAAGGTGCAATTACATTATATCTAAATGTAATTAGAGATGCATTTTTTTAACCGGTGTTGAAACACAGAATCCTAGGCTTGGAAAGAACTCTAGAAACCAGAGTTTCTTCCTACTACTGCAGGAGTCCTTCCAGACAGACCCAGTCATTCAGCCTTTGCACACTTTGAGATAAAGGACCCTTTGTTTTGGGGAACGCCTGTTTATTGTATATTGGATAGTTCTAACTGTAAGCAGGTTCTTTCCGGCGGTGAGTAGGGATCTGCCTTACTGTACTTTCCAAGCATCAGTCGGGGACTGATTGGAATAAGGGGAAGGATATAGGCTTTTGAGCCAGACAGACTGGGTTTGAATCCAGGGTTTACCATGTACTTCCTGTGCAGCCTTGACTCTGAGCTTCAGTTTCCCAATGTATAAAATGCTGTTGGTGATTTCTCCCTTTCGTGTTATTGTAAGCATTAGAGATACTGTTTGTTAAGTGCCTGGAATATGGTAGACACTCATCAGACGGTTGATGTTATTAGCAGTAGTAGTCCTAGCTTGCGCCCTCTGACACAGCTACCTTGCCCTAGGGACATTTTCCCTTCGCCAGGCTAAAGTGCATAATTCTCTCAACAATTCTTCACGTGCCATGGTTTCCAGACCCCTGCAGCATCTTGGCAGTCCTCCTCCACTGGTTTCCTAAAGAAAGCATTCCTCCATGTATATCCTGTACGTAGATACCCTCCCTTAGATATGATCATTTAAAAGAAAGCAGATAATTAATATTTATTGAATATTTGTTAATCCTAGACTAGAACACTGTGAGTAGTCTCGAAAGATGAAACATTGACAGATGTTCACCATCTGCTCTGCCACCCGGACACCCTGGTGAGGAAAAGTGCTTGCACCTGCACATCGTGCTCCAGCTTGATCTTGATCATGTTATACTCTTCGCAATCCCAGATCCTCTGCTTGTTCAGCTCCTTCTCGTAGTCCTCTACTTTCTTAATGCGGTTCATGAGATAATCCAGCTGAAGGCACAGGAAGATAAGGGAAAAATTAGGGACCATCCCCGCCCCAACTCAATCCTTCAGATGGCCTGACAAGTGTGACACCGTGGAGGGTTTGGAAGTTTTATGACTCTGGAGGGAGTCTGGTGGCTTTCAGAAGTCTGGAAGTCCCATGGCTTTGAACTCTTGGGTCATGGCTTGTATTGCTTAATGGGGTCCTTATCCCAGAAATTCTAAGAGGACTGCTCCATTAAGAAATTAAGCACATGGCCAGGCACAGGGGTTCATGCCTATAATCCTAGTACTCTGGGAGGCCAAGGTGGGAGGATCTCTTGAGACCAGAAGTTCAAGACCAAGCTGAACAAGAGTGAGACTCTGTCTCTACAAAAAATAGAAAAAATTAGCCAGGTGTGGTGGCATGTGCCTGTAGTCTCAGCTACTTGGGAGGCTGAGGCAGGAGGATCGCATGAGCCCAGAAGTTTGAGGCTGCACTGAGCTTTGATGACACCACTGCATTCTAGCCTGGAAAACAGGATGAGACTATGTCTCAAAAAAAAAAAAAGAAAGAAAGAAAGAAAAGAAAAAAAAGTTAAGCATAGACCCTGAAATCAGATGTTTATATTTCTAAAAAATCCACTGGATCCCTTCTTTGTTCTTTATGTCTCTGAAATAAAGTGATAATCCCATACCTTTTTAGCATGTGTCTTAAAACACCTTGGGCCACAAATAGTCATGGCTAAGGTAGATGCCCGGGAAACAAAGGAGAAAGTGACAAGGCCATGGAAACCACAGTAAGCTGCCTAGGTGGTACTCACCACCACCAGAGAGACAACTCCCACCTGCAAGACCATGCTGATCAGCTACGAGGTGCAGTAATGAATGTGTGCCACAGCAATGCTACTCAAGACACAAAAAGGCTAGCAAATTCAGTCACAGTAGAAACCACCCCAGACCAAACCAATCACCCTTGACACCCTCACATCCCTGTCTGCCACCCTTTACCTCTTTTGCATTGTGAGCCTGCAGCGCCCGCTCCCATTTCTTCTTATTACTGGCCAGTAGCTCTTGTCGTTCCACCTCAAATGCTTTCTACAGCCAAGAAGGAAAAATGTTCCTGTGTCTATTTTGACTGGGCAGGTTCCACCAGTACCAAGAACTCTTAGATAACTGCACAAGTGCCAAGTCACCAACCACACAAAGTCAAATCCAAATACAGACTTGTCAAGTTTCATGTGACCAAATGGCTATAGAAGGAGTGGCATGGAAATTACGAAGTCTATACTTCACACAAATGCAGAGAGGAAACGTGCCAATAGCCCTGTGGCTTTGTCAACATAAGAGGCAGGGAGGCCGGGTGCGGTGGCTCATGCCTGTAATCCTAGCACTCTGGGAGGCCGAGGCAGGCGGATCGTTTGAGCTCAGGAGTTCGAGACCAGCCTGAGCAAGAGCGAGACCCCGTCTCTACTAAAAACAGAAAGAAATTAGCTGGACAACTAAAAATATATAGAAAAAATTAGCCGGGCATGGTGGCACATGCCTGTAGTCCCAGCTACTCGGGAGGCTGAGGCAGGAGGATTACTTGAGCCCAGGAGTTTGAGGTTACTGTGAGCTAGGCTAACGCCACAGCACTCTAGCCCGGGCAACAGAGCAAGAGTCTGTCTCAGAAAAAAAAAAAAAGAGGCAGGGAGCTGGAGGGAGGCCAGGGCCCTTGTTGGCAGTCACAGGGCAAATCCTGACATGTCATTCAATCATGACTAAGCACTGCCATGGTTGAGGTTCCCATGAAGCAAAGGCAGCATGCAGCTTGCAAGGGCTAGGCCTAGGAATGCAGAAATGAGTCTCCAATAATCCACAGAGAGAGGCCTCTACCCTCCTGGCTCTCTTCCATCTTGGAAAAGACTAAATCAGCCTCAATCTTTAACATTTCATTGAAATTCAAAGTACTGCTGCCTGAATCCTGTTTGGCACTCCCCTTCACCACCGCCCACCCCCAGATCCAAGAAGGAACAAATGAATGGCTCACATACACCCTATGGTTATGGAGAACTAACCTCCCTCTTTACTCCTCATCCTCTTGCCTGTCTTATTTCTTTCAAAGCACTTATTACCACCTGTCAAATTATATATTGAGTAATTTATTTGTTTATTGTCAAGCTGTCTCCTATTAGAATGCAGGCTCTATCAGAAACTTTGTTTTGTTTGTGGCTCTATCTCCAGCCCCTGGAACAGTGCCTGGCATATAGTAGGCACTTATTGAGTATTTGTTGAATGAGTGAATGAATGAGTAAATAAATTAATGAAACCCTAGAGCAGAATCAGAAATTAGAGGGCAGAGACACCCAGGACCCTCCTTAGATGATCAGGACAGACCCAGACCTCCCCCCAGGGGCCTCCCAAGTGCAGAAAGCAGGTCTTTTCATACGCTGTTACCTCAATGTAATGGAGCTCCTGGCGAAAGGTTTTCATCACATTCTTCACTTGTTCTTCCATCCTCTCTAGAAGCAGGCAGATGTCATCTGACTGTTTCTTCAAATCCTTCACATACTGGTCATCCTTTGTTTTTAACTCCTGACAAAGAGCATGCAAAAATGTTGGTCACAAACCAAAACAGAAGCAAGAGGCGCAACTGTCCCTGCACCTCTTTCACCAGAATCTGCAAACACTAGGACTTAAAACCATACAAAGAGAAAGTGACTTCAGAAGAGTCTGAGAAGACCCAGGGAAAAGCACAGGTGGATGGAGTAGAATAGGCTCGGCTCAGGGCAAAGCTCTGACCCAGCACCCAGGATCAAATCCCTCAATTATCACTAGCTGCAAATCTCTCTGCAAGCTTCTGGGCAGCCTAGAGCGTCCCAGCTGAGCAATTAATGTCCAGGTTCCAGGGAACATATCTACTGCAGACTAAGTTCCATTCCTTTATTAAGAACATAAAATCTGGCACAGTATTTGCCATAAAAATACATGCAGTCATGCACTGCATTTCAGCCAACAATGAACCACGTGTATGATTCCCAGTGTTCCCGTAGGATTATAATACCATATTTTTACTGTACCTTTTCTATGTTTAGATACAAAAATACCATTGTGTTATAATTGCCTACAGAATTCAGTACAGGCACATGCTGCACAGGTTTGTAGCCAAGGAACAACATGCTATTATAGCCTAGGTGTATAGTAAGCTATACCATCTAGGTTTGTGTAAGTACACTCTGATGTTCACACAACAATAAAATTGCCTAATGATGCACTTCTCAGAGTTCATCCCTGTCATTAAGCAATGCATGATCATATTTCTATTAGGTAGCCAATAATTCTAAAATTATTACAAGGCTTTTTCTTCTGGTCAAAAGTTTACCACTTGAAAAAACATTCAATTTGGAAAAGAAGAGTTAAAATCATCTCTGTTCACAGATGACATGATCTTATATGTAGAAAAACTAAAGATTCCATACATACAAAAAAACTATTAGAACTTAACAAATTCGGCAAAGTTGCAGGACACACAATAGTTTAGGCACATATTTTGATTAATTGTACATTTTCTTGTTTGAGATATAATAAGCTACATTTTTGATTTAAAAAAATGTTGCAGGACACAAAATCAACATTCAGAAATCAGTTGCATTCCTATATACTAATAATGATCCATCCAAAAAGGAAATTAAGAAAATAATTACATTTACTATAGCATCAAAAGAATTAAATACTTGGGAATAAATTTAACCAAGGAAGCAAAAGACTTGGACACTCAAAATCACAAAACATTGCTGAAAGAAATCAAAGAACATACAAAAGAAATGGAAAGACATCCTGTGTTCATGGATTGGATAACTCAATATTGTTCAAATGTCCATACTATCCAAGGTGATCTACAGATTCAGTGCAATCCTTATCAAAATCCCAACATCAATTTTTTGCAGAAATAGAAAAACCAGAAAGTTGTATGGAATCTCAAAGGGACCCCAAATAGCTAAAACAATCTTGAAAAAGAAGAACAAAGTTGGAGGCCTCACATTACCTGATTTCAAAACATACTACAAAGCAACAGTAATTAAGATAGTGTAGCACCGACGTGAAGGTAAATTTAGAGACCAATGGAACAGAATAGAGAGGCCAGAAATAAACCCCTGTAACTATGGCCAAATAATTTTCAACACGACTAAACAACGGAGAAAGGACAGTCTCTTCAACAAATGTTATTGGGAAAACTGGATATTCACATGCAAAAGAATGAAGTTGGATCCTTACCTTATACCACACACAAAAATTAACTCAAAATGGATTAAAGACCTAAATTTAAGGTTTAAAACTATTAAACTCCTAGAAGAAAACATAGGGGAAAAGCTTCAGGACATTGGATTTGGCAATGATTTTTTGGATATAACACAAAAACCATAGGCAACAAAATAAAAACTAGACGAGTGGGACTGCACCAAACTCAAAAATTTTTGCACATCAAAAGAAACAATCGCCAGAGTAAAACAGCAGTATACAGAATAGGAAAACATAACTGAAATCATTTTTTTTTTTTTGAGATAGAGTCTTGCCCTGTTGCCCTGGGTAGAGTGTAGTGGCATCACTGTAGCTCACAGCAACCTCAAACTCCTGGGCTCAAGCAATCCTGCCTCAGCCTCCCAAGTAGCTGGGAGTACAGGTGCAGGCCTCAACACCTGGCTAATTTTTGTATTTTAGTAAAGACAGAGTCTCACTCTTGCTCAGGCTGGTCTTGAACTCCTGGGCGCAAGCAATCCTCCTGCCTCGGCCTCCCAAGTGCCAGGATTACAGATGTGAGCCACAGTGCCTGGCCTAAATCATATATTTGATAAGGAGTTAATATCTAGAATATAGAAGGAATTTCTACAACTGTGCAACAAAACAACAAACAACCCAATTAAAAATGGGCAAAGGATTTAAATAGACATTTCTCCAAAGAAGATATACAAAATGGCCAATGAACATATGAAAAAGATGCTCAACATCTCTAATCATTAGAGAAATGTAAATCAAAACCACAATGAGATATCACCTCACACCCATCACTATAGCCTCTATCAAAAGAACAGGATATAATAAGTGTTGGCAAGAATGTAGAAATGTTAGGACCCTTGTGTACTGTTGGTGGGAATATAAAATGGAGCAGCCATCATAGAAAACAGTATGGAGGTTCCTTAAAAAGTTAAAAATAGAATTACCATATGATCCAGCAATCCCACTTTTAGTTACATATCCAAAGGAATTCAAAGCAGGATCTCAAAGAGATATGTACGCCCATGTTCACAGCAGCATTATTCGAGATAGCCAAAAGGTGATCACAACCCAAATGTCCATCCACAGAAGAATGGATAAAGAAAATGTGATATATACACACAACGGAATATTTAGCCTTAACAAAGAAGGAAATCCTGTGACACGCCACAACATGGATGGACCTCAAGGACATTATGCTAAGTGAAATAAGCCAATCACAAAAGGACAAATACTGTACGATTCCACCCATATGAAGTATCTAAACTGGTCAAAATCATAGAAACAGAAAGTAAAAAGGTGGTTACCAAGGGCTGGGGGGGAAGGAGGAGAGAGGATTAGTGTCTAATGGGTACAAAGTTTCAGTGTTGCAAGATGAAAAAGTTCTAGAGATCTGCACAACAATGTGAATACTATAATATATAGTTAACATTACTGAACTACACACTAAAAAATGGTTAAGATAGTAAATTTAACATTATGTGGTTTTTACCATAATAAAAAAATTTAAGAAAAAAAGGTTTATCATTCAAGTTATGCAACATTCTAAGTAACAAAGTAAAGGCCTCCACGTTTTTCCACTCAGCAAAAGCAAAGCAATAACCCGTAAATCCCCCAGCCAGACCCCAGGTGGCGGGGACGGAGGCCCGGCCTCTTGCCTGCTGTAACTCGCTGATAAGTTTGTTCTTATCCTCGATGAGGCCCGCACAGCGCAGCTGCTGGGCGTTGAGCATCTCCCACAGCTCCTGGGGAATTTTCTTCTGTTTGCTCTCTTCCCACTTTGCAGTGATTTCATCGAATTTGTCCTGGCTGGTCTTAACTTCGTTCTCCAGCTTCTCAATTCTGCAAATACAAACATACAAACATGCCATCCATGCCAGCCCAGCTCCGGATGCTGCCTTCCAAGGCAGTCTACAATACAGGGCCCAGGCACCGGCACTCCCCTCGGCACACCTACCCCAAGCCAAACTAAATACTGAGAAATCTTCTTTTAGTTTAATGCTTAACTAGAAGTAACTTAGACCAAGTAAACAAAGTAACACATCGCAAAAATGGATCAACATTAAGGCTATACACACACACACACACACACACACACACACACACCGCCATATGGATCAAGAAAGAGTCCCCTGGGGACAGACTATGCTGGATTATCCTGGCGTGCCCAACGTAACCACAGGGGCGCTTATGGGAGGGAAGCAGGCGTGTCAGAAGCAGAAGAGGAGATGTGATAACAGAAGCAGAGAGAGAGCGAGCTTGGGGGATGCTATGCTGGTAGCTTTAGCGATGAAGGAAGAAGTCATGAACCAAGGAACAAAGCAGCCTCTAAAAGCCAGAAGAGTCAAACAATAGATTCTCCTAAAGCCTCCAGGGGGAATGTAGCGCTCTCACCCACCTTGATTTTAGCCCACAGAGACTGATTTTGGACTCTTTATCTCTACATTTTTAAGGTAATAAATTTGTATTGTTTTAAACCAAAAAGGAAAAAAAATGAGTCCATTGGTCACATACTTCTGAGTAAGATGATGGCACAATCATTAAACACTTGGTCACAGGAGTCACACAGTTTGTGTGCAAGTCCTGCTTTGCTACCAACTGAATCTCAACCTTAGACAAGTTACTTAAGCTCTGCAAGCCTCATTTTTCTCATCTGTAGAATGGAGAGGATGAAAACATCTCCTTTCGTGCATGGCTGTTGTTGGGATGAAATCAGATGATGCCCAGCACAGGTGGTGGCATGGAAGTCACTTAATGGTACTTAAATTACTAACTTTTTATTAGCAGCATGACCTCAGGTATCTGGCTTCTCCTCTCCCAAGTTACCAATAAATGACTAGTGGAAAGCACAGACAGAGAAACTCCACTACTGGTAATGGAAATAAGGATAGCCTTTCTGTAAGTATCAAAGAAGCTCTGTGACAGAGCATGCTGGGGATGGGATGACTCGGAGCTGAGCCGGGAGCCCCTAGACAACAGTGCTAGGATATTGCCTGATACTCTCTCCTAATTTTAACAGTCTGGAATTCTATGACAGTGTCTCCAAACAATAGGAGTTGTTTGGAGTCCCCCTTAGGGTCAGGAGTCACAACTAAACACCCAGGGATCCTCTCTTTCCCTTTCCCACTCCCCATCCCACCTAGCTCGGGCACATGATACATGTAATAATCTAAATGACTTTTCCACTTCAAGAAATGAGAAACAGCTGTCAGGTCATCTTTCCAAACACATTTATCTTGTAATTCTGCTGCTTGAGACCTTCAATCTTTTCGTCAATGGCTGTAGGACGAAGCCTAACTCCTTCGCATGACATTCACGGCCTTCACAAGCTGACTCTGCCAGGAATCAACCAACTCAGTTCCCAACCAAGCAGTGGGAAGTTTCAAAACTAAAGTCACCAATTATATACTGGTAGAGCTGGCAAAGTTGCTAATGAGGGAATTCCTTACGCGCAACGACTAAAAACATTGTTGATCATCCTGTGGATGTATATGGCGAGATGAGCTAAAACGGTCAAGTGGTTGCTCTTCTAATCGAACACTGTTTAAGAAATGAATTGAAGAACAATGCAAAGTAGGGGTTTAAATGAGGACCTCTGTTCCTGCTATTGGTCCATTTCTGTGTGCAAACCAAAGAAATTCAATCCTTCTTAGCAGCTCATGCTCCCCGTTGGGGAACCTGGGACTTGGGAAATTGGCATGCAAGGCAGCCTGCCTGCTGAGGATTGGAGCCAAAGATGTCACACGGGTTCCTGTTATCCCTGTGACCCTCCATCCTTCTGGGCATGGAGCCTTCAATATTTTTTTAATACACTGCTATCTTTACACGCCACACTGAGATGTTTGGGGGTCTGCTCATTCTGATCAGTTTAAACCCAGGACCGCCCAGTCACCTTCTCAGCTTCGTCTCTTCCACCACCGCCCACATACATCCTTCACTGTCGTGCCATTCCCAAGCATATAACGTGGTCTCATGCCTCCGTGCAAGTGCTCCCTCTGCCTAAAATGCCCACTTCTCAACTCCTCAAACTCCTATTCATCCCTTGCAGCCCAACTCAAATTTGTCACCCTGCCTGGGAAGTTTCCTCTAATCTCTGCAAACAGAATTATTGGCCTCCTCGTGAGTGTTTCCACAATTCTTTACACATACCTTTATTTTACCACAAATTATGCTTGGGTGTTTCCGTATCTATCTCGACTAGATGTGAATATTACAAGCAGAGGCCACATTTCCCTCTTACTGTACCCACACAGCTTGCACGTGTCGGCAATGTAATGCTTGAGGAAGGGAGGAAGAAGGTTAGGAGGGAGGAAGGGAGGAAAGGAAAGAAGGAGAGATGGAGGGAGGATTCATAAAGGCAGGAAGGAGAGTCTACTAGTTAAGTTGGACAAAGTCACTGTCCAGTGATTTGGGAGAATTTAGGGACCCACGGAGGAGATTACCTTCTCGTCCACCAGGTTGCAGAGCAGTGCACGCCTTACCTCTGACGCTTTATCTCCTCCTCTTCCACTCTCCTGTGGGTCTCTCTCATATCTGCAGCCACCTGGATATTTGTCACCAACTCAGTGCCACAGAGCAGAAGTTTAGCCAATTTCTAAAAACCAAAAAATAAGAATATTTAAAGTTAGAATGCTATGTAAAGAATTTATCAAGTTAGAAACATTTCGCACAGTTGTCTAAACTGTCTAGCTCTTCTACCCATTCAAGCAGGTGTCAACAGCTACTTTAAGACTTTGAAGAGTAGCATCTATTTAGCAACCCTTTTCTGTCAAGACACTTGTGATGTCATGTTATAGCTTATGATTTAAAAGCACTCTGCAATTCTCACTGCACTTTACTTCCTTCAGAGGAGGGCTCAGCCAACCAGTACGCTGGCAGGTACTGCAGGTACATCCCAGCCCTTTCCCCAGCAGATCTCCAAGTGACTGACACTGCCAGGGTCCTTTCTAAGAATCTCAGTTGGGGAGGTGAGACAGATAATGACAGTTGTCCTCCAATGTCTATTTCCCCTTCTACTTTTCATAATAGAACACTCAAATTCTTGCTGTGCATGTGGCCTCCCAAAATGGGTATATTTCCCAGCCTCCCTTGCAGCTATAATATGGTCTAATCAATGACACACAAGCAGAAGTGATGTGTGCCACTTCTGAATTGTGCCTTTAAGGGAAAAGGTGTACCCTCTGCTGTCACCCTTCTGCCCCTTCTCCCAGGCTGGAATGTGGGGCTAAAGTATGAGGTGATGGGCAGATGAAGGCAACCTAAGCAACGGCAGGAGGAGCTGAGGTCCCAGCATCAAGCAGCCCTCATATCAGCCCTGGACTGCTTATGCTTAGAACTATTAAATGAGGCAGAGAAACAAGTTTCTACCTGTTGTAGCTAATGATATGTGGACTCTTTCATTACCTAGGTTCTAATATAGGAAAAAATTATAGCTGGCTACACTTCTCTCTCCCTTAATGGGCTCAGGGATTTTGCTATTGGTGCCACCCTGCTAAATCCCTCTTTGTAAATTCCATATTCAGTGTCTTCACTAGCCTTGCTGTGATGTTGTGATTTCAAGATGATAAATCCTCTCAACAGAAAGTTCAAGTATCCTTAAGTTGTGCCTAAGTTTTTCCAAGTCTGTTTTGGAACTTACAAACTCTCAAATCATTTCTGAACTAAGAACCTATAAAACCTCTATACCAAGGAATCACTGAAATGGCCAGAGACTCCACTTCACCACACTATTCTATGGAAATTTTGAAACGTAGCTCCAATGAAATCAGAACAGAACCTTAACCCAGATATCCTCTAGATTTTTTTTTTAACGCCTAAAGATTTTATCGCTTATACCAGATGGTTTTACGTGTGTAAGAAAGTAATGGTTTTCCTGCAGTTTTGAGCAATTTTCTATTTTCTATTCAATGTGAACATCAGAAATTTCTGAAGCAAGTATTTAAGACTCAAAGAAAAATTAAAACTCCAAATGTTATAGTAAGAAACAGACCAACAGACACACCTCTAACATTTATATGCTCCAGGGAAAGAGTTTAAATGGAGGTCTACATACCATATGTGTAAATATTTAAAAATTATGATACCATGTAAAAACTGTTAAATAAAACATATTCTATCCTCCTACTTCAATATCTTCCTAATAATTCAGAAGTCCTAGTTTGAATTCAGACTATACCTCGGCGTTCCACTCATAACTGGGTGCTTGAGGGAGAGCCAGCCTCAGCCCCAGCCCTGTTCTGCAAGCATGTGGCTATCCCAGACTGCACATCCAAGCTCTGTCTACACCCCATGGCCATCCATCAGGCCCACAGGTTGCATAACAGTGGCCTCATCTGCCCTGAGCAGGAAAGACCCTGGGAAGAGGCCCATGCTGGCCTTGAAGGTGGGTTCAGAACCATTTGAGCAATTTTGGGTTCCATGAGACTCGGTGATCTAATGGGGGACTGGGGCTCAGAGTGGACTTGGGGCAAGTCCAATTGAGGGGTTGCATCCACAGGAGGGCCAGAGCAAGATACAGACTCCCACTGTCACCACTTCTATTCAACATTGTTTTAATTACTGTAGATTTGTGTATGACAGGTCTTAAATCTAGTAGGTAAGTCCTCCAACTGTGTTCTCCTCCCATATTGTCTTCACTGTTGTTGACCCTTCACATTTCCATACAAATTGTAGAATCAGCGCTGAATGCATGGAGGTCCTGGAGGGTGGCACACCTGGGAGGGCATGGAAGCTCCAAGCCCTTTCCTCCATGCCTCGCCCTACACGTCTTCATCTATATCCTCTGTAATATCCTTTATAATAAACTCATAAATGTAAGAAAATGAAAATAAATAAATAAATATATATATAAATTAATAATTTTAGAATCAATTGTCAATTTCTACCCAAAAATCCTGCTGGGATTTTAATTGATTGGATTTATACTCCATGGGCTGGAGGACCTATCTAATACAATAAGGGAAGAAAAAGAAATAAAAAGTATAAAAATTGAGCAGGAAGAAATAAAACTGTCATTATTTTCAGATGATATGATTACATATGTGTTAAGTTTTTTAAAAGTCCAAAAGAAACTACAGGTAACTATTAGAATTAATAAGTGAATTTGGCAAGGTCACTGGATACCAGGTAAATATATAAAAACCAACTATTCTCTTGTATACCGGCAATGGATGATTATAACCTCAACAAAAAAGATAAAACAATATTGAGCAAAATTAAAGAATATCTAAATAAATAGACAGATATTTTATACTCATGGATATCAAGACCTATCATAACATTCATCGGGTGTCAGGCAGGTGGGAGAGGGGAGGAGGGGATGTGTATATTCACACTTAATGGGTACAGTGCACACTGGGGGATGAGCACATGTGTAGCTCTGATTTGGGCAGTGCAAAGGCAATATATGTAGCCTAAACTTTGTACCCCCTAATATTCTTAAATAAATAAATAAATAATAGCTCATACTGTAAAAGAAAAGAAAGATCCCTCATAAAGCTACAGTAATTAAAACAATGTGGAATTGGCAAATAAATATCAATGGAACAGAATAATCTAGAAGCAGCATCACACATATCTGAATACCTGATTCACAACAAAGGTGCACTACAATACAGTAGGGAAAGGATGATCTTTTCAATTGTTGAGTCAATTAAAAATCTATGTAGAACTAGGCATGCCTGTAATCCCAGTGACTCAGAAGGCTGAGGCAGGAGGATTGCTAGAAGCCAGGAGTCCAAGACCAGTCTGGGCATCATAGCAAGAGACCCCATCTCTACAATTAGGTGGGCATGGTGGCTGGTGCCTATAATCCCAACACTTTGGAAGGCCAAGACAAGAGGATCACTTGAGGCTGGGAGTTCAAGATCAGCCTGGGCAAGAAAGCAACATCCTGTCTCTACAAAAAAAATTTAAAACTTAGCCAGGCATGGTGGCATACACCTGTAGTCCCAGCTACTTGGGAGGCTGAGACAGGAGCATCACTTGAGCCCAGTTCAAAGTTACAGTGAGTTATGATCACACCACCACACTCTAGCCTAAGGGACAAAAATGAGACCTTGTCTCTAAAAAAGAAAGAAAAGGAAGGAAGGAAGGGAGGGAGGGAAGGAAGGAAAAGAAAAGAAAAGAGAGAGAGAGAGAAAGGAAAAGAAAAAAAGAGAGAGACTCTAATTAATATCCTCAGAGGGCCTTAAAAGGCAATATTAGCCAGGTGCAACAGCGAGAGCCTGTGGTCCCAGCTACTCAGGAGGCTGAGGCAGGAGCACAACTTGAGCCCAGGAGTTCAAGGCTACAGTGAGCTATGATCAGCCACTGCACTAAACAAATAAAAAATCAATATAGAAAACTGAACCTTGAGCCCTACCCTTATACTATACACAAAAATCAATTCCAAATAGATATAGACAAAAATATAAATGGTAGAATAATAAAGCTTCTAGAGGAAAACACAGAAGAATAGCTCCATAAACTTGGAGTAGACAAAGATTAAACAGGACCCAAAAAGAACAACATTTTTAAAATGACGGATGAAATACAAGGTCAAGTGTAGGGCCCACCTTGATCTTGAGGAAAGCAGCAGTTTTTGTATACATTTTTCTTCAATGCCAATGCTCTTCACTACTTAAGTCCTAAGTGAAAGAAACCTTGAAAGCCTGCTAATGAAAAGAATATCCTCTCTTTGGTTTTACACTCAATTAAAGAGTGCTCAGGATGAACTGTATATCAGTATTTTCAAGACTCTAATATCCTTTTATCCTACCCAGAAATACCCAGAGATCACTGACTTTTAAATGAAAGCTAAGTACAAAGAGGTGACATGAATCATCTATTCTGCAGTAGGTGAGAGATCTGGAACAAGAACCCACATCAGTCCAATATTCTTCCCACTATGGTAAAATATCCCCCCTTATCCCTAACACAGTACACGTTATTCAATGACCTCTCTGTATCTCTATAATCATATTCAGTAACTTGAATTTTTTTCTCTCAGTAAGTATACTTATTTCTGCCAGAAATGATCTCTGCTCTCCAACCATTTTTCTAAGACTGCTCAAATCCCACTTTCTCCATATAACCTACCCTAACCAGGCCAACTTGGTGAGTTGTTTTCCATATCTCGGCTTACACAGTAACACTGTCTAAGTGCCTTTCACTTAGCATTGATTAAATGTAGCATTTTGCCAGTTCTGGTTTGCTGTTCTGAACTGCTATTTATCCCTCCTGTACCCCTTGTTTCAAGTCCTTTTATTAAGCATCCCAGGGGCCCTGTCATTGCCACAGGAGAGCAATTGATGCTTTTCTTCTTAATGTTTATTGTATACAAACTACGCACTACTCCACAGCTATGAAAAGAGGCTCTTACTCTCAAAGAACTTACAATTTCATTGGGGACACTGCATGCACACACATTTGAAAAGTCATGCAAGGCAGAAAACTATCAGAAATGAAATGAATGGCACAGACAAGAAGTATTCAATGTGTGGATTAAAGGAGTTCGGGCCGGGTTGAGGAAGCATCCAAGGAGGAGTTGGGACTTAAGATGGTCTTAAAAAATGGGAAGGTAGCCTGATGAGAGAAGAGGAGAAAAGAAAAAAAGAGGAGGGAGGGAAGAAGGGGGGAATGGAGAGGGCCTGGCATTCCAGATGACCAAAGGCACAGACCAGGGATGAACAAAGCCCCTTAGAAGTGAGTGCATAGATCGGCCTCGCCAGAGTGGAAGGTCCAGATTAACAATGTAAGATGAATGTAACAACAATGTAAGAACAATGTAACAATGGGAGATAAATTTGGAAAGTTAAGATGGGAAGAGACTACCAAAGGCCTTGAATGTCCACGCTAAAACATCCGAACTTTATAATATGAATAGTGAATAATCAGTTACAATGCATGAGCAGAGAAGAGACAACCTAAATACAAGAAACTATAATCTGAAAACTCACTCCTGGAGAGCTCTCAAATGGGAAAGATTCCAACTGAGTTCTCCCTAGACAGCCACATGGACTACCTGCTTTCTTCCTAGCTAAATATGGAAAGCATAGTATCACACCCAGCTCTCTAGTCTTCCAGGACGAACAGGGCCCATCTGCCAACCAGTTCATACCAATCTGCTTTCTTCTTTCTGTTTGTAGCTCTTGCTTTGATCTTCCTCACTCTCCTTCTTCCCATCTAAATATTCTCCAAGTGCTTCCCTGTGATGAAAAAAAGGCAGAGAAATGAAGTTATTTCTAGTACTTAAATTCTATACTTAAAGATTCCATTGTACTTCATGGCATATATAAAAATACATTCCATATGGACAAACATTTAAATATTTAAAAACCACAATCATAAAAACACTAGATTAAATATAGGAGAATGTTTGTATAATCTTAGCATAGAGAACTCATCTTTGAATAAGACCAAAGTCAGAAAAAAAGAGATTGAAAGATTTTAGTTCCCAAATTTAAAAATTTTATTTTTGAAAGTCAAGGGATAAACTGATAAAAGATACTTGGAAAAATTTGACTATACAGGGTGTCCCAAAAGTCTCCATGGAAAGGAAAAATTTTGTAATGAATATTTTGTAAATAAAGGTACATTTAGCTACAATTTCCCATTTCCCCTATGTATGGTGACTTTGGGGACACCCCGTACAATAGGAAGTGCTCCTTCAAATCAATACACAAGAGACAAAATAGCAAACAGAAAACCTAGCCGGGATATAAACAGGCAATTTACAGAAGAAATGCAAACAGTAAATAGACCTTTGACAATATGGTCAGTTTTACATATAATCAGAGAACTGAAACCCTGTGAGGTATCATTACTCTCGTATCAGACTAGAAAAGACTTTAAAGGTTGATAATGTCAGGTATGGGCCAAGGGTGTGGGATCCCAACCATTCACACTCCACAGGTGGGACTGTAAAGTATAACAACCTATCTAAAAGGCAATTTGGCAAGATTTATCAAAAACTTAAACATGCCTCCCCTCTGACTCAACATCTGCATCTTTAGGAATTTTCTACAGAAAGTTTTCATAAGCACATAAAGAAATATGAGCAAGAATGATTATTGCAGCACTGACTATACTAGCAAAAACATGGACACATTTTACATACATATTAATAGCTGACTGTTTAAATAACTTATGGGGAAACAATATAAGAAAATATTTTGTAGCCTATAAAAAGAATGATGTAAAACTGAGCAGCATGGGCTGGGCGTGGTAGCTCACGCCTGCAATCCCAGCACACTGGGAGGCCATGGTGGGAAGACTACTTGAGCTCAGGAGTTCAAGACCAGCCTGAGCAAGAGAGACCCCGTCTCTACTAAAAATGGAAAAATTAGCCAGGCATGGTAGCTTGTGCCTGTAGTCCCAGCTACTCGGGAGGCTGAGGCAGGAGGATCGCTTGAGCCCAGGAATTTGGAGTTGCAGTGACCTGTGATGATGCCACTGCACTCTACTCAGGGTGACCCAGCAAGATTCTGTCTGGAAAAAAAAAAAAGAAAAAAAAACCCTAGCAGCATGGAAAGATGCTAACAATAGTTAAGTAAAAAGAGCCAATTGTACAATAATATGTAGAATACACAATATAAATTTCCTTTCTAAAACAGGCTCATATATCCATAGGAAATTTCCTGGAAGGACATATGACAAAGAGGAAACAGTAATTATTAATACTTAAGGAATGGGAATAGGTTATTAAGTAGATAATGGCAAATTTCCTTAAGTACTAAGTTTGACAGTTGATATCTCTGACATTTCACCTTGACTCTCTTGTTTTAGGGGGTTTTTTATTGTGAAGGTACATCCTCAGCTTTTCAAACACGTTTTGGCTTGTGATTGTCTTTCAAAAAAATTATTAGAGCAATTTTTGTGAAACCATGGATAAGTCAAAAACTTGTGTTATTTTTGAATACAAGTTCCATTGTAGAATCAACACAGCTCAGACAGCTCGAAATATCAATGAAGTGTTTGGGAAGGATGTGACTAATGAAAGCATAGTATGTCGATGGTTTGAAAAGTTCCATTCAGGTGATTTTAATCTTGAAAATGAGTCACACGGGTGACCTGATACCAAGTGAATAATGATAAGCTGAAAGCCATAGTGGAAGTGAATCCATCTCAACCTATGAGTGAATTAGCAGCAGGGTTTGACGTTACTATGCCAACAATATTGGACCATTTGAAATGAACAGACATGGTAAAGAAGCTTAATAGATGGGTACTGTATGAATTAAATGACCATCAGAAGAAAAATCATGTCGAAGCTTGCCTTTCTTTGCTGTCACGACATAAACGTGAACCATTTCTACATTATATTGTTACATGTGATGAAAAATGGATTCTTTTTGACAATCACAAGCATTCGGCACAATGGTTGGATAAAGATGAAGTGTCAAAACACAGGCCAAAACCGAGTATTCATCGAAAAAAGCTAATGGTGTCTGTTTGGTGGCCCAGCGCTGGTATTATCCACTACAGCTTCATGAAACCTGGTCAGTTGATTACAGCGAAGTCTACTGCAACCAACTAGATGAAATGATGAGGATGCTTGTGATTAAGCAGCTGAGATTGGTCAACAGAGACAGGCCAATCCTCTTGTAAGACAACACTTGACCACATGTAGCACAAACAATGCTGCTCAAAATACAGAGGCTAGACTTGGAAACCATCAACCACGATATTCACCAGACCTTGCACCAACTGACTACCACTTCCTTCCAGGCTTTGGACCACTTCTTGCAAGGCAAAATATTCAATTCTCAACAGGCTGTGGAAAACGCCTTTCACAATTTCATTGCCACTCACTCTTCAGGCTTCTTCACTACTGGAATAAACAAGCTACTGTTTAGATGGCAAAGCTGTGCCAACAGTTTAGGCACATGCTTTGATTAATTGCACTGCTTCTTGTTTGAGATATAATAAACTAAACTTTTGATTCAAAATCAGACATTTCATATTTGATGACCTAATTAATACTTAAGGAATGGTAATTTAATTACTGAAGACTTCTACTTTCTATATTTTCATATTACATGAATTGTACAAATTGCGTGCATGCGTGCGCACACACACGCACGTGTGTGTGTGTGTGTGTGTGTGTGTGTGTGTGTTAACCAGAAAATGAGACTAAATGGGAGGGGGAAGGTGAGGTCTCAGCTTACAGACTGCTGTGCAGGAGGCATGAGGGATGACCTCGCCAAGCCTGCACTACCCACATGACAGAGGCCCTGCTCTCACCTCTGGCACCCAGTGGCTATGAGAGTTCCCAGTACCGCCTTGGGAAAAATGAAACCAGCATCTATGACTTTAATATCCATCAAGACACCAGTGGATCTCTTTATCTCATTCTTTCTTGACCTTTTCTAACTTTCACTTCCAACTCCACTCCCTTTGTTCAAAGTCCAGTGCAGTCCTACCTAGTGTTACACCAATTTTGAGATACAGAGTTGAGTCACCATCCCCCACTCCCAATCAAACCGCAGCCCTTTTTTTTCTTGTCATTTCATTCACTTCCCTATTCTTATTGAACCTGCTCTCTGTTTTCCTACTAAAGAAACTAATTGTTCCATTTTGTTCAGGTCTTCAGATATTGGCAGGCTATAGTGTGTTCCCATCACTATGCTAAATGCACTCCTTCCTTGACTTTCTACTTCGGCCACCAATTAATTACCAACGCTAAATAACCCCTTCCCATTACCTCCTGAAGCAAAGATCAGTGTTTCAGAAAGAAAAGGAACTATGTAATCCAGATATGCTACAAATTCCTATTATCCAGTTTTAACTTAAATCTTATCAGTGCCTTTTACCCATCATTTTTGACTGTCTGGCACAGTCCTACCCGATATGGTTGCCACTAACCATATGTGGCTGTTAAGCACTTGAAATGTGGCTGGTCCAAACTGAAATGTGGTATGAGCGTCAAATACACAGATGGATTTTGAAGACTTTAAACAAAAATAAAATGCAAAATATCTCATTAATATTATTTATATTGATTGCATGTTGAAATGACAATATTTTTATATATTAGGCTAAATTATTTTTAATTTTACCTGTTTTTTTTATCATTTTTAATGTCACTACTAGAAAATCTAAAATTACATATGTGCCTGATATTGTATTTCCATTGTTCAGTGCTGACCTAGTATATGCCCCAAAGGAACTGTCTCAGACTTTTCTCTCCTCAGATTTGAACTCTCTTCTGGGGGCTGAGTCCTCTCCAGGGAAGTCGTTTCCTCACCGAGGCTACAATACACATGGTCTAAATGGGAGCTGCCATCATCTTAAATGCTCCCTTTCCTGACCAATCAAAGTCATTTCCTAGGATTTTAAGAATTGGAACTTGATTGATGTTTGCCTGGGTTTAGGTTCTAGGTTAGAAATAATTTCCCTTTGGTGTTTCCTTCCAGTGTTGCTATTTAAGAAACCTGAAGTCATTTTATCTCTTACTCCTTTCTTTATATGTGACTATTTTGGGGGGCTTTGTTTTTGTTTTTTTCACTCTGGAAGCTTGTGGGCCCTTCTCTTTGTTCTCAATGTTCTTTCTCAATTGTGTGCCTTAGGGTGGGTCCATTTTCATCCATTGTGCTGGACATTTTCAATCAGGTGGTCCCTTCAATCAGAAAACTCATGGTCTTCACGTCTGAGAAATGTTTTTTAATTCTTTCAGTGATAATGTCCTCTCCCTTCTGTTTTCTCTGTCCTTTCTTTCTGAATCTAGAAAGGATATACTAGATCTCCTGTACCAGTCCTCTAATTTTTAAAAAAATCTTTTTCTCTACGAGTCTGTCTTTTTTCTTTTTACTCTATCTTCTAGGCAATTTCATCACCTTTCTTTCCCAGCCCTTCTACTGTTTTCCATGCCTATTGTATTTTTAATTTCCAAAGAGCTCTATTTTTTTTTTCCTCTGAACACTCCTTTTAATGGCATTCTGTTCTCATTTCATGGTTGTCATATCATCTCTTTTTTCTCTAAGGATCTTAATGAATGTCTTTTTGTGGCTTTTGGGGGTTTTTTCCTACATAGCCTCAATTTCCTCTCAGGTGCTTTTTTCTCTTTGTTCATTTTGGCATCTACCTTTTGTGTTAAATACTTTCCTCAGATGTGTGGAAATCCTTGGTTACCACGTCATGATAAGAGTAAAAAGTTAATGAAAAGATTAAATTAAAGCATTGGTTTAAAAAATGAACATATAAACACTTAAAAGTGTTTTGCAAAAAATCAAACAGGAATCCAGCTATAATGACAAAAAAACTCTTATGAGGTACTTTTTAAAGTCGTTTTCACTTACATAATGTAATTTGAAAACTTTGAGTTCCATATTCTAGTTGTTGCTGAGTGTGTCTACTGCTCTTATCATTTTCAAACTGTTCTCCAAATTCTTGCACATCTTGTCTGAGATGTACCAAAGACCTAAAGCTACACGTCTAATGGTAACTTTCATGACAATTTAGGAAAAGGATGCTAATACTATCAATTTACACATCACTATCTTCACAGGAGCTGCCTAGTTGTTACTGAAGAAAGAGCTGTCTTAAAAAAAAAAAACTACATAAAGGATGGTTTATTTAGTTATATGTACATAAATACCTGATTATGCAGAACCCAAGAATTTAGGGAAAATAAAGATAATTTAGTATCATTTCAGTCTAAGTCTGTAAGTCATTTGGAAGCCTGTAATATGGTGACAGGATAAAGCAGAAAAAATACAATTTAATAGTATGACAAATAAATATTTGAACGCTTAAAAAAAGGCTGATGGGAGCTCTGAGTGCAAGAGTGTGCCTTAGTAACTGTGAACTTCAGTGTGGGCTGGTCTGCTCGGGCTGTTCTGTGGGCAGACCTGGATGTCAGTTTCTTTAAGTTCTTCTTTTTGGGCTGGTCAGAGTCTGCAGAGAAACTTCTCCAACCTCCTGCTGGAGGGTGAAGGCTGAAGGGCCAGCATTCCAGGAACAGGGAAGAGAATAGGAAGGCCTCAGCATCCAGTGTGATGTGTTCCCTGAATCCCATCGTTTTTAGTGCAATATCCTTGCCTCATCTCTGCCCCGCATCCCCTGAAACCATAGACCCTCAGCTTGACTTTCTCCAAACCTCCAGTCTTCTGCGCTAAGGGGGATAAAGGTTCTGAGCATCGAGCTATTAATTTTCCAATCAATTTTCCTTATTTTAGTCTCCTTCTTCACCTCGGATGGAATCCTACACAATAAACCATCTGACCAGGTGACTCACTGCATAGCAAAAGAGGTGCAGAAGTGGGCCTATGACTACTGGCCATATCACATACTGTACATTCCAGAAGCGACCAGCCTGCCAGTGTTGAATGGCCTGATGGAGGCACAGGTGAAGCACCAGTTTGGAGGCAATGCACTAGAGTGACGTGCCACCTTCCAGATGCAATAATTGCACTGAGTCAGAGACTTCTCTATGACTGTCCCAGTAGAAAAAAAATACATGGGCCTGACAACCAGTGTGTAGAAGTTGGAGTGGCCCCACTTATCGTCATTCATAATGACCCACTGGGGGACTTTGTGCTTCCTGTCTCCACAACTCTGGCGTCTGCAAGGTCAGAAGTCCTGGTCCCTACAGAGGTGTGGTCTTGCCGGGGAACAGAGCAAGGGTCTCACTGAACTACAAGTTATGAACTACAAAGTCCCACCTGGGCACTTTGGATTCCTTATGCCCAATGACCAGTAGACAAGAAAAGAGGTCACGTCTGGGTAGGGCAACTGATCCTGACCGGCAGGAGGTTTAAGTGCTGTTACACACCGAGGACGTTCAGGAATTCAGGTGCCTTGTGGTCCTTCTTAGCCCACTGCAGCTGTGAATGGACAGGTACAGCAACTCTAGGCTGAGATGCCGATGGTTATGAGGGTTTCTGCTACATAACCAGATAAGCCACTGAGACAAGCAGAAGTGACAGCTGAGGTCCACCACACACTTGTGGAAGGAAGGCAGGCTGGCGGGAAGGAGGAAAGACCTCGGAGCGCAGGCCACGGATGCCTGAATCCCCCGTGGAGCCCACAGCGCCTGAGCAGCAGGCTTTCGCCCAGCGCGGACGGATGGTTTTTTCTGTCTGACTTCACAACAGAGTGTTGAATGTTTTCACATCCCACACTGCTTGAACCTTCTGGAAGAAACGTTTTCTCTCTCATCAGGAAACCGCGCTCCCCCCCAGGGCACACCCGTCCCTCAAGCAGGGCTCGCACCCCAGGCAGGGACCCCCTAGTTCCTCGCACCCCGCGCTCGGGGCAGCGGGACCGCCCAGCCCCGCTCACCGCCTCCGGGCTTCCAGGCGCGCCGCGATGCGGAGGCGCCGGGCCTGAATCCGCTCCTGAGGGTTATCGGAGTGTATCGACGGCCCGAGAATCGGGGTGGACAAGTGTTCGTCCACATTCTGCTCCAGGACCCCTAGCGGCCCTGGCGGATTCATGGCCGGCGCCCCGGGCTCCCGGCAGCTCCGTGCGCACAGCCGCTGGACCGCCTCTTGGTTGCTAGGAAAAAGCGGTTGCCAGGGAAAGGCGGCCGCCCGAGCCGCCGGGTGGTTG